>NC_090223.1:50087924-50739174 GCF_024489055.1 Chanodichthys erythropterus | reverse complement strand
TTTGATTCTTTTTAAACCATTGTTAGTGCCCTGATGATATTTTGCAATGTTATTTTTTCTCATCATATTTCATTCAAATCATTTACTTAATGGCATTCATTTTTTATTTTGATTAAATAAACATTGGCAGGATGAACATTACTTGCTTTATTGGATTGTGTCACATTAGGACATAGTGCTAAGGTTGCTTTCCATGACACACATGATTTTATTTGTCTAAATAAGGACTAGAGTGATCACTTGTCAGTCTAAGAACTGCAGCTGTTCTTTTTTCCTTCCACATCTAATTCCACCTCTGCTTTTTTTTTATTCTTCAAACAGAAGCACTGCTGGCCTGGATCCTCAGATAGCAGTAAGCTCCTGCCAGAGAAAGATAACACTGCACTCCTCTCATCTGTCTATGCTTACCTCTGCAGGAGGAGAGAGACAGTATGTGAAAATGAATTACTGCAGCGGTACAGTGGAGAGGTGATTCTGAGTCTTGCGTGTATCCAGTAGATCTCTCAACAGGGCCTCTTTAATAATTCAGAATTGGCTTAAAAATAACCCATACTCCTTTGTTTTCTTCTATGTGGGAGAAGCACTCCCCTGTTTCTTCAAAACAAAATCCCATCAGCACTAAATACCATATCAACAGAGCTCGAATGAATAAATCATAGAGGGCAGTGAGGAAAATAATGGAGGTGAATATGAGCACATACTGTACTTCAGAGGGAAATTTGTACAGTGTACATTTTTTATTGCTTATAAATTATTTATGATTTCTTTAATGATTACGCATTTAAGTGGTTTATTGAAGAAATATCTTACCTCAGACTCCTTGTAGTAGCGCTCTGGAATCTCGTCGTAGGCGATGTCAATAAAACACACCTCTGTTTCTTCATCTCTGAGCTCCGTATCAAAGATCTAGAGCACAATGAGAGGATGTTAGAAAGAAAATTAGTGAAAAAAAAAATTATATATATATCTATCTCGAACAGCTACCACTGAAGATTTCAGGATGCATTTCACAAACTCTAAATCGGTCTTAACCAGATGTGATGCAACTAGTATCCTTCGTCTGCCACACTACTACAACACCGTTTTCAGCTAAAAAACTTTTTATGTGTTGTGGCCGTTTATTTACACTACAACAGTGTTTTGGTGGCCTGAAAATGCATACTTTTAAAAACGGGTTTTAAAGTGCATGTTTTTGAAAACGATACTGTTATTGTCTCCATGTAAACTACATGAATGCAAATTTGGTGATGTCATGTGTATGCGTATTACATGTTCAGTCTATAGGTGTGTAGTGTTTCTTTGCAATGTGGCATTGCCAACTACTGGCTTGGCATGCATAATACAGTGTTTTTACTTTTCGTGGATTCGTGTGAACGGGGATTGTTTTGATAACGTTGTTGTCTATACGCGAAAAAACGCAAAGGAAAATCTTTACCGTTTTTAGTACTGTACATTGTTGTCATAAAAACGGACCCTAAAAGTAACAATGTTGCGAGATGCAGCACAATCAGAACATATTTGATATGTGGAGAGGATGAGATTTCACTGTGGGTGGAGTGACCGAACACGACAGAATTAGAAACCAAGCAACCAAAAAAATTCATGTGTTGTAAATGAACACATTAACTGAAGGTTGCAAAATTGCTGAATTATTGGTTGGACGTCTCTCAGGCGTCACACCCACAGTCCGAGAGTGTAGCAAACAAAACTGAACAACAGGTTTTTAAACAGTCTGCCAAGAAAGAAAGAAAATTCTCAGACTGATACAATGAGTGGAATTTTTCTAAATTTGTGAACTTCACATTCAACTAAGCATTTTGCAGGTCAATCATATGGTCTCTTTCTAACCAAGCGGGCAGTTGTTGACCAAAATATACTGTCGTGTGTCAAAGGTCTGGCTGCGTGATATTAGTTGCCTTTTTCAGGCAGCAGATCACGTGATCCACTATCTGCTCTCCCATTGGTAGTTAATGCAACACATTACTGCATACCGTGCATCAAGGCTGGAATACACTACATGACTTTTGCCCAGATTTGCCAGATTTACAATCTGGAGGAGCTGTCGCTTAGTTGCCAAAAGTCAGAAGGAGTCTGCAGATTTTGGGCAGAAAATTGCATAGTACAAGATGATCAGACTCTTTCTTTTTTCTTTTTATTCCATGCAGTCGGATGATATTCAAAAATTTAATATTTTGAGCAGATTTTTTTTATTTTGTTTTTTTATTTATCACATATCTCCTAGTCTTGCGTAGCCAGACCTTCAGACTGACGGCAGAAGGTCTGGACTTTATTGCAGCTTTCATTGGCCAAAGACCGCCCAATAGGACATTTGACTGATATGTAACGAAACCAATCACAGTTGATTTTGTTCTGCATCAAGTCTATGTCCCTACAACAACAGAGCGGCGTCCATCTTATAAATGATTTATTCAAGAACTTTTACTGAAACAATGGAGCTGTGAACTTCACATACTTTTGAAAATCCAGTGTTTAGTTGATCCTGATAAGTGCTAATTGTCGCAGTTGTAAACACGAAGGCTTTCCTCTTTCATGAGGGGGTTTGGCATCACAGCATTTTTTTCCAGGCGGACCGTTAAAGAACGTGACACGCATCTCCCAGGCATCCTGTAGAATTCAACCAACCACATGACGACTTTGAAAATCCTGAAGTGTTTTTCAGTAAAGTGTGCCATATGCATCAGACGTTCAGCCAACAGTCCGTGGGCGTGATGTCTGAGGCTAAGACTATGTATCTGCTAGCAAAGAGGTGTCCATTTCTGGTTAAGTTTGTTGTTTTTGGATTGACTTAAAGGTCTGGTAGTATGTTAGATCCTCAGCCATTTAGTGTACGATGCCCAGTTTTTCCTCTGTAACCATTTACAGTCAGCAAATATTAGACCCAGGGCCAGATTTTCTAACAGCTTGTGCCAGCGCAAACCTTCTTTTTGCATTTAAAAATGATTATCAGGATTTACTAAAGACACGCGGTGAAACTTTAGTGCTAAAAGGCATAGACACGGTTGTTTTTGCGGCTGACTTTATTGCATATGCATTTGTAGGAGTTTCCCTTTCAGACGCAAAACTTACGGGAGGAGAGTATTTAACCCTTTCGCATGTAAGTTTAAAATATTCTGGCTGACCCCCCCAGCGTGATTTTTTTTAAGACGACCGTTATTTAGAACGTATCACTTTATGGTTTCCATGGTGACGCGTCATTGCTTGTTACGTGACACACTGCAGCGCTGTATGAATGATGATCTACTTTCATTTAATTTTTCCTTTTTTATTCAAAATATTCACAAATTTGTTAACTATCGACAAATATGTGCAAGTGGATGTGTTTTGCTGTTTAAACACCAATAATGATCGCGTTAGTTGAGCTATATCCGCGATGGGTGCCGCCATGTTAGTTTGCGCCGCACAGAGAATCGGATCTGTTGGATTTACAACATGTGAATTTATCCACTTCTCCCGAAATACATGAAAGTAAGTGAGTTGGTGAACTAGGGAAGAATAGAGTAAGCTTTAAAGTTACTTTCTCAATGCGTATCTGATATGAATAAATCGTGTCGTCTAATTATAATGGAAAGGATTGTTATTTCCGCTTCTATAGACATCATTGTGTATTTTACAAACTCTAAATATATTGTTTTGTTAGTTCTCATGTGTATTTAAATGTCTGAAACCTAAAACATTATTTGGTTGAAAACACTGCATAAATGTAATATATGAAAAGCGCTGCGCGCGTCCGTCTCTGGTTTAGCGCCAGCCAAAGCTTCAAACACATTTGAATTTGGCAGTTGATCACGTGATGCGCTGAACATTCTAACCACACTGGTGTGATCGGTCGCTCCTGGGACCAGCCAAGACTGATCACACCGGTGGGATCGTACGCGTCAAAGGCTTAAATGAGTCAAGCAAGGTGATTTACTAAGGTTTGCGCTAGTCAATTTACTGGTATTTGCGCCATTATTTACCTCCCAAAATGCTTGTCTTAAACTAGAGACTAATTTGCGCTGCTCTTGGTGCGAAAACAACGTTGTTCATTTGACGACAGGATATACAGTAAATATATAACTATATATAAGTCTTTCTGTTGTGGGTAACAGTAAAGAGAGACCCAGGAATCTTTAGGGCTCCAACACTTCTACAGCTGCAGACTCCATGCTGTCCACAGGAAGGAGCTCTCGGTCTGCATGCGAGTCAATATCAGTAAGTGCACTGCATAAGCTGCCACTCATTTGAGAGCACTAGTGCTTGCAGCCTAACAAAGACTCTAATGGGTGAGAGCGCTCCGCTTCAAAGGATCAGGAGCTTTCAGGTGAGAGAACGACTCTCCTGTTGTCTGCCAACTATGTGGCTTTGCCAATTACATTGTAATTCTTTTCATATCCAAATGACAGTAAGCTTCAGGGATGACATGGAAAGAAATGTATAAAACCTCTTTATTTTAAAATATAGACACAAAGGAGAGTGCACTAGCTGTGAGAGCAAGGAATGGTTGGGTTGAAATTGTAAACCAAAGAGTGAAAGGGAGTGACATAACAGAGTAGCTGACTATTTTATAAAATAAGGTATAGCTGACCTTCAAGACCTATCAAGAGAGATGGATAGGAAGACGGAGAGGGAAATTTGAAAAGGACTTGAATGATGGCTCTAATAAATAACTTAAATTTCAGAGATGTAACCACACAAAGAAATCATCACAGAGTCAAACCACGAAATTCGGACAAGCTTGTTTATCAAAGCAGAAGAACAAAATGCAACATCAAACTCTAAAGACTCCCAATGGTGTTTAAAGCAACATTAAAGTAGACTCCTGCTTCAACTCAGACTAACTTCAAAGGAGACAACATGTCTCAAATGTAGGGAAAACATCAGAAACAGCCTCTCACGCCAATGAGGAGGCGGAATACAGATCAAGGATTTTGTGTTTTTTCCTCTTAAATGCAGACAGAGTTCTGCAGGTGCAAAACGACAAGAGACAAATGAAGGGATGGGATTAAATATCTCTCCACTGAAGACTGCAAAGTGCTGCCCTTTGTACCTGCCCCATGACCATAGTCGATAAAGCAAAAAAAGAAAGGTCCATAAAGAAATTATTTACGGAGTCTGGTGTGGAAGAACTTGACTGGCCTGCACCAAAGTACACACATGATCTGAACCCCACTGAACAGCTTCAGGAGCAAGACCCCATCACCAAACATCAGTGCCTGACTTCACTGCTGCTTGTGGTTCAGAATGGGAGCAAATCCCTTCATCCATTTTCCAACGTCTAGTGGAAAGTCTTCCCAAAACAGAAATAGAAAGAAGTGCCCGTTTTGTAAATGAATGCTCAACAAGCACATATACAGTAGGTGCGCAACTGTCCAAATACTTTTGGACCCATCCACCTTATTTTGCAATGCGGAAGTAAGCTGCTTTCTGTGAGTGTGTGAGACTTCCAATTCATAAGGTATAGGGTAAAATGCTAAATAACTAGAAGAATAACAAAGTAAACGATAAAATTTATTTGTGCTACAAACCAGTGTGTGAGCATGACAACTTAATATGATAAGAAATACAACTTCATAACAGACTATTTTTGTACAGTGATAGTGAATGACACCGAAAGCCAGAAACATTCAAGTTACAAATGGTCTTGCCACTCTAATGTTAAAAATAAAGTGAATAATGTCTCCATCCACCTATTTTTATGCGCATTTTGGAATATCTCATTTAAAAAAAAAAAAAAAAAAAAGGTGCGCATCCATTTTTTTAATGGGATAAAAAGATATGTGCATAAACTACAATGGAAATACATTTACCGAATAAATCCATTGATGTGTAATAACAGTGCCTTTGCCTCAACAGTGGATGTGATTGGATAACTGGACTAACCAGCAACCAATCACATTGCACAGCATCTCAAAAGTTGGTTTGGTCATTCTGAAATGCCTAAGCCAAAGTCTGTCATCAAAATTATTGGGTTTAATTCCCTCCCAGAAGAGTGTCACATGATTGCGTTCACAGACACGCATCCGAAAACATGACAGCATTTATTTCGGTTAATCTGCGCATTCTGAGGGGCAAGTAATTTATGATGTAAGAATAAAGAGCCATATTTTCTACCCAAATTGCATCAGTTTCCATTTTTATTACATACATTTTGCGCCAATGTCTCAGGAAGTGACGTTTTTGTTATCCTGAAAACACCGGCTGGAAACACTGCTTTATTCGCAAATGTTTTATGTTACATCTGTGTAGTAGCAATAATCTTAGTTGTTCTCGGGCAAAGAACTGACTCGGGTCTTCGTTCAGATTTCTTGTACAATAAATAGGAATAAAATAAACTCCGGTCAAAAAACTGTGTAGCTCCGTCTTTCTTTCTCACTAAGGGGCACCAAAAACAAAAGGCGCCAAGGCAGTCCAATAATAAAACGGAGCAAACCATTACAGAATAAACATGGGGGTGTTTAACGAATATACATATATATCCAAACACATAAAAATGTATCTTATTCATGCATTTCTAATTTTAATATTAAATTGAATTATTCAAATAATGGCTCTTATATGCTGTCTGTAAATATCTCATTTGATTTGCAAAAACTCAAAATAGAAAAAGTTAATTAGTTAATTAACTAAATTGTTTATGTTAATTGATATCAAAATGTATGAGTTGGCTAACTCAGTACTTCAAGTTAGAAGTAATTAAAGGGTTAGTTCACACGATAATGAAAATTCAGCCATTAATTACTGACCCTCATGTCGTTCCACACAAATTAAGATATTTTTGATAAAATCCGATGGCTTAGTGAGGCCTCCATTTCCAGCAAGTTAATTTAGACTTTCAAATGCCCAGAAAGCTACAAAAGGCATATTTGAAACAGTTCATGTGACT
Source organism: Chanodichthys erythropterus (assembly GCF_024489055.1). Classification (NCBI taxonomy): domain Eukaryota; kingdom Metazoa; phylum Chordata; class Actinopteri; order Cypriniformes; family Xenocyprididae; genus Chanodichthys; species Chanodichthys erythropterus. Next base: position 50,732,291 of record NC_090223.1, on the reverse strand, counting down.
ACAGTGGTTCAATCTTAATGTTATGAAGCGTTGAGAATACTTTTTGTGCGCCAAAAAACAAAATAACAACTTTATTCAACAATATCTAGTGATGGACGATTTCAAAACACTGCTTCATGAAGCTCCAAAGCTTTACGAATCTTTTGTTTCAAATCAGTGGTTTGGAGTGTGTATCAAACGATCTCAAACTGCCAAAGTTATGTGATTTCAGTAAACGAGGCTTCATTATGTCATAAGCGTTTAGAAATTTCAATGGTTCACGTGACTTTGGCAGTGCTCCAAACCACTGATTCGAAGCAAAAGATTCGTAAAGCTTCGAAGCATGAAGCATCGTTTTGAAATTGCTAGATCACTAGATATTGTTGAATAAAGTCGTTATTTTATTTTATTTATTTTTTTTGGAGCATAAAAAGCATTCTTATCGCTTCATAACAATAAGGTTGAACCACTGTAGTCACATGAACTGTTTTAAATAGGTTTTTAGTAGCTTTCTGGGCATTTAAAAAAGTCTAAATTAACTTGCTGGGAATGGAGGCCTCAATGAGCCATCAGATTTCATCAAAAATATCTTAATTTGTGTTCTGAAAATGAACAAAGTTCTCAGTTCCGTTTGGTTCCACTAGTGGTGCAGAAATATCTTACAGCAGCTTGAAAAGTCAGCATTATATCAAAACTCTATTTACTTTGTGAAGGCATGTTCCCGGTTTTTATTGTGCACAATTATTTGGATTAATGTGCATCCATATAATTAAAACATTTTCATAATCTCATCAAAATCTAATAATAAATGTTCCTTTTTTTGATTGACAACACAAATCTCTCTCATATTTCATCCCCTTCCCTCCAACCACCTGCACTAATAGCACTGGGCTTTTACTGGACAGGTGGCTCGACAGAAGCCATTACTTTAAAAGAACCATGTGGAAGTACTTTTGGAACAGGTCAACATGCATAATGGTGATCCATCTGTGCTTTTGGAAAAGATTTTGTGGTCAGATGAAACTGAAAAGTTTTTAGCTGAAATTTAAAGTGATATGGAGCCAAGTTAACACTGCCCACACCGCAAATACGCTACAGCGTCATGCTGCCTCTCCTCAGCGGGAACCAGGCATCTTGTTAAAATAGAAGGATTAATGGTGCAAGATGCAGAAAAATGATACCTGCTTTAGTCTGATAAAAACTGATGCTCTGGATAAAATTATTTTTTTCAGCAAGGAAATGGTCCCAAACACAAGGCTTAATCATCAAAGTGCCTGAAATTAAGATGCACAGTCAGCCTGGAAACAAAGTTGTGTTTAAAGGATCCCAGGTGGCTAGAATGATGCACGTCTGAAGAAGAATTAGTCACTGGACTCAAGTTTGCCAAGATAGTGTACCAAATCAGAAAGTTTTCATTGCTGCAATAGTATGTGGAATGAACATAATAACATAATGCAGCTGAAATATAAGGTGCTGTATTAATGTTGTGTGAATAATGTCATTCAGCATCGCCCTGACCCTTACGTGTTGATTTCAGCACCATGGACAAGGCAAATCAAATGAGATGGGTGATAAAACCTCAAGCTATTTCCTGCTCATCAGCCGCAGTTACTAAAGAAGTGTTGGCATCTCAGCTTCGCGTGTGAAACGCAGATGGTGAAAGAATGCAGCGGTCTTATTTCTCACCTGCAGATGCAGAAACAGCCCTCAGGCGAACCATCCAGCACCCCACAACCCCCCAACAGATGCTGCCCTGCTCCTACACCTTTCATTTACAGTGCCACAGGCATGTTCATCATTTATTTTGTCATTTTGTCTGCTATCAATCAAGTGTCTTGTTTTTCATTTGGTATGAAAATGCAACCTACTGTCTTCCAAGATCTATTCTCAGTAGTGTATATACTGGAGAACAATGTTGGCTGTCACTACTTCATCCCACAACACAGTAAAACACAAAAAAACATCTAATTTTTACTCCCTGTCAGCAGTACATTTAATCACTCAAGTTCAAGCACATCATTTGAAAATGTTAGATCTTCAAACAAATACCCACACGCACCTCAAACTGATCACAGAAGAGAAAAAACTATCCGCCTGCAGTGAGTGATCTTAAAATGCTCTCATTTGGGGCAGATGATAAAAGTGTTACTTGATGCCAAGAGCAAAGGAAGAAAACAAAGAGAAATTCTTTCTAAGTGAGTGAGCATGTGTGTGGGACAGAGCAGACAACACTGGCTCAGACGGACTGTAACAATTCCGATGCATGTAAGCTCTCAGACTGACTGCAGGCCAGCATCATTAAAAGAGTCAAACTCACACAGAACTCTGTCCAGGATAAATCCCATCTGAAATCACCAGTGATTTTTGGCTTGTCGCTTCCTTCCACTTAGATTTACACAGTGTTAAGGTGTTAACATTTTGAAAATATTCTAGCAAATATTAACAGAATAGCAGCATCAAAAATTCTGAAGATTCTGTCATCAATTACTGAACCGCATGTTGTTTAAAACCTGTATGTGTTTCTTAGCAGATGTTTAACAGAATAGCCAATCTGCTCTTTTCAACCCAATGAAAAGTATCGTTGATGTCAGACAGAAATCTTGTAATTCAATATTTTGACTTTTTTTCTTCTTCCATAAATCATTACTATTGGTCACCCTTTACATCTGTCTGTGGTAGAGCTGCACGATTCCGAATAAATTTAGAATTATTTTTTTTGTTTATTTGTTTTAAACAGAGATCACGATTTTGAACATCAACTAAACAATAATGGAATTCACTAGAGGTTCTGAGAAAATGTTAATTGCTGCAGACTTTTTAAAATGTTTAATTAATCTGAATGAATTATTTAAAATAAAATCAGGTTAAATGAATGATTCAATGACTCACTCATAATCAATGCAATTGTTGAAGCGCCATGTTACTTTCAAAGGGTGATTTACTCTATTTTGACCATAGACATTGTATATATATCTGAACTATAAACTTTTATCCCAGTACTATGATAATATGAATATTTATAACACAGAAATAATGATACTGTGTGTTGAAAGACTGTTTGTGAAGCTTTTTAATATCTGTACATGACAACTGCTCTCTCTGGCTCAGCAGCAGTGCCAATGCAGATCTGAATGTACACTGTGATCATATTTGTCAAACATTATATATATATATATATATATATATATATATATATATATATATATATATATAATCAAGTCATTGCCAATATTGTCTTAAATAGATGTATAGCACTTAAAGGTACAATATGTAAAATTTTTCCAGTAAAATATCCATAAACCACTAGGCTAGTGTTATATATTTTGTCCAGCTGATTACTAACAATATCTCTAATGTTTTCAACTACTTGTAAATCATGAGAAAATTCCCATTCTAAACAGTGACACGGGGCAGTGCAGTCGCCTGTCAATGACGTCAGTTACACTTTGTTACCGCCTTTACTGACGTAGAAACCACATGACAACAGTGCCGTGGACAAATGCGGAAGTAGAGTCTAGCGTCCAGCAAACCACTAGCTTGCTTCAAGCAGTTCCTTATTTAGTTCTTGCACATTTTATGGTGGATTGTGTTACTTATTTATGGAACATAATTACTGTTTACCATCTGCCGCTGGTTCTGTCGACAAGTAAAGCTCCCGTAAACTCATGACCGGAAAAGCGGAAGCGGCGCCGGCGACTGTGTCATAATAAAAGTCCCGCTGCTCGTGAGGCATGTGTTGATCAATCGCTCCAGCTCCTCGTTCAGCTCCAGCAACACTCGCTCCTGCTCTGCTTCATACTAAAGTAACGTTAATAATCGCATCCACGAACATGAGTTCTTCCAGACTCCAATCCTTATTCTTTTGTACCGTCCGTTGAGATGGAGACCACATGTCCCAAGTTTCCGCTTTAAAACTTGGCGTCATCAAACTACGTCTTTGTTTTGAATAGGCTTCTAGAGACCTCTAGCGGGGAAAAAAAAAATCACAAATTGTACCTTTAATCTTTTAGAACATGAGATTTTGGCCAAGATTTTAGCTACAGTGAACTTTATAACCTGCAGGTTTATTAAAAACATATTGTGTTGCACTTATTGCCTCAGATGTAGCCTTTCTAATGACAGACAAAACACGAAATCCGCTAGTCAAAACCTTAGAACTCAATTTGAGCTTGGTTTTGGTAAAATGTTAATAATATATTTACACGCAAGTGTCTGACCAAATATAAAGCCACAATATCAACTTTGACAACATAGTTTTTAAATTATGTGTTAAAAGAAAGTGTTTATCTACTCGTTTTTGGAGATACAAGTATTCTGCATGGCAGCCACGGTATATAGAGACCAGGTGCTAGTGAGCACCAAAAATGACAAAAAATTCACCATAAAAGTATTTGAATATGCATTTGTGAGTGTCATCCTATGTTTTCAAGCTTGACAGCCAATGGTGAGTAACTGATGACAGAATTTTCATTTTGAGGTGAACTTTCCCTTTAATAATAAATGAATGAATGAATGAATGAATGAATGAATATCTAACCAAAGTAATAAATAAACAAGGACAGACCCACAACCCTAAAAAAGTTTGTTTCATTTCATTAAATTGTTCTGCAACCTGAGAAACTATAGGGCTTACTAGTTGATAATGTTTTCCATCAGTTACATTATTCCACAAGCAAGTTTACAATCAATGGTTCTCACTACAGAAAACATTTACAGATGATAGAGAATTGAGAAAAGACCAGGAAAGATGAAATCACACACAAACACGTTCACACTACATGCAGCATACATACATTGTCACTGATGCCTTTGTTGTCTTCATACTTTGTCTCAACGTGGATGGAGAACTTTGGCAGGAAAGAGCACTAAAGTAGAGAGAGAAAAAAAAAAAAAGTAATGCATCACAGATGAGTTAAATTTGGTAAACCTAAAAAGTATTTGGACAATTAAAAACGCACGTCAAATTAAGTGTCATCTGCACTCATAATGCAAAACAAGTATTCAAACACATCATTTATCTTCGTCATTTTTGCTCATTGTCTTTGAATCAGCTAGTGTTATGGTGTTTTTATTGGATGTATGAAGTCAGTTCTCAGTTTACACTTGTATTTAGTAGAATGTCTGTTTGGGAGCATCAAAATAAAGTGATAACAGATATTACACAGTATACTAATACTCTAATGACTGATAGTTGAGTTGTAGTTGCAAAGTTACTTGTAGTTAGTAGAATATCTGTTGGGGAGCATTAAAATAAAGGGTTAACAGATATTAAAGTGATGTCATGCGTTTTTAGGCCAAAACATTTTAACTTTTTAAATTTCACATACAGCAAACATCTCCTCACTATCCACTAGCTGCCCGTCCCCTGAACACACTGTAAAAAAACGCGGTCTCTGTAGTCGCTACAAGCTCAGAAAATGGCAATAAAAACAAACTGGTGCAGCCTGGACCACGAATCATAATAAACACGCTCCAGCCAATAACCGACAAGAATGATTTTAAATGTGCGTTCATGACTGTTTCAGGAAGCACGGAGGGGAGGGGGAGGAGGAGGAGGAGGGAGGGTCTAGCTAGCCTCTGTTTTGTTTGAAAACACTTCGAACATCAACAGGAAGTTACTCCGTCCAGGATCTCTTAGAGAACCTTTAAGCAGTATACCAATTCTCTAATGACTGATAGCTGACATGTAGTTGCAAAGTTACTTGTAGTTAGTAGAATATATGTTGGGGAGCATTAAAATAAAGTGTTAACAGATATTAAGCAGTATTCTAATACTCTAATGACTGATAGTTGACATGTAGTTGCAAAGTTACTTGTAGTTAGTAGAATATATGTTGGGGAGCAGCAAAATAAAGTGTTAACAGATATTAAGCAGTATTCTAATACTCTAATGACTGATAGCTGACATGTAGTTGCAAAGTTACTTGTAGTTAGTAGAATATATGTTGGGGAGCAGCAAAATAAAGTGTTAACAGATAGTAAGCAGTATTCCAATACTCTAATGACTGATAGCTGACATGTAGTTGCAAAGTTACTTGTAGTTAGTAGAATATATGTTGGGGAGCATTAAAATAAAGTGTTAACAGATATTAAGCAGTATTCTAATACTCTAATGACTGATAGCTGACATGTAGTTGCAAAGTTACTTGTAGTTAGTAGAATATATGTTGGGGAGCATTAAAATAAAGTGTTAACAGATATTAAGCAGTATTCTAATACTCTAATGACTGATAGTTGACATGTAGTTGCAAAGTTACTTGTAGTTAGTAGAATATATGTTGGGGAGCATTAAAATAAAGTGTTAACAGATATTAAGCAGTATACTAATACTCTAATGACTGATAGTTGACATGTAGTTGCAAAGTTACTTGTAGTTAGTAGAATGTCTGTTGGGGAGCATTAAAATAAAGGGTTAACATATTAAGCAGTATTCTAATACTCTAATGACTGATAGTTGACTTGTAGTTGCAAAGTTACTTGTAGTTAGTAGAATGTCTGTTGGGGAGCATTAAAATAAAGGGTTAACATATTAAGCAGTATTCTAATACTCTAATGACTGATAGTTGACTTGTAGTTGCAAAGTTACTTGTAGTTAGTAGAATGTCTGTTGGGGAGCATTAAAATAAAGGGTTAACATATTAAGCAGTATTCTAATACTCTAATGACTGATAGTTGACTTGTAGTTGCAAAGTTACTTGTAGTTAGTAGAATGTCTGTTGGGGAGCATTAAAATAAAGGGTTAACATATTAAGCAGTATTCTAATACTCTAATGACTGATAGTTGACATGTAGTTGCAAAGTTACTTGTAGTTAGTAGAATATATGTTGAGGAGCAGCAAAATAAAGTGTTAACAGATATTAAGCAGACGGTCTACTAATACTCTAATGACTGATAGTTGACATGTAGTTGCAAAGTTACTTGTAGTTAGTAGAATGTCTGTTGGGGGCCATCAAAATAAAGTGTTAGCAGACATTAAGTTAGTACTTTGCATATAAGGGATCAACAGACATTTAAGGGGAAAATACACACCACAAACTATATCTATTCAGGAAAATGGCATGCAACTGTTAATTTTATTTAGCTGAGAAACTAATTTTTGACATCTATCAAGAGAGGTCAAAGCTACGATTGTGAACACAGTGCTCTCAGTAGATCTGGTGCACTGTTCCTGCACGTTTCAGTATGATTGTGTTTTATGAGCCTGGCGTTCTGCTGTAATGATGAGCTCTTTTCTGCCTCACTGGATTTACAGCCTCCCTGTCCTCCTCCTCTCTCCTCCTCACACGTCCTGAAGCTGTAGCCCCTCTGAGACCCAACACACTGCTGCCTGATTAGATTAAGCATTGCTCCCGCAATCGCTATGGAGATCAATAGAGGCTGAGTTACGTAACGCTGGAGGAAATGCTGTTGCAGTGGGGGAAGGGCAAAGGATCGAGGACAGGAGAAGAAGAGCAAACCTTTGGTTGTAAACACGCAAAGCAATGTTAGAGTTATGGTTCTGTTCCAAAACCTAGTAAACCTTCTCACTTCTCACTTCTTTTTACTCATAATTTAAAGTAGTTAAACTACAGTCAAGCTCTTTTTTTAAAAAAAAGATGGTGGTAACACTTTATTTTAGGGTCTTTTAACTATAGGGTTTTAACTATAGGGTCTTTTAACTTTAGGGTTGCTTATTGATATGCATATTTATTAAGCACATATTAATGCCTTATTCTGCATGACCTTATTCCACATTCTTAATCCTACCCAATACCTAATCTTAATGACTGCCTTACTAACTATTAATAAACAGTAAATTAGGAGTTTATTGAGGGAAAAGTCGTTGTTAATGGTTTTTATTTGTTCCCTACACTAAAGTGTTACCAAAAATTAGTTCGCTACATTTCATGCTACTAAACTTAAATGCATACCTCAGGTCTTTATCGACCCGGGATCTGTGTGTTGTGATTGGTATCGGTCAACTGCTTTGAGCGCGTTTGGGAAATGTCACACCCCTTACCATAACTGCAAGTTTCAACATACTACTAACTAACTCAACCAGGCCCTGCCCCTTTATTTGCGTATGACTTGGGTGGGAATTATTTAAATGAAGAATATTGTGATGTGTTCGTTCCCAGAAGAAAACTCAAGACTACAATGTAGGCGTTTCAGGGAGTTCAGAAACTGGAGTGACTTTGCAGACCTTTTTCATGCTCAAACAGCAACATTACACACTAAAGAAAGTTGCATATATAAAAGAGTAGAATAGGTCCCCTTTGATATATTTTAAACACTAAATTTTAAAATGCACTTTTATACTATATTATCAGTTCAGTCTATTTTATAGTCTAATCCACTGTATCCTCAGCACACACTACATAAAAAAATAAATAAAAAAAAAACATCATAGAGTCTCCAATAATGATGGATTACAGAATGTATCCTAATAAAATGAAATTAGTGTAAAGGGAATAAATTGCAAGTGTCTTTTTTTGGCAATACGCAGCAGTGAACACCCATGTTTTCTACAGCCTGGATGCCAGCAGTATTTTTGCCGTTTATTTTCTCCAAGGAGATTTGGAAAAGAGTTTCCATTAAAGTCTTGCAAAACAAGAACCAAACCAACCATCTCAAATAAAACATTACAAACTTTGATCTGAAGAAAAAAGTGTTAGAAATATTGTGGGTGTAGGTGAATGACATATCTGAATGAACTATTGAACCATTTTAAGTTTATTGTAAAAATAATTACATAAATTCAAATATATAAGTAGTTTGAGAGTGTACCAATTTGATCACATGCCAAATAAGTTCTCTGATTGGTCAATCTCTCTTTGGGATTATGGGGAGTGTAGTTCTTTGCCGTAACTGACTAAAATGATGTTGAAACTTTGCTTAATCGTGACTTCAACAGAAGCATATACCATGAATTAACAACCTCTGAGCTCATGGCAGGTCTGACTTGAAAGGTTTATCTTACTGCTAAAAATCAATATCTCTATGACGAAAATAAATAAGATTTGTACTTCCAGAGCTCTACTGTTGCACTCTATTAAATTAGCAGTGGATAAAATAAAAGATTAAAACTTTGATATGTTGACTGCAATTTCCTTAGCACAGGGACATAAAAACCTTATCTAAGATGTCAAAGGAAAATATAAATATATGTTTGTCTCCATAATCACTCAGCCAATAATGAGTGTATTTCAATACTGCTCAAACAGCCTAATGTGGAAAAAGGGACTGTTATAAATTTGCATGTAGCTGTTTCCATTTTGTGCTCATTTTTACATCCTTTGGGCCTTTCTCGTCTTCCACTGCTCTCATTTGAGCGGTTGTATCCTGTTGTTCCTGGCATATGGTTGATTATGATAATGGTATTCTGATGAAGAGCTCTCTCATTCATCTCTAGGTACAGATTCGACATGCGGCGATTCACTGACTGTCGTCCAGCTTAATTTAAGCCTTAATTTACTTCTGTAATAGTACGATAATATAAACTGAATGCAGCTATAGTATGATGAATGTGTTTTAAATATCAATAAATAAAAATCAGGTCAACGCATACAAATTATGGGTTATTTCTTTCAACCCAATTACTAGGTTGAGCCTGTTGGGTCATTTTTTGGGGTTATTATATCAGTGTTTGGGTCAAATGTAACAACCCAGTGGTTAGGTTTTTTTTTTTTTTTAATCGCAGGCTTTCTGCATCCTCTTCAGGATAGAGCAGTTCTCAGCATCATCGAATTGGGAGCATTTCTTCTGTAAAATACAGGTTGGAGTATGTTTGATTTTATCTATAAAATTGTTACTGTGCTGTAAATGATGCAATTTTCTACAAAGCAACAGGGTCACCTAAATCAGTGTCGCATCAGTCTTTTCGTCTGATTTTATCTGTAAAGATACTAAATCTAAATACTTTGGATGTTAAGTATGTCCTCAGAGCTGTTCACTGTTTGTTTATGTGCATCTGTGCACATAAACAAAGTGCTCGATCATCATTTCCTACTAGTTCATTTATAGCATCAAATAAACATGAATGAACATCAGAAGGAATGTTGTTTCAAATGCAGAAAGACGTAAATACACACCATTTTTCAAGTTCAAGTCCACCGAGGTTAATCTTCTGACTCCTGACTGCTTTGTCGGACAAAATGGCGGATTCGGCGTTATGATTGGTTAGATCGCTTGTCAATAAAACTTCCGGAGAAGGGTCAATTCCAGCTCCAGAACAAGAACCAGCGCCATTGTGGTTGAAACAGGATAACAGAGACTGGCCGATTACACTACAATTACTTCTAAAGAAGTAATTTTTACTTCTAATGTTTGTTAAACAAGTTTAAGGCTATAACCTACACTCTAAAAAATGCTGGGTTGTTTCAACCTAAATTTAGGTCATATATGGACAAACCCAACGTTGAGTTAAAAATTTAATTTAAAAATGTAACCCAATGGTTGGGTTTGTCCATATTTGACTCAAATTTGAGTTGAAACAGCCCAGCATTTTATTTTAGAGTGTACATATTAAAAATATATAAAATATGCTATACTGTAAAATATGATTTGCTGGGTAAAATCAGCCCAACATGTGTTCTTGTCCTATATTAACCCAGCCCTTGGGCTAAAAACAACCCAGATTGGGTTGGTTTTAACCCATTGTTTTTTAGAGTTATATACAGTATTTATCATCAAATCCAATTTCTTTCAATCACACACATTTTAACTTACTGTAAATTGCTTGTTCCACAGCTAGCCATATTTTAACCATGGTCAAGCAATTTAAAATGAATCAATTTAATTATTTTCACAATGAACAGATTTATGCTGATTCAGTAGCACTTTACAATAAGGTTAATGTGAACTGACAATACAAAAATACTTCCAAAGTTCATAGTTCATAGTTAATATTAAATTCAACATTTACTAATACAATGTTAAAGTCAAAATTTGCATCTGTTAATATTATTTTATGAACCTGAGCTGACAAGCAGTTGTATTTTTATTAAGTAACGTTAACAAAAGATCAATAAATACTGTAACAAATGCACTGGTCATTGTTTGTTAATGTTAGTTAAAGCATATACTAACGTTAACTAATGGGACTTTAGGCCATGCGTCCACCAAAGCATTTTTAAACAACTGAAAACGTCAGCACACTTCTGGAAAACCGAAAGTTACGGTATTGCTTTATGACTTGCTTGAATTTATTGCTTTGTCAAGACTAATACAAAATTAAAATATTTAAAAAATACATACTTTCTTCATTCTTGGCACTTTTTATCTGTTCCAGAAGTTTCGTTATGCAGCCATAGCCATGTCAAGACATGTCTCCCGCACTCGCGCACTGAATAAATATATAAGTCATTATAAAATATTGATATAATAAAATTTAAAATATTTCCACATGACTCCACCAATGTTTAGTAGACAGCAGCACACGTATATTGAATGTTATAAAGAAATATTCATGTTATGGTAAATTATCGTCATGTTTATTTTATATACTGATGAGCAAGGGGGGCCCCCTGGTGGTTTGGGGGCCCTACGCAACTTGCGTAGCTTGCGTATAGGGAGAATCGGCTCTGTGCAAGAGGCAAGTTTACACTTGCATGCCCAGTGTGCTTGAACAGTCATGCGACATGCGTTTTCAGCTGTGTAGTGTACATGGGGATCGTTTCTGAAACTCTGTGGAAACTTGTAGACGAGGATCGTTTACATTTTAAAACACTGCAATTTGAATTAATGAATTTTTTTTAAAAAGTGATTATTTAGATACTTTTTTTTTTTTTTGAGTGCAGAAATCTTACCTGTTTCATTTAAGAATGGCTGACATTTAGCATCACATTAAGTTTATTAGCTAATGTTAAAACTGTGTAATCCAAATAGATGGAAATTGTATATGCAACTCAAATAAATAAATCACAAATTTAGGCCTAAATATTTTTGAGTGTATATACAGACGAAAGCACCAACTGGATGACTACAGCTACAGCATTCCTTCTGTTTAGAAGGAGAAAGCCCATTTTACAAAACATGTAGGTCTAAGGAGTCGTGCACATAAAGCTTTTCCATCGTTTTTCCATTGTAAACAAGCACTAGATGGACATATTTGACCATTGCGCTCACATCTCACGTCATTTGACATGCCATTCTAAAAATACAAGTTAATAAAGTTCAACTTTTAAAAAACACCCCTTTCCCCAATTCCACTGCCCTGAATCTTGTGTTTTTAAATGCAATAACGCTTTCTGTGTGAATGGCCCCTAAGGTCCCAAAACCTTATACCTTGAATATATTCATAAGGCTCCAAGGAGTCCTGAGTTGTTAAAATGTATATTGCTCTTTCGAATAAGCACAAGGTTTTCCATGAAACCTAATATGGTCTCCAAGGAGCTTGAAGACACCTGGTCTGCAAGGTTTTCCAATACACTCTAATTATATTACAGCACAGCAAGAGAAAACAAGAACGGTGCATTCTGGGATAGCATAACAACATGGTTGGTGGTTAAGGGGAATCAGCTAACAGTAGCTCTGTTCCAAAGCCTAGTGATCTTGATGTGTGCTGCCAACATAGACAAGATAATAAAACCCGAACCTGAAATAGAAATGTGAGTGATTGAGAGCACTCTTAATAGCAACTATTGTGAGACGCACAGAGACTCGACTCACAACTGATTTCAATGGAATTTGGCTTTAGCATGTTGCTATGCTTACATCATTTACTCTTATTAATCACATTAACTTAAGAATAAAATGCGTAAGATCACTTTTTAGTGAAATTAGTGTGTTCAACAGCATGTTCATTTCATCTGACATTCTGGGTTTCAGTTTCAGGCCCACAAATAAAAGAAGAAGAAGAAGCCATACTTACTGTATACTCTGAGAGACAGCGGTGGGGGAGGAAACAGATGAGGAGAGAGACAGACAGAGAAAGAGAGAGAGACTTCATGTTAAAGGTCATGGTCCAGGCAATAAACACACCACAGTCTTAAAGCCATCAAACAATCAATTAAAGAAAAAGCTGAGTTTTTATCTGGGGAACTTAAGCTCTTTCTACAGTATACTGAACGTGTGTGCATGTATGTGACAAACATGTGCTTGTATTTGGAGCGGTGTGTGTGCACATCTCTGATATGTCCGTGTCTTTTCTAAAGCATTTGCTCAATAATCGCACCTATATAGTATGTCAAAGAGCCTGGCGAAGCTTAGGGTGGGTTTCAGCAATCGCATATCAAATTTAAGATTCAGACTGTATGTATATGTGCTTTTTAAATATGTTTAACAGATGTTCATATACAAATAAGCTAAATGAATAATTGACCTATTAATTTAAATCTTGTCATTATTTACTCTCCCTCATGTTGTTCCAAACTACATTTATTTGTCATTTTTGGCGCTTGAGAGCCTGTGGCCATTTACAAACTGTTGTATGCAAAAGATCTCTGTGAATATTGTTTAATTGTGTGTGTGTGTGTGACATGAAAAAATTACAAATAATTCAACATGAATGCTTTTTCAATTGAAGTCTAAGAGGCAAGACATTTTAAGGGTTTTACAAGCAGAAATTAATTTATTTTCTTTTTTTCAAAAACTTAATTGATATTTAGGGTAACGCTTGTTTGTTACAGAAGTGGATCACTGACAGACATTTTGTACATCATACACGTGTGCTTGAGTGAGCTGAGTCTGAACATAGAAGAAAAATTTCTACAAATATTTAAGATATAAATGGGATTGACAGTGAAGTTCTTATCTCAGTCATTAAACTCTAGATGGCGCAGGCTGATCGGTCCTTTACATGCAATCTGGAAGCAATCACATAATTTACAACAAGACACAAACAGATTGGCCTCTGCTGATCCTTCAGCCAATGAGATTGCTTGCTCAACATTTAAATACTGTAGTCTGGTTCAGTGTGAGTCAGAGTTCCTCTGAGACCCTCCACCTCCCCCAGCTCCACCTGCCTAGATCTGCTGCAGGATTTATGTATGTCTATTCAGCAGCAGCAGCATATCTTACATGTTCACAGCATGTCTGTGTATCTTTTAGCAGTAGCAAGTCCATACTTTCTCTGCAGCAGCAGCATGGATATGAGAAAGGGCTGCATGATTAATCGGAATTAAACTGCAAACGATTTGGCAGTTGGCAATGATTTTTTTTTCATGCACAGCTTGTCATTGAAGTACGGCTAAATGCTGCTCCATCTGAAAGCCAGAGGGGGCTCTCACACAGAAACTCCAAATATGCCCCACAGAAGAATGTTAACGCAAGTTGTTCCAGAAAATCCATATGGGCATCTCACTATCACTGTAGCTGAATAAAAAGAAGATTGGAACGCTTTGAATGGTTAAACATGACTAATAAACACACGACTATGACAATATATGGTTTATCTGAGTTCTTTAAGCCTTCTCGGGTATTTTCACGATAATAAAGTATTGTATTTATAATACAATGCTAATCGACGTAGCCTTTATCACTGTATAGAATACTATGAAATAATATCTTGTGTTTCTTATTCTGTGTAAGAAGGATGTTATTCAAACACTTGACTGACATTATGAAGTGAGTTTGGAGAAAAAACATGTCTTGTCTTTTGTTGGACAAAGCTTCATAAATGCTTATGTTTGGAAAGATGTTTAACACCTTTTTGAAATGTATGTTACTGATCACAGAGCCGTACTTCACTGACAAGCTGCGCATAAAAAACTAAAATTTAATTTTCATAATTGCACTAAGCCAAACGGTTTAAGTGTGATTTCAGGTTAATTTCAATTAATCATGCAGCTCTAATATGAGATCTAGTCCACCAAGACCAAATACATGGACACTGCCATGTATAAAACTATTCAGAGTTATCATAATTGTATTAGACAAAAGAGCAGATTTATGAAAGCATTTTATAAAGAATAACTGACTCGTTTTGAAAGCCTGTTCACACTCACAAACCTATTCACAGTAGCAGTAAACTGCGGCACTTTCCAAAAATAGGGTACTCTTTGGTGTCCAGTTACTTTTTTAAGAATTAGAGACATAAATCAGATGTTATATATAGTGAGAACTATTGGATAAACTATTATCTAACATAAAATGAACCTACAGCAGCATGTAAAGGCAGATTTAAAAACATCCAATGTCATATCTCCCTCTTAAAATTGTGATTCTGTCCCACCTTAGGTGTCTTTTATGAATGTACTGAAATTTTTAATTATAATTATTCATTTTAATTAATTCAATTAAAAACAAAATGTGTCCCATATTTTGCACTTGACACACATTTTCATAAAAACTGGCCAAATTTAGTCTTAAATGTAAGTTTCTCAATATTAACTTGTAGTGTACTGAACTGTTGTATAAATGCAATATACTTGCATTGAGCTATAGTGCTGAATATACAATCTTAGAAGAATAGATTCTATATAGAACCTTAAAGGGTTCTGTCAGGCGCTTTAATATCTAGAACCTTTTAGGAGTTCCCATCAAGGGAACTTTATGCATTATGCATTCATTTAAGATATTTCTCCTTATATAGACACTTTTTGCCATAAAGAGTTACATAGAACCACACTGAACCCTTTTTTACTTAGTTTAAGCACTCGTACTTGCTCATGTAATATTAATTAATTATCATAAATTAAATTAAAAGTCATCTTCTATGGACACTTTTCTTGTTCAGGTTAATTACTGTCATGACAGAGCAACTGTATGAACAAAATCTTGCTCAGCAGTTTAGAAATTAAAAGTGTGTTACAGTATTATAAGATGCATGTTAAGCAATTACAGCAGGACTGTATGCTTGCAAGTAAGCAGCTGTAGTTACCGGTGATGGTGTAGGGATAATAATTCCACGCTTTCTCTGTCACATAGAAGATTTTGGGCACCACAGCTCTGGCCCAGCTGGGTAGCTTGCTGAAAGAGACAAAAACAGGAAGGATAAGTATTGAGAAAAAACTAGAGAATGCCAGCTCACTGCGCCAGTGCCAAACGGCCCGTTCCCCCTGCAGCAATAACAGTAGTAATGACAGACTAATAGCTGCAGTGAGGAAGCTCTGATGGACGCTCAGGGACGAAGATGCACTTTCATTCTGTCTGTGATCAGGTTTCCTTAATCACTGCCAAAATCTCCTTAAGAGCAGCTGCAAAAACGGTCTTGAATCAGTCACTCAGTCCTAATAGACGGCTGTGAATGTGAATGGTGAGTTTGACTGCTAAACAGACAGCATATCAGTCACTGGAGAGATCTGAAATCTTCAGTGCCTTAATGATTCTCGAGTAGTGAAACAATATAGTTTTGGATTAAATCTGTCAAACAAGTTCAGATATTCAACCAACTGCTTCCATTTTCTCATGACTTTTTCCCTTCATATCACTCTATCACAGCCTGTTATCCATGCCAAAGATATATTATGTATGCTGAAGAATCAAACATTCAACTTTAAGAATGAATTGAGAATACAGAAAGCTCTTCTGATGTTGATAACTATACTAATATAACATACTTAAAAGTACAGTATGTAATTTTTGGCTCTGTGGCAGTTAATAAAACAAAACTGCATGCATTTTGCAGGAGAACATTATTTTGGTTGTGCTTTGCTCTGCGTGACTGTGTGGATGAATATGGTTCGCTGCACCTGTAAACAAATGTGTATATTATATATTATATATTGTGTGTATATATATACACACAATAGCATGTTATTATTTAATGTTTATTATTTAAATAGATATTTAATTTATTATCATAATTAGATATCTTTGCAACAAACAAACATAGAAGCGACAAGCATTATTTCTAGCATCTGTAACCCGAATGTATCGTTACTATATTAATAACGTATACAGCTAACGTTACATTTTAAAGAAGAGAGAAAACTTTTTACATGTGCTTGCATTCATATCTGAACTTGACACAAACAATGATCAAATACACATTGACGGATCTTCTTCGGTTTGTTCTCCAAAATGTAATCAAATGTATATTTTAGCAGGCGTGTGTAAACTGCTTAACTGTGTCAACGCAAAGCGTTCATTTTCAAGACGAACAGGTCGCTGGCGTCGCCATTGCGCAATAGTATAAATTCATGTATAAATTAAGATATATGTCCATAAAAATGGTAAAGAAATACTACATACTTTTGTTATAGTGACGTCATAATCTGTTTGGTTGTAAAATGTCGGCTATTGGCTATATCATGAAGTAAAATCAAATGAAATCGATAGGCCTACTTTTGGAATTGTTCACAGACAGCATACGCAGCTCAACTTATAAAGGTCTTCATCGCTGGCAAACAATTGGATGCATTTGCAGATTTGCTTTTAATTGACTGTAGGTCCATTGCCACTTCATCCGCTCCGAGTGAGAAACCGTTTCAAACGATTCAGCACGTGCAGGAACTGAACAAATCATTCAAACTTATTCGCGAATCAATTTAGACAGCTTTACCAACTTGTTTGATCAAGTCTTTGAACAGAATCGACTCAAAAGAGTGATTCATTTGTGAATGGGGCATCGTTCATGAAAAAAAGCGCATGGAATAAACTACGCATTTCTTAACATTTACAGTATTGAATTAAAATAAAATAACGAGAGGAACGTTGCCCATTGTAGCGAAGTAAAAGGACAGATTTTTCATTACAAATGTACTCAAGTTAAAGTAAAAGTACCCACATTTTAATCTACTCTAAAAAGTACAAATGTTCCAAAAAACTACTCAAGTACATGTAACAAAGTAAATGTACTTCATTACTACCCACCTCTGCTCAGATCTCACCATCTTTGAAAAAGCTAATGTTGATTCTTGTTTTATTACGAGCTCTTCTCTATTTGCCAGCAGTCTTTCCTCTGTTTGGTGTTTGTTTAAAACGGGTGATTCCTGGAGGTTGGTGATTTAGGCTGCATTTACTTCATATGATTTCAAAAGCAACACATGTCATCACCAGATCGGCTTTAACAGAAATGAACTAAATGTGTCACGTATCTTGCGCCTGCTGTTTCCTTCTACTCCCCACCAGACATCACACATCATGCTGGACTACATTTCCCACAATCCCCCATCTAGGAACCAATCACACACTCACATCTGTTTCCCCATCAGTGATACTATATAAGCTGCACTCAGACACACTCATTGCTGAGTATTGTTTAGCCTTTATCCGACCTCGTCTCCGTGTTTCATTGGCCCTGTCCCAAATGGCGCACTTCATGTGGACTTTCGGTCTCGTGGACTTAAATTGCGTGTGCTCGCTGAGTCAACGAGTCCATAGGCCGTCCCATTCAGCATATTAACGCTCTCAGCAGCGCCCCCTTTGTACCCTAGAAGCGGTCTTCCGCACTTTAACTACCCAGGAATCCATGCGAAATGCCAATCAGACAACGGATGGGAGGAGATTTCGCTCAAGAGCAATTGATGACATGGCTGAGAAGAAAATATTTAAGTGTAGGTATCATTACTGTTTTTATGACCTAGGTGTACATTTTACCAGTCATCACATTATGAATCATTAAATAAATAGAACTGAATGTCAGGGCTTTACTGAGTCATATGTAAACCTAGTATTTATATTTAAACCTGTAAATTCATCTGAAACTCACGCACATGTTTATTATGTGTTAAAATTGTCATCTTAGTTCAAATGGAACATTATGTATTATTGTATTAACTGTATACATTATTTAAATAAGCATGTATATATTGTGTAATGCCCAGGTGGCATAAGCAAAAGCCGGCTGTGTAGTTGACATGGAGATAATATTTTGCAAAAGAGAAGAAACCTTGATATTTTCCCCGAACCTGCAGCTCATGTCAAAAAACAACCAGACCGTTATTTCCGGCGTGACGATCGAGTCTGTCCCAAAAATACCTCTCAATGTGCCCTCGTGGACTCGCGCCAAGGGCCCTATAGGTCTGCACTACATGACGTCACCAAAGTGTGGACTCTGAGGAAGTCCACAAGTCTGGAGTGTGTCATTTGGGACAGGGCCATAGTCCTTGCCTAGCTTTGCATTTGTTTTGACCCTGGACTGTTTTCCTTGTTTGATGATCGTTTGCTGCCTGACTTGACCATTGCCTGTGTTTTGGATTACTCTTTTGCTTTGCCCTCCTGTATCTGTTTGCTGGTGTTTGACCTCTGCCTGTACGACTACGCTCATTTTATTAAAGCCTGCACGTGGATCTCCCACTCCATCGTCCAGTTCCCTTCAATACAAAATGAATACTCTGCTAGTCAACTAGAGATGTTTCATTTGTTATAGGTATATCTGTACCACAAAATGTTTAAAAAAAAAAGTCACTTTTTTCAATGATGTACGATTTGCATTTACAGGGGAATATCCTTTTGCGCAAATGCACATTTCCGATTCATATCAGATTTACTGTATTTCCACATATGAATGAGGCCTGAAACCGATTGGAGAATACCGGAATGGTATCCCATGTCAACCTTTCTCGCTTGTTGTGAAAACTAACCTCTGCCACTCCCACTCCATACACACGTCAAAGTAGCTGGAGCAACTTTTCTCTATTTACGGATATATACACACACAGGCACAGGGTCATTTTGACCAAAAAGTTACATATTTTTAACAAGAAAAAAATCAAATAAAATTCTTCTGTACTCTAAATTATTACACTTCACACATTTCCGGTGTTTTGTCTTTTTAGTTCATTAAAACAATGATATTTAACATTAAGTGACTGATCTGGAAGTTGCTGAAATATGCCTCGAAATACAGTTTTTCTTTCTTTTTAATAAATTTGCTAAGTTATCACAAAACTTTTTTTGCTTCTTTACTATGGGGTGCAGAATAATGTGAAAAAAGTAGTTTAAAGCAGTTTAGCATAAGGCTGCAACATGACAAAATGTGAAAAATAAATAAAAATTATACTTTTGCAAGGCAATGTATATTTTTTCCAAATGCACAGTATAATTAACTCCTGAATAATTAATCAAACATATTTAACTGGCAGCTCTCCATGAGCCTCATAACAGCATTTTGCTCACTGATATTTCATATTTGACCTTCAATGAAATTCTACTACATAACTATTGCAATGACTTTAGTTTAGCTAAATGCTTCACATGGATTAAATCTATAAAAAAGATACCCCTTTTTTACTCACACAGAACAGAATGAAACACTTGACAAAATGGAAAAAATACCTTAACTGCACTAAATATATATTTAACGGTTTAAACGTTTAATTAATTTCAGACAAACTTGAGTATGGTGATACTTGCCAATGAAGCAAATACCCAAAATAGTGTTTCAAACATCAATGTAACAAAAACATACACTCTAAAAAATGCTGGGTTAAAAACAACCCAAGTTGGGTTGAAAATGGACAAACCCAGCAATTGGGTTGTTTTAACCCAGCGGTAGGGTTAAATGTTTCCCAACCTGCTGGGTAGTTTTATTTAACTCAACTATTGTTTAAAAATTACTGTATTGCTTAATTAAAATTAACCCAAAGTATGTTGGAAATGAACATTTATTAATGTTCAATGAATAATTATTAAACAAACATTTATTAAACTGCTTATCAATACATTTATATTAATAAACTATTAAACTATTACATTTATATTAATAAAATATTAAAGCTTATTAATAAACATTCACCTTTTGTCTATTATTGTTGCCTCTAATTGCATCTGGTTTTTAATTTCTTAACTATTTTGGGTTCATTTTAAGCTAGCCATATAGCAATTTTTAAATAATATTTGGTTAAAATAAAACTACCCAGCAGGTTGGGCAAACATTTAACCCAACCGCTGGGTTTGTTCATTTTCAACCCAACTTGGGTTGTTTTTAACCCAGCATTTTTTAGAGTGTATGAAGGGGTGTTGCATGCATTCTTAATCACATTAAACTTTCAACAGACTGTAAAATCTTCTTCCAAACACTCATTTTAAGATGAATTTCAGGAACGAGGTAAGTAAGGCAACAACGGAACATTGTAGATAAATGGAAACTAGTGAGATGTTTTATTTAAAGTCGGAAATACATCAGTGCAATGATAAAAAGATATTTTGTGACATTGTTGAAATCAAGCGCCTTTTCCCAAAAATCAATTCATGTGGAAAAAACACTAACTAACACTTTCCTAATACTGATATAATATTATCTAAAGAAAAGTATATACCTGCAAGGGGCAGTTATTTGACACAACCAATATATTTGGCAAAACTCAAGGTTTTCCATACTGTTCCCATGAGATATAAGCAGAAACATCATTGCTATTATAGATGCATTTACATTTTAATAGACTGTACCATTCTGATTCATTTGTGGGAGTGGGAGTGTTGCTATTGTCAAACCTAATGGCAGATAAAATTGTGGAGAATCTTTTGTCCCGTGTCTAAATAATCGGTGGCTGTGATTTAATAAAAAAATGAAAATTACAAATCTGTATGCTATTTTGTTCATGGAACACAAAAGAAGAAATGATTGAAGGATTGTTATGCAGTACTTGTTCATACATGACAGTTCATAATGACAAGGAACTATCAAGATCTTAATTGTTTATGGATGCAACGTTAAAACCAATAAAATCAATGTTGTGTTGGGAAAGCATGATATATTTTCATGTTGATGTAATAAGCCCATGGAGATGAAGTTCTCATGCCCTTCCGCAGTTGTGTCCTAAATAAACCAGATGCAGAGTGGATGAAACTGGGATGGGTGCCAGTCCTAAAAGCCTGAGCAGCGGGAATAAAGAAAGGTTTTATGCAGGCCTTGCAGATTTCACTGGCGCATGACTCGGCATCTGTGATGTAAACCTGAGGGAAGCGAACCTCATCCCGAGGGCTTTTAAAATGAAAAAAAGATAAAAAAAATACGAGCCTACGCTAACTCTCAGATGCCCATAAACCACTTCATTTGAACAAAAACCCCACATATATTACATGTATCTGGGGGATTGGTTTGTTTCCATCCATTCAAAAATGAATAAACCCATCCATTTTTCATACATTTCAGTCAGAAGTAAACCAAAACATGTTCTATCTAGATTTTGTCTGAAGTCCTGTAAATGGCTCCAGTTTGTATAAGTGGCATGGCACACATGAGCGCAAAAGCAGGTGGCCTGTGGGCGAAAGCGCAGGTACAGCTTCCCACAGCCAAATCTCAAATTATACACGTGCTATAAAAGCGGGAGCTCAGCCGTCTCCATCCCACGCACATCTCAACCTCCCCACACGCTCTCTTATTTTCTCTCTTCCTT
Source organism: Chanodichthys erythropterus (assembly GCF_024489055.1). NCBI lineage: Eukaryota > Metazoa > Chordata > Actinopteri > Cypriniformes > Xenocyprididae > Chanodichthys > Chanodichthys erythropterus. Next base: position 50,710,109 of record NC_090223.1, on the reverse strand, counting down.
CTGTCTTTTTTGATCTCATGTGTGCTCCATTTTGACTGTTCCTCCTCATCATGTCTTTTATCCCCTTTAAGTCTTGATTTATCTCTAGTTTGTCATCTAGAGTTCACACGAGATGAAGGGGATTTTGAGAGGGAATTATTTTTAATCTGTTTTAAGAGCTACTGTAGTTATTGTACTGTAAAATAGAATATTTTAGGCTTGTAAAATAACAGCACATCGAACAAGGGGCATCTCTCCCACACATTTGTAGACACTAATATAAATGCTTAAAATGTGAGTCATTTTTTATGAAGCAAATGTTGAGCTACTGAAGCGCTCACACTAAATTTAGTCTAAGCCTCAGACACTGGGTCAAAGGTTAGAAGCTTGTTTTTAATGGGTGTGTGTAATTAAAAGCAACACAGAAAAAAAAAATCTGGCTTTCATTAGAAATTATTTGTCTCACTGGGTGTATTTAAAATGCTCCTTTTTCACTTTTTCGGATATTACTCTTCATGTTGTGTGTAATATAGCTGTTTGTGAATGTAAAAGGTCTGCAAAGTTACAATGCAGATAAATAAAGTTAATGTCTCTGAAAAGAAAGAAGTGATTCTGAACTGCCTGGAATGAGTCCTCAGTAATTCCAGTTTTACTTCCTGCATGAACTTATGTAGGTTTGTAACAAATTTGCAGCTTATGGACTTTTTTAGTTGCCTTTGAACAAAGTCTACTTTGACCCTCAAACACAGTTTTTGAAGCTGAGACTGGAAGAGTTTGGTTTGTAATGTTGATATCTTGAGAAGACGTTTTCTGTTTTCTGTGCTAACAAAGCAAATCCTCTATGATGCGCTTCCTAAGGATGAGGACTTGTCTTAGAATTGATATGGAAAAAGACGACAAGGACAACCCAAGTTGTTATCAGCGTTCAGTTCAGAAGCCTGCATCTCTGATGGTACGGGGTTGCATGAATGCGTGTGGCATAGGCAGCTTACGCATCTGGAAAGGCACCATCAATGCTGAAAGGTATATCCGAGTTCTAGAACAACATATGCTCCCATCCAGATGTCCTCTCTTTCAGGGAAGACCTTGTATTTTCCAACATGACAATGCCAGACCACATACTGCATCAATTACATTATCATGGCTGCGTAGAAGAAGGATCCGGGTACTGAAATGGCCAGCCTGCATTCCAGATCTTTCACCCATAGAAAACATTTGGCGCATCATAAAGAGGAAGATGCGACAAAGAAGACCTAAGACAGTTGAGCAACTAGAAGCCTGTATTAGACAGGAATGGGACAACATTCCTATTCCTAAACTTGAACAACATGTCATCATTGCATTCTGTTTTTATTCACAATTTGTACAGTGTCCCAACTTTTTTGGAATTGGGTTTGTATGTATGTGTGTGTTTGGGTGTTTTTAATATATATATATATATAAAACAATATATCAGAGTTGTTTGTGGTGGGGTAAATTAAACGCGCTATGTGGTGACATCACAGTGTTGCATTGTGGTACATATGAAGTAAACTCACTCCCTCGGTCAAAATCAAGGGAGCGAGGGTCTGTCCATATAAACTTCACTCGTCCACTTCACTCAACGCACTTCAAAATGGTGGCAGGGATTCCCCCAAGGGGAAGTGCTTATAGGGAAAGACACAAGTGCCTGTTTAAAACTGGAGTGGAACGCAGCCCTAGGTCGTCTGACCAATCGGAGCAGAGCAGGCTCTCGGAAAGGAGGGGTTTAGAGATTCTGAATCCTTTATCAAACACTGTTTCAGACACTGTGAGAAAAGAGGTGCTGCTGCAATGTTTTTTTAATCTTGGATGCATGTAAAACTACTGGAGGAGCCTGATCCAAACAGGCTTGAAAAATGGTCTGAAATTTGATTTGTGGTAATGTGTCTCAGGCTGAATGATCAGAATGTGTTTTCTGTCCATAATGGGAGTGGTTGTTAATAAAAACAACAGGAATGGGGTGTGTCTTAATAGGCATGTTTAGGGCATAAAAGACCACAGATGTTTCACATCGTAACAACTTGAAAATTCCCAAGGACACATTCTTACCAGTCAACACTCTCTTGCTTACATTTCTTGGCATTACACCATTACGCTGTTGCCTGAAGCAAATTCAGAAATGGATACGGCTCTAATGAAAAACAATCAGTGGTGGAACATGCATTGCTGGAGTCTCATGCATGCTGAACCTATGCAAGTTTGCCTCATTACTATGACAACAAGTGTGGACGTGCTAACAAAAGTAACCACGGTTTGAACAGGGAAAAAAAAATCTGATGTTCAGATAGTTCATTTTAACTGTCTGATTTAAAAAAAAAAAAAAAAAAAAAGTACTGGTTAAGTTGGCTACAAGTAGAAAAACAATACACAGGCTTTGTTATTTTACTATTACATTTTAAATTCATACTTGTCAACATATCCACACCAAACATTAAAAGTGGAGGTGACAAAAGCATTTAGAGCGTCACTAAACACATTCACAGAAGCCCAAAAGCCCACCAAGCTCTGCCCATGGTCTAAACCAGTTAGAAGTGATGTCATGACCACCTCTCTCAGCCAATCATGACCCTTAGAGGAACAATTTAATCAAGCTGATCCCAGGGGGATGGATGTCTCAACTCAATAAAGCGTTTCTCCAAAAACACATCTGCATGAGCGACTGATTTATCAGTGCTCAGAATGGCCAGAGTCCTGGGGGGACTGTGTCCTGTGAACCCGTTTGCTGGCTATTTTTGGGAAAGTGTTTGGGTCCCTAGTCATGTCCTTACTTATTCTTGTTAAACTAGCAGCCACTTAGAGACTGCTCTCTCAGTGAGAATAAACTGAAGATCTCCGGTGGACTGCATTGACCCCGACTGAGGCTCAATGTCAATGTACTAAAAGACATTTATAAAAAAAGACAACAAACAACAAGGGGAAAAGGGAGATTAGCAGATAGTAGATAAAACTCTGAAAAGCCATTTGAAACCCATTTTACTTCAGTGACATCAGTTTCTTGAATTATATTCAAGTAGAAAAAAAAATGTCAAGCCTGATTTTATCCATTAGGAAATGACAAGACCTGAGAATTGAAGCTAAATAATTGTTCAGCTAATGATAAACATTAGTGTAGGTGATATCAGCTGAAAGGGAAAGTCAAATACTTAAGAATAGTGAAATCTGGAATATATAAAAATATGAAAATTTTGAATTAATACAACATGTACTGATGCATAATGCATATGACCAGTATACTACTGTTCAGGGTCAGTAAGACTTCACTGATTTTTTAAAAACTTTTTTTTTTTTTTTTAAGAAATCTGTACTTTTATTCAGCAAGGAAGGACACATTATATTGACAAAAAAGTGACAGTAAAGAATTTTTTTAAAAACTTTTTTACAAAACTTTCTATTTTAAATAAATGCTGTTCTTTTGAACTTTATATTCACCAAAGAATCCTGAAATATATGCACCACAGTTTCAACAAAAACATGAAGCAGCACAACTGTTTTAAAAACTTATAAAACACCCCGAATTCTGGAAAAGTTGGGACGTTTTTTAAATTTGAATAAAATTAAAACTAAAAGACTTTCAAATTACATGAGCCAATATTTTATTCACAATAGAGCATAGATAACATAAATGTTTAAACAGAGAAATTTTACAATTTTATGTACAATATGAGCTCATTTCAAATTTGATGCCTGCTACAGGTCTCAAAATATTTGGGACGGGGGCATGTTTACCATGGTGTAGCATCTCCTCTTCTCTTCAAAACAGTTTGAAGATGTCTGGGCATCGATGTTATGAGTTTCTGGAGTTTTGGTGTTGGAATTTGGTCCTATTCTTGCCTGATACAGGTTTCCAGCTGCTGAAGAGTTTGTAGTCCACTTTGATGCATTTTTCATTTAATGAGGCACCAAATGTTCTCTATAGGTGAAAGATATGGACTGCAGGCAGGCCATTTCGGCACCCGGACTCTTCTACGTGTGTGGTTTTGCATTGTGCTGCTGAAATACACACGGCCTTCCCTGAAATAGACATTGCCTGGAAACCTTTCAGCATTTATAGTGCCTTCCAAAATATGCAAGCTGCCCATACCGTATGCACTTATGCACCCCTATACCATTAGAGATGCTGGTTTTGAACTGAACGCTGATAACACACTGGAAGGTCTCCCACCTCTTTTGCCAGGAGAACACGGCATCCGTAATCAGTTGGCATCTGCAGATGGCACGGCAGATTGTGTTTACTGACAGTGGTTTCTGGAAGTATCCCTGGGCCCATTTAGTAACATCATTGACAGTGTGGTCTGAGGGCCAGAAGAGCACAGGCACCCAATAAAGGTCTTCTGCCTTGTCCCTTATGCACAGAGGTTTCTCCAGTTTCTCTGAATCTTTTGATGATGTTATGCACTGTAGATGATGAGATTCGCAAAGCCTTTGCAATTTGACATTGAGTAACATTGTTTTCCACAATCTTTTTACGCACTCTTTCACAGATTGAAGAGCCTCTGCCCATCTTTACTTCTGAGACATCCATTTTATAGCTAATCATGTTACAGACCTGATATCAATTAACTTAATTAGTTGCTTGATTTTCTCCCAGCTGAATCTTTTCAAAATGTCTTGCCTTTTCAGCCATTTTTAACCCCTGTACCAACTTTTTTGAGACCTGTAGCAGACATCACATTTGAAATGAGCTCATTTAGTGAATAAAAGTGTAAAATTTCTCTGTTTAAACATTTGTGACCCGTCACGGAAACCAGGGACACAAGTCGGCAGCACAACAATTGAGCAAACTGAGAAAGAAGCGTTTTTTTTTTTCAAAATTGGTGATTTTCGGTTTTTTGCAGAAACTGTTAGTTGAGATCATGAAGAAGCATCTCCGTGTTTTAGATAGCAGTATTGGTTTATTTAAAAACGTACATTTTGAGGTTGAAATTGGCTTGTTTTTCAGAGATTCGATCTCGCAGTAGGGGCGTGTCATTGTCTGTTTGTATTTCCATACTGGAATCGGATACGCCGGCTTTTGTTTCTTTTGTTATTGCTGCCGCCCTCCAAGGGAAGCGTGGCTACTTAGTATGCAGCGCTCTGGCCGGCTCTAGCTGATATCAAAATTTAATGAAGATGGATGCCGCAAAGAATAATCGCAGACGAGCTGAACCGTGTCCGTTACACCGAAAATGTTTTGAAGTACAACATACGGCTGGATTCTTTAGCTGTGGAAAAAGAGTGGCAGGACATGCGAATTAGAGGCAAACAGACGCATAGTGCAAACTTCGGAGATGGTTACATCAACAAAGAAGACCCTGACAAAGAGAAAGTGTGCCCGAACAACTTATTTCATCTTTTCTGTTTCTTATGTGGTGAGTTTCCATAAACATCAAAGTTTGTCGTTTTGTGTTCATTCTAAGAACACGTAGGCTACACATTATCTCATGTGTCTATTGTTATTAGCTAGCTCAGGACTGTCGTTTTAATTGTAATCGTTAGCATCGTATCACTTGCCAAAACCCCCATTACTATAATGGGCTTTTAGATGGTAATGTTAGCATGTTCATTTGAATAATGCTTCAACTGCTTGAATTGACTGGTGTGAATGACTTAGCTCATGTAAATCTTACTATTCTTGAATTGAATGTGACGCTAATAATTTTAGCCAGTTACTACTTCTTTCTTACAAGGATTTACTAATGTAATAGTAAATGTATCAGATTAAATTCCTACATAAGTAAACGTATAAAGTATCCGTAGCCGTAAAATGTGCGTTATAAGTATTGAAGAGTTTAATGTACAGGATTTTTTTAATCCTTTGACTCAAACCAGGTCTAACCACTAACTGAGGTCTAAACCAGGACTATACGGTTATCACAGAATCCTGTTCAAAAAGTTCTAATGTCAAAAAAGATAAATTACTGACATTTACAATGCACATTATCCTTTATTATTAATAGTATGCGGTCCGATTTTCCCGTTGCGTCTGTCCTTGCTATGCAACCATGCAGCTTTACAGGGGGTATGGCTTATCTAAATGAGATGTAAATGAGCCCTATTGTCACTCCCAGCAGGTGAGAACAGGCGAGAACTGCAAAATCTTTAGGTCATTTTCTGCCCTTTCAGCTTGAGTGTCTACCTTCAAATGGCCACAACTTCTCCAAATATTATCAGATTTACATGTGTTACACATCGTTGGAAAGCTTGGGGACTACACTTTCAGAATCTGTGAATAACTTAAAATGCCCCAGAACCGACTTGTGTCCCTACTTTCCGCGACTGGTCACATTTATTATGTTATCTATGCTCTATTGTGAATAAAATGTTGGCTCATGTGATTTGAAAGTCTTTTAGTTTTCATTTTACTCAAATAAAAAAAAAATGTCCCAATTTTTCCGGAATTCGGGTTGTAATAAGAAATGTTTCTTAAGCATCAATTCAGCATATTAGAATGATTTCTAAAGGATCATGTGACACTGAAGACTGTAGTAATTACTGTATTCAATTGTAATTATAGGACATTTCACAAAATTCACAAAATTTCTGATCAAGTAAATGCAGCCTTGGTGAGCATAAATGATTTCTTTCAAAAACATAAAAACCTTACCATCCCCAAACTTTTGAACAGTAATGTACATAAAGTCAATTTAGATTTTATCTTGACTTTAACCAGTATATATAATTTCCTCCTGTCCAACCTACAGACCTACCTTACATTTCTAGTGGCTCAGATATGGTGCTTTTCTGTGTTAAACATACCTGATATAAACAAAATCACACAATAACATACATCATCTCATGACTTCTGCAGTTACAGGTTGACGCTGGTCTGATGCATGTAATGCAGCTAACAGCACTGTGTCTGTGTTAATAGAGCGGTCACTGTTATTTAGAAGCCTTGAGCTTCCACCCAGTTCATGCAGTAAAAGCAGACATGATAAAAAGCCAAGGAGAGATTCTCCTCACAAGTCATATTTTGCACTCATTTCTTCTGTGTGCAGTAGGTCCGTTCAAGGAGACTGTCATTATTTGAATGAGCTGCCACTTTGCTGCTTTCTTCACTTTATCTGATCTAAACCTATAAATGTTATATAAAATGTCACATAAAGCAAAAACAGTTTGACTTTATACATGCATGTTTATATGTTGGATTTTGGCAAGAACATTCTGCAAAGTGGACTTTATGCTGATAGTCTACACGCATGCTATGGGTTGGCAATGTAGGTGATGCTGAAGTGTTGACTGACTAATATAGTGCGTCACACACCTTGACCTCATGTACCAACAACTCATGCTTTGCCTTGACAAGTAATTGATGACAATTTGTACTCACTTGTTGAGATAAATGCGTTTCTCAGTGAATTGTCCGGGGCCGTAGGTGGGGTCCTCATAGGGTTCGTTCTGCACCACCTCCACTCCCTCTCCTCTCTCGCTCTGCTCGTGGCTGTGCTTGCTGATCATGTACAGCTGGCCAATCCTGTACTAGAGACACAGACCCAAAACAGTCAGAACCGCAATGTTCAACTCGGATAAAACATGACATATTTTAACCACAAATTAGGCCCAATGTATACTTTGTTTTTTATGCATATACATGCAGTGTAAAATAACTGTATCATCATAACCTTCATCATCAGCATCGTACGCACATATTGAACACATGATTTTTCTAACTATGTATCTTCATTATTTTTAACATAAAAGTGGGCATGGTGATTTGTAAATTGAATGAGTCTGGCTTCTGGTTTAATTCGCTTCCACTTTTAGTTAGAGTATACTGCTTGATATTGCAAACTGGTATTTCTTACCATATTATGTTAATGTATTGTCATAATTATAAACATGCTGGTTTGTAGCATAAATAGTTTTACTGATTACTGCACTTTATTATTATTCTAGTTATTTACCTACAGAGGCTAGTGAATCAGAAGTCTCGCAAAATCATATAAAATAGCTAACATCTGTGTTGGATATGTAAAGTAAGGTGGTACCCCACCAAGACTCTGTAATAAGCATTCAAATTACTTAAGAATGGGAGAAAGTGCAACACGTAATATGGCGTTCCATATTAAGTCCCACCTTTTAAATAAAAGAGCCAAACGCTGATTGTTGCATCACTGCAGCTGCCTTCAAATATGGCTGCCAAGTGAACAGACCTTCCTTGAAAGTGACTCCACAATAGACCTTAGTCAGGGTAACTCCATAATTATTTAAGCTTAGTCGACCAAAATTTTATTAGTCGGTTACTTGCAGAAAACAAAAAATACTTCACGCATGTCCGTGAGGGACAGATCATTAACGGTGGGTTCTTGTGGTAATTACAATATGTCGGACAGGGAATTCAAATGTTCACCCATCATCCATCAACATCAAATATGGCTAATCATTTGAAACATTAAGTAGTAGCAACTTTAAATGGCTGCAATGTTATCCTATATAAATGTGCGCTATTATTAGGCGCATATCCAAGTTTTTGTGCGGAGTGTGGAAGCTGAAGTATAGCTCGCTTACTGCAAGACATGGAGGCGCCGGTGCGATCACTTGCATTTTTTCCTGATTACAGCAGAAATAACTTAAAATAGTCCATCATTTTTGGTCATACTGATAAGAATAATACATCATTCGAAACTGTACTTTTATTTGTGTAAACTCACAATAAGAAAACTTTGAGCCTTTGTAAATTAAACACAATTTGTATCTTGGTCTTCGTGAACTGGAGCGCGTCACATAAATGAACCAAAACTTGGTGTATAGGCTACCTGCCTCACAGACACGAGAAATATATCTATAGAAAACTTGAAATATCTACTTTTAACCCTTAAATGCATACCTTGGGTCTTAAGTGACCCGGGACGTCATTCACTACCCTCCACCTCATTCATTTTTTAAAGTTAGACATCAACCTTCTTGGTATTCCCCAATCAATTTGTTATAAAGAATATAACAAGAAAATAATCATAAAATTATAAAAGAATGCCTGTTTTTGTATTCATTTTTTGTAAAAATTGCATAGGGTCGCTAACGACCCGAGGTGTGTATGAGTGTATGTATATTTTTTCTGCACAACAATAATTGAATCTTAGATGACAGAATAAGTGGAATTCACCTTTATTCCACAAGGTGGCAATGTCTGATACACAATGCTGAAGTGACAACTCATTCAGACAGAAAACGAAATAATAAGAAAAACATGAAATGGCTCAGCGATTTACTGCAGAGCAAGTGCTGTACGCAATCTAATATGACTAACTGTTACTGTATTGATCTGGTGAAGCTGTTAGTGATCGAAATATTGATTTTGAAGATGTTGAAAATTCTATAATTTTGAGAATACGTTTGAGATTGCGAATGGGCTCATATTCATGACCTCAAACATAAAACTAGCCTATTATTTGCTGAATTTACTGGGAAATGAGCTCTGACGAGGACAGTGGTGATGGCATAAAACATCTGCTCAAACTGAGCCCTTTCAAGGTCCAAAAGTTAATAAAATATGATTTATTTTATTCTTCTGTAATTGTTACTCTAATATCAGAGGAGTTTTATATTATCACGACAGGTAGAGATCCTTCCATGTTAGATATTGATCCGGGTCGATAAAGACCCAAATATGTAAGAATGATTGGCGAAACAGTCATGCATTTAAGGGTTAAAACGAACCAATTCAAATAAAAAAAAAGAAATACGCACTGCTCATGAAATGTTGCTTTTCTCTCTATAGGCACGTTCAATATACTGCAATTGCGAGTCAGCAGCGTCAACTTCATTTTTGCAAAAAACATTAGTTTATTAATAAACAATTAAAATGTCTTCTTGCCATTTTTTTTCTTGAAACGTTCATAATTATTACTTTGCCAATGCTTTGCAGCAAACTTCATGCATGCCCTAGAGCACGGAATAGGCTATATTACTCCTCATTATGGTTTAGTATTCCCTGCAGTATATATTTAAGTTATTAAAGAAACATAAATGTGCAATTAGTCGACTAATGGCTTAAATGAATGACTAATAGTCGACTAGAAAAATCTTTAGTCAGGGGCAGCTCTACGCGCTTTGATTTTTTTTTTTTTTTTGCGCCAATTAATCTGTCCATAAGGTGGCAACACTGGTAAATGCTGTTTCTTCACATTCGAAAATAAGATGGAGGATTCAGAACAGCTACGACAAACTACTTGAGATGGCAACAACAACAGATGGCACTGCTAATGAGTGCTTGTGTGGGGGGCAACTCTAGTTAAACAAGCACAAAGACATTTTTATGAGTCAACGTATGGATAGAAATAGCGCAAAAAACTGGACAAGGTTAGAGTGTGAATGAATCAGTGTTTCTTCATTTCACTCTTGGTGTGAATAGACCTTTCGTCTGGAATTTGTTCATAATTTTGTTATTGATGTAAACAAGGTGTGATCCATATCAGTTGAACAGATCTCTTTGCTTTTAAATGAGTTAACTGAATTAGAGTGCTGCAGTGCCATCCAAGCCTCTTAACTTTCTTAACCAGCAAGAGCACACTGGTCAACTAGCTTCACCAGCTAGACCAGCATAAGTCAACCACTGGAATTCATGCTGGCTTTTGTTTGCAATGCCCATTTTCCACAATCCAGTCATTTCTAGATGAACAATCAAGTGTTTTCTCATTATATAGCAGTTTCACTCGGATATACATCAAAATAGTAAAGAAAAGTAGTTCATTTTGTGCAGATTTTCAGCATCACGTTATAGCATATCTGATTTCAGATCCATCCACTCCTAAATATCACATAACTTTGGCCACTTTATATGTATCCTCCTGTAAATTTCCAAAATAACCTGTAATGTGGACCAGATTAAGATTAGGGATAGCCTTTGGTCCTCCACCAGCCCATAACACAAGTCAGAAAAAACATACCACAGCCTCACAATCACAAGGGTTATACTCTGCCTGATACAGGATGCAGTATCATAAGTTTTGGAGTGTATGACAGCTGTGACAACTGCTTATCTGTGTGAACAGAACAGGCCTCAGGCATCTGTTCAACTTTCTGCATCTACTGCCACACTGGAGACACGTAATGATCCTTTTCAAGCCAGTCATACATGCGGAGTATGACCACAGCCCTGAAGCTCATGCTGTTATATTTATAGGTCAATTATCAGATATGACGTACTTCTTATTTTAAAGCCTTCAGGCTGGATAGAAATACAGTGCGTTTGTGCAGAACCAACATGAACATCTTTGCAATCTTAGTCAAGATAAATATCTTAGGCAAACTGTTTCAGTGAACATCTCTAACAAATACTAAAATACGTTTCTTTTTTTGTCCTTTAGTGCTACTATATGTATGTAAAAGCTTTAAATGTCTTTGATCTTAAAAGAACATTTAAGTTATGTTTTAAAGGGTTAGTTGAAAATTCCCAAAAATGAAAATTCTGTCATTAATTACTCACCCTCATGTTGTTTCACACCTGTAAGACCTTTGTTCATCTTCAGAACACAAATTAAGATATTTCTGATGAAATCCGATGGCTCTCTGAGGCCTGCATTGCCAGCAAGACAATTAACACTTTTAAGGTACTAAATGCATATTTAAAACAGTTCATATGACTACAGTGATTCAACCTTAAATGTTATGAAGCGACAAGAATACTTTTTTTGCACCAAAAAAACAAAACACAAATAACGACGTTATTCAACAATATCTAGTGATGGGCGATTTCAAAACACTGCTTCGTGAAGCTTCAAAGCTTTATGAATCTTTTGTTTAAAATCAGTGGTTAAGCTATAAGCTAATAAGCTAATCAAGGTTTTCAGGATCACTAGAAAGTTGCAGGAGAGTTTCAAGGTAGGAGCTAAAATCTGCAGAAAAGAAGACCTCAAGGGCCAGAGTTGAGAACCCCTGGGATAATAAATACACTTTGTGGTATGAAACACTGCAAGGAAAACAAGCTTGCATTTATCAAGTCTGACTGTTTGACACAGAATGTGTTTTAGCATTTAAAAACACAAGACACAAGGTAGTGGAATAAAAAAATAAATAAATAAAAACTACGCATGGTCTAGATCAGTGTTTCCCAACTGTACTTTTATTTGTGTAAACTCACAATAACAAGAAAACGTTGAGCCTTTGTAAATTAAACAAAATTTCTATCTTGGTCTTCGTGAACTGGAGCGGGTCACATAAATTAACCAAAACTCGGTGTATAGGCTACCTGCCTCACAGACACGAAAAATATATCTATATTATATAAATATATCTATATCTATAATCTAAATAAAAAAACAGCGGAGAAGAGTCTTAATTTGATATTTCCCATCTAGTTGTAGCCAATATGCCACTGTTATATACACACCGCTTCATCTATTAGATCATGAGATTTTGTCCAAATGTATTCAACAACAAGAAAAACTGTGCTATATAGCTACAATAAACTTTATAACCTGTAAATTGATGAAAACGCAGATACGACGCACTTACGGTCTCAGATGCGGCTATTCCAACGACAGACAATATGTCATTCGCTGGTCAAAATCGTAGCAACTCATCAGAGCTGGATTTCCGTGGGATTTTTTACTTATTAAAACTGTGCCGTGGCAAGAAAACGGTTGGGGAACACTGGTCTAGATCAGTGTTCCCACAACACAGCAAAATCCAGTAATTTTAATAGGAAACCAAAAACACTAGGAAATTCACGCAAGGACAAAAGATTTCCCCACACAGATTTCGCAACAGGTTTAAGTCATTCAATGTGTTGACCAACAGAAAGCGGCTTGATTTGAAAGTTACTGTATTTGAAATTGTTTTTTGTACCCAAAATTTCACTATTGTGAGTGCACTTTTAGAGCGATAGAAAAAAAAAAACAAAGACCAAGTGTGTAAATTCAGCAGGATGAAACAAAAACTGCAAAAAAGAATTACCGTTTTCAAACACACCACTCACTCACCTGCCATTGGTCAGTTAAACGGTGGTCTCGCCCCAAACTCGCATCATTTGTTAAGCCAGTGCTTCTATATTGGGTTAAACACAAAGCAATGTTTTGAAACCATTGTAGAAAAACCACCACAGAGCCATGCTGTTTACGTTTGTTCAATGAAAATAAATCTACAAATTTCTTGCTTGTAGTTTTCAATACACAATAAGCTAGGATAGGTATTTTAATGTGTTTTTTTTTTTTTTTTAAATAGACACTTTGCCTTTAAAATGTGCCATAGAACGTGTCCTTTGAATGTGTCTGTGAAGTTTCAGCTCAAAATACCCCATAGATTTTTTTTAATTCAGTTTTTTAACTGCCTATTTTGGGGCATCATTAAATATGCGCCGATTCAGGCTTCGGCCCCTTTAAATTCTTGTGCTCCCCACCCCCGGAGCTCGCACTTGCCTTATACAGCATAAACAAAGTTCACACAGCTAATATAACCCTCAAAATTGTTCTTTACAAAGTGTTCATCATGCAGCATGTCTAATCGTGTAAGTATAGTATTTATTTGGATGTTTACGTTTGATTCTGAATTAGTTTGATAGTGCTCTGTGGCTAATGTGCTAACATTACACACTGTTGGGGAGATTTATAAAGAATGAAGTTGTGTTTATGAATTATACAGACTGCAAGTGTTTAAAAATGAAAATACCAATGGCTCTTGTCTCCGTGAATACAGTAAGAAACGATGTTAACTTTAACCACATTTAACAGTACATTAGCAACATGCTAACGAAACATTTAGAAAGACAATTTACAAATATAACTAAAAATATCATGATATCATGGATTATGTCAGTTATTATCGTTCCATCTGCCATTTTTTATATTGTTCTTGCTTGCTTACCTAGTCTGATGATTCAGCTGTGCACAGATCCAGACGTTAATACTGCCTGCCCTTGTCTAATGCCTTGAACATGAGCTGGCATATGCAAATATTGGGTCATACATATTAATGATCCCGACTGTTACGTAACAGTCGGTGTTATGTTGAGATTCGCCTGTGCTTCTGAGGTCTTTTAAACAAATGAGATTTATGTAAGGAGGAGGAAACAATGGTGTTTGGGAGTCACTCTATGTCATTTCCATGTACTGAACTCTTGTTATTCAACTATGCCAAGGTCAATTCAATTTTTAATTCTAGGGCACCTTTAAGTTTCTTTTAACCTAGTAGATACCCAGCATTTCATGACCAGCCATAATTCCTCTTAGAGAAGAAATTACACTTCAAACATTCAAATTTGATGTCTAATGAGACCACTGTGTGCTACACACAACTATCAATGTTTAACCTCCTCTCTTCCCTGAAGCATGCCACGCTCACCTTCACCTCCATTCATCTGAGCTTTTTAAAAAACCATGGCTCTTTGTTTGATTAATGAGATATTGTCCTCATTGTTATCCTCTGAAACCCAATTAAAGCTGCAGAAAAGCGAGAGAACAAGAGCAGCTATGGGGTTCAAGTGGTGGTGAATAATTCATCACTACCACTTTCACTTTGTGTGTGACGGACAGGCGTGAGGAGAGATGAGAGGACAGACAGACTGCATGAGAGTGCATTAAGTGTTGGTGGTGAAATGACATTTTAAAAATAAATAAATGAGGGATGGGAGGAGAAGTGTGTGCTTTGCACATCCCCCAGGCAACTGCTTGATCTTCTTTGATAGCAAACTTGAGTCTTTTTTGTTCTTTTAAGCATAACTCTAGTATCACCCACAGCAGCACTCTGTTACCTGGAGAGTGTCTGTTTCATGGGAATAGAGTTACTTAATGGCGAGTCATTAGATTGTGCCGTCAGGCTGCTCTTTGAGAGCTCTTGAGGGCTGCCCTGATTGTGTTGGGAAGAGAAAACTGTGGTTTTGTTGATACTGAAAAACCTCTCTCGTGCACACTGAATACTTCAATCAGAAGCACAGAGAGGTTCATGCACTGCAGTGAACTGAATACAGTATGTGTCAACAGCATGTTTGAAAGGAATTTGAGTGCAAAACTTCCCACCAGGGTCACCACTTTAGCAACTTGATGCTAGGTTGTGATATGTTAATGTGATTTGGGGGTTTATAAGATATTGCTAGATTGTTCTTGGTTGTTGTTAGGGTATTTCTAAGGTGTTCTGGGTTGTAGCTCAGGTGTTGGGTGTTTTGGCTTGTTGCTAAAGCATTGATAGGGTGTTTTGGGTGGGTGCCAAGGCATTGCTGGAGGTGTTCTGGGTTGTTGCTAGGGCAGGGATGGGCAATGTCGGTCCTGGAGTGTCGCTGTCCTTGTAGAGTTTAGCTGTAACCCTGAAAAAAAACTAACCTGCCTGTATGGCCTTAGTAATCCTAAAGACATTGGTTAGCTTGTTGAGGTGTGTTTGATTAGGGTTGGAGCTAAACTCTGCAGGACAGCGGCACTCCAGGACTAGCGTTGCCAATCCCTGTGCTACGGCATTGATAGATGTTTTGGGTTGATGCTAAGCCATTACTGGGCTGTTCTTGGTTGTTGCCCAGGCATTGGGTGTTCTGGGTTGTTGCTGGGGAAGGGATGACAATGTTGGTCCTGGAGTGCCGCTGTCCTGTAAAGTTTAGCTCCAACCCTGAAAAAAACTCATCTGCCTGTAGCCTTAGTAATCCTGAAGACACTGGTTAGCTTGATCAAGTGTGTTTGATTAAACTCTGCAGGACAGCGGCACTCCAGGACAGACGTTGGCCATCCCTGTGCTAGGTCATTGATAGAGCTTTTTGGGTGGGTACAAAGGTATTACTGAGGTGTTCTTGGTTGTTGCCCAGGTTGGGGTGTTCAACAGGATGTTGCAACAGGTTGATGCCCTGTTCTGGGTTGTTTCAAGGGAAGGGATGGGCGATGTCGGTCCTGGAGTGCCGATGTCCTGTAGATTTTAGCTCCAACCCTGAGAAAAAGAAAAAAAAAAACACCTGCCTGTAGCCTTAGTAATACTGAAGACATTGGTTAGCTTTTTCAGGTGTGTTTGATTAGGGTTGGAGTTAAACTCTGCAGGACAGTGGCACTCCAGAACTGACACTGCCCATCCCTGTGCTAGGACACTGATAGGGTTTTTTGGGTGGGTTCTAAGGCATTACTGGGGTGTTATTGGTTGTTGCCAATGAATTGGTTGTTCTGGGTTGTTGCTAGGCCAATGCCAGGGTGTTCTGGGTGGGTTCTAAGGCATTACTGGGGTGTTCTTGGTTGTAGCCCAGGCATTGGTTGTTCTGGGTTGTAGCTAGGCCAATGACAGGGTGTTTTGGGTGGGTTCTAAGGCATTACTGGGGTGTTCTTTGTTGTTGCCCAGGCATTGGTTGTTCTGGGTTGTTGCTAGGCCAATGACAGGGTGTTTTGAGTGGGTTCTAAGGCATTACTGGGGTGTTATTGGTTGTTGCCCAGGCATTGGGTGTTCTGGGCTGTTGCTAGGGCATTGATAGGGTGTTTTCAGTGCCCAAGGAAGTCGACCGGAAGTTGAAGTCGGCCGCGTGCTGCCATCTTGTAGCAGAACTTCACTTGCGTTAGCATCCCATTGACTCCCATTCATTTTGGCGTCACTTTGACAGTGAATAACTTTACATCTGAGGCGTTTAAAGACTCCATTTGTCCATTATTTATTTCCAAAGATACACGACAATGTATAAAGGGCTCCATTACCTTCTATGTTACATTATGGCCCCGTAGAAACAGTTTTTGTAAAAATAAGCTAACGATTGCGTCATAACCACTCGACTCTCTGTCGCACAGTAGAGAAATTACCGTACAGACAGGAGGAGAAGCTCGCAGGCAATCGGGGAGATTATCTTAATATGGCGTACTGGCGTTACATTTTGAAATACTATACAAAATAATTAAATCAGAATACTTACTCCTGCTCACTCACGCCAAAGAACTCCCCGCTCAAGCTCGCCGTCTCTGCAAGATTAACGATGGCAGGTTGCGGACGTCATCAAGCTTAGTGTGAGTCTGCGCGTCAGAAACGGAAGTGCTAAAAATCGCTAAAAATGTGCTTCACTTGACTCAAATGAGTTCCAATGGAGTCGCTGTGTCCATTTCTTTTACTGTCTATGGGTGTTTTGGATTGGTGCTGAGGCATTGTTGGGGTATGCTGGGATGTTAATAGAGCATTGATAGGTTGTTTTGGATGTCTTGATACTGCATGATTTTAGGTATCATTTAAGCCAATACCACAAGGTGGGTTATATGCAAAACTTGTGATGTCAATATGGGTATTATCGATGTATTGATAAGTACACTGACATATGACTGGCCACATCTACTGTATATATTAATGCTTAATTATAAAAAAAAAAAAAAAAAAAAAAAAAAGTAATGGCTGGACTATTGTTACTATTGTACTACTGGATTATTGTAAAATATCTTTGTTTGTGTTTATCTGAAGAAAGATAAGCATATATTAACATAATAACAACAACAATAAAAGAAACACGACAGTTTCACTACAGACAGATGATGGTGTAATACAGTTTTCAATTGAATAGCTTTAACCTCAATGACAAGAACTTTCTCTTGGTTGCCTGTCCGATTGTTTTATCATAGCACCAGCCTACACACACAAATTGCAGAGGCATTTGAATACAAAAACTTTAGAAATGCTTTAAAACCCTCCCAGATGATGTTTTGTCAAGGAAAGCGCTTCTGAGAAGAAAAAGTGAAAGACTATCTTGAGCAACAGGCTGTTGAGAGTAGGCGAGCAATGGTAACAGATGACTGTAGAGCCATTATCTACACAATACTCCTCAGACTCCACTATATCATTAAACCACTAGCAGCAGCACTCCACAGTTACATTCCGCCTATTCACTACTAATTAGAAAGCTTAAGGGATTTTGTCCCCATGGAGAACAGGAAATTAACTGTGATCTTCTTAAAGAGAACAACTTCAAGCGCTCCAGCTGTCTATAATAACAAACTGCTAACTGGTTTGTCTGCAACAGATTTATCTTTTTGACCTTTGTAGATGTCTTTCAGACTGGACAGGAGAGAAAGAAATTTATAGATTTTTTGCACTCTCTGGGATTAAAAACAACTGAATAATTGTAAGTGAATTGCACTTTAGAGCCGATTGGTTAAATTTTTTTTGCGAAGATCGTATACCATTTTTATGTGCTGAGAAAATGACTATTATTAAGTAATCCATTTGTCAGTTGAATTCCTGAAAAAAAATTTTTTTCTGAATAATGACTTTTTTTTCTGTCATGTGCTTCAATAATGCTCAATGCGACCAAAGTTTGAATATTTCTTGATTCTGTTCCCCTCTCTCCTCTCCTATAGTTTTCTATTAAACAGACTCAGTCTGCATTAAGGAAAAAAGCACTCCAGATGCTCTGCTTGACATCTCCATGGAAAACATGTAAAATGAGTTTGTAGCAACATGATGGTGGATAAATGACAGAAATTAACATTTTTGGTAACTATAAATTTAAGTGTGCACCAGACTCATAAATTCAGCTGACAATGACAAGCTTTGCACAAAAACCTCAGGCTCTGTTATTAGAGCAGACTGAACAAACATTGTTTACCGGAGCCATCGCTGGGTGATAATTGTACTCTCCTTTCAGGAGAGAACACTTTGATTTTAAACCAATACCTCACACTTAACTACCCAGAGAGATGCGAACCGTTGATTTAACGGCAGCTTGCATCAGATGAAGGGGGGCTAATCAAACAGCAACTGTTCTTCTAGAAAGCTCAATCAGAACAAAGAGCAGAACAGTTTCTTATCATCCCACGCAAGGTACATGCTGTACATGAGCCAATACTAGCTCTGTTATACTGTAGAGGTAACAAGGCATTAAATATATACAGTATATTTATAGAAGAGTACAGAATGAATACCATATTCTTGAACCATGGTCGGGGTCTCAGTAAGCAACTGGTATCTTCGCATCACTCCAGTCTGACCCCATCCCCCTTTTAGTAGCCCTGACAATGGTATTTGCATAAAAATACAAGGTACTTCTAAAAGGTACAAAGAATATCATGCTATTACTATGCTACATATCTGAAAAACATGCTATTGTCATGATGCCTTGTCCTAAAAAAATTACAATACTATGATACTTTTTGCCACTTTTTGTTAGTATGGACGTAATATCTCAAATTTCCAACACTCTCATGGAACTTTGTAACTATTTTAAAGGTGCCTTAGAATTAAAAATTGAATTTACCTTGGCATAGTTAAATAACAAGAGTTCAGTACATGGAAATGACATACAGTGAGTCTCAAACTCCATTGTTTCCTCCTTCTTATATAAATTTCATTTGTTTAAAAGACCTCCGAAGAACAGGCGAATCTCAACATAACACCGACTGTTACGTAACAGTTGGGCTCATTAATATGTACGCCCCCAATATTTGCATATTCCAGCTCATGTTCAAGGCATTAGACAAGGGCAGCCAGTATTAACGTCTGGATCTGTGCACAGCTGAATCATCAGACAAGGTAAGTAAGCAAGGACAATAGCGAAAAATGGCAGATGGAGCAATAATAACTGACATGATCCATGATAACATGATATTTTTAGTGATATTTGTAAATTGTCTTTCTAAATGTTTCATTAGCATGTTGCTAATGTACTGTTAAATGTGGTTAAAGTTACCATCGTTTCTTACTGTATTCACGGAGACAAGAGCCGTCGCTATTTTCATTATTAAACACTTGCAGTCTGTATAATGCATAAGCACAACTTCAATCTTTATAAATCTCTCCAACAGTGTAGCATTAGCCGTTAGCCACAGAACATATCCTCAAACTCATTCAGAATCAAATGTAAACATCCAAATAAATACCATAATCACATGATCCGACGCATACATGCAGCATGCATGACGAACACTTTGTAAAGATCCATTTTGAGGGTTATATTAGCTGTGTGAACTTTGTTTATGCAATGATAGAGTTGAGAGCTCGGGAGGGGGCGGAGAGCGCAAGCAATTAAAGGGGTCGCAGCCTGAATCGGGCCATTTCCAATTATGCCCCAAAATGGGCAGATCAAAAAAATTAATAAAAAAAAAAATCTATGGGGTATTTTGAGCTGAAACTTCACAGACACATTCAGGGGACACCT
Source organism: Chanodichthys erythropterus (assembly GCF_024489055.1). Lineage (NCBI taxonomy): Eukaryota > Metazoa > Chordata > Actinopteri > Cypriniformes > Xenocyprididae > Chanodichthys > Chanodichthys erythropterus. The sequence continues at coordinate 50,690,110 of NC_090223.1, read as the reverse complement.
TAGACTTATATTACATCTTGTAAAAAAAACGTTCGATGGCACCTTTAAGTTTTGGTGAATTGGTTACAAATTCTAATGAGTTCATATAATCTCATTTGCAATTTTTTGTACAATCTGCTTAAACCCCACTGAGGGTTTAGGGGTGGATCTAAAAATCATACATTTTGTTTTCTAATAACATCGGGTTTTTAGGGATAGTTCACCCAAAACTGAACATTTTATCATCATTTACTCACTTTCATGTTGTTCCAAACCTGTATTACCTTTTCTTCTGTCGAACATGAAAAATATTTGGACTTTTTGGACTCCATTGACTTTCATTGTATGAAAAACAGTAGAACTGTTCTTCAAAATATCTTTTTTTGTGTTTCACAGAAGAAATAAAGCACAAATTCCAAACAACGTTTTTGAGCCTTTTCAAGGGCACTTGGGGAAGTGGATGCCATTCAAAAGATTAGTCCACTTTCAAATAAAATTTCCTGATAATTTACTCACCCCCATGTCATCCAAGATGTTCATGTCTTTCTTCCATCAGTTGAAAAGAACTTAAGGTTTTTGATGAAAACATTCCAGGATTATTCTTCTTATAGTGGACTTCAATGGCCTCCAGACGGTTGAAGGTCAAAAATACACTTTCTTTGCAGCTTCAAAGGGCTTTAAACGATACCAGACTAGGAATAATGGTCTTATCTAGAGAAACCATCACTCATTGAAAAAATAAATACAACTGTATATGCTTTATAAACACAAATTATCGCCTTGCACGTGCTTCTGCTTTCAGAATCCTTCAAAATGCTTACACTGTATGTCTTACACCTTCCCTATTCTACTTACGGAACAAACGCAGCGCCAGTTTTGTTTATAAAGTATATACAGTTGTATTTTTTTTTCAAAAATGAACGATGGTTTCTCTATATAAGACCCTTATTCCTCGTCTGTTATCGTTTTAAGCCCTTTGAAGCTGCACTGAAACTGTAATTTTGACCTTCAACCATTTGAAGGCCATTGAAGTCCACTATAAGGAGAATAATCCTGGAATGTTTTCATCAAAAACTTAACTTCTTTTCAACTGAAGAAAGAAAGACATGAACATCTTAGATGACATGGGGGTGAGTACATTATCAGGAAATTTTAATTTGAAAGTGGACTAATCCTTTAAGTTCCAAAACAAAAGTGAACAACATGATATCTTTATGAAGGGCCCTTCCACGAGTCTTTTAGTGAAGGGATGGTTACTTCAAGGAAATAAATGGTTTGAGTTAATGTATAAACAGAATTATTTTTTTATACACAGTATTACACAAATTTCATCAAGCATTCCATATGAAGTCTATATATAAGTTTCATAGGTATGAAATGTGTTTAATAGTAAATGCATTAGGTAAATGGGACTACCTGCTGCATCCAAAGAAGAGACAGCAGTTATTGTAGTTGAGAGCAAAGGGGGAATGCACATATAAAACATATTAAATGTATTTATTTTCAACCATTATATTAACAGCAATAACAACACAATTCCTGTTGTAAAAACAGCTAATGGGGTGACGGACGCCACGCTGCATTGTCACTGTATCATTTCAGGTGAAGATAATGATGAAATTACGTTGTCTTTCATTTTCGCCAAGTGCGTTCCAAATAGCTTCATTATGACATGCAAGTGCCCTGCTCCCTCCAAAGACCCAACTTCAAGGGCTCTGCCCTTCAGAGTGAGAAGGGCATAAGGATGCTTATTTCTGATTGGAAATCACCCAAAGTCATGAGGATGAGGAGTGAATAATGACAGAATTAATATTTTTGCTTGAACTATATATCGGGTTTCCCAGCATGACCAGCTCCAATGGTGAAAACATGTATAATGTTGTGTTCACACTTGTAGTTCGATTCTCTTGGTTCTTTTTGTCTGGATCAAAGAGAAAATGATACATCTAGTCCTGGTTCACTTAGCATTCACATTTTCATTTTTAACACCAAAACTAAAGATACTACAAAAAATAAATAAATTATGAAGTATATTATACGACAGAACTTGTTGAACATCCAAAACAATGCTGTGTTCTGGGCTAAATGCGCTCATTGTATGTGCATACATTTGATGGTATATGTTGGATGAAGCAGATGCAGTTCTGATGCCTGTACCAAAGTGTGATGGGCAACATCGCGACTATCACGAGAAAAAAAAACAAGTATATTTGAGCATTCTGTCTTTTTTGGTGTAGCATCTTGTGACATTGTGCCCTGTTTTTGATTTCTTTTAGATTTTTTCTTTGGTCCATGTTGCGTTCATATTTCAGTCGAACCGCACCAGAGTTCGTTTGGAAGTTGAACGAGATCCATCTTTTCAGGGGTCTCGGTCAGCTTTGGTGCGCACCAGGGTTCAGATGGCAGCGTTCACACTTATTCAAATGAATCGCACTAACAGAGCAATCACACCAGAGTTTGTTTTAGTGTGAACACACCCTAAAGAAAGTAATTTGGGCCCAGTTTGATTTCATTATGTCTTTGTAGCCAAAAAAAAAAAAAAAGCGATTTAATCCTTATTCATTTATTACAAGAATCATCTTCTCTGTAGAAGTGTCAAAGCAGGAGGTTTCAAGGTCTGACAACCACTTAAAGTGTAGTTGTTCGCTCAAAGCATTCTGGGTAAAAAAAAAAAATGAATTCGACAGCAGTGATTATTTAGAATATCCTAGCCACCTGAGTGTTGATTAGATCAAATTCAAGCCCACCGGCGGAGTTTGATAAAGGAAGCATTGGGGGCTGTATTTATGAGACAGCATCCTGTGTTTGCGCGTGTGAGATGGATAATGTTGCCGTGAGCCTGGGGTGAGCGATGTGTTCTTAACGCGATTCAGCATTAGCGCCTGTGGTGATGGCAGGGAGAAGAAAACGGAGCGGGATGATACAGGAACGTGGGGGACGGAAGGGAGGAGCCGAGAGAGGAGACCCTGGCAAGGTGCCCTTTCCCCAGGGCGAGTGGAGTGACTGTCAGGTAAATGATTGGAGGGTCTGCGCACATCAGCTGCTGTTATCTCCACCTCATCCATCACTGCTGGAGAGAGTGCAGCCTCAGCGCTAGCGCAGCATATAACACGGGTCAATGGACTGTCAGGGGAATATATGGGAGAACGAGAGTGTGTGTTTATGGGCGTTTCTTTGGCTATGGGCACTTTGGGCCCTGTGGACTTTTAGAAATGAGAACTTTTAGAAAACTCTCTTAAAACTTACATTTTAAAGACGCAATGAATTCGAAATTGGCAATTGCAGTGTTAACTATAACTGCACATAATTTTTTTTTCATTAATGTGCCTCAATCTTTAATCAAAATAACTCCCCCCTCCCTCTTGCAGCTCATCTCTTTTCTTCTCTGATGATGTGTTTACTGGCGTGAGGGCGGGGCAGCTTGTCACTCACATGAGATCCACCAATAGCAAACCACGTGGACAATCCCCCATGGACAATCCACCAAAATCAAGCCCGCCCTACATTTGTTCTTGTTTGAGAAGCCATTTTACTCGAATACACGTCACGATAGGGAAGAAAAAAATTCTGTTTTATGATGACTCTCACTAGTTTCTTTAATGTGTCCTCCGGTGGACATAATCATTGTTGGAGAATTTAGTCATATTCTTCTGAACCAGCAAATGAACCACATCTCAAATAACATTTAATTTTGGAACAAAATGGCCAACTCCTTAAAGGGTTAGTTCACCCAAAAATGAAAATAATGTCATTTATTACTCAACCTCATGCCGTTCTACACCCGTAAGACCTTCGTTTATCTTTGGAATGCAAATTAAGATATTTTTGTCGAAATCCAATGGCTCTGTGAGGCCTTTATAGCCAGCAATGACATTTCCTCTCTCGAGATCCATTAATGTACTAAAAACATATTTACATCAGTTCATGTGAGTACAGTGATTCAATATTAATATTATAAATATAAACACCAAAAAAACAAAACAAAATAACGTCTTATTTAGTGATGTCCGATTTCAAAACACTGCTTCATTAATCTTTGGAGCGTTATCAATCTTTTGTGTCGAATCAGCGATTCGGAGAACCAAAGTCATGTGATTTCAGCAGTTTTTTTGTGTCATGATTTGAAACAAAAGATTCATTATGCTCTGAAGCTTCATAAAGGAGTGTTTTGAAATCGGCCATCACTAAATAAGTCGTTATTTTGGTTTTTTTTGGCGCACCAAAAATATTCTCGTCGCTTTATAATATTAATATTGAACCACTGTACTCACATGAACTGATTTAAATATGTTTTTAGTACCTTTATGGATCTTGAGAGAGGAAATGTCATTGCTGGCTATGAAGGCCTCACTGAGCCATCGGATTTCGACAAAAATGTCTTAATTTTTGTTCCAAAGATTAATGAAGGTCTTACGGGTGTAGATTTTCATTTTTGGGTGAACTAACCCTTTAAGGCAAATTTAATTTCATCTTTATGTATCTCAGATATGCACAAATAATAATTTTCACTCTTTTTGCAAAAAAAGGACACAAATCACACCAAAGGAGGGTAGTCATACTGTATACAATATATGCAGTATAATTACATTGTAACATAATTCATAAGGAAGCTTGTTTCTGACACGAAATAAAACATTTGAAAAGATAATTGCGACTTCTTTTTATCAAATTGCGAGTTATGAAGTCAGAATTGCAGGAAATAAACTCATAATTGTGAGAAATAAAGACAGAATTGTGAGATATAAACTCGAAATTCTGTGTTATAAAGTACAAATCTGAAGAAAAAAAATACTTTTCTTCTCAGAATCGCGAACTATCTCACAATTCTGACTTTATAACTCATAATTGCATGATATAAAGTCAGAATTGCAAGATATAAACTCACAATTGCGAGAAAAAAAGTCAGAATTGTGAGATTTTTTTTTTTTTCAGTGGCAGAAAAAAGCTTCCATAAATTATTTTGACAATAAATATTGAAATGTTTTATGATTACTTAAGTAATAATTCATATTTCATAATACCAAATATTTTCATATTTGAAGAATGACAGTCTGGGACAAAGGTAAAAGAAAGTCTATAAATAAAAGAAACTTAACAGCAGCAAAAATAAATGATAAAGGTATGCGAAATATTCCAACTGCTGGGACATAAGAGTGCCCGAAGCTAAAGCAACACCCTTATGTGTGTGGAAGGCCGGGGGTGTGAATGCCACATGAGACCTATTACAGTGCTCGCACATGAATGTGACGCAAGCAAAAGTGTTAATGAAAGTTTCTGCGAGAAAGAGAGCGAGAGAGGAACACAATTACACAAGTAACAGCATGCTTGCTTCTCACATATGTGCTTTCATGATCACAGTGTGTCCACAGGACAAAGAAAACCATCAAAAGTGGTTCTCAAATGCTTTTGCTAATTATAATATATAACTTTTAAATGCACAACTTAAAAAAACAAATGCATCCGAGATAAAATAAACCATGAATGGCATAGGCCCAACAAAATTATTAAAACGACAGATGCAGGCACAAACCCCATTTATCTTCATTGCAAGTGAACCTGTATTCAAAATACACTTTCTTTCTTCTGTTGAACTAAAGGAGAAGCTTAGCAGCTGTTTTCCATGGATGCAACCTGCATTGCTTCAAAAAAAATAAACAAAATATAAATAAAAGCATCATAGACATAGTATACGACATGTGCACTATATGCCAAGTGATCTGAAGTCACATGATAGCTTTGTTTGTGATGATTTACATACATTCCAGCATGTTTCCCCACACAAAGCTATCATGTGGCTTTGTCATATGATCAGTTGGACCATTCTTAGGTTACGTAAATGCTGTTTTTTGTGTTCCACAGAAGAAAGATCCTCATATGGGTTTGGAACAACACGCGGGTGAGTACATGTCATAATTTTCATTGTTGGGTGAACTAACCCTTCATGCTACATAAAGCAGCAAGCACACCAAAACAGCTATGTTGCCCTTATCAGCATGGGGGGATGTCAGGAAATGTTGCTATAGAAAATCCTTTGAATGAGATGAATACTAAAGAGAGCCATATCTTGCACGATTACAGTCTAAAACGTATAGTTACTAACAGCTAGTTGCATGGCAACTATACATAGCAACTGCATTGTGCCGTCAGGAGCCCAGATAGATGCTCTGAGGGATGTTTAGCATGTGAACTGTATGATCACTTTACACTAAGATTCTTATTTTACATGTCCATTTCCCCTGAAAGCACTGTGATATCAGCCCTAGCAGTCAAATCATCACCATCAGGGCTAAAATGGATCGGAGAGTGATGGCAGAATGGCCTCAAAAAGAAAAAAGGCAGTTTGTTTATCAATCTATTCCATCTTCTTTCACCTCCAGTGCAGTTTTTGTTTGTTCTCTAGTGCACTCCTTTCTCAGATTCATGCTCCACTCCTGTGAAATCACAAAATAAAATGCAACCTTGTTTCGGATATACCGCATACTGATGTTTAATAGCAATCTTTAGTGACCAGCTGCCCCCTCATTCATATTTTTAAAGTTAGAAATTAATCTTTTCCCCAATCTTAAAAAAAATAATTTAAAAAATGCCTGTTTTCAATTGCAATCAAATATCAGTGTCAGTGTCACTTGATGGTGGATCTGCTGAAGAAGCTGTCAGAAATAAAATATTGATTTTGAAGAGGTTGAAAATAATAGTTTTGAGAATATGTTTGAGATCGTGAATATGAGGCAGATGCTGAATGTACTGGGAAATGAGCTCTGATGAGGACTGTGATGATTTTAAAAAGCATCTGCTCAAATTTAACCCTTCCAAATTCCAGAACGTATCAAAATATGCTTTATTTTATTCTTTTGTAATTGATATTAAAATATTAGAAGAGTTTTAGACTATTGCGGCAGATCCATCCATGTTAGATATAGATCCGGGTCCCTAAAGACCCAAATATGTAATTATGATGCATGAAACTTTTTTCATGCATTTAAGGGTTAAATGATGCATATGTAAATGGACTAAGGCCGTGTGTCCACCAGAGTGTTTTTAGCCAGCTGAAAACGCTAGGCACTCTGCTTAAAACGCCAGTCTGTGAGCGCTTGAGAGCGCTTCTGCAGCGTAGCATTTTTTTTCCGTTGAGACGCTTTGTTGCTATGATACGGAATATTTGCATTTACTTATAACTGATTTTGCAGGTAATTTGTTTCAGGCTAAAAATGTTCACACAATGTGGAATTACTTGCTATGTATGTTCGGAAACCAGCAATATTAATTTCTCACCCATTTTGTTTCTGTTTGTTGATGTCGCTGTACAGCAAGAATGTAACAGTTGGTCGGAGTTGTATTTGTCCCGCCCCTCCTCCACTCTGATTGGACGGCTGGCTAAAAAGTGACAGTGATGAGCGCAGCGTTTTACTCAAAGTTGAATATTCTTCAACTCGAGGCGACCAGTAAAAAACGGCGAGCTCTCAGCGCTTGAGCGTGAAAAAGACGCTCAGCGCCTCGTTACGCTCTCGGCGTTTAAAAAACGCGCGTCCCCATTGAAAACAATTGAAAAAGTACACTAGCAGCTGGAAAAAAAACGCTCTGGTGGACACACAGCCTAATACATACCATGTGACTTTTTATATGGATATTTGTTTTATCTGTATATATGTGAAACATTTTAATAATCACTTAATCAAATATGATTCATCTTGGACAGTGAAAACAAGCTTCCATAAAAATGTCTTAAAATACATTGGTTACAATATAAAGTGCCTTTAAAATTATTGTGCTTGCTTTCTGTTTTGCTCCATTTGACTGACATGCAAATACAAGGCTAATTTTATCTAATTTGTATTTTAAAGATGATATTTAATTTAAATTCCTTTTAGAATGTGCTGCTTTGGAAAATAGAAATCTGCAGTACATACCATTAAAACGTTTTGGGTCTAAGATTTTTTTTTTATATTTTTTACTTATGCTCATAATGGCTCCATTTATTTGATGAAAAATACAGTAAAAACAGTAATTCATCCTGTGATCAAAGCTGAATTTTCAGCATCATTACTCCAGTCTTCAGTAAATCATCATATTCGATTGATTTCTGAAGGATCATGTGACACTGCTCAAAAAACATTTCAAATTATTATCAATGTTGAAAACAGTTGTGCTGCTTCACATTTTTTGTGGAAACTGATTTGATTGATAAGTGATATTATTGATGAGCACACATATGAGCACTGTGCGGTGTGATTCTCTGTTGGCAGGACATGCAGTGGATGTACGGGAGCAGGTGATCTGCTGCAGTGTGTTTTACAGAGAGCCGTTTCTCATTCTCTCTTATCTGCAGTGAAACGGAAAGTGAGAGTGTGAGGTTTGTACACACACACACTTCAGAGAGACTGTCAGTGTCACAGAATGAAAACGACAGACAATATTTCTACTTCCCTTTCATTCCTCCTCTGACACGCGCACATTAATGCATATTCAATGAATGCGCAAGACGCCTCAGGAGTCATACATTACAGACTCTGAATCTGACAGTAGTTTGTTATGTAAGGTGGATCATTCACACTAAGCCATACACACAGGCAGTAAAAATACAGGCTAGTGTACTGTGTTAATTTGAAAAAACTTCCTTATTGAAGTATTTTACCTCTATTTTGAATTACGAATTGCATTGTGTTGTGTTTTAGGGTTGAAGGAAATGTCTGTAATATCGGCATAAATTTTTCGCCAATCATTACATATTCTGTTCTTAGCAACCCAGATCTATCTCTAACACAGCTGGTTCTCTAACTGCTGCAATAGTATTAAACTCTCCTGATATTGTAATAACAATTACAAAACAATAAAATAAAACATATTTTGTTAAGTATATGTGTATGTATATATATATATATATATATATATATATATATATATATATATATATATATATATATATATATATATATATATATATATATATATATATATATATATATATATATATATATATATATATATATATATATATATATATATATATATATATATATATATATATATATATATATATATATACATATATACATATACATACATACACACACACATACATACACACACACAGACAGAGTGGTGTGAATAAGTGTTTGCCCCCTTCCTGATTTTTTTTTTTTTATTTTTTTTTTTTGCATGTTTGTCACACTTTAATGTTTCAGATCATCAAACAAATTTAAATATGAATCAAAGATAACACAAGTAAACAACATGCAGTTTTTAAATGAAGGTTTTTATTATGAAGGGAAAACAAAATCCAAACCCACATGGCCCTGTGTGAAAAAAAAATGCTTAGCAGCAACAACTGCAATCAAGCGTTTGCGATAACTTGTAATGAGTCTGTTACAGCACTGTGGAGGAATTTTGGCTCACTCATCTTTGCAGAATTGTTGTAATTCAGCCACACTGGAGGGTTTGAGCATGAACTGCCTTTTTAAGGTCATGCCACAGCATCTCAATAGGACTGAGGTCAGGACTTTGACTAGGCCACTCCAAAGTCTTCATTTTGTTTTTCCTTCAGCCATTCAGAGGTGGACTTGCTGGTGTGTTTTGGATCATTGTCTTGCTGCAGAACCCAAATTCACTTCAGCTTGAGGTCACAAACAGATGGCCGGACATTGTCCTTCAGGATTTTTTGGTAGACAGCAGAATGCATGGTTCGCTCTTGGGGTAATTTTGGTCAGCCAGCCACTCCTGGGAAGGTTCACCACTGTTCCATGTTTTCACCATTTGTGGATAATGGCTCTCACTGTGGTTCGCTGAAGTCCAAAAGCTTTAGAAATGGCTTTATAACCTTTTTCCAGACTGATAGATCTCATTTACTTTCTTTTTCATGTGTTCCTGGATTTCTTTGGATCTCAACATGATGTGTAGCTTTTGAGGATCTTTTGGTCTAATTCACTTTTTCAGGCAGGTCCTATTTAAGTGATTTCTTGATTGCGAACAGGTGTGGCAGTAATCAGGCCTGGGTGTGGCTAGAGAAACTGAACTCAGGTGTGATAAACCACAGTTAAGCACTTTTTCACACAGGGCCATGTGGGTTTGGATTTTGTGTTCCCTTCATAATAAAAAAGCTTAATTTAAAAACTGCATGTTGTGTTTACTTGTGTTAACTTTGATTAATATTTAAATTTGTTTGATGATCTGAAACATTAAAGTGTGACAAACATGCAAAAAAAAAAAAAAAAAAAAATCAGGAAGGGGTAAAACACTTTTTCACACCTCTATATATATTATATATAGCACATTTTAGAGTGGCCTTTTATTGTGGCCAGCCTAAGGCACGCCTGTGCAATAATCAAGCTGTCTAATCAACATCTTCATATGCCACACCTGTGAGGTGGATGGATTATCTCAGCAAAGGAGAAGTGCTCACTAACACAGATTTAGACAGAATTGTGAACAATATTTGAGAGAAACAGACCTTTTGTGTACATAGAAAAAGTCTTAGATCTTTGAGTTCAGCTCATGAAGAATGGGGGCAAAAACAAAAGTGTTGTGTTTATAATATATATACACTATTACATTCCTCGGGTCGCTAGTGACCATAAACACTTAAAAAAAAAAAATAGAAAACAGACATTCTTTATAATTTAACTTTCTTCATATGAATACTAAGAAGAAACTATGAAAAATGAATGAGGGGGACAGTGGAGGATGTCGTGGGTCGATAAAGACCCGAGGTATGCATTTAAGGATTAAATAAAACTGGTAATTCTTTCAAAGAAAAAAAAAATGATCCCCAAAAAAAGACCCCACATCATCGTAGTGTACCTTCATTTTTTTTTTTTTAATTTCAATAACAAAAATAATTTTTCCTCAATATCACTTTACATACTAAGTGTAAAAGTGTAAAGTTCTTTAATGGCATCATTTTCCAGGAAATGACAACATTTTTATTGGGAAACCAACAGGCATAACCTAGAAACAATCAATCAATCAAGCAGATCTTACAAATCAATCTGCATGATCTGTTCATAAATCAATCTGATTTGGTTCTTACGGATTCAAGTACAACTGTTAACAGCTCAGTGGAGGGGAAAATTATCAATGAAAGACCATCACCTGAAACACAAAACTGAGCAAAGTAGAAGAGGGTTGACAGCAGCACTGAGAATACAATGCATGCTTGCATTATGTGATTATGTGAGTGTGTGTAGCTTGAAGTTCACATAATTGTGTGGAGTAAAGCATGCAGAAACAGGCAGCTCCACCGCAACTGACATGCATTCTGATGATGTTTTATTTGTGGCTCAGAGATCGAGGGCTCCGCCCTCTGCTCTCAGGGGCCCTGCACATAGAATTTAATGAAGTCATTAACTCAGACAGCAAACAGCATGTATGCCCAATGCACTCAAATCAACCTACCGCCCAGCAGGGAGCATGTTTATTTTAAAACGTCAGATTGAATTCATTGACTTTCACTCTCGGTGGAAAACACCACTTACATTGCAGTAATTTCATTGTAATCCACTACTCTACGCAGGTGCAATGTTCTCATGGGAATGAAATGAGAAATTACAGTTTTCAATGACATTTGTTCAGAAACTACTACATTGAGGGTCTTAAACAACCTTTGATGACAGGCATTTATAGTGAGTTTACAGTGTAAGAAAAGTTGCAATCGAGGTGGCCAGTGGCTCAAGGCCAGTGTTAAAATCTGTCGTGATGTTCTTGTTTGTCTTGTACAAGTGCTTTTATGTCTTTTTATGGGCTTATTAATTGCTTAACTTAAATTGTCAGTGATGTAATCAAACACTATTGTTGCGAATTAGTTCACTTTCAAATTAAAATTTACTCACCTCCATGTCATCCAAGATGTTTATGTCTTTCTTTCTTCAGTTGAAAAGAAATGAAGGTTTTTGATGAAAACATTCCAGGATTTTTCTCCTTATAGTGGACTTCAATGGCCTCCAAATGGTTGAAGGTCAAAATTACAGTTTCATTGCAGATCCCAGAAGAGGAATAAGGGTCTTATCTAGAGAAACCATCGCTCATTTTCTAAAAATAAATAAATAAATAAATAAAATGTTTATATATTTCAACCATAAATGCTCATCTTGAACTAGCTCTCTTCTTCTTCTCTATTAGAATTCCAGCAGTGTAGACACTGCTAAGTGTATTACTGCCCTCCACAGGTCAAAGTTTGAACTAATGGTTAAATACTTATATACTTGCACAAGCATATTGTATATGACAATTTAGTTCAAACTTTGACCTGTCCTCGTCTTATATCGTTTAAAGCCCTCCGAATCTGCACTGAAACTGTCATTTTGACCTTCAACAGTTTGGTGTCCATTGAAGTCCACTACATGGAGAAAAATCCTGGAATGTTTTCATCAAAAACCTTAATTTCTTTTTGACTGAAGAAAGAAAGACATAAACATCTTGGATGACATGGGGGTGAGTAAATTAGGGTTAGTTTGAAAGTGAACTAATCCTTTAAATCTGCCATTAAATATAAAGTTTTGTAGCTCTGAAAATATGCTACTTGGGGTTGTAAGACTTTTAATGTTTTTGAAAGAAGTTTCTTATGCTCAACAAGGCTGCATTTATTTGATTAAAAATACAGTAAATTGAGAAAAACATTGACATTTAAAATGGTTAAAACGGTTTTCTATTGTAATATATGTTAAAATGTAATTTATTCCTGTGTTGGTAAAGCTGAATTTTCAGCATCATTACTTCTTCTTCAGAGTCACATGATCCTTCAGAAATTTAATCTCATCAATGTTTAATGATTTAAAACTTTAGATGAGGTTTCTCAAAAGTGCGGGAATGATTTGAAAGCAAACAAATCATAAAATAATAGGTACAATGGAGTTACATTATAGCTGCCTAAAGTCCAGCTATTTATTACAAATGGAAAAACCTAAAAAATTTGTAGTAAAAAAAAAAAAAAGTAAAGAAAACTGGTTTGAAATAAAGTTCTTACTGTTGAGCCCTAAAAAGATCAAAGGTATAAAGCAGAATATAAACAAATAGAATAAATCAGTCTCTCAGAAGAAACAACAGCGTTCAGACACGAAACACCAGAAGACAAAAGACTGTAGCTGGTTATTCTCGGTGTCTGAGGCATTATTGTTTCTCACATCTCCCAGGATTGTTGTTCTCTATCAGCTGTGAAAGGCAGGCAGTGAAGGTGCTCATCACTGCTGCTCTCCCTCTGGACTCTCACAGTCAGGAGCACTTAGGAGGGTCCTACACTCTCACACCTTTAATAGGGTTCAGAGATAGAGAGATTTATAGCCACCACCAGCGCATGTTATTCCTGAGAGAAGAGCTCAGATATGATGTGAATTAGGCACTCTTTAAGATGCACTACATTTCAGTCATGTGCGATGGTGTTTTAAAATGAGGAGGCAAAGGTTTTTTTTATATATCAAATGTAAAGTTATGTCTCTGTTACACAATTTTCCTGGTTAAATAAACATTACATAAAGAGAGACCAAATACAATTATAATTTGAATTTTTACACTATGTAATGTTCTATTTATTAAAACCAAGTGTAAATTTCATCAAGTTATTGTTTTTATGCATTTTTACATTTATTCCCAAATAATAGATTAACCAAAAGGCAGTAACAATTTAAACAATAAATATATTATTTGTAAACTAAATGTTCAGCTTTTCTTTTAATAGTCAAATTTATTATCAGCAGTCATCAAGCTTGTACACACTGGTCACAGACACAAGGATGTGCCTTTAAAGGAACACTCCACTTTTTTTTTAAATAGGCTCATTTTCCAACTCCCCTAGAGTTAAACAGTAGAGTTTTACCGTTTTCGAATCCATTCAGCCGATCTCCGGTTCTGGCGGTACCACTTTTAGCATAGCTTAGCATAGTTCATTGAATCTGATTAGACCGTTAGCATCGCGCTTAAAAATGACCAAATAGTTTTGATATTTTTCCTATTTAAAACTTGACTCTTCTGTAGTTACATCGTGTACTAAGACCGGCGGAAAATGAAAAGTTGTGATTTTCTAGGCTGATATGGCTAGGACGCTGCGTAATATCATTGCACTGCTGCAGCCATGATACGGCAGCAAAGTTCCTTGATTATTACGCCTGAATGAGAGTATAGTTCCTAGCCATATCAGCCTAGAAAATCACAACTTTTCATTTTCCGCCGGTCTTAGTACACGATTTAACTACAGAAGAATCAAGTTTTAAATAGGAAAAATATCAAAACTCTTTGGTCATTTTTAAGCGCAATGCTAACGGTCTAATCAGATTCAATGAACTATGTTAAGCTATGCTAAAAGTGGTACCGCCAGACCCGGAGATTGGCTGAATGGATTTGAAAACGGTAAAACTCAACTGTTTAACTCTAGGGGAGTTGGAAAATTAGCCTATTTTCAAAAAAGTGGAGTGTTCCTTTAATTTCCCCAAGCTGATTGTGCTCTAAAAACCTCGCAGTCATGTTTTCTGCTATGTCAAGTTTGATTTTGACATGAAATAATGTGGTAATGAGTTGTTTACTTTTTAATTAGTCTTCCCATTAACGCCATTGTTGTGAGAACGTGGATTTATCACACAAACTAATAATAACCGATAAGATCCAATCATAGTGCGATGGAGGCACTGCCTCCTCTCACTTGACTTTCCCCCATTCATTCTCAGTTACCCCCACTAAACCCACCAAACGCTTTAGGGGTTCTGCTTCAACTCTATGTGATCAAGGGAGGCACAAGAGACTCGGACTCCCCGCTGTAACTTTACCTGTGGGTGTCGCTGTTGGGCATCGTTCCTTTTTGAAAAATAAGTAACTTCTTAAAATGTCAAATTTTGTAATATTTGCATTGTTTGATTTTTGTAATATTGATTATTTTCTCATCCAGTTTTTTTGAGGAAACAATGCCTCCCTTGGCTCCTCGAAAGGAAACGTCCCTGCTACATTTCTTTTCTTCTTTCAAAGGTTTACCCCTAAATATATGAAACCTGTTTTTTGGACTATTAATGATTTTTCACATTATAGTAATATGAATAAGACTTTTTTTTTTCACATTGCAGTATTACGAATTTTAGATGGGGTGTGCACTTAAAGGGTTAGTTAACCCAAAAATGAAAATTCTATCTTTAATTACTCACCCTCATGTCATTCAAAACCCATTTTTATCTTCGAAACAAAGATATTTCAAATGAAATAGGAAAGATTCCTCCATTGACAGTCCATGCAAATACCATTTTGTCACTTCAAAAAGTTCATAAAGATATTGTAAAACTAATCCATATCAGTTGAGAGGTTTAGTACAAATTTTCTGAAGAGACACAATCGTTCATCCTCATGTTCCACTGCATTTTTGAGCTTCCACAAAAAACGTAACATGAGAATGAACCTCAATTCATTCTCATGTGTTACGCAGCACGTTTGAGCTTCAGCAAGAACCAATGAGGTTCATTCTTGTGTGTTATGCAGCACATTTGAGCTTCAGCAAGAACCAATGAGGTTCATTCTCATGTTACGCAGCACGTTTGAGCTTCAGCAAGAACCAATGAGGTTCATTCTTGTGTGTTAGGCAGCACATTTGAGCTTCAGCAAGAACCAATGAGGTTCATTCGTGTTACGCAGCACGTTTAAGCTTCATCAAGAACCAATGAGGTTCATTCTTGTGTGTTACGCAGCACGTTTGAGCTTCATCAAGAACCAATGAGGTTCATTCTCGTGTGTTAAGCAGCACGTTTGAGCTTCATCAAGAACCAATGAGGTTCATTCTCGTGTGTTAAGCAGCACATTTGAGCTTCAGCAAGAACCAATGAGGTTCATTCGTGTTACGCAGCACGTTTGAGCTTCATCAAGAACCAATGAGGTTCATTCTCGTGTGTTACGCAGCACGTTTGAGCTTCATCAAGAACCAATGAGGTTCATTCTCGTGTGTTACGCAGCACGTTTGAGCTTCATCAAGAACCAACGAGGTTCATTCTTGTGTGTTACGCAGCATGTTTAAGCTTCCACAAGAACCAATGAAGTTCATTCTCGTGTGTTATGCAGCACATTTCAGCTTCTGCAAGAACCAATGAAGTTCCTTTCGTGTGTTACGCAGCACATTTGAGCTTCATCAAGAACCAACGAGGTTCATTATCGTGTGTTACGCAGCATGTTTAAGCTTCCACAAGAACCAATGAAGTTCATTCTCATGTGTTACACTGCACATTTCAGCTTCTGCAAGAACCAGCGAGCTTCATTCTTGCACGTCAAGCAAGTACTATATTTAATGATCAGTGCTTATATGTGTATATAACAGATGTTTTACATGTTGGTCAGACAGCGTCTTCCTTTTTGTGTGGGTGGTTCTTGGCAAGAATAAGCTCAAAGTGGACCATAATTTATGTCGATTGTCAAACATCAGGCTCTGCAAGATTACAATCTTACTCTTCACAAAGCCTTGAAGACAACATATTATGAAGCACTATTTCCACAAGTTTTCAAGAGACATAATTAAAATCAAACACAAACCAACAAGAGTGGATTCGCTTCACATTTGAATCTCATATTCCCGTTAGCCCAAATTTACGCAATGAGAGATTCTGAGGATGGGATTACCCTTAAACGACATCCATTTTCCACGTTTCATAACCTTATTCAATCACCCAGCTCAGTGAACTGAGCCATGCTTATAAGTGGGGGGTCTGTGGGGGAGAGATACCTAATGTACTGCATTACACTGAATTACACAACCCCTGCTTAGAAAAAGCCCTCAGAATACTCTGACTTCAGCAGGGGTAAAATAACTGAATGCGCCCTAATGTAGTCTCCACATAACTCTCTCCTCTCCACATTGAGCAAACTCATGTGTGCAACATGTGTGACACAATCCTGACACCCATATATCATGCAATTCAGTCCATTAGTTGTACATGGGGTATAGACCTGCTTTGAGAGGCTAATTTGATTCAAAAGTGGCTCATTAAATGGATGAGAGAAACCGAGACAGAAAGACAGGACAGATAAACAGCAGAATGTGTGACTATGAAAGGTCAGTGTGGGTGGATGAGAGCTCTTTGATAGAAACCCCTGGAGTGAATGAATGAGTGTTTTTTTTTTTTTTGTGCTGAATGTATATTCAATTACCTCCCAAATATGCCAGAGCAGCTAAACCAGTTCAACAGCAGCTAATCATGTTGCAACTATGAGAAACAACTTCACGTGAAATATAACATCACATTTTAAGATTGAATTTTAAGACTGATGAATTTACAATTGTGAGAAACTTGAATTGCAACTGCAATTGTGCTATACAGTATCTCACAGAAGTGAGTACACCCCTCACATTTTTGTAAATATTTTATTCTATCTTTTCATGTGACAACACTGAAGAACTGACATTTTGCTACAATGTAAAGTAGTGAGTGTACAGCTTGTATAACAGCGTAAATTCGCTGTCCCCTCAAAATAACTCCATTAATTTCTAAACCGCTGGCCACAAAAGTGAGTACACCCCTAAGTGAAAATGTCCAAACTGGGCCCAATTAGCCATTTTCTCTCGCCGGTGTCATGTGACTTGTTAGTGTTACAAGGTCTCAGGTGTGAATAGGAGTCAGGTGTGTTAAATTTGGTGTTATCGCTCTCACTCTCTCATACTGGTCACTAGAAGTTCAACATGGCACCTCATGGCAAAGAACTCTCTGAGGATCTGAAAAAAAATGTTGCTCTACATAAAGATGGCATAGGCTATAAGAAGATTGCCAAGACCCTGAAACTGAGCTGCAGCACGGTGGCCAAGACCATACAGCGGTTTTACAGGACAGGTTCCACTCAGATCAGGCTTCACCAAGGTTGACCAAAGAAGTTGAGTGCACATGCTCAGCGTCATATCCAGAGGTTGTGTTTGGGAAATAGACGTATGAGTGCTGCCAGCATTGCTGCAGAAGTTGAAGGGGTGGGGGGTAAGCCTGTCAGTGCTCAGACCATATGCCGCACACTGCATCAAATTGGTCTGCATGGTTGTCGTCCCAGAAGGAAGCCTCTTCTAAAGATGATGCACAGGAAAGCCCACAAACAGTTTGCTGAAGACAAGCAGACTAAGGCCATGGATTACTGGAACCATGTCCTGTGGTCTGATGAGACCAAGATAACCTTATTTGGTTCAGATGGTGCTGGAAAATAATGGTGGCCACACAAAATATTGACACTTTGGGCCCAATTTGGACATTTTCACTTAGGGGTGTACTCACTTTTGTGGCCAGAGGTTTAGATATTAATGGCTGTGTGTTGAGTTATTTTAAGGGGACAGCAAATTTGTTATACAAGCTGTACACTCACTACTTTACATTGTAGCAAAGTGTCATTTCTTCAGTGTTGTCACATGAAAAGATATAATAAAATATTTACAAAAATGTGAGGGGTGTACTCACTTCTGTTAGATACTGTATAAGGTCATAATTGTGGCATATAAAGTGAAAATTAAAATGACAATAATTTTTGTGGATCAATTCAAAATTGTTTGCAAAAGAATGCATCAGTAAAACAATTTTTCCTCACCCCTGGTAGTCTTAAAATGAGCAGGCATACCAAACCTCCATTTACACACGACCCATGACCCACAGCACGAGCTCATGCATCACCCCTCACCCCCATCAGCTCAGAGCCCTGCCGACACTATATGCATGTGCTAAATGTGGACTGGTGCCTGCTGGGAAATGTCACTGTGCTTAAATAAAGGTGTTTATAGGGATGACTTGAGCTGAAATGTGAGACACTCAGCGACGCAATCACATCCATTACAGCGTCATCTGCTCATTTCCTTTAGGTCTGCAATGCCAAACACAGTTATCACTCAGTATCATTCCACAGTCACGCACCCAATTTTTCCTGCCCCTTCTTGCATCCGTATGGCTCTGCACTCCTTCAGTGATGGAGAAATGGCCACTAGAGACTCAACAGGGGTTGTTCTCTCTGAATAAATCATGAAAGAGTGAAAAACATACTGTGTGTGAGAGAGAGAAAGATCCCAAATTAAAACCCTGGTCTACAGAGTCTTGTTTTAGCCCCTTTTCCTCCCATAAACCCCTGCCTCTGTGAGTTAATAAGCCGTGCCTGATGAACTTTCATGGCCAATGGAGTTTCCTGATGAGGGTGAATTGCAGTGCTGCAGTCTTTAAAGAGCTTGTGGTGATGTTGGCATTCACAAATTAAAATGTTTGCGGCATCGTTTTAGTAATCTTGCTGTCAAATTAACAGTCAACTGATTTGTGTTTTGATAAAGAGTCGACGCAGAGAGCATAGTGTTCTGGCTGATAGCATACTGATACAGTGTTGGAATTAAAAGTAGCAACGCTGCTTAGTAGTTTAGTGTTGTGTTGGGAAACTTCGTTTTAGTAAATTGATTAATTTCATAATCCCTGTGCGACATTTTGTCAAAAATTAACATTGTAATTATGTTGCAATTGTGAGAAACAACATCATGTGAGATATAATGTGACATTGTAATATTAAGTTGCAGTTATGAGGAACTGAGTTGGAATTGTGAGATAGAAAGTCACACTGTAAGATTTAACAGAGTGTCTATTTGTACTAAGTGAGAATAGCCACAAGATTAAAAAAAGATACAGGCCACTCAACATCTGCAGTGTAGGCCATAGGCAGTATGGCGTGTAAAAGTAGCTTTTGACCCGTTCAGCTTGAGTTCGAATCCGCCTTTTGATGCACTTGCTCTTTGCCCTTTTCTCATCACTTATCAGATCGGCAGCAGATATTTGCACTAAGTGCAAATAGCACATTTTCTTAACAACAGATGCTATTTACACTAAGCACAAATAGCTGTAGATGCTATTTAAACTAAGTGAAAATAGCGATATATTCCATTTACACTCAGGCAGGCCCCATTTACACCAGTTCGTTTTCATTTTTAAAACGCATACATTTTGCTACAGTTACGCCTGTCATTTACACTACACTGGCGTTTTCGAACCTCGAAAATGGAGACTTTCGAAAAAGCTACAGACCCCATTTTAGTTTGAAAACGCCAAGGTTGCGTTTCAGTATTAAGGCAGGAACACACCAAGCCGACCCGATTCGAAATGTTGAATTGGCATCGGAGCTCGTCGGTCCGTCAGGCCATCTGATCATTCTGATTGACTGTTCAGCTACTGCCACCTGCTGGTTCGGAAAGGCATTTCATCTCACGCAGGCGCAGAACGGACGTGCTACTTGGCCGTCGGCTGTCTAGCATTGGTTTGGTGTGTCAGGCCATCTTTGGACACAGACACTGCCAATGTGAGCCAACCCCACAGTCTGCTTTCGTCACCACTAGTTCGTCGGCGTCGGCTTGGTGTGTTACGGCCTTTAACAAACCAAATGGAGACCAAAACGGAAAACGATGGTGTGGCTACCCACGTTCACTCTGCATATCCTTGGCAACCGTATAAACAATAACATGGAGACTGAACTGCAATCTTTGCTGGCTTGTAGGGCTGGGCGATGTATCGAATGCTTTTGTCACGCGCATTTCGTCAGTAAAGCCGGTTCCCTGATTACCGCTAAATCGCCATCACCTGCTTTCAAATGAAGCGGCATTTAATAGACAGAGCCGTAGTTCACTGATAAGCCACGCAATATCGCGTTCAATATCGATATGAATCGCCGTCGAGTAGACCATTTTTGTGCCGTGGGTAATAGGAGGATTTTTCGCCCGGCTACCACCGCAAGTATATTTCAAACCTGTGGGAAGCACTGCAATAAGGTCAGCCGCAAAAATAACACTGTCTGCACCTTTCAGCACTAATTGTTTTTAGTAAATCCTGACAGTAGTTTTTTACATCAAAAGAGGGTTTGCAGTGGTGCAAGCTGTTAGTAAATCTGGCCCATAATGTCACATAAGATTTGAAGTTGTAATTATGAGAAAATGAGTTGCAACTGTGAGATATAATCACACTGTGAGATATAAAGTCATGATAGTAGCATATAAAGTATAATTTAAGATATTCATATTTATGAAGTTTCAATATTATAATTGGCAATTGATTGACTCAACTAATAAAAACAACGGTGTCCTAGTTGTCTTTAAGTAAATCTTTAAGGCTCTGTGTTTATGACAGGCTCCTGAGGGAGAAGCTATTTATATTGATCCCTGGTTCAGAGCAAAGGATTTCTCTGTCAACATGTCCGGTTTCCTCCATACAGTAAAAATAATCCGACCAGGCCAGTCGAGAAAATCTCCGAGCGTGACGATGAGTGACAGAGAGATGAAAGAGCTGTGGGGTAGTGATGTGGTGAAAAGCTGATGCTATAATGATCTGAGCTGCATTAGAAAAGATTACAGCTGATACACACACACACACACAGGAGCATGTGTTTTTATTCTGAATAGCACTGTTAACCTATCTATATATTTAACAACCTAGCAACCGCAAACTGTGACAGATTGGCATGCGGGTCAGGAAGCCAGAAGGACAGTATATATAGCTCTGGGTCGCCATAACCAGCATCATTCCCATTTTGTTTCCGACGTGTTCTCGGATTCCCGGCGAGAGTGAGAGGTGAACGGACTGCGTCATTTCTTCATGTCACCCTTAGTTCCACGCAGCCGTTACACATTCCAGCTCAATATAGCAAAACAATGGAAGCCGCTTGCTCCTGATGGAAACTATGTCTGGAAAACCCAGAGACAGGTGAGGAACTGCGGATGGCAAAGGAATCGTATGGGAATGATGCGTCACTGTTATATTACAATCACTTTAGCGACCTATTTTCATGCGAATGCTGGGAACATGGTCTTTACAAGGAATGTTTGGGGTTAAATACAAGTTAAGCTCTATTGACAGTATGTTTGGCATTATGCAGATTACCACAGACAATAATTTTGACTCATCTCTCAGTTTGAATAAACATAGTATAGCCAGGCAACAACAAAAGTACAGCCACATGACATAAGCCCAACGTATACTTCGCTTTTTGAGTGTACGCTAGGGATTTTAGGGGCATAAATATTGTCATCAGTAAAGATTGATGCGGACAATATAAAAATTGTCATCATAGTACACGCATACTGTATGTGTGCAGCCTGAAGCCTAAAGTATTCTCCACTATTTACTGCTAAACTGGTTCTGAATTCATTACACTCTTCTACTGCTAATCGGTAAGCTTCCTGGAGCAAATCCATTACTGGTGTAACAGCAGCCACAAAAGTGTTCTCCGCTTCTCAATTGATCTGATCTAACTTAAGCCATGGACCCACAGCACACGTCACTAAGAGAGGCCCGTAAGCCGTAAGGGTCATTTTCATTCCTCTAATGGGGCATTATCAGCGTGTGACTGTATGAAATATTTGGATTAGCTATTTTTGTTCTGCTTTGACCCAATTTCTTTTTGTGACAACCTTCATCTGGTCACAGTGCTTACAGAACAAATCTCTCTGTCAATTTAGAAGAATGTTCACATAGAAAATTTATTGGCTCTTGTTAAATGTACTTCAAGTTAATAATAATATGCCCATTCATCACTGTCCACATTACTGCAATTATTTGACAGAAGTGTTCTCAAAAATACTGGATATACATATACATAAATATAACGTATATAAATATGATTGATATGCTAAATAAAAGTACCAAAATGATTATTATGTAAGCTATAAGGTACAAGAGGCTGTGCTGTATCGTGAATAAGTCAGGGCTGAAGGGCGTTGTTAGGCACAACGTAAATAAAACTGTTGCCACACAATACAAATATTAAAAGACAGAAAGATGTATCAATGCAACTTTCATGAAGTAAACTTTCACTAAAAGACTTTAACCAGAAAAAATAGTCCCTGACCGTGAACAGCAACAGAAGTTACATTATTAGTCCATTAGATGGCAGCAAAGACTGTCTTTATGAGTGTGTCAGTCAGTAGAGAAGACTTTTACATTGAAAAGACTGAATTGTTGTGAACACTGAACAAGACGCAACTGACAAATGCTTTGACTAGTGCTGTCAGTCACGGGAAAACCCCTTAACTGTTAAAAGGACAAGATAACACATCAGACATTTAAACAGCTTTTTTATTATGAACATAGGACTGACCTGAAGGGAAATGCTAAATCTGAATGCAGGTAATAAATTCGCTCACTCGATCTTTTTCTCACAATACTCTTCTACATACAGTAAGATTAAATGAACAATATCAATGAGAACAAACAGTTTATGTTGCTAAGGGTGTTGTGTAGTGATGCACAGAACCGTTGGGTGAAGCGGTCATAGTCGTGTTTTATCGTGAATAATCAGAATCAAGGACATGAACTAACCATTTTATAACCCTATATAAATTGTAGTTTATTATGGTTTCCACTATCAATTTTGCATTTTTTCTTTTTAATTTCAGCTTGTTTAGGTTGTTTAGGTAAGTTGTAGTTTTTTAGTTATTAATGTTTTTACTTCAGTGTTATTTTTATGTCTTCTCTAACATAATTAGGAAACTTTCCATGGGAATTAACAGGAATAAATTGGAATTAATAGGAATAAATGGGAATTAACGGGAATTGGCCCTTCACCGGGAGTTTGATTGACAAGTGATCTAACCAATCAGAACGCCGCATCCACCATTTTGTCCGACAAAGCAGTCAGGGGTTAGAAGAATAACCTTGGTGGAGTTAAACTTGAAAAATTGTGTGTACTGACTTCTTTCCGCGTTTGAAACAACAGTCTTTCTCATGTTCATTCATGTTTATTTGATGCTACAAATGAACTAGTAGGAAGAGATGATCGGTTCACAAGCCGC
The DNA here is from genome assembly GCF_024489055.1 of Chanodichthys erythropterus. NCBI lineage: Eukaryota > Metazoa > Chordata > Actinopteri > Cypriniformes > Xenocyprididae > Chanodichthys > Chanodichthys erythropterus. The sequence goes on along the minus strand of NC_090223.1, from coordinate 50,666,412 downwards.
TTGAGCTGAGGCGATACAGCGATCTGTCACAACACATTAAAGAGCCACAAAATGTTTTTTATTGTTTGAATTTCTTAAAAAACTACACAGTTTGAAAGCTGGGACTTTGTTTAATATCATAAGTAACCTGCTTTGTCTTGTCCGTCGACGTGTTGTCAGTGTACTCTTTCTTCCACAATGTATTTTTCACTGCGTGTGTTGTGACAGCGTCATATCTTGTCGGACAAAGCAACAGTAACTAAGAGGGGCGGGTCTTTGCGAAGGGTCAATTAATGGGAATTAACGGGAATTAATGGGAATAAACAGGGAATTTGCAAAATTGCAGATTAGCCTATAACAGGGTACTTAAATGTAGTTGAAAAAAAACATCTTGCAGCATAATTTTGCACATTTAATGCAATTTTAGTTTAATTTTTTACCATTCACATTCCTCACACGGCACACTACTTACTGCAGGGCTATTGAGGCCACACCCTCTGCAAGCACTGTGCTTCCCCCAGTCCATAACATTTACATTTGATCAAAAATACAGAAAAAAAAATGTAATTTTGTGAAACATAACTACAATTTAAAATAATGGTATAATAATTGATATACATAAAAAAATAATTTATTTCTGTGATCAAAGCTGAATTTTCAGTATCATTTCTCCATCCTTCAGGTGTCACATGACCCTTCAGAAATCATTCTAACATGCTAAAACAACTGTTTCCAACAATAATAACAAATCAGCAAAATTAGACTGATTTCTGAAGGATCATGTGACACTGAAATAAATAACATAATTGCTGCAATAAAAATATTTAATTTGCATATTTACTAAATTAAAATTAATTAAATGCGAAAAATAAATAACTGTTATTTTATGTTATGACCAAACAAAATGTTTATATTTGTTTTTATAGAATACATTTTATATAAATATTATAAATCTGTATAAATTTCCCAAAATTTCCAATTAATTCCCATAAATTCCTGTTAAGTTTCCAAATTGGAATATTTCCAAAATTCTCTAGGTTAAGTTCCCATGGAAAGTTTCCGGTAAATTTCTGGAAAAATGTTTGTTGCGAGACAATGAGCTGGGAAGCAGTCACGTGAAGCCCCGAAGACTAATCATTCCTGTTTCTGCATTCAGCCTATGGGGATGTGACGTGATGAACAAATGACTCGAACCCATCCCGAAGACTCAAGAGGCGAACTAATCATTTATGTTTCCTGTACTGCATTGCATATGGGACTGTCACGGCCCAGCTCAGACACTGACGGAACTAACGACTCAAACCCGAAGACACAAGAGGTATCTAATCTTTCTGGGGAACACACGTGATAAATGTGAGGTGACAAAAGAAAGAACGACTCGGATCTGGAGGTGAGGTGAACTAACAGACTGCATAGCCTGAAGACACTGCCAAGCAATTAATCATTTCTTACTCATAATTTGGCATTCATGGCTGCATTAGCCTATAGTTTATTTTTTATTCCAAATATGACTGACATTTACGCAAGTAGTATGTCTTGGAGAAATTTAACATGTAACATTTTAATTACACTCTGCTGAAATGAACAAATTGACTTGAAAAAAGATTTGTTCATTTTGCTGAACGAGATTAGTAAAAAGATTTAAACTTCCTGCTTCTAGAAGCCAAAGTATTTTGATAGCTGCAGTATAGGTCATAAGCCCCGCCATCTCCATGTAATCAAATAGGATGTGAATTTTTTTTTTTTTTTTTTTTTTTTCCAAAGAGGGTTTCTGTCATTAAAGATAGTTCTTATCACCCAGACGTATGTTCAAGTGTTCCTTTTTCCAATAAGTTTGGTGTTAGTTATTTAAAGGCACAATATGTAAGATTTTTAAATTAAAATATCCAAAAACCACTAGAACAATCTTTCCAAGAATGTTTAAATCCAGAGAAATAAGCAATTTTAACCAGGACATGGACCTTATCCGTGCATAGCCTATCAATTACATCATAGCCGCGTTACCCTCGATTTATTTTGTAGAAACCATGGAAACACCAAAGACGCTTTAATATATTAAGCGTTTTATTAGACAGGTGAGCAACTTTTGGGTTACATTCATCGACAGAAAACTAATCATTGTCATAAAGCTCAACACAGTAAGTCTTATTGTTTAAAGGTGCCCGTAGAACGTCTTTTTACAAGATGTAATATAAGTCTAAGGTGTCCCCTGAATGTGTCTGTGTAGTTTCAGCTCAAAATACCCCATAGATTTTTTTTATTCATTTTTTTAATTGCCTATTTTGGGGCATCATTAAATATGCGCCGATTCAGGCTGCAGCCCCTTTAAATCTCGTGTTCCTCTCCCCCGGAGCTTGCGTTTGCCTTAAACAGTGCATAAACAAAGTTTACACAGCTAATATCCCTCAAAATGGATCTTTACAAAGTGTTCGTCAAGCAGCATCGCGCAAGTATAGTTTTTATTTGGATGTTTACATTTGATTCTGAATGAGTTGGATGGTGCTCCGTGGCTAAAGCTAACATTAAACACTGTTGGAGAGATTTATAAAGAATGGAGTTGTGTTTATGAATTATACAGACTGCAAGTGATTAAAAATGAAAATAGTGACGGCTCTTGCCTCCGTGAATACAGTAAGAAACGATGGTAACTTTAACCACATTTAACAGTACATTAGCAACATGCTAACAAAACATTTAGAAAGACAATTTACAAATCACTAAAAATATCATGATATCATGGATCATGTCAGTTATTATTACTCCATCTGCCATTTTTCGCAGTTTTCCTTGCTTGCTTACCTAGTCTGATGATTCAGTTGTGCACAGATCCAGACGTTAATACTGCCTGCCCTTGTCTAATGCTTGAACATGGGCTGGCATATGCAAATATTGGGGGCGTACATATTAATGATCCCGACTGTTACGTAACAGTCGGTGTTATGTTGAGATTCGCCTGTTCTTCAGAGGTCTTTTAAACAAATGAGATTTATATAAGAAGGAGGAAACAATGGTGTTTGAGACTCACTGTATGTCTTTTCCATGTACTGAACTCTTGTTATTCAACTATGCCAAGATAAATTCAATTTTTAATTCTAGGGCACCGTTTTCTTCTCCAATATCGATGTAGCTTACTGCAGTGTGCAACAAGTGTCTCATAGCAGCCGCTGAGTGAATGATTATAAAGTATGATAACTTTCAACTCAAACTGTATCTAATATGATGACTGGAAGAAACAGAAGCGCTTGTCTGCAGCATAATAAAAGCTCCGCTGCTCTCAAGCCGTGTGTCGGGCTCGTCTCTCATTAGCAAATCGCTCCAGCGGCCTCATTCCGTTCCAACAACTTTCAGCCCCACCCTGCTTCATACTAAAGTAATGCTAATAAATCTTTAGCTCATCCATGAATATGATTTCTGCCCGAGTCCTGTCAGATTCTTTTCCACTGGCTGTAGACAATACATTCCATGATTCCGCGAAATCAAGGCATCATAAAGCTACGCCTTTGTTTTGAATAAGCAACCTCTAGCAGCGAAATGTACATATTGTGCCTTTAAGACTATGAAAACAGGTTTAACATCATGATTGACAGCTTGCAATTGAGTCTGCGGGAGTGTGTGCGCAGGACCTTGATACCATGGATCCAACTCAGGATCACTACTGCGCAGACTCTGAATGACATAATCGGGAACAACAGTTACTGAGATATTTTGGCTTCATTTTTATACACTGGAAGGAAGTGGAGATGCATCGTCCATTTTTGTTTACAGTCTATATGACACACACACCACATTGGCAACATTTGGAATGGTATAGAATCTCTTGCGCATGGCATAGAATCTTTAAATATATACAGCTGAAAAATGACAGCTGCACCATTATTTTCTGTATGCTGGTTTATAACAGTGGCGCCATCTATTTCAGACTTACCCACCCCCAAATGTCAAATACAAAAAGCAAACTGTGGTTGGTTGTTTTACATATTGATCAAACACCTCCTTTCTGACTAAAGGAGTGGTTCCTTTTATTAGAATACAGTGATAATGAGAATTCAGTCTTGTGGGGGACTAAATCAGAATATCCAGCATTGTTTGAAAATATAACAACAGAAGTCATTCAGGTTTCATTCATTCTGTACGGTTTCAGTTACAGTTTACTTTCGGTTTTTGGGAAAATCCCATTTTTATTGTTACTCTACTTTACCGAAAATATAGTAGTCAACATTTGAAGTGGATCAAAACCTTTCATCAAAGATGTCCTAAAACCTTCTTCTTAGTTCTAAGGACAACATTGATTAACTTTTTTGATCCACTTCAAATGTTGGCTACTGTAGTTTTCCTTGTCATAATAGCTAAATATATTATCATAATAGATAATAATCTTGATGTAAATGTCATGCTAGTTAATGTGCAAGTTTCAGTGAGCCCATTGTCTTACACTGATTACGCACACAAAAGGCACACACACACACACACACATATTGAGGCTGTTAACAATCACAGAATAATTTTGTGCGTGCTGTGTTAGCCACTCAACACTAATCAGAAGAGTCATTTTGTGGTGTTACTGAGCAGTGGATGTGAATATAGATGTTGTTAAGTGACAAATCTTCCCCGGAGCCTCACAAATACAGCGTGACACTGAAGCATCACTGAATACATGAAGCTCAGCTCTCCACCAAAACTAATTTACCACTTTACATTTCATATCCAATGAATTAAGCAGTCATAATATCATTTTTTCTCAGCAAACACCACTTTTACCATTAGGCTAATTATATCCGCTGATATCAAGCCAACATCTAATGCTCTGGAAAGGCTGGATGACACTACACGACTTTTACCCAGATTTTTGCTCCAATTTGCAGTCTGAATGAGTCAATGCTAGTTGCTGAAAGTCAGAGCTGATATATTCCGAATACGTTGCAATTCTCTTTCGAATCGTTTCTGAGCTTAGTTTTTAACAGCAGATGGCACTGCATGCCTTAGAAACAGACGTACTCTGCTAGCTTCCAATTCCTTACACACACCACTTGAACCTTCAACAAAATAATCATGCATAAAGTTTGAAAAAGGTTGAAGTTAATTACAAGGGTGTTTGCAGTGGGCTGTTGAAATTAATCTTGTGTCATGAAAGCATTCTGAGGTGCAAGTACATTCTCAGACTCAGCCGAACGCATGAGCACTCTTTAGCCCTCTTCTTCATGAGCATTTGAGTGTGCATTTAAAAACTAGACTAGAGCGCCATTTGCTGTTAATAACTAAGCTCAGAATCGATTCAAGAGAGAATCGCGATGCATTCGGAAAATCTCAGAATCAATCCACAAATTGTGATGCATCGATATATTGTCCCAGCCCTAATCACAACTGTTGCGATTTGATGATGATCGCACTGAGCCACATAACATTCTCACATCCATGCATTGTCAAAATTAAAAAAAGTTACTGGGCAACTGGCGAGTAACACCGTTTCAACGCTGATTTTATTTGCATTTGGAGCTTTAAAGGGTTAGTTCACCCAAAAATGAAAACTATGTCATTAATGACTCACCCTCATGTCGTTCCAAACCCGTAAGACCTCCGTTCATCTTCGGAACACAGTTTAAGATATTTTAGATTTAGTCCAAGAGCTTTCTGTCCCTCCATTGAAAGTGTTTGTACGGTAGACTGTCCATGTCCAGAAAGGTAATAAAAACATCATCAGAGTAGTCCATGTGACATCAGTGGGTTAGTTAGAAGTTTTTGAAGCATCGAAAATACATTTTGGTCCAAAAATAACAAAAACTACGACTTTATTCAGCATTGTATTCTCTTCTGGAATCCTTTTGTATTGAATTGATTCCATTGAATTGATTCCATTAAATTGATTCCATTGAATTGATTCCATTAAATTGATTCCATTGAATTGATTCCATTGAATTGATTCCATTGAATCCTTTCATCTGTCGGCGTTGGTAATGCACTTTTACGTCGTTGTTTTTGGCGATTAGGACATCCGCGACATGCACACTTACACACAATTTTAAAAAATAGCTTGAACACAGCGTGCGTCTCCCTCAGACTGTAAATGAAGCTCGGGTGCACGGTATAACATGTCAGCAGCGTCACTGCGGAGTCGTGAACCCAGATTGACAACAGACCCGGAAGAGAATACAATGCTGAATCAAGTCGTAGTTTTTGTTATTTTTGGACCAAAATGCATTTTCGATGCTTCAAAAACTTCTAACTAACCCACTGATGTCACATGGACTACTTTGATTAAGTTTTTATTACCTTTCTGGACATGGACAGTATACTGTACATACACTTTCAATGAAGGGACAGAAAGCTCTCGGACTAAATCTAAAATATCTTAAACTGTGCTCTGAAGATGAACGGAGGTCTTACGGGTTTGGAACGACATGAGGGTGAGTCATTAATGACATCATTTTCATTTTTGGGTGAACTAACTCTAGCTCACTGATGCAGTTTTCATCCGAGTAGGCTCTCTGACAGCCATAAAACCTGCATGCTAACTAATGACGATTGGTGTGCGACGATAGACCTGCAAAGCGTTTTGTTGTAAAGAAATAGTACAGGTTAGTCATACACAAATATGGATCGAAAATATGTGAAATAAGTTTTCTCCAGTCGACTAGTAGTTGTTCATTTAAGCCATTAGTTGACTAATCAACTAATGGCTGGAGAGAATAAATAGTTTTGATTTTGTGTCCGTTCACACCACCACCATCAAAATTCACCTTGGCTGCCCTGCCAACAACGCTGTACTGTGCATTCAAACTGCCGCCGGCAGAAGGGTCAAAGTAAATGACAAGTTTTGGCAACCAATCGGAATCTTCTCAAGCGAGGACCTCTTCATTCCGATTGGTTGCCGCTGAACCGCGTCATAGCTCATTATTACCATAAAGTTGACCTGACTTCAACTCTCCTCGACGATCTCTCGCCACCGGCTCACATTGAAAATTAATGACTTCTTGTCACTTTGACAGTCTCGCCAGCGGCGGTGTGAACGCACGGTTAACCCAGTAAGCAAGCACCTAGCAACAACCAGAATATGCAACCATACATACTGGCAACCATCTACAATAGCCTAGCATTGTGGTGGTGGTTTTTGCACCACTTACTTTACAGACTTTCAGAAAATGCAAAAATAAAACATGTTTTCAGCTAAATAGAGAAATCCACATGAATAGCAGCTTAAATTGGTTTCCTTCAGGGAGCTGTGTTAATTATCTGAGTTTCCATATGTGGGCAGACTGAATGAATGTCTTTAAAAATGTAAAAATATGTAATTGATATGGCTTGGAAGGATACCACTGAGCTTGAGCGTGGGTGGTTGACATTTACTTTTAACATTTAACATTAAAGCAGAACAATTTTGCAATAATGAAGTGTTTTATATTTTAAGCTCTACTTTTTTTGTTGTTGTAGGCTAACACCTGAATCCATCATATGGTGCAACATCACATCCTAAAGGATTCAGGATATCTAGGACTGCTGTTTGACAGATCATTCCTTTTGTGTGACATACAGTATTTGTTTCATGCTGAGATATGAGATTGAAATGAGAAATGCTATTGCTATTATATTTGTTGAAGGACTATTTTTATGAGGAATTGCATTATTATAAGCTATACAATCATGTTATTGTTGTCTTTGTAGGTCTCTATCTTAAATCTCATTTCGGTATTCTTGATGTGAGAGATAATGCACATCTCACCATGTAGTTTAATGCTACAATAGACTACACTGCAAATAATGATTTTCTTAGTATTTTTTTCTTGCTTTCAAGTAAAAATATCTAAACATTACTAAATCAAGATACAAGAAGCAAACTCAAACTTGTTTTCTGAAACATTTATTACATTTAAGCCAATGGGTTAAGAAAAAAAAAGCATATTTACCTTCCTTCTGGTCCTTTTTTGTTTAGGGGTCACACTTGGCTCCTTCATGGTCAAAAGTGACCCAAGCCTTGAAATGTAACTTTTTTTTTTGTTTTTCAGGAAAACCATTGCAATATATTTATGTTCAATAATATTATTTGATTATTATTTAAACTTTTGAGGGTATTTTATGATACTATGCAATATTTATACAATTTGTATTAGCTATATTTCTCCAATTGAAAATAATAATAAAAAAAATTAAAAAAATCTAAATTTCCAAATTATTTTTCAATTAAAGCAGTATTCCATGTTAAAAATCAAGACAAGGTATTTAAAATACAATTTTTTTGTACAAATGTTTTGTACAAATGTTTTATAACAGCTTATTAAATCTGGGTCTGGTCTGATTTCAACCTCTTATTTGAGTCTTTTGGCTTAATTTTTACCAAACTGTTACAGCCACACTGTTTCATTTGTGTATGTATAACAGTGTGATGTGTGTGTTTGAGTGGGTGTGTCCGTTTTGTACTCTCTGTGTTTTAGAGTGTGACCCCTTCCTTCCTTTTTTTTTTTTTAAAACCGCAAAAACTTGCTGTGTTATAGTCACGCTAATTCATATATACGTGTGAGGGAGGAGGGGATGGGTGTGTCCATTTTGCACGCTTGACATTTTAGAGTGTCACCCTTTCATTGCTGTGCACTTTTATTCTGCACAGTGGCTGAATTGTAGTTTGTACCACCAAAAGTTTCTCTTAGTTTTCGTATTTTTTCGTATTTTCCATTCGTTTCCTACGTCGGCCATTTTTTTTTTTCATATCCATGATTTTTTTTTTGTGTACACATAGCTAATGCAACAAAAGTCACCAAGTTTCCTCTCATTCCAATAAAGCAAAAAAAAAAATAAAAAAAATAATAATAATAATAATAATTTCAAAACTTAACATTTTCGGTCATTTTTTACCGAAGAGGACCAGAGTTTCTAATTTTGTTTCGAATCAGTGGTTCGGAGCGTGTATCACATTTCCAAAGTCACACCCCCCAGTGGTGAACCACTGAAATTTCTAAACACTTATGATGTAACAAAGCCTCGTTTACTGAAATCAAGTGACTTTGGCAGTTTGATACACGCGCCGAACCACTGATTCGAAACAAAAGATTGGTAAAGCATCAAAACTTCATGAAGCAGTGTTTTGAAATCGCCCATCACTAGATATTGTTGAATAAATTCGTTGTTTGTTTGTTTTTTTTTGCACAAAAAGTATTCTCGTCCCTTCATAACATTAAGGTTGAACCACTGTAGTCACATGAACCGTTTTAAACATGTCTTTATTAAGTTTCTGGGCAATGAAAGTGTTAATTGTCTTGCTGGCAATGGAGGCCTCACTGAGCCATCGGATTTTATCGAAAATATCTTGAAGATATATCTTGAATAAAACTTTCAAAAAAGTCTGCAAACATTACCGTCACTAATCAACAGCAACTGTCACAGTTACTAGGCGACAAGAACAATCCTTCGTAGACTAGTCCGTCCCATATAACAATGCTCGGTTTGACCTTCGTGGACTTTGAAAGGTGTAGCCTTTCGAAGGATGCAGCCTCTGAATTTGGACATAGCTCAGATGTTTTTCAGTCTAGTTACTTATGAATAATCTCAAGGCCACATATACAAAGAAAGAGAAAAGCCTTGAATTAAACTCTAATGTCTTTTGTTGCCAACAAAACAAAAATATTTGAGTGTGAAAAACTCAAAGCAATGCTTCACTGATCTGTTACACAAAGGAATGAGCGCTGCAGGTCACAGATTGTGCGGCAGGTCGTCTATACCCCCCTTTGACTGAGACAGGAGCTCTGATAAGAATGTCTGTGGCCTGTCATCAGCATTATTGCCCCTGAACAACTGATGAATCAATTTCAATTATCTCCTCATCACACATTACACCACACTGCTGTACAACAGATGAAGCGTTGAACAGCTCTGGCTCTCCTCAGTATTGACTTTAATCGACAGACTACCAGCCCTGTTCAATGGCAGAAGGTTTCTGGGTGTCTACGCTCTTGGTTTCTAGCAGGTGTTTCTTCTTTGCAGTGTCCAACTGTATCAGATGGCGGATCACATGACCTTCAATACCTGCACTCATACGGTGCATCCAAAATCGCATTCTGAGTAGGTACTACGTTTAAATTTTAAATTTACTTCATGACAAATTATTGGTTGAATGAATGGAATTTGGATGTACTACATCCGCCATGTTGTTATTGTCACATGACCTACCAGTGTCAGTTGCATCGCATCACTGCCATTCACAAATTCCATCACATGGCCTCATGGGATAGTAAAGTGTCCATCGAATGCACACTTCAGAATCTCAGCAGAAGTAGTAGGTCCTCCGGCTACTTTTCGTCTACTGTTTTTTTTTTTTGCATACTATGTATTCGGACATACTACTGTTTTGGCGTACTGTTTTTTACTTTCTATATAGTAGGGAAGTATTCGATTTTGGACGCAGCGATAGTCGCAGCATTTTGTCACCATTCATGTTTATTATCACCATTATGTTGCATCAGCCATAAACGGTCACTCATGCCAGCAAAAACTGTCAGTAGTTATGTTTACTTGTACTAGTTTTAGGCCCCGTTTACACTAGTGTCTCCATGTTATTGTTTACATGGTCGTCAAGGATACGCAGATCTCCTAGATCATTACTACCATCATGCTGCTAGCTGAACAGACTACAATAACAGATCATAAAAAAAAAAAACCTACAACCTCCAACAACCATCCCCATCCTTGTGCCATGTTCTGCAGGACTAGCTGACTGAGGGTGTGTTCACACTTGGCAGGTTTGGTTCAAACTAAAGGCCCCGGTATACTTCAAACAAAGTTCTTTTTCGTTCTTTGTTTAGGGGTAAAACGAAGTTCGAAATACGTGACCAGCGATATACTGTAAACGAACATCTGACGCCGCCCACACTGCTGAGAGCGACGGTTAGATGAATATGTAAATATGTGCTGTACGCTTTCTTCTAAACAACAAAAATGAGAAAACCGCAAGCATTTACTATAGAAAGCATAAGAAAGCATCTGATGATCATAATAGGTATGTTAGCATGAGCTCTGCAAATTAGCACTCCAGTCACAATAATTTATATAGCACTTTACTCAATAGAAGAAAGCAGCTTTACAGTATCAAACATGAAAAACAGTGTCAGTGCCACATTTTATCAGAAGCACAACTTCATTTTGTACTATAAAGCAGCTATACAGTGTGTTCATGTTTTCACCCGCGGGTTCGGAGATCTTACCTTGATGAACTCAAACACACGAAATGAGTCAAAGACGCGTCCCACGCAACTGAAGGTGGAGCCTTGGTGCACCTCCTATTACGTTATCATCACTGACCATTGACCAATGGTAGGACGAAGGTGTTTTGCAGCTGGAGAGAACTTTTCCTGAAAGTTCGCTTTGGCAAGCCATTGCAAACTTCCAAAAAGAAAAACAAAACGAACTTCGTTTTTTCCTGATTTTGTTCGAAATGACGTCACATCAGTTCGTTCTTCGATTTCATTTGAGGTATATCGGGGCCTTAACTTTGCAATTGCTCTGTTAGTGCGGTTCATTTGAATAAGTGTGAACGCTGCCATCTGAACCCTGATATGCACCAAATAAGTGGACCGAGACCCCTGAAAAGATGGATCTCAACCCACATCCAAACAAACTCTGATGAGGTTTGACTGAAATATGAACACGACATGGACCAAAGACATCTAAACGAACCAAAAAATAGGATGTGAAACCACAAGATGCAACCCTAAAAAAGGCAAACAATGCTCAAGCATACCCGTTTTGTTTTTTTTCATCATTGGAGATACTTTGCCAATCACAGTTCGGTACTGGTGTCAGAAATGCTATCCTTACACATTTTATAAGCTCTTTGTGAGTTCTCAGCTGGTCAAAATACCATTATATGTACACATATACAACGAGTGCCTTTAGCCTAGTATACAGCATTGTTTTAGACATTCGGTAAGTTCTGATGCAAAATATACTTCATAAAAGCTGTTTTGTGTCCTCAAGTTCAATGTTAAAGGTACCCTAGAACATTATTTCACAACATGTAATATGAATCTAAGGTGTCCCCAGAATGCATCTGTGAAATTTCAGCTCAAAATACCACATAGATTTTTTATTATACCATGTTTTCTATTTTGGGGTGTAATTAAAAATGTGCCAACGTTAATACTGGCTTGCCTTGAACATGGGCTGGCAAAAGCTGGGGGCGTACATATTAGTGATCCCGACTGTTGCGTCACAGTCTGTGTTATGTTGAGATTCGCCTGTTTTTCCGTGATGTTTTTCACGCACAAGATTTACATATGGAGGAGGAAACAATGGTGTTTGAGACTCACTGTATGTCATTTCCATGTACAGAACTCTAATTATTCAACTATGCCAAGGTAAATTCAATTTTAATTTCTAGGGCACCTTAAATATGACTGTGAACGCCAAGCGAACCAGGACCCGTCCACACAAAGCCAGATCTTTCCCTATCCAATCTCTTTTTTCCTCATCTCAAGAAATATCTGCGTACACATGAAAATCGGCTCAAAACGATGTAGTATACATGCCAGACCAGTATGTGGCGCTGTAATTCTGCCACAGAGATTTACTTAGTTCTGCTTTAAGTGTCTTTTTTTACCTTCATAAATAGTTTAAGTCCTTACAATGGTTAATTGTAGTGGTGTGTTTGAGGCGAGCACTTACCCCCTCTGGCACGTCTACGCCAGAATACAGCATTTGCAAGTTGAGCTTCACCGACCCGACACAATCTCGCCTCATGTTCATGTTCACGCGAGAGTAACAAAATGCTTTACGGTAATTCAAAAACAATGTATATATTAGGACTTTATAAGACAATTTCGAAAATTACCCACCTCCATCAAGATTTCTTGTACTGTATTTGCAAAACTACTGCGCTGGTGAGCGTTGTAGTCGTTGTAGTCCAGGGGCCGTATTCACAAAACATTTTATCTTACCACTAAGAGTTCTCCTAAATAGCAGTAAAAGTTCTTAGCTAAGAGTTTTCTCTTAAAACCTATTCACAAAGCTGCTGAGACCAACTTTTACTAAGGAACAGACTGAAGTCTTCAGCTAAGAGTAAGGGCGGGGTTGACCTCGTTGCTATGGAGTAAACACACAGTGATGGGGGAGGAGTCAGCGATTTAATCATAGAAATATGGTAGAATGAGGTGTCATGTGTCCATATTAAAATAAAGGTTTTAAAATACAAATGTTGCCATAGTCAAAATAAAATGTTGCCATATTGTTGCCATAAAAGGTTTTAAAAATGTAGGCTAAGTGTCACTAATTAAACTAGTATATATAGTTAACTAGTATATACAATTGCATTTATGAAGAAAAGGTTCAGCACCCAAGGCTCTATCACTATTGTCTCAATGGTGTTCAGTGTCTTTGGGTGGATTAGGACGGTTTGTGATTTGATCTTAGTGATTTAGGAGTCCTCGACTACTAACATTTCACAGATTTAGGAGCTAGTTTTAACGCTAAAATGCTTTGTGAAATACTCTTAGAGCAAAAATTTAGGACTTCTAAAATTAGGACTGACACACCCATTATTTTTAAGAGTTTCTCCTAAATCGGCAAGTTAGGAGCTACTTTTAGCCTTAAGATGTTTTGTGAATATGGCCCCAGAGCTGCGCTTGGAGTATTTACAACAGTGTGATTCACTGAAGGAACTCATACGGAGTTCCGCTTTAAAAGAGAGAATAAGACTTGAAGCATGCGCATAAACCTTGCGCACTGTATACTAACTATAGTAAAGCTTAGAAATAACGCTTTATTTTGGCTCCGTAGCTTCTGCAGCACGAACACAAGCATGTAGTCCACTATTGTTGTTGTTGTTGCCGTTTTGTGCTGTTAGCGGTGTCTGACTAGGGTCGACACATGGGGTGATGACATCATCGTTTCACAAAATATACGGAATGGCTGTGCACACGAAAACGCAAGGGCGGCTGTAACGAGGTTAATAGTTGTGGGAAGAAGGAGGCGGGAACCGGCGAACGTTGAACCAAACTTTAATATAAAATAAACAAAGAACAAAACGAAAGTAATGCCAGCAGACCCTCGCGGACGTCTGCCGGCCACACAAACATAATAAAACATAACAAAGTCCAGGCCTGGTCCTCTCTCGTCCTCCACGGTAGTCGCTCCTCCTTTTATGCTCCCGGAGCTCCTCCGTGAGGGACTCAAGGCCGGTGCGCCTCCCAGGTGAAGCTCATTAACACTCGCGTCACCGGCCTCGCGCCGTTCCCTCACGGCTCTCGCCCGCCCTGGTCGCCACAGCGGCGTTTTCAGATTTATCCACTCTGGAACCCAGTTTAAAAAAGATTCACATTCTGAAAACACTATATTTGTCTGGACGAAATGCCTATCTGATAAAAAAAATTTGTGTATACACCTAAACTCATCTCCGTGTGGACGGGGCCTAAATGTATAGATTTTTTTTTTTTTCAAAAGAATCAAGAGACTAACCAAGTGTGAACACACCCTTAAGTGTGAACACAGGATGCTTGGCTTACACAGCTCTCGTCTGTTGCGTTTGGAGTGGTGCCCCCCCATTGGTGCTCCCCATCTGAGTTCTTGGACTGATGGCTCAGGCCTGACTCAACAATCCTCCTAAAGGACAGGCCTCGCACAGGTGGTGCTGTCAGCATGGCGTTGCCACCACAAACCGCACCATGCCTACTCGGACATCTGCTGCTTTTGTCCAAGGGTAAGCTCTGCCCATACTGGTAGACAAAACTGCAACAAATGAAGTGCTTATTTGACCTTGTGCTGAGAGGCCTACCTGAATGATGGAGCTCTGTGAGTGTATGCAGGTCAAAACAGCACTCTAATAAACTAACAAACCACATTTCCATTAACTGTCTTTTCCTCTGAAGTTGGCCTGAGACAGTAATGTGTTTTAATGACCCATTTGTCGAGTAAACAAAAGGCCTTGTGTACACTGCAAAGAGCTGGGAATTACAACCTCATTTATTTGCAGGAATAAATTCTGTAAATTGTTGTTCTGTGTATGGCATTACCAGTTCCAAATCCAGAAGTCTTTTGTTCTTCTTGGGAACACAAAAGAAGATATTTCGAATATTCTTTCCTTACAGTCTGTGCATCAACATCAAAGTAATCCATATGAATCAAATTTGGTAATCAAATGTGATAAATGGAAGCTCAAATGTGCGTGCTTGATGCACAAGATACTCTGTGTGCATGCTGATTATTGTTTAAATGTGAAAAGCCAAAATGAAATCTGTTCATCATAAAAAGTGATTATGTCTCTTCAAAAGACTTTGATTGGTTATGTGGACTTTCAATGGTTGGACAAAAATGATCAGGGAATGTTAAAGATACCATCATTTGTGCTTAGAAGATGAACAAAAGTCTTATGGGTTTAGAAATACACAAGGACTGATAATCGGAACAACTTTCCCAGACATTTGTCTTGCGGAAAGCTGATGGTGACAGTATATTAAATTTATTAGCTAAATGGGACAGTTTTGAGAAATATGGGTTACCATTTTCAATTAGTTTGAAGCCAAGGACTCACAAATATGATGGTCGCCCTTTCGAGGGACCTCCTTTCTAGCATGTATTTTTATGTACAAACACCCTTTTATACGGTGTGAGAAAAGAAGGTCTTGTTGTCAAGGCCCATGTCAGACCTCTTGCGAATGGCTGTCGACAAAATGTGTCCTTTTAGTTGGCGAGTCTTTCTTAATCAGGCCGGTCATAAATAAAGCCTTGACCAAGTGCAGGAACCGCCTCACTGAATGCTGGTGGCATCAGCCAGCAGAGACCAGGGATCCCCTAGAAGGGAGTTTGCCGCTCTTATCAACACATTAAAGTGGTGGCAAGAGAGGCAATCATAAAAGGCAAGCTCTCTCACAAATAGACCTGCTCTGATTTGATGAGCGTGTCTAAGAGTCAGGGGGCTTCCTGATTGGATGACTTCATTAGCTGGCCTTGTGTAGGAGAACACAAGCGATCGAGTGCTGGCTGACTCACCAGCTACAGCTAACGTCTTCAAACCGTGTGATAACCTTCAACTCACATCCTCCCAAACACCTCTATACAAGCATGACAGCTGTGCATTGCGTTTCAGAAACAGTCATCGTCCTTTGACAAGCGTTTCCGGCCAAATCCATTGCTTTTCATGTCAGAGTTCAGCTTCAGTGAAAGGCGACAAGAGACAAGGGAGTAAAAGACAGGAATATCCTTCTCCGTCCTGTCAATCAGAGTCTTCATTTACATCAGAGTATGATTTGAAATATGCAAAGCCATGCTGAAATATTCCAAGGTTAGTCTGTATTTGAACGTCTTGACAGTTAGCAGTGTTTCAACAGTAAAAGCTTTAATTGTTAGCAATAGAAATATGATCATATAACTCGAGATAGCATTTCACAAGCAAAAACTTATAGTCAGCATAATTACAGCTGAAAGAGAAGAAAATATTTTAAATATAAAATAATTTCCTCACTTTTAATTTAGCAAGTGGCATCTCTTCAATTCTAGGGCTGCTACTATGATTACTTTAATAGACAGATTAATCAGTCATTAATTGAACGAAAACCCCCAAACTATGTAAATACATTTAAAGAGGACCTTTTATGCCCCCTTAAAGATGTAAAATAAGTCTCTAGTGCCCCCGGAGTATGTATAGCCACTTTTCCACCATTGAGCTGAACGGTTCTTATTGCGTAACCGTTCCATTCCGTGCCGATCCGGGCCAGTTGGTACGGTTACGGTTTCATTTTCCACTGTGGGGCTGATAACGGCCACTCTTGTGTGGAATGTAATCTAAAAGCATCAGTCGTTGCCTTGATAACGCAAAGGTTTACTGATGATATGAGATGTAAATAACGGCCGCGTTATGGAGGACGATCAAATATTTAATTGTATTATTAATTTTTGTTTACTTCGCTCAAATAGAGCACTTGGACAGCTATGGAGAAACTGGTAGCCAGGCAACAGACAAGTGACCAATCCTGTGTGGCGACATCACTGCTCCGGGTGTGTGTTCACGGGGTGTGTGTTCACTGCTGTGTGTGTGCACTTGGATGGGTTAAATGCAGAGCACAAATTCCGAGTATGGGTCACTACTATACTTGGCCACATGTCACTTCACTTCACGGAATCTACCAGCACGATTAGATAACAGTGCCGAGAATTCTGAGAACGGTTTGTAATCATGGCTCCACAACTGGAACAGTTTGGCCCAATGGTGGAAAAGTGGCTAATGTGAGGTTTTAGCTCAAAATACCCCACAGTTCATTTATTATAACATGTTAAAACTGCCACTTTTTGTGTATGTCCCTTTTTAATGCAAATGAGCTGTTGTTCCCGGCCCCCTGCTTCAAGAAGGCGGCGGAGTTTCAAGAACTCATACACCGGCATACCGGCAACAACAAAACAGGTCAATCTCACACACTGAAAACGTCAGAAAGGGCGTTCATGCACGATGTTTAACTAGAAAACACATTTCCGATAATTCTAATAGCATGTGAGGGCAGCAACAGTTCTTGCCAGTAGCATTGATGTTGACCCATCTTTCAGGATCAACCTTTGTGAAAATCCAGCATGGAACAGAGCCTTGTTTGTGAAGCAGTGTAAAATGATTGGGGCAAATGTACAAGACCTACTTTCTTTGTGACATTTCCTTCAAAAATGAAGTGTAACCAAGATGTCCTCAGTGACTCAGATGGTGGGAGTCTATGGAGACTCTTATATTCATTGGTACATCCAAAACACAACGCTTGTAATGACTCTTTGGTGCAGATCTTGTTCAACTACAGCTGCTACAGCAATATACAGCAATTGCGGACTCTGTGCTTCTCATTCAGGGCTGTATCTATGTTAATATGGCAGATTGTCACTGGCTGTGAGGTCCCCTTTAATTAAATATATATATCACTTAAATCCATTGTTTTCAAAATTTTTATTCCACATTCTGGCCTCAAAAATATACTAAAGCCATGCCCACTTAAACATTATGTTCAAAAAATATCGGGCTTATATTGCTTATGGCGATAGCATACCATTTGAAAGTAGAACTTAAAAACAAAAGACTGAATGTGTTCCTTGTACCAGTCAACATTTACTCATACAGTACTACATTACAATAGTTATGGAGCTAGCAATATGACAGATCTGAATTTGAATTGTGTAAATTTGAATTATTGACAAGTGGCATTTAACAGAATTGAATATTAAGTGCCATTTTATATAGATTTGAATTAGAATTTTTTTTTTACTTGAATCCTGGACATCTGAAAATGAAAATTTATGGCAGCATAATTTTCTACATATGTATTTTCAAACAGCGTATTTTTTGTTCTGAATTCTTATTAGACTGCAAATATACACCTAGGCCAATTGTTTTGGTACAAAGTATATTTAGTATGGAAGTGATTAGCATGCGTAACAGTCACACATAACTCTATAATTACTATATTTCTGCTGCATTCTGTTATCGAAGTTGGATATAGCAGAAACCCCCAGAGATAAATGTCTCGCATGCTGAAAATTATTGCCGCTCTGTAATTGGCCAAAATGCAACGTTGACTTTTCCAAGATCCTCTACTCTTCCCTGTGGAACCCAGAAGTTGGACCTCTGACCTACTTTCAGTACGATCTGAATTTCTCCGTTTTGAATTTTAGAATATTGAATTTGGTGTTTTGAATTTGTTATTCATGTTGAAAACTTGAAGTTGTATTTTAAGAAGCGAATATTTGCGAATTCAGAGCAAAAAAAAAAAAAAAGGTTACCGTTTAAAAATACATCTGCAGAAAATTATGCCATAAAAAAAAAAAATTCAATTTCAAATGTCCAGGATTCAAGTTTAAAAATTTCAAATCTATAAAAAAAAAATGGCACTTAATATTCACTTCGGTTAACCCTTAAATGCATGACTGTTTCGCCAATCATTCTTACATATTTGGGTCTTTATCGACCCGGATCAATATCTAACACGGAAGGATCTCTACCTGTCGCGATAATATAAAACTCCTCTGATATTAGGGAAACAATTACAGAAGAATAAAATAAATTGTATTTTATTACCTTTTGGAGCTGGAAAGGGCTCATGCCATCATCACTGTCCTCGTCAGAGCTCATTTCCCAGTAAATTCAGCAAATGATGGGCTAGTTTTATGTTTGAGGTCACGAATATGAGCCCATTCGCGATCTCAAACATATTCTCAAAACTAAATAATTTTCAACATCTTCAAAATCAATATTTCGATCTCTAACAGCTTCACCAGATCAATCCAGTAACAGTTAGTCATATTTTATTGCGTTTAGTACTTGCTCTGCAGTAAATCGCTGAGCCATTTCATGTTTTTCTTATTATTTCGTTTTCTGTCTGAATGAGTCGTCACTTCAGCATTGTGCATCAGACATTGCCACCTTGTGGAATAAAGATGAATTGCACTTATTCCGTCATCTAAGATTCAATTGTTGTGCAGAAAAAAATATACATACACTGATACACACCTTGGGTCGTTAGCGACCCTATACAATTTTTACAAAAGATGAATACAAAAATAGGCATTCTTTTATAATTTTATGATTTTTTTTCTTGTTATATTCTTTAGAATAAATTGATTGAGGAATACCAAGAAGGTTGATGTCTAACTTTAAAAAATGAAAGAGGAGGAGGGTAGTGAATGACGTCCCAGGTCACTAAAGACCCGAGGTATGCATTTAAGGGTTAAATGACACTTGTCAATAATTCAAATTTACACAATTCAAATTCAGATCATTATGTCATATTTCTAGCTTCATAAATAGTCCCTTTCATGCTGACTTTAAACAGCACACACATACGTTAAAGCACCTGACAAATGCTATATGCATTTGTTTCAAGTGTTTAATATAAAGCATTCCCATGTTTCAGACCACTTAGCTCATGCAATTTCTAAGGCTGGAACTAACAATTTTTTCAGTCAGTTAATTTATCAATGTTTTCCCCTCGATTAATCTTTCATTACACTGGAAATGGAAAGTCAAGTCAACCGCGTTGCATTGTGCGATCTTATATATTGCTCTATTTCGCAGATGTAGCAGGTCATCCAGGGAAATGGATTCTAAAACACACAGCAGCATTCACAGAGTAGTATGGTAGTATACTATTCTGAACATAGCCAAGGACAGAGGTTCCTTTCCAATCAAATACTACAAAGACACATGCATGTTACAAGCTTTTGTTTTATTACTATGACCTCCAAATGCAACAATTTCAAATATTGTATCACTACATTTTGAATTGCATTAGCACACAAAGATTTGAGAGTGCTTTGTATTCTGTGCTGTGTAATCTTAGTGCTGTGGGCGTTTCTCCATTAAACAAACAGCACCTCATTACCAGTGCAATTCTTTACACAAGCATCATCTTCAAGCCTTCAATGATGCTCTTCTATCGCTGCCAATGACATCAGCTTGGCCCTCAATCCTTCACACCTCATAAAATCAGTCTGTGCCTCAGGCTCCTTGTGTCCAATCTCAGCTCCAGCTCTAGTTTGTGACGTGAATCTGAATCTATGGCAGATGATGAAGGAATCTTCTTGGGGAACTGGGAGTTCACAGAGGCCGACAATATATCTGAATCCATGCAACAATCACCTGTGATAAAGGTCTTAAAGGATTAGTTTACTTTAAAATGAAAATTACCCCATGATTTACTCACCCTCAAGCCATCCTATGTGTATATGACTTTCTTCTTTCAGACGAACACAATCGAAGTTATATTAATAATAACCCTGATGCTCCAAAGCTTTATAATGGCAGTGAACTGAAACCACCTGTTTGAAACTCAAGAAACTGCATCCAAACACCACAAATGTATTCCACACGGCTCTACAAAGGCCATCTGAAGCAAATCGATACGTTTGTGTAAGAAAAATATCCATATTTAACATGGTATAAAGTCAAATTTCTAGCTTCCGCCAGACCGCCTTCCGTATTCTACTTATAAAGAAAGCGTAACACCTCTCGCAAGTCTCAACTTATGACTTTTTTCCAAGTTATTTTACTTTATAACATGTTAAATATGGATATTTTTCTTACAGGTCACTAGAGGCCTATTCAAAACAAAAGGCATAGCTTGATGACGCCAAGTTTGAGAGCATAATCTTGGGACATTTGGTCTTCACTTCACAGCCGGTGAAAGTAATCGGGATAGGACTCGGAAAGAAATCATGTTCATGGATGAGATTATTAACGTTACTGTAGTTTGAAGCAGAGCAGGAGCGAGTGTTGTGGGAGCTGAACGAGGGCGCTGGAGCGATTGAGCAACACAAGACTCACGAGCAGCAGAACTTTTATTATGTCACAGTTGCCGTCGCCGCTTCTGCTTTTCCGGTCATGAGTATGAGGTAACGCAGCTCTGTTTATCATATTAGATATATTTGAGAGTGTTGAAAATGATGTTATAACGTTACTCTGTGTGTTCACTCGGTGGCTGCTGTGAGACACTGTTACACACTGGTTTGTGTTGATAAATGGCATGCAATTAATTTTAAAACGTATTGTATGATGGAGAAAATGCTGTATTACTGTTACTAAAAATAAAGCTGCATCTGATTATGCTATGTTAGCTACTTCACAAAATAGTGTTTTTCTCTGAGGCATGGTAAAGCATGGTACTCGCAAAAAATCAAGAAAATTTGATTTAAACAATAAGACTAAACGAGCTGTATAACAATAATTAGTTCTCTATCTATAAATGTAACCAAACAGTTGTTCCCTTGCCTATTAAAACATCTAATACATTAAAGCGTCTTCTTTGGTGTTTCCGTGGTTTCTACAAAAAAAAAAAAAAAAAACGGAAACTGAGGGAAACACGTGTATGACTCAATTTACAGGCGACTCCTCACACGTCCCGGAGCCTTGGTTAAAATTGCAATTTCCTCACGATGTACAAATAGTTGGAAACATTTGGGATATTGTAAGTACTCAAGTGAACAAAATATATAACACTGGCCTAGTGCTTTTTGGATATTTTACTGCAAAATTCTTACATATTGCACTTTTAATAAAAATTTATATAATATATATATATATATATATATATAAATCAACTGCATGTAATTAATGATAATCTCTTTCTGTCTTGCCGTCTTTGGTGTTGTCAGGAAACAAAATGATAAATGATACATTCAGCTGAATGTTATCTATGTGTTGTTGAAGTGCAGTAGTGTTTTAAGCATCAGGGATTGTCCGGATGCTTTCTTCTCATCATGCCCTGTGAGACAGGCTATATTTGCCTTTGCACTGCCACTAATGTTCCCTACTTTCATCTGTAACCTTTGTGCTCCTGTCAGGGTGCCAGTGGGCAGACCTCAAACAAGCTTAAGGGTCAAATACTTCTCACAGGGAACCACTGAGAGATGATCTGGGCTGCCAGGAGTTGGCCAATGGAAACTGAACTGTTAAAAGTACGTGATGGATGGAGATGAACATGAAACGTTGGACTGCGATCCGATCCATTAGCCACGTGCCCACCAGCAAGGTTTGTGGAATCTCCAAACAGCCTCAACATTAATGTCTGCAGGAGCGCTTTCATAATACAACAAAAGCCAGCTGTCTACCTCTGTGACCTTCAATTTACTGCAGGCACAAGGGCCACGGCCAGTTCAAATAGCCCAGGAAAAAAATAAAATAAAGACATGATCCTCCTCTGGAGCAGTATCTGATACAGTTAAAAAAAAAAAAAAAAGGTAAAATCAGCTCATCAGAACTGAAATGCAATAGGACACATTAATCCATGGCGATTTAAATCTGGTGTAATTTCCACCAATCACCTTAACCCCTATCTCTCAATACTTCCCTGATGCTTTCTTTTTTTCCTACTAAAGAAAGAAATGCCCCAAATTAAAAAAAAAAGAAAAAAAGAAAAGTGAAAGCAATTTATTAAAGGAACAGTTCATCCAAAGATGAAAATTCCCTGATTATTTGCTCACCCCCAGGCCATCCAAGATGTATCTGACTTTCTTTCTTCAGCTGAAGAGAAATTATGTTTGAGGAAAACATTCCAGGCTTTTTCTCCAGCTAAAATCAATTGAACAAGGGATCACTGTAGTCCATTTCTGACTGTCCAAAATTCATTACTTCCACTTTGGGATGATCACGCATGATGTAACAGTGGGGTGAGTTTTGCCACCTACAAGAGTGGAAAAGGTGCAGTCCAAAAGTTGAATGATTGTTATAAGGAGTTATCTTTATCGGTATATTAGTATGTGTGTCAGTTTATTGTTTAAAACAGCCCATTTATGCATTTATCCTGGATACTCGACAACAGACCAGTACATGCAGTTTACATCACACATGACCTTCCCAGAATGCAAGCGTAACACAAGAGGCCGTGAACTCAACAGTCTCACTGATGCACATCGCAGAGCGGGACTAAAGCGAACATTTGTAGTTATATAAATATTTTTTTCCCCCCAGAAAATGGCTGATCAATTCGCTAGAGAAGTCCCTTAATATTTTCTGGCTGGGGTCATGTGAAGCCCTACGAGACTACCTAAATATGGATTTTAAACCATCAGAAATGGACTACGGAGATCCCTGTTCACTTGCATTAGATAGACAAAAATCCTGTAATGTTTGCCTGAAAAACTTTTGTCTTACCCTTTTTCCCCATATTATATACGTCACTCGCCTGTGTGTTTTTTGTCAGATCCATAAATTAGGGGTTTGACTGTAAACAAAACTCACAGTTCGGTATGTACCTCGGTTTTGAAGTCACGCTAATTTAAATTACCGGATTCGGTAATTTAATTAAATTAAATTAAAGGTGCCATCGAATGTTTATTCACAAGATGTAATATAAGTCTAAGGTGTCCCCTGAATGTGTCTGAAGTTTCAGCTCAAAATACCCCACAGATGATTTTTTAATTAATTTTTTTAACTGCCTATTTTGGGGCATAATTAGAAATGCGCCGATTCAGGCCGCGGCCCCTTTAAATCGTGCGCTCTCCGCCCTCGGAGCTCGCGCTTGCCTTAAACAGTGCATAAACAAAGTTCACACACCTAATATAACCCTCAAAATGGATCTTTACAAAGTGTTCATCATGCATGCTGCATGCATGCAGATAATGTCAGTATTATCAAAGACTATAGAATAACACAAGACGTGTCACTCGTATTGTTTTGAATGGGAGAAAGTGTAACGCGCAATATGGCGGAATAAGTCCCGCCTTCTAAAGCCAAGAGCCAATCACCGACTGGTAAAGTCATCGTGTCACTTCAGAGGCCATTAGAGTCATCAGTTTCTATAGAAACAGTCAGACGCGCGCCTCCGAAGAGACGCGCATTTAGGTCTGCGCATTAGCTTGATTTTTTTTGTCATGATTCGAGTGTTTAGAAACTAAATTTATGAGTCGGTTGTTGTTAGATTTCATTGGTGATTTAAAATATGAAATTTAATCTTAAGGTTGACTAACAGTTTTGGAGAATCTGATGTTTCCCCATTCAAAGAGATAGGAGCTGCATGATGCCCAGGATGCCCGAGAGGCGTTTCAAAGATGGCCGCAGAGTGAAATGACTTGTCTTAAGGCCAATTCACACCGCACCGACAAACGCCAACAAACTCCAACAGACGAGTTTGTTGGCGTTTGTTGGCTGTTGTCGTTGCGGTGTGAATTGGCCTTTAAAGGGACTTTGGTATTATATACTGTTATATTGTTTACATTTGATTCCGAATGGATTTGAGGCTATGATCCGTGGCTAACGGCTAACACTACACTGTTGGAGAGATTTATAAAGAATGAAGTTGTGTTTATGAATTATACAGACTGCAAGTGTTTAATAATGAAAATAGTGACAGCTCTTGTCTCCGTGAATACAGTAAGAAACGATGGTAACTTTAACCACATTTAACAGTACATTAGCAACATGCTAACGAAACATCTAGAAAGACAGTTTACAAATATCACTAAAAATATCATGATATCATGGATCATGTCAGTTATTATTACTCCATCTGCCATTTTTCGCTATTGTTCTTGCTTGCTTACCTAGTCTGATGATTCAGTTGTGCACATCCAGACGTTAATACTGGCTGCCCTTGTCTAATGCCTTGAACATGGGCTGGCATATGCAAATATTGGGGGCGTACATATTAATGAGCCCAACTGTTACGTAACAGTCGGTGTTATGTTGAGATTCGCCTGTTCTTCGAAGGTCTTTTAAACAAATGAGATTTATATAAGGAGGAGGAAACAATGGTGTTTGAGACTCACTGTATGTCATTTCCTTGTACTGAACTCTTGTTATTTGACAATGCCAAGATAAATTCAATTTTTAATTCTAGGGCACCTTTAACTTATAACTAAAAGTTCCTCAAGGATAAAAAAATTATCTCTGCTAATGTCATATAAACTATGTAGGGAGCCCTTACTTGAACATTATGCTACTATAATAATAAAGGTTAACAAGTAAGCCCAAACTATTAGCCTAAATTCAATCACTTTTTATTTTTAGATATAATAATCAACACTCAAATAAATCGTATACAAACATGTTGCATATAACATCTAAATCTAATAATAAAATTATGTTTAATTTAATTACTCCAATTCCAATGCTGAAATATAATCATTTATACACAGTGGCTGTCATTTTCACAGGTTACTAACAGGTTAAGTAACAAACAGGTTAAGTAAAATATAGGCCTAATGAATAGGCTAATACAGTGCATGTATTAAGCGAAAGAGTTCATTTCTCTGGCAAACTAACAAGCTGTGGACACTGACTGGCTTTTCTGAGGTAAATGCTACATGACATATTGTTTACAAGCTGTTTTATAGTGATGTCTTTCCGTGGTTAAAACACTAATTAAGAGATTACACGAGATATGACCGTTTCAGTAAGTTGTACTGTATCTTTCAATATACCTTCAGATGTTCATTCATGTTTATTCTGTAACTAGCATTAAAGTTTTAAAGTAAAATTTTGCACAATACACACAATCATGAGCCGAAATCCTCTCCCTGAAAATGTTGATACTTGGTGTCCATGTATCGATACGATATATCACCACACAAAATAACGTGATACTATGCTTTATCAATTTTTCCGTTTCCCTAGTTGTCAGTATACTTTAAAAGGTAAAAAAAAAAATTGTTAATTTTTGGTTTAGTCTGTAAAACTTAAAATGTTGCTACTGTATTTTTACTGTCACATTCGGGCAACCACAGCTGCCATTTTTTACAAGATTTTTTACAAGCCATGAACAGCAGAAAAGAAAAAAAGAAGAGCTATCCGACCCTTTCAGCCCATCCTCTTAAATTTGCCATGAGCAGTCCATTACGTGTAGCCAACACAACTGAACACCACCGAGCCCTGCTGTGTACATCATATCACAGTGAGTACAGAAAAGCGTGTCAGGTCTCGGCCTTCTTTGAAATACTGCTGACAGCCTGCAGTAATGGATTTAGATCAGAGGATTCACTTTAGATATTTCCAGCTCGACCTCTGAGCTTCTAAAACAATTTGGAATAAATTTACTGTAAGCTGAAGCTGTGACATGTTACAAAAGAACAAAAAAAGCATATGCTGGATAAAACATTTCAATGAAAAGAACTTTAACACAAAGGCCTGATTATGACCAGCGTTTTAAGAAGGACATGCAATATATTTGGAAACAATATCTGAACCTTACAAACCAGAGATGGTCAATACCAAGGGTATTTATGACATAATGGATATGGTTAGCTAGCTTAGAAATGTTTCATTTTTTCAATCGATTACAATCCACGAATAAATGTAGAGAGATTCACAAAATTAAAATTTATAAATAATCAAAATCAGATCCACAAATATATCATAGGAGTTTCACAAAACTGATTAATCGTGATTGGTTGGAGCAAGAATGTGCTATGATTGGTCAGCGCAATCTGTTATCTGATTGGCTTTAGTAGATGGTGGGTGGAGTCCACCTATTCGTGGATTTGGGTGCACGTCTCGACTCCAGAAAGGTTTCAAAATCAGCAAAATGTGGTGATTTACAAACGCAGAGGAAGTGATTCATAAATTTAGAAACAGGCAAAGGTGTGTTTGTAACTTTTTTTTTTTTTTTTTTGTAAATTGGTACATCTTTAATTTATTTGTGACCGTATATTCGTGGATCTTATTATTAGTTTAATTTTTGTGAAAATCTTTGCATTTACTTGTGGCTCATAATCAGTTTATTTGGGGAAAAAAAATTCTAGACTCATTTATCTGTCATAAGGTCAATAATATCTTTCCCTGCCACTGACAATTTTCTCATCATTTATGAGACAAAACTTCCCTGCCATTGACAGAAATGTCTGGCTTTGCGAATGAAAGATGAGAATTTTCAGATCAAAACAGGCAACAACAAAAAAAGAAGCAGAAACAAGTGATAAATGCATTGCTTTCACACGTAGTGGTTTGAAAAACAAAAATGCGATTTTCTCAGCTTTTTGTTCAAAGTGTTGCTTTATTAAACTCATACACATTGTTTAAAAAAAAAAAAAAAAGGAATGCATGAAGCTAGAATACAATTATTTTATTTTTATTTTATTTTTTAAAAGCAGAGGCTGTTTTCTGTCTTTTGATATATTGCATGTTCGGATATTCACACAAAATATTTGGGAGCCATGTAAGTTTTGTAAAAATGATCAAATGCTGGTGGTGGCTGGCAACTTTTTAAAAAGAAAAAAATGCAAGCCGATCATTTGTGTTTATAAAGCATATACAGTTGTATTTTTTTTTTTTTTTTAAGAAAATGACCATTTCTCTAGATAAGACCCTTATTCCTCGTCTGGTATCATTTAAAGCCCTTTGAAGCTGCACTGAAACTGTCATTTTGACCTTCAACCGTCTGGAGGCCATTGAAGTCCACTATAAAGAGTAAAATCCTGGAATGTTTTCATCAAAAATTTATTTTCAACTGAAGAAAGAAAGACATGAACATCTTGGATGACATGGGGGTGAGTAAAATATCAGGAACATTTTAATTCAGAAGTGAACTAATCCTTTAAGCAATCTGAGTAATGGAGGAAAAAAAACAACCCTCCAGTCATCACTGCTTCAACTACTGACAGCCATGTTCAGACACACATCTAGAAGCTTCTGGCCAAGAATAAGTGCACAAATAAAGAAGATACTGCTGAAATGGAGGATGGTGCTGAGAGCGAATGATGATGTTTGCTGCCCACCCTTACCACCAAAATAAATCCATATTTCCTCTTTGTCATGGTGTTCCAAACCTGTGTGACTATTTTGATCAGATACATTATTCATAATTTCTCCTTTGTGTTCCACTGAAGAAATAAAGTCATACTGGACTGGAAAAATATTAAAGGTGCTAAAGAGGATGTTTTGTTTTATACATTTTTGCAATATTACTTGAAACTCTCTTTATTAACTGATAAAAGACTTTTTATTAGGTGCACTGAAAGGAATAATATTAATATATATCATCTATGCACGAGGTAGGGTCTTAAAAACATCAGCCAATCGTTTACGCGATCATCGCGTAAACGATTGGCCCTCTGGCTTGTCAATCACTGCCATGACGTTCCTTGTGAGAGACGAGCGCAGCTGCACGCTCCAGTAACTTTCCACACTCCACAGGCACCGCATGCAATGTTTTTGTCAGGAGACAGGAGTGACAACTGCAGATTATGAGTTACCTGCGGTGAGTCCGACATTATGAATCCAAAAAACACGACACAGCGAATGCCGGTGGTAAACACTCGTGTTCCAAAACTCGTGCAGAAGTTTTGGGAGGCGTTCCCTCGAAATGAGCTGTGAAGGAGGGGGCTGTTCTTACGCATGCGCTCATTTCAAAAACTCACTAACAGTCTTTGGTTTCTCAGTCGACGAAAAAATCCTCTCTATCACCTTTAATGTGTAAATAAAGTAAAAGTAAACAATGCATTTGAAAAAGGGGAAAAAAGAGAAAAAAAGTGCAGTGCAGGATGAGACATGGATATTTTGCTTGGTTTCCTAAGAGAAAAACAGCTTAATTTTGTAAATTTCCCAGAGAACAGAACTTAACACAGATTAACACACAAACTACAACCCACAAACTCACTAATTTTAAATGGATTTGGTCTTCAAGTATTTCAAGTAAATACAGACGAAGACACCATGTCCCATTTTGTTTACCTTCTCACACTCCTAGGGCCCTATTTTAACGATCTAAGCGCATGGTCTAAAGCGCAAGTGCACTTAGGGCATGTCCGAATCCAATTTTAATAGATTAAAGGTGCTAAAGAGGTTCTTTTCGTCGACTGAGAAACCAAAAACTGTTACTGAGTTTTTTAAATGAGCGCATGCGTAAGAACAACCCCCCTCCTTTCGTGGGAACGCCTCCTAAAACTCGTGCACGAGTATTGGAACACAAGTGTTTACCACCGGCATTCGCTGTGTCGCGTTAGTGGATTCATTATGTCGGACTCACCGCAGGTAACTCATAATCTGCAGTTGTTACTCCTGTCTCCTGACAAAAACATTGCATGCGGTGCCTGTGGAGTGTGGAAAGTTACTGGAGCGCGCAGCTGCACTCGTCTCTCACAAGGAACGTCATGGCAGCGATTGACAAGCCAGAGGGCCAATCGTTCACGCCCTACCTCGTGCACAGATGATGTATATTAATATTATTCCTTTCAGTGCACCTAATAAATAGTCTTTTATCAGTTAATAAAGACAGTTTCAAGTAATATTGCAAAAATGTTTAAAAAACAAAACATCCTCTTTAGCACCTTTAACGATGGAAAAAAAATGGTCAGCGCGCCCGGCACATAGTTTAAAAGGGTTGTCCCTTTTCTTTTAAGGAGTAATAATGGGTGTGTTTTGGGCATAACATGCAATAAACCAATCATGGACTTGATTCTATGCATCGGTTGTCGATTGAATAGAGGCAGAGCATGTAGTCGATTGTAAGAAAGGGACAGAGTTTAAACAGGCGAAATGATTGGAGAAGTCCTGTATGTGTCACCAGAGAAAAACTGACATTTCAAATAAAATTTATGACATCAAAAAAATGAAGAAAAAAAAAACATATGCATGGATGAATAGGTCACAATGAGATCAATAATAAGCATTTAGAAAATAGGGTGATTTTTATTTAATGACGACTTTAAGTGAAAATCACATACTAAAGCCCCTCCCCTTGAATAGAGTACATGTTTTCAAACCAACTGATACAACATAGACCACCTATTTCCAAGTAAAGTAAAATCCTGAAGTTTTTTTATGCCCTTGATAGGTGAAGATTCATCTGTTCAGTGTTTCTGCTGAAAGTCATTAAATCCATTAATCAATAGGACCTTGAGTTTCAGCTGAAAATGTCCAATTAAAGCAAAGAAAGTGTGTTTGCTTTCACCTGTGAAAGCTTCTGAGCTTCAGCTGGTCACGGCTCAATTTCTCACCTAATAAAGATGTTACAGTATTTATTTCATAGTTGAGGTATACCAATTGCTGCAATTATCATTAATTATAATAACTGGCACTCAACACAAAAGTCACTATTAGTCTTTAATATAAAAATAATTAGGAGGAACAACTGTAGGAAATCACTGTCATTATTTTGAACTGAAGGAATCCACTTCTTTTCAATGAAATGATCACCAAATGACACAAATGAACGAAGGTCTTGTGGGTGTGGAATGACATGAGGGTGAGTAATAAATGACATTATTTTCATTTTTGGGTGAACTAACCCTTTAAGAAAACATCTTCATCAACACTTGACAACACTTGTGCTGCAAAAATTCACAACGCAACCAAATACAGAAATGCACAGTAGGCTGTTTACATTAATCTTACGCCATAAAAGCATTCTGGGGTTCAAATACATTCTCAGACTCACCCTGTGTTCCATTCGGAAGGGCTCATCCCTATGCCCTAATCCCTTCAAAGGGTTTACCCTCCGGAGTGAGAGCTTTGAAGGGATGAAGGGTGTAGGGGTCCAAAAAACTCTTCTTTTGGAACGCACTTCTGCGTCATCTTAATGAGACGATCAAGGAGAAGTAGATTGTGCAAGCTGCGCTCTTTGTTTAACATTAGTTTATTTATTTATGGCTTGTTTATTTAGGCTATATTGTATCTATGTATTCTAAACATTTGAATGAACTGATAAAGGGAGCTGTAAAGTATTTTTGTTCAAGTACAATGTCGTTTTGACCATAATAATGTACCAAACCTAACGTAAAATCGAATTCTGAGCCTCCTGTACCCATTCTGTGACATCAAAGAACTTCCATGTGCAAAGGATCATGGGGGCCCAAAGTGTCCATCAGTTGTACCCTTCGAAATCCTTCATTCCGAAGGGCCCTTTGAAGTGGCCAGTTTTGAGCACTTCGGTTTGGAACGACCCTTCAACATGGCGGCCATGATTATTTTCACTCCGAAGTGCCCTTCGGAGGGCGATATATCCCGTTTGGAACGCACCATCAGCCGAACGCACGAGCACTCTTCTTCATGAGCATTTGAGCATGTGGTTAAAAAATAGCCTAGTGTGCCATGTGCTCTTAAAAACTAAGCTCCGAATCAATTCAAGAGAGAAATGCAATGCATTGGGAAAATCTCAGAAACAATCCACGAATTGCGATGCATCGATTTATTATCCCAGGCAGTCCTAGTATTTGCAGCACACGTGTTGTTTTCAATAGTTTGCCGGTGTTTTTTTTTGCATTTGCATGCGTTTTCTTGAGTTGCGACGTGTAAAACTCTCTCAGCCACCGTAAAAATCTAATTCAGAATATACAGAAAAATCACATCAGCTAAGATGATAATCTAACACTGGAATTTTAAAGGAAAACTCAAGAGAATCACTTTCATTTTATCACTTCACTCCTGCAAGTCATTCTTCCAGCATCCCTCCACAAATGATTATCTAAAATTAATGAAGTCTGAGGGAGGAGACTTTGAGGTTATCATCACATTTAAGAATGTGCAAACTCAAGGACCTATTCGATAAATGTTCAATCTTTGCATGCATACAGAGTGGGTATCAACATACAAAAGCTAGAGACACACCTGTTTCCAAGAGCCAAGGAAATGTCCTTGATGGCAGTCAACATGAGGTTGATGTAACAGTCATTTGAAGACATCTGAGATGCCATGACCTGTAATCATGCCATCAGCTCAGTAACCTCTCAAGAGACCTTTAAATGATCAAACAGATTTTAACTAACAGTCTCAGCCGTTGCCAGGCAAATCAATCATCCATAACGTTTGCAGATGGCTTTTCCCTCTTATTAAAACACACACCCATGCGCAAACACATAAAATGCTAATTGTTTTTTAATGATATTTTATACCTCTCCCTCAGGGAAATAATTTGGGGTTTAGCTTACTCTGTTTACAGTATGTACCTCAGTTTATTAAGCACTGATATTAATAATGATGCAGTTTAACATGCAGCTTCCTTGAACACAAAACACATCTGTGGTGTCAGTCAGCAGATGGGCTGCAAAAACACAAAGCCACGTGACGGGAAGACAGCAGCCACTCTGGTATTGCTGATAGATCTGATAGGTCTCTGCTCAAATCCATTCCATCCAATTACAGTTACATTCAGTCAGTCAATTTAAGATGCAGATTTATGCGCATATACATCTGGTACTATCCTGGTGCCATAGTTTGTGGGAACAGAAATTGTCTTGATTTCTTTGATTAGTTAGATCACATTACAAGCATTGAGATGTTGACATTATGGTCAACACACTTACCTAATATAACTAATACACATGTACACACACACACTTCCTTTGCATGCATGGAGACTCTTCATTCTGTGAGCCAATGATATTTTCTATCCCCTAAAGAAATTCAGGTAAATTGTGACACTTTTTGAAATTGAATGACTGGGAAAATGGTTATTTCAAAATATTCAGGATATCATTTATGTAGATTTAAGTTTACTTATTATATCCTACTGAAACAGGAGACTTAGACATAACAAAGGTCTCATTTTTCTTTTTTCCCGATAAGTTAATTTTGTCAACTTTTAGGAGTGCGCTAGCATACCTCAATTTTAACAGACACAGAATAATACCACAAAACTCATTCATTTGTTCTTTTAGTGTTTCCTAATGTCCTATTTCCTAATAAATTATGGACTGGCTTGATTTAAAAATAAATTATTTTGATTTTAAAAGTCATTCTTTGTTATAATAGTAATGTTAGGGATTGCATAAGGATATTAGGGGTGTAAAAAGATATCGTGTCACAATATTTTGCATTACAAAAATGCAACAATATTGTATCATGACAATATATATATTGTGTATAGTTCACCTGAAATGAAAATTACTGTGTGAGAAAAAAAAATCAAGTTTATAGAGTTTTAGTGTCAGTACTACACTGAACTACTTATATATATATATATATATATATATATATATATATATATATATATATATATATATATATATATATATATATATATATATCTGTTATATATACTATATAGGGCGTTGTTAGGTACGATGCAAAGCGGAGTGCCTGCAACCCCTTCAGCCGTGACTTATTCACAATACAGCACAGCCTCCCGTACCTTATTGCTTTTATAAAACAGTTACCACACAATATAAATATTAAAGCCAAAAATATGTATCAATGCAACTTTCAAGAAGTAAACTTTCACTAAAAGCCTTTCTTCCGCCAGAAAATTAAAAAAAGTCCCAAACCGTGAACTGCAACAGAAGTTACATTATTACGCCATTAGATGGCAGCAAAGACTGTCTTTATGAGTGTGTCAGTCAGTAGAGAAGACTTTTACATTGAAAAGACTGAATTGTTGTGAACAAGAAACAAGATGCAAGTGACAAATGCTTTGACTAGTGCTGTCAGTCACGGAAATCCCCTTAACTGTTAAAAGGACAAGATAAAACATCGGACATTTAAACAAATGTCTGGACTGACCTGAAGGAAAATGCTAAATCTGAATGCAGGTAATAAACTCGCTCACTCGATCTCTTTCTCACAATAATCTTCTATGTAATACAGTAAGATTCATTGAACAATATCAACTGAGAACAAACAGTCTATGTTGCTAAGAGTGGTTGCTAAGGGTGTTGTGTAGTGATACACAGAACCATTGGGTTAAGAGGTTATAGCTGTGTTGTATTGTGAATAAAGCACAGCTATTGACCAATCAGAATCAAGGACAGGAACTAACCGTTTTATAATGTATAATAATGCAATATTTGTGGGTCCTGATAATGACAAATTTCTTATATTACCAGTAAAAAGTAGCCCACATTATTTAAAATATATCTAGTCGGTGACAGATGCAAACATATTCATCTAAAAAGAACTGTGTTTCAGCGTCCAAGCCTGTTCATTTCCACCCCCAATTCAGCATTTTAAATCAACAGTACATTTTTGTTATCCTTTTAGCATATGTCTTGGAGTACCGCAATAATATCGTATCGTGAGTTCAGTACCGTGATATGTACCGAATCGTGACATGAGGGTATCTAAGCGATGGATCTAAACAAACAAATATATGCAGTTCAAATGGAGCTAATCGTTAGTTTGCTTTATAAAATAAAAGATCATGTCAATCTGTATCAATGAACAAGCTAGGGTTTTCAATTTCATAAAAAATAATGCTCTGAAAGAGGCACTTGGCACAGATCCATTATGTGTAAATGTAAATATCTCGTTATAAAATACCCAATGACTGTAATAAACAGTTTATCAAAGTATTCACCTTGTTTTCCGATTTAAAAGTACATTGAAACAATGTCAAAACCACACTAAAAGAACAACAACAACTCCAGTCCCAGTCAAAGAGTGATGGGAATGGAAAGTTCCACAGCACCACCAAGTGGATTCAACTATGGATTTCTGCACTGTATTTCTCCAGTCCGGGAGAGAGGGAAAAGTTGCAAACAATAAAACTGGTGTGGATTGAATTCAAATAGACGAAAATGCCATTTGGGGGCACATTTACTACAATAAAAGTAATTGGGTTGAATTTACAAATGAGTTACTTGATATATTGAATTAACTGTTTTTCATATGTCCCAACATTTCACCATGAGATAATCAATCGCTAAATATAAACGTATTGCACTTACCTCTTCCACAGTTAGTGGCATGCATATCCGGTATTCCTTCAACAACATTGTCCTCTCCTTATGATTCCCACGCTAGATCGAGTGCCAGTGATCATCTAAATCAATTCAGCCATCTGGTGATGCATGCAATCACGAGTTGTCATATAAAAAAAGATGGAAAATTTCAGTGCACTTCTGTAGAAACGCTCTTCCCGTTGTGTTTGCAGTGAACGTTCGCGCGCGCGGCTTGTGATGTTGTAAGAATTCACTCTTGGAATTTGCGATGCTCGTGCGTTTTTACGCGCAGGGAAACACGCCAGAAACGCACAAGAAATCCAGCGGAGAAGAGGTTTGTCGCAGCGTCCCTGTGTTTTAAACTTTAAAATGAAGCGGATCTGTGCTCTGGTCTTCTTTATAATGAATCCCTTCTTCCCGTGCACCTGTCCCGTCCCGCTCCACACAGATGATAAAGCGATGATTTGAGTAAATCTCAAAGTGAACACGGCGCACCTGGAGTTAGTGGCATTGTTTTCCTCTTCTAGTCAAATGAGAGATGTTGTGCAGCTGTCGTTTAGTCCGCTGCGCTAACGCGGGATGGCAAGTTTGCAAAGGAGAAAGACACGCTGTGGCCGTGTGGCGCAACGCATCACAATGTTTTCATCGGCCAATAACGCCTTTAACCGATGGGCGGCACTAGTGACTGTAACATCACACACCAGCCGCAGCAATAAATCCAGCGAGAAAGACTTTGTTTGCTTTTTGCTTGTGCGTTTGTGGTTAAGAAAATTAGAGCTGTGTCACGTATATGTCTTGTAACATATGAGACGTGCAAGATACTGTGACAAATATATTAAATAAATTAAAATCAATATTCAGTATATTAAAAAATGGGATTTAAATATCTGTAAATCTCGGCCTATTACTTTAAATCTCTCTTTATAGATAGATAGACGGACGGATAGATGGATGAACAGATAGACATACAGACTGATAGACAGAGACGGACATAGATAGATAGATAGATAGAAAGACGGACAGATAGATAGATGGATGGAGGACAGACGGATGAATGGATGGACAGAGAGATAGACAGACAGACGGATGGACAGACAGACAGATAGATGGACGGACAGATAGACGGACGGATAGATGGATGAACAGATAGACATACAGACTGATAGACAGAGACGGACAGATAGATAGATAGATAGATGGACGGACAGACAGATAGAGAGATGAATGGATAGATAGATAGACACATGGATGGACGGACAGATAGAGAGATAGAAGGATGGACAGATAGATAGAAAGACGGACAGATAGATGGATGGAGGACAGACGGATGGATGGATGGACAGAGATAGACAGACAGACGGATAGACAGACAGATAGATGGACGGACAGATAGACGGACGGATAGATGGATGAACAGATAGACATACAGACTGATAGACAGAGACGGACAGATAGATGGATGGATGGATAGATAGATAAATAGATAGATAGATAGATAGACATACAGACAGATAGAGAGATGAATGGATAGATAGATAGACGCATGGATGGATGGATGGATGGACAGATAGAGAGATAGAAGGATGGACAGATGGATGGATGGACAGATAGAGAGATAGAAGGACGGACGGATAGATGGACAGAGAGATAGATGGACGGACAGATAGACAGACGGATGGACAGACAGATAGATGGACGGACAGAGAGATAGACAGACAGACAGATAGATGGACGGACAGAGAGATAGACAGACAGACAGATAGATGGACATATAGATGGATGGACGGACAGACGGATGGATGGACAGAGAGACGAATGGACAGACAGACAGATGGACGGACAGAGAGATAGATAGACAGACAGATAGATAGACGGATGGACAGACAGACAGATGGACGGACAGAGAGATAGACAGACAGATAGATGGACGGACAGATAGACGGATGGACAGAGAGATAGACAGACAGACGAATGGACAGACAAACAGATGGACAGACGGATAGACGGATGGACAGAGAGATAGACAGACAGATAGATGGACGGACAGATAGACGGATGGACAGACAGATAGACGGATGGACGGACAGATAGATAGACAGATGGATGGACGGACAGATAGATAGATAGATACATAGATAGATAGACAGACAGACAGATGGAGAGACAGACAGATAGATGGACGGACGGACAGATAGATGGATAGACAGAGATAGACGGACAGACAGATAGACAGATGGATGGATGGATGGATGGATGGATGGATGGATGGATGGATGGATGGATGGATGGATGGATGGATGGATGGACGGATAGATAGACAGACAGACAGACAGATAGATAGATAGATAGATAGATAGATAGATAGATAGATAGATAGATAGATAGATAGATAGATAGATAGATAGATAGATAGATAAACAAATTACTTTATCCAATACTGTACTAAGATTTCTACAGCTATAATATACTATAATAAATAAACTACAGTTTACTGTAGTAAAAACTAAAGTATGGGATGTGACTTGTGACTTTGCATAGTTTTGTATTTATGTTGGAGTTTCTCTTTGAAAATGTCTCCTTGACAGATGTATATTTGAATATTTGAGGGATTTGAATTTTAATCATCGTATGCCTTCTCAGTGTTTTGGCTCCAGTGTATCAGAAGGTTAGACCCCCCGGTCCACACGCGAGGGTCTGCGGTGTGTCCGGCAGAGGGGTGAGTTCAGTGGCAGGAAGCGGTGCGCAGAAATATTTGACCCATAATGCACTGCGACAGCTGACAAGTGGATCCAAGATGGCGTAGAAAGTAAAGCTAGGTAAGTGCAGACTTCCTCCAACACCTTCCTTCCGTGCGCCGTTCGCCCTCGTCGGCTCCCTCCACCGTCGATCCCGCCATCGAGGAGCGGCTGTCAGCTCGAGTCTTACGCGCGTCAGAACGCGAGGAATCGCTGCGCTCGTTTGCACGATTAGTGTGATGATGAAAAGGCCTGGTCGCAGCTGCGCTACTCTGACTAGCAGCTAAAGATGTTCGCGTGTAACTGCGATATTCGCCTCACATCCGCGCTGAT
This sequence comes from Chanodichthys erythropterus, assembly GCF_024489055.1. NCBI lineage: Eukaryota > Metazoa > Chordata > Actinopteri > Cypriniformes > Xenocyprididae > Chanodichthys > Chanodichthys erythropterus. Next base: position 50,628,349 of record NC_090223.1, on the reverse strand, counting down.
CGCCTCATACACACGGACAGATGCGCCAGAGCGAGGGGTATATGAGTGAGATTCGCTGCGGATTGTTTTGTAAATGTTGCAGGATAGTGTGAATGTGTGTGTCCGGGGGCGGCTGTAACTCAAGGCCATGAGAGCAGCGATCATCGCAGACCACATACACGTATTGCAATCTTTGTCTCTTACTCAGAAGTGATAAATAATAATTATCAACGTCGTGTAATCGCACATTGTGCGTCGCTGCACGCTTTGGCTGGTTGTGTGTGTTCGCGTTGATGTGGCGGGCGGCGCACACGCAGTTGTTGTTGCTCTTTCTGTATGGACACAGTGGCTGTGTTTCAAAACCTAGCGGGCTGCCTTCCTAGACAACACGTTTTGGCGTCGGAAACGGATTTTGAACGCTCGAACCGCGCGTTTTAATGGACCTGGTCAAACATATGAACCTAACAATGGAAACGAACGCCCGGGACGCGTCTGTGATGCTCAATTGTGTTGTCTGGATAGGCAGCTCGATAGCTTTTGAGACGTGGCCACACACTCAGACGGGACATCTATTATTAACTGACCCGGAATCCAAATATAGAGTGTTTATATATTTTACTGAGGCTCTGTTGCCTTGTTTGGTGTGCTCGTGGTTAATTAGATGTTGGTTTGCTAAGACTGTGTGTGTTATTGTGTGTGATATCTGACAGTCCCATCCTGTTATGTGTGTGTGTGTGTGTGTGTGTGTGTGTGTGTGTGTGTGTGTGTGTGTGTGTGTGTGTGTGTGTGTATACAAGAGAGAGACTCTGGACATGCTGTGTGTTAAACAGGGAAATTGGACATTATGCAAATATCAACAACGCAGTTATTTATATCATGTTACATGTATATGGGACTGTATTAATATTTTCTTCAGTTTTGCTCTATGCCATAAACTTTATTTACAACTTAAAGGAATCAGTGGCTTTTGTGGACATTTACGCTACATTTTTAAAAATGTTATGTAAGTTGACACACAACACACCAGTAATTCATGAACATTCGAAATATCACATTTTTACGTATTTAATTTGAAATGTTTTATATAGTAATGTAAATTTTAGGGATTATGATATTGACCTTTGTGTTTGCCATGTATTAGCCATGATGCTAACTAACATGGTGTAAACAAACACACATTTAATTTATATATTGTTTCAATATATCAAATTTTCATCCTTCAAAGGTAAAAAGTTTATTAGCGGCACATTCTAAAGTCCCCAGACTACATTATTTTCGATGTTAAATGAATTATTGTTAAGATTACATTAGCTGGATCTTTTTTTTTGTACAGTGATGTAAAGCTAAAACAGAATTTGTAGTAACCTCTAAAGAAAAATAAACACTATGTAATAGTTTCCATGACTTATAAATATGAAAAAAAAGAAAATTAGACATTGATTTAAAGATTTTTAGTTTGAAGGCCATTTTCCCCAAATATGGTTTTACTGCAGGGCTGCAACGATTAATCGCGATTAATCGTTTGCAAAATAAAAGTCTGTGTTTACATAATATGTGTGTGTGCTGTGTATAATAATTATGTATATATAAATACACACACATACAGGTATAAAGTTTAGAAATATATGCATGTATTATAAATATATATATTTTATATTACATATAAACAATTATTTAATATATAAATATAAAATTTTTCTTAAATATATACATGAATGTGTGTGTATTTATATATACATAATTATTATACACAGAACACACACATATATTACATAAACACAGACTTTTATTTTTTCAAACGATTAATCGTTGCAGCCCTATTTTACTGTAACAAACAATAACTGTATAAACTATGATATTTTGTACAGTTTGCATAGTAGATTTGCAAAGCAGCCGGTGACATTTCTAATTATTTTAGTACTATTACAGTATATGATTATATACTGATAATAAATGTTTGTTATTATGGATGTCCCAATCAAGTTTTTTGTGCCTCTGATCTGAGTCATTGAATATTGAGTATTTGCCGATACCGAGTCCCAATCCGATACTTGTGTTTTCCTAGTGTTTGTTGCACACTTCATGTACATTAAAGTTATTAACATCAATCCAATGTGTTCAGGGAAGTGCAGAGAGTTTCTCAGGGGCAGGAGCTCAAATGTAAATAGAAAAGGGTCATCTCTCACAGCAGAGTATATTTATAAATATTAAAATTGAAAATATGACAATTACTACGGTAATTATATTTACAGGCCTATATGTGACCCTGGACCAATTAAGGGTCAGTTTTTTTTAAACTGAGATTCATATATCTTCCGAAAGCTGAAAAAAAAATAAGCTTTTCCATTGTTTAGAAATATTGATGAATATTTGGTTGAGATACCATTTGAATCTGAGGGTGCAAAAAAAAATCAAAATATTGCAAAAATCGCCTTTAAAGTTGTCCAAATGAAGTCCTTAGCAATGCATAAAGATACATACGCACAAAGATACATTTTTTTTTACATATTTACTGAAGGAAATTTACTAAATATCTTCATGGAACATGATCTTCACTTAATGATTTTTGGCATAAAAGAAAAATCAATAATTTTAACTCTTAAAATGTATTGTTGGCTATTGCTACAAATATATTTGTGCGACTTATGACTGCTTTTGTGGTCCAGGGGCACATAAATATACAACTATACACACACTGTATAAAGACGTTGGTACATGTAAACATCTGTTATAATGGTAGACATTGTTAACAGACGGTATGGTCACAATTATCAATATGGGACTACTGATATAAACTTCTTATTTCATAAACTGCTTGTTTTTTACTTGTCAGGAAAGACAAAACCCATATAGCAGTGTGTTATGGCAATGACGTCTCAGACAGTCTGACAGCAGATAAAAATACACAGTAAATAAATGACTTTACAGTAATTCCTTACAAAAGTGCACATCAAATTTGCAAAATGCAGAAGATCAAAAGTGCATGTGGTGCGCTAAAACAGACCTCGAGTGTGTCTCAATCAGCTCCCTAGCTTCCTAGTGCGTGGCTCAGTATATCATGTTCACAAATTCAGGAACTGGTAAGGACAGTAAAGATCCTGACTCACTACACATTTAATTTTATTTAAAGTAGTACATTATGATAAATACTTTGCTTTTTACATATATGTGCAACATTTCAGCTGTAAATAAATGATAAATGTTGGCTAGATTGCTCATTACCTGTCTAGTGACGTTTATGCTGAAATATAATGTAAAAACAACGGTTTGTATTAAAAAAAAAAACCATCGTCTCTCATTATGTGAAGTGAGTTGGCTCATGCGCTTCAGAACTTCTGTGAACATAACAAAGTGAGAACATAATGAGCATCGATGCTCTCTGGTTCTCACAGTGCATTGTGGGACTTTTTAAGCAGCGAATGTTTCAGTGCACTGGAAGGATTTTGCGATTGGGACAGCCCTTAAAGGGTTAGTTCACCCAAAAATGAAAATAATGTCATTTATTACTCACCCTCATGTCGTTCCACACCCGTAAGACCTTCGTTAATCTTCAGAACACAAATTAAGATATTTTAGTTGAAATCTGATGGCTCAGTGAGGCCTCCTTAGGGAGCAATGACATTTCCTCTCTCAAGATCCATTAATGTACTAAAAACATATTTAAATCAGTTCATGTGAGTACAGTGGTTCAATATTAATATTATAAAGCGACGAGAATATTTTTGGTGCGACAAAAAAACTAAATAACGACTTATATAGTGATGGCTGATTTCAAAACACTGCTTCAGGAAGCTTTGGAGCGTTATGAATCTTTTGTGTCGAATCAGCAGTTCGGATCGCCAAAGTCACGTAATTTCAGCAGTTTGGCGGTTTGACACGCGATTCGAATCATGATTCGACACGCTGATTCATAACGCTCTGAAGCTTCCTGAAGCAGTGTTTTGAAATCGGCCATCACTATATAAGTCGTTATTTTGGGGTTTTTTTGGTGCACCAAAAATATTCTAACCACTGTACTCACATGAACTGATTTAAATATGTTTTTAGTACATTAATGGATCTTGAGAGAAGAAATGTCATTGCTCCCTATGCAGGCCTCACTGAGCCATCGGATTTCAACAAAAACATCTTAATTTGTCTTCTGAAGATGAACGAAGGTTTTAAGGTAAGGCTGTCATACGATTAATCACGATTAATAGCATACAAAATAAAAGTTTGAGTTTGCCTAAAATATGTGGGTGTACTGTGTGTAATTATATAAATACAAACACATTCATGTATATATTTGAGAAATATTTACAAGTATATGTATTTATTTATATTTTTATATAATTTATATTATATATAAATAAAATATTTTGTATATAAATAACATTTCTCTTAAATATATACATAAATGTGTGTGTATTTATATATACATAATAATTACACACAGTACACTCGCATATATTATGCAAACTCAAACTTTTATTTTGTATAGGATTAGTCGCGGATGTGGAACGGCATGAGGGTGAGTAATAAATTACATCATTTTCATTTTTGGGTGAACTAACCCTTTAACATGGTCAATTCCCTGATCAGTGACCTGACTAAATCTAAAAAAAAAAAAAAGCTAAATGGGCCCTGATACTGATCCTTGAGGGACTTCCCTGTTGGTTACCCTTTCTACCCTGTCTGGTATCTTTATATAATGATGATATCAGATGGTAATACTGTGGTACTTTGGTAAATACCATGGTGCAAAAAGATTATCAAATTCATGTATTTAAACTGGTAGACTTTTAATGGTTAAAAAAAAAAAAAAAAAACATTTATACCTTTTGTACGTCTAAAAAAAACAAAATGTTCAAAATACAGTAGTCAACATTTGAAGTGGATCAAAACCTTTCATAAAAGTTGTCCTAAAACCTTCTTCTTAGGACAACTTTTTTGATCCACTTCAAATGTTTACTATACTATGATAGTAGTACCTTTTTATTTTTTTACTCTTATTTTATTTGATAGTGCAATGAACCTTCCAGCCATAACCAAAGTATTGTGGTGGCTGAACTACAGCTGATATATGTCACTTCATGAGTTGGATTTTGGTTTAGTTGCTTGAAATATAATTATTTGGAGCATTGGCACAAACCCAAAAAAACAAAACAAAAAATAAAACAATGTGGAAAAAGCGTTCACAGCAGCCTCTGCTAACTCAGCCCAGATGGACGTTACAGCTGTGACCTAATTATTACAGAAAAGGAAAAATGACTCCACACTACAACAGTATTTGCACAAACCTGCGCAACCGGTGTGAAAATGTGTATTTGAATGCAATTTTGTGTGTCTTGGCACATTTCTCACCAAGTTTCAGTACTTTAGATAAACATACTTGTATGTGTCTCACTCTCAGCTGTTTTTATAGCTGTTTCTGCCTTGAAAAGTAATTATTTCTTTGGAAATCTCAAATGAACACTTAATCCCAAATGAAATACTATTTGGACGCTTCACATTTGAATATCACCACATTAGATAACAAAATATATTTCATTTTTAACACAAGCACCCTTATCAGACTGAATATTTCACAATGTTTAATTCTAAGCTTTAAATGATTAAAAACGTAGTGTTCAAAATGAAGACAAAAAGTACTGTGAAACTTTGTGGTTGTCAAGCGTTAGTTGATCCTGTGTTGATGTGTGATTGTCTACACCTTTGCTTCCTGTGCTTGGACACTTAAGGAAGAACCAACTTCATACATCCACTAAAAACAGCTGGTTAAAGACACTGAGCTAAAATAATGAAGTCAAGTGATGTGAAAATGTAAATTCAGACATTTTTAAAGTCAACATGAAACAGAAGTTGCATCACGATAGTCTTTTCTTCCCTATTTTGATGTATATCCGAGTGAAATGGCTTCTGGGACAAGAACAAATGTAGGGCCGGGCTTGATTTTGTCCATGGGGGATTGATTGGATGGTTGTGGTTTGCTATTGGTGGATCTCATGTGAGTGACAGGTTGCCCCGCCCTCACACCAGTAAACACATCATCAGTGAAGAGAAGAGATGAGCTGCAAGAGGGAGGGGAAGATATTTTGATTAAAGATTATGAGGCACATGAATTTAAAAAAAAAAAAATGATGTGCACAGATAAATCACTGTAATATTCGGTAAAAAAATAAAAAAAAATTAGTTGTAAGTTTCATAGTGGCTTTTAAAGGGTTAGTTCACCCAAAAATGAAATTTCTGTCATTACTCACCATCACGTCGTCCCAAACCCGTAAGACCTTTGTTTGTCTTCAGAACACAAATTAAGATATTTTTGATGAATTCCGAGTGTATCTGATCCACACATAAGCAGCAACGACATTTGCAGAAAGGTACAAAAGACATTGATTAAAGGTGCCGAAGAACATGTTTTTAAAAGATGTAATATAAGTCTAAGGTGTCCCCTGAATGTGTCTGTGAAGTTTCAGCTCAAAATACCCCATAGTTTTTTTTTTTTTTTGTTATTATTTTTTTTAACTGCCTATTTTGGGGCATCATTAAATATGCACCGATTCAGGCTGCAGCCCCTTTAATTCTCGTGCTCCATGCCCCAAGAGCTCGCACTTGCCTTAAACACCATAAACAAAGTTCACACAGCTAATATAACCCTCAAAATGGATCTTTACAAAGTGTTCGTCATGCAGCATGTCTAATCGTGTAAATATGGTATTTATTTAGATGTTTACATTTGATTGTGAATGAGTTTGATAGTGCTCCGTGGCTAAAGCTAACATTACACACTGTTGGAGAGATTTATAAAGAATGAAGTTGTTTATGAATTATACAGACTGCAAGTGTTTAAAATTGTAAATAGTGACGGCTCTTGTCTCCATGAATACAGTAATAAACGATGGTAACTTTAACCACATTTAACAGTACATTAGCAACATGCTAACGAAACATTTAGAAAGGCAATTTACAAATATCACTAAAAATATCATGGATCATGGATCATGTCAGTTATTATTGCTCCATCTGCCATTTTTCACTGTTGTCCTTGCTTGCTTACCTAGTCTGATGATTCAGCTGTGCACAGATCCAGACGTTAATACTGGCTGCCCTTGTCTAATGCCTTGAACATGAGCTGGCATATGCAAATATTGGGGGCGTACATATTAATGATCCCGACTGTTACGTAACAGTCGGTGTTATGTTGAGATTCGCCTGTTCTTCAGAGGTCTTTTAAACAAATAAGATTTATATAGGAAGGAGGAAACAATGGAGTTTGAGACTCACTGTATGTCATTTCCATGTACTGAACTCTTGTTATTCAACTATGCCGAGGTAAATTCAATTTTTGAATCTAGGGCACCTTTAAATCAACTTGACTACAGTGGTTCAACTTTAATGTTCTGAAGCGACGAGAATACTTTTTGTATGCAAAAACAAAACAAAAATGACTGTTCAACAAATTCGTCTTTTGAATTTTTTCATTGCAGAGCAGTGTTTACGTCCGAACAGCGACTCAGTATTATTTTTTTTGTTTTTGCGAACAAAAAGTATTCTCGTCACTTCATAAAATTAAGGTTGAAGCACTGTAGTCACATCGACTGTTTTATCAATGTCTTTAGTACCTTTCTGGACCTCAAAAGGTGCAATGTCGTTGCTGCCTATGTGTGGATCAGATACTCACGGATTTCATCAAAAATATCTCAATTTGTTTTCCGAAGACAAACAAAGGTCTTACGGGTGTGGAACGAGATGAGGGTGAGTAATTAATGACAGAAATTTAATTTTTTTAGGTGAACTAACCCTTAAAGCCACTCTTTTACTCTTTAGGGCCGCTTTATAACTGCAAATGTCCAGGCACAGAGGTTTACTGCTCACATATGGCAGTTTCGAGGCGTTTAACCCTTTGTATCTCCCATAACAGAAACTCTGTCCCAGAGTCATGGAGGACAGGAGGCCACAGAAGTCATGTGACGAGGCCATTGGATCATTAGTGAGGCAGGAGTATGAGGCAGCAGTGGCCCACAGCACAGAGGCCCTGCTGGCCATGGGGCCCCGGACCCTGACCCCCAGCACAGCCCTCCTCCAAAAGCGTGCCCTGCTCTACCGCATAGCAGCACGACTCCAGCTGGTGAGGCTGCATGACACAGAAACACATCCATGTTGTTAACTTGAAGTGGATTTATGATAAATAAATAAGTTGAAATAAAATGGTTTGTGCAAGTAATACCGTAATGTTTGTGTTTGGATCCATACTAGCATATACAGGTGTGTAAAGTACATTACTGACGTGTTTGGGGAAATACAGAGTACTGTAAGGGGGGATTTATGACTTATTCTGAGTGTGTAAGCATTGAAGATCAGGACATACTCATACCCATACCAATCAATCAGACATCCATCATGCGTCATTATTACTTAATTGCAAAAAAACTGTCCACTTTAAAAAAATTTTTTTTAAAAATACCCCAGTTTGGCTAGTGATGTGTGTTAATTCCCTCCCCTGTATCTTTGACCTACAATGTTTCTTAATTAAAAGATATAAGCATCTTTGAAGATTAGCTTGACTCGAGTGCAAACGAGGTTTTTGGTCTGTAAACAACCATAAAACCAGCGTCTGCTGAATTTATAGTTTCAGTTTCAGGTGAAAGGTTTCAGTTTGACATTTAGTCTGTTCCTAAGGTCTTCAAATCGTCAAGAACATTGTCATTACACGGGTTGCATCAAAGTTAGTTTTCTGAAAAAATCTTCAGTGTCTATTGATTTTTTCAGCCAATTTCAAAACTTTTAAATTAATGTGAAACTTTTACAGTACCCATACTTTTTACTATATATACAGTACAGTCAAAAAGTTTGGAACCACTAAGATTTTAATGTTTTTAAAAGAAGTTTTGTCTGCTCACCAAGGCTACATTTATTTAATTAAAATACAGTAAAAAAACAGTAATATTGTGAAGTATTATTACAATTTAAAATAACTGTGTACTATTTAAATATATTTGACAAAATAACTTATTCCTGTGATGCAAAGCTGAATTTTCAGCATCGTTACTGCAGTCTTCAGTGTCACATGATCCTTCAGAAATCAATCAAATATGATGATTAGTTCCTCAAGAAACATTTATGATTATTTTCAATGTTAAAAACAGTTGTGTACTTTTTTTTTCAGGATTCCTTGATGAATAGAAAGTTCAAAAGAACAGCATTTATCTGAAATACAAAGCTTCTGTAGCATTATACACTACCGTTCAAAAGTTTGGGGTCAGTAAGAATTTGTATTTTTATTTTTTTGAAAAGAAATTAAAGAAATGAATACTTTTATTCAGCACGGATGCATTAAATCAATCAAAAGATGGCAGTAAAGACATTTATAATGTTACAAAAGATTAGATTTCAGATAAACACTGTTCTTTTAAACTTTCTATTCATCAAATAATCCAGAGAATTTTTTGTACACACATATTTTGTACAATTGTAAACAATAAATGTTTCTTGAGCATCAAATCATCATATTAGAATGATTTCTGAAGGATCATGTGACACTGAAGACTGGAGTAATGATGCTGAAAATTCAGCTTTGCATCACAGGAATAAATTACTTAAATATATTTAAATAGTACACAGTGATTTTAAATTGTAATAATATTTCACAATATTACTGTTTTTACTCTGCCTTGGTGAGCAGACAAAACCTCTTTTAAAAACATTAAAAATCTTAGTGGTTCCAGACTTGGACTATATATATATATATATATATATATATATATATATATATATATATATATATATATATATATATATATATATATATATATATATATATATATATATATATATATATATATATATATTTTTTTTTTTTTTTTTTAATATTAGTTTATTATTAATATTAGTTTTGAACCCCTGAGTAAGTTTTGATTGGGAAGGATTAAAGTAAATGATTTGTGCTTTTATTTAATTCAACAGAAGGACTACGATCAGGCTGATGAAGACTGCCAGCATGGTAAGATACCAAAAAAAGCTCTTATCTAAAAATGTATTGAAGTATAATGAATTGTAGTAGTTGGTGTAAATAATGTATTTAAAAAAAAAAAAAAGAAAGAAAGAAAATAATACAAAACTGTAAAATAGTATGTAGTATCAAAATTGTGGTTCTTATGAAATTTTGATAAGCCTCTCATGTAGAACCATTTCTTTAACCATTATGGGATGTGTGGTTTGAGTGTGGGCTGGTTTGATCTCTCATGTGTGTTTGTTCACGTAGTGTTTGCTGAGGAGCTGGGGAAGGGAGATGGCAGTTTCAGGGCAGGGCTTCAGAGTATGCTGCTGGATGGGAGCTTACAGGAAGTGTGCAGCGTTCTCTCTAAAGCGCTCTATGGAGAACCACTGGTAAACCAACCCAGAATTCCTTTCCAAATGAGATTGCTTAATGTATTCTGTTCCAAACTTGACGTCATGAAATGTATTTCAGATTTAAATCATGCTTGTAAAACATTGTCTTTTATTTGTGGACATTAGTTAATTTGAATGTATGGAATTTTAAATTGTTCTGTAAACACTGTGCACTTTAAAATTCACAATTTTACTCTCAACTTTATATTTGTAAACTTTACAATTGCACTGTAAGCTAAAATGTTGCTCAACTTTAGGTGTTCTGTAAGCTTTACGGTTTTACAATTTTACAAGCTTTACTATTTCACTGTAAAATTTACAATTTTCGGTGTTGTGGTGGGCACGTGACGTAATCGGAGCTCCTCCGTGAGAGATACGAGACCGGTGCAGTGCGCAGGTGATGCTCCTTAGCAATCACGCCACCTGCCTCGCGCCGTTCTCTCACGGCTCTTGCCCCGTTCTGCTTGTCAAATAAACATTACAAACTACAATTTTGCTCTCAACTTTAGGTGCTCCGTAAGCTTGATAGTTTTGCCCCTAAATTGTACTGTTGTGCTGTAAACTTTGATTTTGCTCACAACTTTAGGTGTTCTGTAAGCTTTAAGCCGCCTTTCCACTGCACATGACAAACGACAGCTGTTGGACTGGAAGTCATTAATTTCCAATGGAGAGTAGTACGGGGGCTGCGTGGAGTTCCGATCATATGCGAATGCGGAAATTTCGGATCCGATTTGAGCTTTGGATGCGTTGAAATATTTGAACTTCTGCGGCTAGACCGTATGCGACCGGCCGACCGGATATGATGTATTCTAATCAAAACTATGAGCGCGAAGTTAGTTACCAATATTTTAACACTTTAATGTTATTCTGTAAACACTATTTCTTTCAAATGGTGGTTATTAATAATTATGTCAAAAAAGAAGATATTTTATGATTATTAAATCAATTTTTTACGTATTAGCTCTATAAAATCTACTAGTATGTTTTTTATTGTAGATGTATTGAGGGTCATTTGCTTTGTATGGATATATTCATACATGCATTAATGTTACAATCATTAAAATCGTTCAGTTTACCATGGTGGTTGCTGGGTTGGAATAAGCCGAGGGTAACGGTTGCTTCACTACCAATTTCAAAGTTCCGTGCGACTGCCGCTAGAGGGCGAAATGCGACAATCGGATGTGAATGTCGTGTGCAGTGGAAAGGCGGCTTTAGAGTTATAGAGTTGAACGTACTTTACAATTGACCCTTCGCAAAGTTACTGTTGCTTTGTCCGAAAAATAAAACACGTTTTGTGGCTCTTTAATGTGTCGTGACAGATTGCCGTAGCACCTCAGCTCAAGCGGTTCGTGAACCAATCATCTCTTCCTATTAGTTAATTTATAGCATCAAATTAACATGAATGAACATCAGAAGGAATGTTGTTTCAAACGCGGAAAGACGTCAGTACACACAAATTTTTCAAGTTCAAGTCCACCGAGGTTAATCTTCTAACTCCTGACTGCTTTGTCGGACAAAATGGTGGATTCGGCATTATGATTGGTTACATCGCTTGTCAATCAAACTCCCGGCGAAGGGTCAATTGCACTGTAAACTTCAATTTTGCTCTAAACTTTACAATTTTACTCTCAACTTTAGGCTTCTGTAAGCTTTACAGTTTTGCTCTAAAATGTACAGTTGCATTGTAAACTTTTTTGCTTTTGCTATTTTCTGAACTTTACCGTTGTCCTGTAAACATCACATTTATGTTGTAAGCTTTTTACTTTTTAAATAGCTGAAATTTACTAAAGTATTTTGGTTGTCATAGAATGGGATCATGACGAAAGACATGACAAGACTGAAGAGGCTCCTCTCAGAAATAGAGGTCAGTTTGTGTTGCTATGATTGTCTTATATTTCCCATTCGAAATGAATTGCGTGCAGTTAGCTTCACTTGTTTTCATTTCTCTGTGAAAAGCTCATGGTTTACCCTTGACTAGTACCTCACACTACAGCTTTCGTGCATAACTAAGAGACATGTTAGACGATAGTGTGTGTTTTTGCCCATGAATCACAAGCTTTGTCTCAATTGAAGGCTGTGAGAAGTAAAATGGTGCTGGATTTGCCTGAAGAGAATGAGGAGGGTGAGTTCCTCTTCAGTTTCACAATACATCCAGGATCCATTTTCATCTCTGATATTCTAGCTCTCCTGTGAGCTTGGTGTTTGCACTGACATGCTATCTTTCTTTTTTTCCTCTTTCTTTCTTTTTCCTCTTTCTTTCTTTGTGATGCTTTCTGCACAGATGTTCAAGAAGGCTGGCAGTTTCGTCCTCCTCCTCGAGGGGTCACTAGTAGTGAGGAATACACATTGTGTAAAAGGTACACTAGTCCTGTCAGCAAATAATACTAATTTCTTTGTGCGGCTGACACCAAAAATAACAGAATAATGTCAAATTAACCTAACTTTTTATTGATTTTTATAATGATTTGTAAGTCATATTAATCTAGAAACTTGTATTGTACCATAATTTGTGTGATGTCACTTGGATACATTTTTGATTTTCTTCATATCTTCCTTGTCCAGGTGATCAGATCATGTGTTGTTGATTGATTATAACGTGGTGTTTTGTCGTTATTTTGTCAGGTTTTTAGAGCAGGGTCTGTGTCGGTACGGAGCTCAGTGCACCTCTGCTCACTCTCAGGAGGAGCTGACAGAATGGCAGCGGCGTTACGCCTCTCGACTCATCCGACTCAAACAGCAGCAGGAGGGCAAGCACTTCACTGAGAACTACATGGAGGCGCTCATCGAGAAATGGATCAACTCCCTCACGCCGGAGAGAGTGGTACAGTCCTCTTGATTGAATATCTCAACAGTTCACTAGACAGGTGTTTTTTTCCCTTTAGTAAGCTGAATTTTTGGTTTTAGCCAGTGAAAGTTAATTATCTGTTCTTTGATTGGCGTGTTTTGACTGTCAATGTCTATTTCATGCACACAGTGTAGATAAGCTACAACAGGTAAACTTGTCAGCTAGGGAGAATTTCGAATATTTGTTAAATTTAAAATAAAAATCCACATTTGAATGCAAAAATGGTACATTCGTATTTTAGGTGTGTGTCAGGCAGCCTTAACAGTGGCACACAAGATGTGTGACAACGATATAAGAGTCGTTGTTGTGTTTTAATGTTTTTCTTATCCTATCCAATTTAACCCACTTGATGTGGGTTAAATTGCTTAGTGCGGAGAAGATCTGTAATACATTAAAACCGTGACCAAGCCGTTCACAAAGAACGCATTTGCTGCGCTCCTTTTCCATTGTTTTCTATGTAAATGTGCACTAGATGGACACCTTTGACCTTTGCACTCGCATTTCGCAGGAGGTAAAAGAAGTTAAACTTTTAAAAAATCTGTTGATTTAAAAAAATCGGGTAGATTTAACAATATAGTGGGTGTATGATGTATATAGTGACGTTATGATGAACTATATGTCTTTTTCCACTGACGTTCTGAGTTATTCAAAGTGTTTCTAAAGATACTGATTGTGAGAAGACAGCTGTCTGACTCGTGAACGGGAACATGGTTTGTGTAACATTAGAAACACATTATTAGCTGTTTGATAATGTAGTCAAGCGAAAGGTTAATCATATTATGGTTATGTGTCCAATGTTGTAAAAAAAACAATACCATTGTGCAGCGTTTACCTCAGTAAGTTGACTGAGTGCATCTCTGAGCTAGTGTGAGATCCGCATATACTAAATGTCTGTAGAGTTACATTCAAGCTATTTTAAGGCATAAAGAAGTTTTTTTCACAGGAAAAAAAAATTTTAATATGCAATTTGGGTGATCAAAGATGAGTTTTAAGGGAAAAAATTGACTACGGGAGAGTTCAAACGTAAAAAAAGTACTCTGAAAAGTAGTGTGATCTGCGTTTTAGCTATTTGTATTAAACTATGCATAAATACATGATGCTGTTTTTGTTCATAATTGTTTTTATGCAATTTATGAAATTATATTTGATTTAATAAACGTTAGATTATCTTTTTTTTTTTTTTTACAGACAGTCCTGTTATTTCATTGCTTTGAGTAAACCATTTAATGGGGTGCATTGATGTTTTGCTCATTGCACCCTCTTGTGGTCTCAGGAGACAAGCCAAAAGCTGCTGTTTTTCCTCCTAACTGAATTTGTGCCTTTTAAATTTGAATATTAGTAATATTTAAGTATAAAATTCTTTTATTTTTACTTTTATTTTTAATTTTTTTTTTACCCATTGTGACAGCCCTAATGTCAGCAGTGTGGACGCTAGTGCTGGGTTGACAATATTGATTTGTCAGTTTTAATAGACAAATCAAGATCTTTTAGTCCATGCTGTTTTCAGTTGATGCCAAAACTTCAGTAAACATTTTTCATAGTGTGCCTATCATTCAGAATTCACAATTATGACTGAAATATATCTCATGTAATCTCTCAATCAATGTTTCAACTTATAAACAGTGTCATGTTACATTACCTTTCATTACATTGTTACATATGTCACATTTACATCTGGAAAGCCATTCAATGTCCATATACTTGATAGTTGGCAAGAAAAAAATAACTATAGAGAGGAGCGTTTTGCTAAATATGAACCGATCATCTAGCACAAAATAAACATGAATGAATGAGAAATATATATATATATATATATATATATATATATATATATATATATATATATATATATATATATATATATATATATATATATATGCGCACTGTATTACATGATCATTATTTGAATGTATGTTAGAATAAATCTTTTTATTAAAGCCATTGTTTAAATGTTTATAATTTAACAAATAATTAAGCTTATTTAAAAGTTGATGTGATTAAAATTAATTGATTATTAAATAATCTTTATTTTTTGGTTTCAGCTCTTGGTAAATAAAAACTTTCATTTCGGTTTTGAAAAAAAAAAAAATTGGTGCATCACTGCACTTTCAGGCAACACCTCTACAACCAACACTGTATATTTTTACAGAATCAATATTTTTCCATACTGTGGCCCTATACAGTCAATACAGTCAGAAGTGGTTATGTGTGATCCATCCCAGATGTTCCTGCTTGTCTATTGATTTGATGGTTTATGGTGTCGTGCAGATGAATGACTGTGTGGATGGAGTTACGGTGGAGCACAGCACCGATCTCTCTATTACCGTCAACACCAAGAAATCATCTCACTCCTGGACATTCACGCTCTTCTGCAAGGTTTGGATAATCCCCCTCTTTTTTCACCAGTCACAGAGTGTGGAGAGTCGAATTAGTATTCATAACTGAGAATGTTCAAAGTTAAAGTCAATGCAAAATCATTTACAAAATGCTTGTTAATGTAATAAAGGTTTCAGCAATAATACAGGATCTCCATGCGTCCTTAATTGTTTAATTTAGTTTTATTAAATTTAGGCCTGGTTTCACAGACGGGGTTTAGATTAAGCCAGGATTAGGTCTTAGTTCAATCAGGACATTTTATAAAACCAGGAAAACCAGGAATCACAATATGGATTAATATGAAAATTAAACTTATAATTTTGAGTGCTGCAAGTTTAAACAATTGTTTTCACAGTCATTTTATGGTTTAGGATGTTATCATAAACATTGACCTAAAAAGGATTTGAAAATCTTTGAAAACAGGAATTTGTTTTGTCTCATACAGCCGGTTCGCACGCTACACCGCATCGCTCTGCTTTATGATGCCAACCGGCCACATTTCTCCATCACGGCGGTCTCGGCTGGGGACGCATCTACCCAGGTGCCTCAGGAGGTGTCTGAGGGCGGCTGCCAGGAGTGGAGCGTAGCCGGCCTGGTGCAGAACGGCATGGACCACTGCCTTTACACTGTGGAGGTCTCCTTCAGTACAGAGATCTTCGGAACCTTCCGACAGACCGTGGTGTTTGATTTTGGCTCTGAGCCCGTGCTCATGCAGCGAGTGATGGTGGACGCCGCCTCCATCGAAGGTAGGACAGCGGGAAAATGCTTCAAAATTACTTGAAGAATTGAAAGATTTGGTTCCACGCATGTATGACTGTTCTTCTGTTGAACTTTGCTGTTTTATTGTTTTCAACAATAAGAGTCAATGTTAATGCTTGAAAAATAACCAAAAAAGTACAAGGAAGTGGCCTCCTGTAGAAACTTTTTTGTTTGTTTGTTTTGCAACTATCCTATGCTAAGTAACCAACAAGCAATCAGCCAAAATATTCCTATTTTTTGGTAGAAGGAAAAAATATATATATATATATATATATATTTAAAAAATATTATATATATATATATATATATATATATATATATATATATATATATATATTTAAAAAATATTATATATATATATATATATATATATATAATTTAGTGACTGATTTTTATTGCAAAAAAAGTACTTTGAGTTTTTTACAAAATAAATATTCATTGACTTTTTGATATACAGTATACATTTATCCTGTTTGTCTATATTTTAGTGATATTTGTGTTTATTTACCTATTTTTTTTCTTTAATTTGACACTGATCTTGCCATGAAAATAACCTTAGATACTGACAGGCCATAAAAAAAAACAAATAAATGAAATAACTGTGCAATAATAGCTACATATAGACTACCATTCAAAAGTTCAGGGTCAATAAGATTGTTATAGTGTATGTGTGTGTGTGTGTGCATAATTTTTAAGGAAATAATACTTGGCGAGGATGTATTAAATTTATGACATTAAAAAAGTGACATTAGACTTTTACATTATTACAGTAAACGTATATATTTTTTAAAAATGCTGTTCTTTTGAACTTTCTTTTTATCAAAAGATTCCGGTTTCCTTGAAAATATTAGTAATGCGTACAGTCATAAATGTTTCTTGAGCATCAAATCATCATCGTATAATGATTTCTGAAGGATCATGTGACACTGAAGACTGGAGTAATGATGCTGAAAATTCAGCTTTACCATCACAGGAATAAATTTTAATATATATTCACATAGAAAACTTTTAAATTGTAATAATATTTTCCAATATTACTGTTTTTACTGCATTTTTGATCAAATAAATGCAGCCTTGGTGAACGTAAGAAAAAACATAATAAATCTTTCTGACCCCAGACTTTTAAGTTATAGTGTTTTCAGCTATAATGTAACTTCATTGTAGCTCTACAGAAAGTAAGTTATTATTTGCCAATACTGTTTCTACTAATTATCTCCTCTACTGCGATATTTAGACACGATTATGTGTAAATAATGAGACTTTATTTTCTCTATCCCTCTAACCATTATCATTCTAGAGTGTTTTGACTCTTGGCTTTGAAATGTACATCTTCCTAAAGATCCCAACTGCATACATATCAACATATTGCCAAGTTGGACGCTAGATCAGCAATTTACCAGTATCTGCTACCTATAATCCAACAGATCTGGAGCACTTGATGCAGGCTCGACAGCAGCTCCTGATGACGGCTAAGCGCTGGGACTCATCATGTAAAACCATCGTGGAGTTTGTTCCCAATGAGAACATGGATCTAGAGCGCAGTCTACTGACCCGCTATCAAATCCCCCTCTCAGCCGACCAGCTCTTCACCCAGTCTGTGCTGGACAAAACCCTCACCAGAGACAATTATCAGCCCCGCCTGCACGACCTGCTCTACATCGAGGAGATCGCTCAGTACAAAGAAGTCAGCAAGTGAGTAGTCAATCACGTCTGGTTCACAGGAACCGTCTACTTAGACAGAAAGTGGCTTTTCGACTGACATCAACCAGTCATAGTTCGCTTTTATAATGTGAAATGTAGGGGTTGGTAAATATGAAGTTGATAATGGCACAATAACAGACCAGCATGCATCTCTGTGGTTTGACATGGATACATAAGCATCCAAAATTATGATTTCCAGATATTTGCATAAAACTTTGGTTATTGTGCATTAAATTGCATTTTTTTTTTTATTAAGGCACAATTCTGACATGTTATTTAATTGTCTTTATAATAATTCCAACTTGTTACCACTAGAGGTCATTGGTGGTCCTATTTGAAAAAGCAAGTCAGCATTGTTTTTTTAAATGGAAGATGGAAAGTGTAGGTGTTTAACATCAGATTTTGTTCAATATTGCAATTTAATTATTGATGTGTTATTCTTCCAGAGAATATAGTTCCTGATGTGAACTATGGCCAGTAGTCAGCCTCTATTGGTGCTGCACAGTGATACACAGTAATAGTAACCGTTATCCCACGTTGCAATATCATGTTTTCCTGCTTTTCTTCGTAGGTTCAACATCAAGGTTAACCTGCAACTGGTGACAAGCTTTATGTTGACTGGCATTTCTGGCGGCGCCAAGTACGCTCAGAATGGACAGCTGTTTGCACGCTTTAAGCTGACAGAGACGCTGTCTGAAGATACGCTGGCTGGGCGACTGGTCATGACAAAGGTCAACTCCGTGCTGCTGCTGCCCGTCTTCAAGGAGCGGATGGGTCAGAACCAGACAGCCGGAGCCAAGGAGCGCGTGTACGAAGCCCTGATTGAGGAAAAGACGAAGGACTACATCTTCCTGCGGATCTGTAAGGACTGCTGTGATGAGCTGGGGCTGGTGGCGGATCAGGAGCTACAGGTATGTTATAACATCATTCAAGTAGACACCAAAACACAAACGATAATTTTGTTGGCTTGTCAAAAAGCTTGGCAACTTTTATCTAGTCCTTTAAAATAGCCAGAGCACCCTAAAAACCTATAGAGTGTGACAGCGCCCGTCCACTTTTTCAGCGACACGGTTTCCAGAAGTATTTTTTCCATTTATTTCTTCCGTAGGGATTTCAAAATAGTCTTTGTTAAAGTGCTATGAGCCATGAACCAAGCCAACCAGCTACAAGGAGAATCATAGCACTACAAACTTTCATTTGAAGCAAATAAGTATTTGAAAGTCTGACAAAAATACAAAAGTTCAAGACTGTGTACTTAACGGTTTTAGTGAGGGAAAGAACTAGAATCCCATGAAGCACTACAATCCCATGGAATTTTCTCTACAGCATCATGGGTAATGTAGTTTTTCACCAGGAATTTTAAAAATCAGATTTTAAATAAAAAAAATTTCAAAAGAAGCAAATACCATCTGTTAACAACCTTGTATGTCACAGTAAGGCTGTCTTTAAAGGTTTGAGTTACCAAATCTTTCCCTATGGAGAAAATGAATGGGATATTTAGTCTCAGGCCCCAACTGTTGCACTCTATAGCCACACCTAGCAACCCACCACAGCATCCTAGCAACCAACCAGATCACCCTAGAAACCAATTAGCGACGCCCTAGCAACCCACCAGAACTCCATAACTTCTATTTACTTCTGTAATCCAGCTTGAACACCCTATCATTCGCAACCAGACAGAACATATTAGCAGTGTATAGCAATCGACCAGAACACCTAAGAAACTAATTAGCAATGCCCTATCAACCCACAAGAACTCCCTAGCAACTTCTATAAAAGTAGCCAGAACACCCTAGCAACCAGTCAGAACATCCAACCTAGCAACACCATAGTGACCAGTTGAAAAATCTTAGTAACCTCTATCAACTCTTATAAACTGACTGGAATACCCTAGCAACTTCTGTCTACTCTTATAAGCTAGCCAGATCACCCTAGCTACCAGCCAGAACATCCAACCTAGCAACGCCCTAGTGACCAGTTATAAAACAGTAGTAACCCCTATCAACACTTATAAACCGACTAGAATACTCTAGCTTAGCAACAAGACAGAACACCCTAGCAACTTCTGTCTACTCTTATAAAATAGCCAGAACACCCTAGCAATGCCTTAGTGACCAGTTAAAAAAAAAAACAGTAACCTGTATAAACTCTTATATATTGACTGGAAAACCCGAGCAACCAAAAACTTTGCAAAACAGCAAAGTTCAACAGTAGAACAGTCATACATGCGTGGAACACCCTAGCAGCTTCTATCTACTCTTATTCAATAGCCAGAACACCCTAGCAACCAGCCAAAACATCCAACTTAGCAACACCCTAGTGACCAGTTAAAAAAAAAAAAAACCTAGAAACCTCTATCAACTCTTATAAACCAACTAGAAATACCCTAGCCTAGCAACCAGACAGAACAGCAACTTCTATCTTCTATCTACAACAACTTCTATCTACTCTTATAAAATATCCAGAACACCCTAGCAACTAGCCAAAACATCCAACCTAGCAACGCCCTAGTGACCATTTAAAAAACCCTTTAAAAAGTAACCTCTATCAACTCTTATAAACAGACTTGAATACTCTAGCCTAGGAACAAGACCGAACACCCTAGCAACTTCTGTCTACTCTTATAAAACAGCCAGAACGCCCTAGAAACCACCCAGAACAGCCAAAATAGCAATGCTCTAGTGACCAGTTATAAAACAGTAGCAACCTCTATTAACTCTTATAAACTGACTGGAATACCCTACCCTAGCAACCAGCCAGAACACCTTAGAATCCAATTAGCAATGCCCTAGCAACCCACCAGAACTCCATAGCAACATAAACTAGCCAAAACACCCTAGCATAGCAATGCCTTATCTTGCATACATACTTAGCAACCACCTGGGGCCCATGTGTTTTAACTTCATGTCTCACAACTTCATAAGTCGTGTAACTTTTTTTGTTGAATATTTAATGTTTCTCTTGTCAAGCTTTTCTCTTGTTTGAAAAAGTCATTGCAAGTTGATTGTCAGTGTTGATGTAAACAGTGAGGTGTTAGCTTTTTTTTTTTTTTCTGTTGTGTACAGTCTGTTATCACATCATAGAGAGACATGCCAGAGATAGGATTAGTTTAAGCAGTGTTTATGCCATTTACCGTTGTAAATTGAACTGTGACGGCAGAAACCCCAGAGACGCCATCAACAAGCAGGCTGCCCTACAAAGAGCAGGATTTGGCCTAATTTACCCTTTTTACTCCGTCTAACTGATCCTATTTATCACTGTGCCCTCCAGCATAACACACACACACACACTCTCTCTCTCGATGCATTTAGTGTTAAATCCTTTTGTCTGGTGGAATCCCTGTGTGGGCTGGGCTTTTGTTGTCATGTATGATCATTTGACACTGTTCCTTAAATGATTGTCAAATTGTCCCAGAATATAACATGGGTTTTGAAACAATCCAGGTGGGATGAAAATGGATTAATCACAATTGCTGTGTATGTAAATTGGGCAAAAGTCCTATAAATCTTTTTCATTCCAATTGTTCCTTTTCTTTAAAAGGTGTTTTCAGTCATCTGTTTGAGGTGTTGTCTGTAGCACATGGCAGGTGCTGCTATAAAGGCGTGTGCAAATAAATACAGAAAGTCTTGGCAGAGTCTGTTTGAACAGCAGGTGTGTTTGTCTGTGTTTGGATGCAAGGTGGAGCTGCAGTTTCAGTTGAACAGACTTCCTCTGTGTGAGATGCACTATGCTCTGGATCGCATCAGAGATAACAGCATCCTGTTTCCAGATGTCAGCCTCACTCCCACAATACCCTGGAGTCCCAACAGGTACGAGCACACGCAAAAACCCAAATGAGTGATTTTACACACGCACACACCATCAGATCTCCTTTCAGTAGTTCCCCTTCCAACAAAGACTCCCTTCGCCTTAGTGATTGGCTCTGTCTTTTGTGGAATCTTGTTTCTGCCACCAGAAAAAAAAAAATCTTGCAATTGCAAGTTTAAATCTCACAATTCGGATTTATATCTCACAAGTCTGACTTTATTTCTTGCATTCACGACTTAATACCTTGTAATTCTAAGTTTACATCTCGCAATTCTGGCTTTTTCCCCGTAATTTTGAGTTTATTTCTTACAGTAACGAGTTAACATCTTGCAATTCTGATTTCATATCCCACAAGTCTGTTCATTTCTCACAATTCTAACTTTTTTTCATGAGTCTGAGTTTATTTCTTGCAATTATAACTTGTTCTTAAAATTCGGAGTTTATTTCCCATAATAATGTTATCTTGAAATTCTGAGTTAATTTCTCACAATTCTGACATCTTTTCCATAATTTGGGCCTGAGCAACAATGGTGCGAGGACCATATTGGAATTGCTTAGTTTTTTCTGAGATTATATCTCAAAATTCTAATTTAAGTCTTGCAATTCTAACTTTTTTTCTCAGAATTATGAGGTTAAAACTCAGAACTTAGAATTATGAGTATATTTCTCGCAATAGCGAGTTAAAATCTCGCAATTCTGAATTTATTTCTCTCAATTTTGAGTTTATATTTTAAGTGAGTTTATTTCTTTCAATTCTATCCTCTTTCTCAGAATTCGGAGGTTATTTCTCACAATTGAGTTTATTTTTCGCAATTCTGAGTTTATTTCTCGCAATAGCGAGTTAAAATCTCGCAATTCTGAGTTTTTCTGGCAATTTTGAGTTTATATTTTAAGTGAGTTTATTTCTTTCAATTCTATCCTCTTTCTCAGAATTCGGAGGTTATTTCTCACAATTGAGTTTATTTTTCGCAATTCTGAGTTTATTTCTCGCAATAGCGAGTTAAAATTTCGCAATTCTGAGTTTTTCTGGCAATTTTGAGTTTATATTTTAAGTGAGTTTATTTCTTTCAATTCTATCCTCTTTCTCAGAATTCTGAGGTTATTTCTCACAATTGAGTTTATTTTTCGCAATTCTGAGTTTATTTCTCGCAATAGCGAGTTAAAATCTCGCAATTCTGAGTTTTTCTCGCAATTTTGAGTTTATATTTTAAGTCTATAAGAATTCGGAGGTTATTTCTCACAATTGAGTTTATTTCTTGCAATTCTGACTATTTCTCACAATAGTGAGTTAACATCTCTCAATTCGGAGTTTATTTCTCGCAAGTCTGAGTTTATTTCTCGCAAGTCTGAGTTTATTTCTCGCAAGTCTGAGTTTATTTCTCGCAAGTCTGAGTTTATTTCTCGCAAGTCTGAGTTTATTTCTCGCAAGTCTGAGTTTATTTCTCGCAAGTCTGAGTTTATTTCTCGCAATAGCGAGTTTATTTCTTGCAATTCTGAGTTTATTTCTTGCAATAGCGAGTTTATTTCTCGCAATAGCGAGTTAAAATCTTGCAGTTCTGAATTTATTTCTCTCAATTTTGAGTTTATATTTTAAGTGAGTTTATTTCTTTCAATTCTATCCTCTTTCTCAGAATTCGGATGTTATTTCTCACAATTGAGTTTATTTCTCGCAATAGCGAGTTTATTTCTCACAATAGCGAGTTAAAATCTTGCAAATCTGAGTTTATTTCTCGCAATAGCGAGTTAAAATCTTGCAAATCTGAGTTTATTTCTCACAATAGCGAGTTAAAATCTTGCAAATCTGAGTTTATTTCTCGCAATAGCGAGTTTATTTCTCGCAATAGCGAGTTTATTTCTCGCAATAGCGAGTTTATTTCTCGCAATAGCGAGTTTATTTCTCGCAATAGCGAGTTTATTTCTCGCAATAGCGAGTTAAAATCTCACAATTCTGAGTTTATTTCCCACCATTCGCTTAAGTCGTGATGTAAGGAACGGCATTTCTGGGTCCAAGCCTCAACGCATTTCACCTGAGAATGGCATTTCCATGGCCATTTATGAGCGCTATTTATTCATATTAAACATTTAACATGTTAAAGTTAAATATTTAAAATACTTAGTCTACACATCAGTCTCCGAGCTCACAGCGTCACAGACATTAATATATTAATGATTTATAAAAGATGAATCACTGTCTGGTCATCTGGGATTTTGGTATGGAGATAAAGTTTATGATTATAATTTTTTTGTAGTATTACATCACATCTTGTGTGTATATCAGCACCGTTTGTTGTTTTCTTATGGTATGAAATAGAGCGTTTTGACCCGGAAGCGCTGCCGCATGACGTCAGACTTAACAACCGAATTGCGAGTTAACATTTTTATGGAAGTAAATTAATGCCAAATGTTTTTGAAATAAAAAGCTTGTTGAATTGCTCTAAATGAAAAAAAATACGCATTACATTAGCTGTACTTGCATTTAGATGCACTGTATTTTTAAGGCTTGCATTTTTATGGGATGAAATTCAACACAGTCGTATATTTAAGCTGTGAATATTTCAATTAAAAATATTTCACACACATTTTCATTATTAAAAATTAAATAATTCATATTCACATTTCAAATTTCACTTCCAAGATATTTATTCTGTTTAAAAATACAACCTATAAAATTCGACTAGAAATTTTCAGTCCATTTTATTTCACTTTACAAATTCGCTTCCACAAATTCAGTGGCTCAAATTCGGCAGAAAATTCAACATTTCACATCCGGGAACTGCAGGAAGAGCAGTAGAGTGCCGATGCATCATCTCTATCTGCTGTTGGTCTTCTTCACCAGCAGGTGTCGCTAGCGGCTGTTTAAGACGAGATCACGGCTAGTAAGTCATCATTCATTCATAAAAACAGATTTACAGAAATGGAGCAAGTGGTAAGTGAATGTGTGATGATTATCAGGGCCAGTATAAATGCAGAAAAGCTGATAAAGACACAAAAGCTGCATTTATGTTTAATTCAGTGTATTTACGCTTACTTTCCCTGTGTAGCTACAGCTTTCTGTACAGTGAACAAGATAACGTTATTGCCCGATGCTGGTGTACAGATCAAACGTTAAATCTGAGATATACATATATTTCTCTCTGTTGATAAGTTTCCTTAACTTTATATCGCAGCGCGGTGTTGTAATAATAGGGTTTCCCTCATCCGTCATAGCTGCCATCAGGACATATAAAACTCTTAACACAGCTTAATGGACTCGTACAGTGATATAAAAGACCAAACTCGCACCTCATTTGTGATGTAGGTTAGACTATATAGGCTCCAAGAAAGCAGATACTGGCATTAAGTTGATTTGACGCTGAACGTTTGATTATGATACTCGCAAATTTAGGGACCATCTCTAAAGTTACGACATTTGGTATTCACGTTTCTACCTTCTACCAAACTCTTGTAGACACACATGCACATATACATATTCAAACACACCTCACTCAAAGCACATGCATATATACTATTTTTTTTCTTTTTTTTCTTTTTTTACATGTTCATCACACAATTTTTTTTACTTTGTTCATTTTTTATTTTACCTGATCATAGATTATCCTGCTTATACAAATTTTAAATAAAATTTAGAAATAAAATTAACTAAGTAGAACTAATTGTGTGATGAATGTGTAAAAAAAAAGAAAAAGTATATGTGCATGTACTTTGAGTTGAGTGTGTTTGAATGTGTGTGTGTGTGTGTGTGTGTGTGTGTGTGTGTGTGAGAGAGAGAGAGAGAGAGAGAGAAGGGTGCATCACTCTTCGACCTGGCACCTATAGATGAACACTTCACAGGTAGTTTTGGTGATTGGAAATCATTCTCATCAAATGTTATTGAGCTTCTAATTATCCAATACAGTAGTGAAATACATAGCAATCTTTACATATTACTTGACAGTTTATTTGGAAACACTTTACAGTAAGGTTCATAATGTATTAACTAATGTGAACTATCCATGAGCAACACATTTGTTGTTGTATTTGTTCATCTTTGTTAACGTTAATAAAAATACAGCAGTTCATTGTTCATGTTACTTCACTGTGCATTAACTAAAGTTGACAAATACAACTCTTGGGTTTAGTAATGTATTAGTAAATGCTGGAATTAACAAAGATTAGTAAGTGCTGTAGAAGTGCAGTTCATTGTTCGTTCATATCAACTATTTAATATAAAGTGTTACCTTTTATTTTAATAAACATCAATAATCTAAAAGGTTTGCATTATACCTGACACCTAGATAAACACTTTAGAGTTGGTTTTGTGACTAAGTCATTCTCTTTAAATGCTATTGAAGGTAGAAACGTGAATACAGAATGTCGTAACTTTAGAGACGGTCCCTAAATTTGCGAATATTATAATCAAACGTTCAGCGTCAAATCAACTTAATGCCAGTATCTGCTTTCTTGGAGCCTATATAGTCTAACCTACATCACAAATGAGGTGCGAGTTTGGTCTTTTATATCACTGTACGAGTCCATTAAGCTGTGTTAAGAGTTTTATATGTCCTGATGGCAGGGGAATCCTATGACGGATGAGGGAAACCCTATTATTACAACACAGCGCTGCGATATAAAGTTAAGGAAACTTATCAACAGAGAGAAATATATGTATATCTCAGATTTAACGTTTGATCTGTACACCAGCATCGGGCAATAACGTTATCTTGTTCACTGGAGAGAAAGCTGTAGCTACACAGGGAAAGTAAGCGTAAATACATTGAATTAAACATAAATGCAGCTTTTGTGTCTTTATCAGCTTTTCTGCATTTATACTGGCCCTGATAATCATCACACATTCACTTACCACTTGCTCCATTTCTGTAAATCCGTTTTTATGAATGAATGATGACTTACTAGCGTTGCTTTGGTCTTCCTAAACAGCCGCTAGCGACACCTGCTGGTGAAGACGACTAACAGCAGATAGAGATGATGCATCGGCACTCTACTGCTCTTCCTGCAGTTCCCGGATGTGAAATGTTGAATTTTCTGCCGAATTTGAGCCACTGAATTTGTGGAAGCGAATTTGTAAAGCGAAATAAAATGGACTGAAAATTGCTAGTCGAATTTTATAGGTTGTATTTTTAAACAGAATGAATATTTTGGAAGTGAAATCTAAAAGGTGAATATGAATTATTGAATTTTTAATAATGAAAATGTGTGTGAAATATTTTTAATTGAAATATTCACAGCCTAAATATACGACCATGTTGAATTTCAGCCCATAGAAATGCAAGCCTTAAAAATACAGTGCATCTAAATGCAAGTACAGCTAATGTAATGCATATTTTTTTTCAAATAGTGCAATTCGACAAGCTTTTTATTTCAAAAACATTTGCCATTATTTTACTTCCATACATTTTGGAATTCTGAGGTTATTTCTCACAAGTTTATTTCTGACTATAGCAAGTTAACATTTTGCAATTCTAAATTTTTCACACTAAAGCGAATTAACTTTTTGCAATTCTGAGTTAATTTCTCTCAATTTTGAGTTTATATTTTAAGTGAGTTTATTTTTTTCAATTCTATCCTCTCTCAGAATTCGGAGGTTATTCCTCGCAATGGAGTTTATTTCTCGCAATTCTGAGATTTTATCACAATTCTGAGTTTATTTCTCACTATAGCGAGTAGAGTTGTCAAAATTACCAATTTTGGTACGTAGTCGGTACTGAAATTTTAAAAATGTGACGCGGATTCGTAAACACCTCTGATTGGCCGTTGTGTTCATGGCTCATTGGATATGTCTGTGATTGGCTTAAATGATCAACGCTGTAAAAACGTAGTAAAAAGTCATCAATGAAGCTCTTCACGGAGCGCTTACACAGATACACACGGGAGCGCTTGAAAGCAGACGGACTATCAGCGGACTAGTCTGCAATAGATGCCTGCTTTCAAACACTCCTGTGTGTTGATCACTGTAGCCAATCATAGACATATCCGATGAGCGCGTGAACGCATTGGCCAATCAGAGGAACGATCTGTTTACGAATCCACTCTAGCACTCAAAGCGTCACAGTTTTAAAATTTCAGTACCAAAGTTTGTACTTTTGACAGCTCTTAACAGTGAGTTAACATTTTGGAATTCTGAGGTTATTTCTCTCAGATTTATTTCTTATTATAGCAAGTTAACATTTTTCACACTATAACGAATTAACATTTTGGAAATCTGAGTTTATATCTCGCAATTCTAAGTTTATTTCTTGCAATCGTTAACATTTTGGAATTCTGTGTATATATCTCACAGTTCTCAGAATTATCTTGAGAATTGTAAGATAAAAAGTCTTTTGTTCCTAAAATGACACAGGACATGAATAATATCTGCTTGTCCAGCAGCTCTAGTTCGCTCACAGACGTCTCTATTTCTGTGAGTGGCAGCTGCGTTGGCAGGGCGCATTTGTGCGTTTGTAGCCCGTGTAAGTTCTCCCTCCGGTGCCACAGGCAGTGGGATGAGCAGCTGGATCCCCGTCTTAATGCCAAGCAGAAGGAGGCTATTCTGGCCATCACCACCCCCCTCTCCATCAACCTCCCTCCGGTGCTCATCATCGGACCCTACGGCACGGGCAAAACCTTCACGCTGGCCCAGGCTGTCAAACACATCCTCAAGCAGCCTGAGACACGGTGAGCGGGAAAACACATTTTTGCAGGGTCAGCTTTAAACGAATTGAAATCATTTCCACTCATCCCACAGTGAAAACAAAGCAAGAAACAAAGAAAATCTATGGGGCAAGACATTACACCATGATAAACATTAAAAAACACATTTCTTTCAAAACTATAGCCACTAGCCTTAAACTTTATGCTTGTTAACATGAGACTAGTGTAATTTGCTTACTAACCTTTTCTCTTTACAAATGTCTTGCCCCATATACTTCTATTGTAAGTGGGAAAACATTTTTGTGTGTGTGTTTTGAGTGATGATTCAATTTCCTGTGGTGAAAACAGCACTGCACAGATGTTGTCAATAGAGCTTAACTTGTATCGATCCTGAAGCATTCCTTGCTAATCATGAGAAAATAGTCTGGAAGAACAGAGGGAATTGAACTTAAGACATTTAGCTGGATTAGTACTGATTAAAGCAGCTTTGTCTCATGGAGTGCTAATGATGGTTTTCTCCTCTTTCTTCCAGGGTTCTGATCTGTACACATTCAAACAGTGCCGCAGATCTGTACATTAAAGATTACCTTCATCCATACGTGGAGGCTGGCAATCCACACGCACGACCTCTCAGGTAACACAATACCAACTTTTCAAAATAAATGTAGTACACAAGAATATTTACATTTCAAGTTCAATATTTATCGTGAAAGCACTGTTCCTCTTGCACATTTAGTTTGACTGTGAAACATACTGTAGAAAAGTCAGTGTTGGTTGTTTTCTAAAATTATTAAAAACAGTTTTCATTCATTGAAATAAAGCTGAAACTAAATAAAATATAAATATTAGATTAAAAAAAAAAAAACTTAAAAAATTAATACTTAATTTATTAAGTTTCCAAGGCAAATCTTCTAATTGTTACGTTGTACTAAAATTACTAAAACTGAAATAAAAATAAAGGAAAATAGAAACATTTTTAAAAAAATGCATAAAATTACTAAAAGGTCAACTAAAATTAAATTGAAAACTGAAGATATAGAACTAAAAAAGAATATTAATAACAAATCTTGTGTATAAATAATACTAAAATAACAATGAGGGAAAATACATTAGTATTGATACATTATTTTCTTTCTTTTTTTTTTTCTTTTTTTTTAAGTATTGACTTGGTATTGAAGTACTGGTACTTTTGACATCCCTAAAGACTGAAATACAGGGAGGTCTTTCTAAATGGTGATTGGACGCAATACTTGGCATCTAGGTTTCACTTAAAACATTTGAAAACTGAACGTCATGGAAGGAAAAGTATGCTGTTTCCTTGATGTTAGTCATGTTAGTCATCCAGATTATTTTAAAATCTTCTGTTTTTCTCATAGTTCAAGGTTCCTTTGGCACACCACCCACACGAGTCTGTTACTCCGTTTTCTCTGACTTGGGATCTTGCATTTTTGCCTGTTCAGACAAAATGATATGAATTTGTTGATGAATCACCCTGGTCCTATTGTTCGCAGTTCATCAGTGCATGCTATCTGAGAAAAATGTTTGGTTTATTTTTCATCAAAATGTAATAACTTTCTTCGCCTCTGAAATGACTTTTTTGTCGAGGTAACCAGGGCTGCTTGGATGGGAAATATATTAACAGCTGGATGTTTACATTTTATAAAAAACGTTGTACTTGCTGTACAAACTTGTGGGTGGTTGCCAGGGCGTTGTTATGCAGTTGCTAGTATGTTTTTTTGCTTCCGTTTATCATATTTGATGTGCTCTATGTGTGTGCGTTGATCAAAGTTTATATGTGACTAAAAGCCTAAATTTAAATCTGTCCATCATATAAAGCTGTCGAGTGTCTTCAGAAGACACTTGACAGATTGATAGACTGATAGATTGAAGATTCTTATGGTTTTCTTCCACAATGTCTTTTGAAGAACGTTTTGGTAGTATGGACTTCCAATGTATAGACCGAAATCTCTGAGGTTTCATTAAAGGTGCCCTAGAACCAGTTTTTACAAGATGTAATATAAGTCTAAGGTGTCCCCTGAATGTGTCTGTGAAGTTTCAGCTCAAAATACCCCATAGATTTTTTTTTAATAAATTTTTTTTAACTGCCTATTTTGGGGCATCATTAACTATGCACTGATTCAGGCTGCGGCCCCTTTAAATCACACGCTCCCTTGTCTAATGGCTGCCCTTGTGTAATGCCTTGAACATGGGCTGGCATATGCAAATATTGGGGGCGTACATATTGTACACCAACTGTTACGTAACAGTCCTGTCTTCCAGGAATGAACATGACGATATTCGTCATTTAAATAATTTCCGCCCAAGGCATGTGCAAAATAATTAGTTAGTTAGTAGTGTGTTGAAACTCATGGTTATGGTAAGGGGCGGGATTTCCCAAACACGCTCATAGCAGTTGACCAGTCACAACACACTGATCCAGCTGACCAATCAGAGCACAGTGTGCTTTTCAGAAGGAGGGGCTTCATAGAGACAGAATCTAAACAGAGCAATACTGACAGACCAGGGGTGCTTCTCAATTCTTATGTTCATCCTCGTTTCCTCACTTCCTTTCCTCGCGTCTTAGCTCCACCCCTTCAGGATGTGAGGGACACAAGGAAAAGATGCGAGGATGGAGGAATTGAATCAAGTGAAATGATATATCCTCGCACCCTTTAGCGTCACTTCAAAGCGTCATAAGCTGCACTCAGGGGTTCTACCCATATTTTGTTAAATAGTGATGCTCCGATTGATCGGCCGACCAATCAAGTTCAAGTCCAACGAGGTTAATCTTCTAACTCTGCTTTGTCGGACAAAATGGCAGATTCAGCGTTATGATTGGTTAGATTGCTTGTCAATCAAACTCCTGGCGAAGGGTCAATTGAGCTGATCACGTGACGTAAATTACTTGTGCGACTTTTTCACACGTGCATGCAGGGTGCACAGGTACACAACAGCAGAGTGGAGCTTGTCAGTAGCAACATGAGTTCTCCCAACTGGAAGTTTTTCAAAGTGTCCGATAAAGACGTAAAGTTAGCCGTTTGCAATGTATGTCGTGATGAAATCACTCGAGGTGGAAGCAAGCAACGTCATTTTAACGCCTCTAACATGATTAGGCATCTTAGAACACGCCATACAACTGAATATGCAGAGTATGAGAAACTAAACCAGACGAAGCCAACAACATCCCCATCCCTCAACCAGCCGACTGTGAGTGATGCATTTAAACGACGTGATAATATATAACAGAAAAAAAACTTGCCATGGTTTTGTCCTTTGTGGCAGTAGCCAGTTTTGGTGTAACAAGTTTTACATATAGCTGCCAATTATTAAATGTAATCTGTGTTTTAAGAGGCTACATCCCATTAAGCTGATCTGATGTGTGTTGGTCTGCCTAACCCCTCTTTGTTTGGAATAATTTAATGTTACTCTGCCTTATTTGGGAAAGATGGCCTACAGTAGCCTTAAGTTATCTCATTTTCGAAAATAAAACTTGGTGGTTCTTCAAGATCTTGACTCTAGCCTATTTCTACAGTTTTTTTTTCTCAATACAGTTACAGTTAGTTTAATTTCTACAAATGGTGCAAACTCTGCTAGATTATAGATAAAAGATTCCCATTCCCCTGCCATTCTGTGATCGGCAGTGATCGGCAATCGGCAGATCATGATCTTGGTGATCGGTAATCGGTGATCGGCCCCAAAAATGCTGATCGGAGCATCTCTATTATTAAAGTTTGGTTATTTAAATATATATATAATATTAATAAAGCAAGATGCCCCGTTTAAATATGTGACATGTAAAGTTTATTTAAACTGCATACATTTAAATTATTGTGACAGATATGAAGGGGGAGGAGAATTTATGCGTGCGTCAGGTTTCTCGACAAGAAAGACTTCCGCAAAGGATACACCTGTGTATTCTCGCTCATAACTCCTCAGGAAGCCTCCTCACTCCTCCATCTCCATTTCAGCCATCTTGAAGGACATCTCAATTCTTTAATTGCACCGCAAGGGGGTGAGGAACGAGGAAACGAGGAGGGATATTGAGAAGCACCCCATGAAGAGAGGTGCTGCAACAATGTCAAATAGGGGAAAAACAGTTTGAACTTTCAAACATGAAAACCTGTTTTAGAAGACCCCAAAAACAAAATCAAGACTTTGAAACAAGGCATAATAACGGCCTCTTTAACGTTTGTGTTTGTTCAGGGTTTACTTCAGGAACCGCTGGGTGAAGACGGTACACCCGGTGGTGCAGCAGTACTGCCTGATCTCCGGAGCATACTTCACCTTCCAGATGCCCACGCGGCAGGATGTAGAGCGCCACCGTGTGGTTGTGGTCACACTCAGCACATCCCAGTACCTCTGCCAGCTTGACCTGGAGCCAGGTAAGAACACTCTCTCTCTTTCTCTCTCTCTAAAAAAAAAAACGCTCCTCATTCACACTTGCGTTTTCAAGCATTTTCAAAAAGTTGCTCATCCACACTGAAACATCTGAAAACACTTAAATCATCTTACTGAGCATGCGTAAAACATACTAAAAGCTCATGAGATGATGCCCACAGAGCAGATGTAATAAAGTTCTCATGCTATTCTTCTGGCACGATCATTTTATTAGAATAACATCGCATCGCTCACTGTTGCGTCCTGGTCGCGCTCAAAATCATGTTTAAAACACAATTGTCATTATGTTTTGCTACGCAGGACAGCAAATGTGAGTAAATACGAAGATTCTACAAAGTAGCATTCATCTTGAGCGATACTGTTATGTAAATAGCAGTCACAACAATGCCGGTACAACTATAGATATCTATGGGTACAATGTCACATGACTAAACATGCGTCATTGTTTTCAAATACCTCCGTTTTCACCATCCGCACTACAATGCGAAAGCTGTGTTTTCAAATTTATCCACTTTGGAGAGCATTTTCAAAAAGCTTGGTTTTCCTTGACAAAAACGCCGCCTTAGTGTGGACAAAAGGCAAAAACGGAGATGTATTTTCAGATGAAAACATGTGGTGTGGACAAGGCCACAGACACATCTCACACACACACACGCACAGAGCAAATCTCCAACGTTTCTTGTTTTCATCCCTCATACTCTCGGCATGCTGAAGACATCGCTTGCAGCTAGTGTTCATATCTGCACACATCTGATTAAAACAGAAAGACACAACAGAAGCGCAACACAGCTGGACGTGGCCACATTAAACCCCTCCTGCAGGAGCGATGCAGTGGGGTCTGCAACAGTTTATTAGGAGAGGCTAATTTCCTCCTATGTGTCTGAACACAGGATCATCTGTTGCTAAGAGACCCAGCTCGCCTGTCTGACACACTCAGCATCATTAACACCCAATGCTGTCTTCTGTTTCTTTTTCGTTTGTTTCTCCCTTCTTATCTTATTCATTTAAAGTCATTACTGCTGATTTCTGGCATTGTGCTAATGTGTTTTGAGGGGTGGATGTTTATTTCCTCCACTGGCACAAACATTTTGGGTTTGTGTGTGTATAAAAAAATATATATATATATATATATATATATATATATATATATATATATATATATATATATATTTATATTTATTTGTCAGGAGAACCATCATTTCAGTCAAATGGCCATTGAGGCCAATTAGATTAAGAATATCTTATACAACAACTAATTTTCCACATGGTTTGTCATTAAAGGAACTCAAGGAACTATGTTTAATCACCATTACATAATATGAATTTAGTATTATAATAATTTGAATTTAATGAATGTAGAGGCATGCAGTGAGTTTTCTGAGCAGTTTTGATTGATGCAAATCTATATGGCAAATATAATGCTGTTATTTATGCTGCCATTCAAAAGTGTCTTTTTTTGAGAGAAATGCATAGATTTCTTCAGCAAGCATACATTAAATTGATCAAACGTGACAGTAAATACATTTATAATATTACAGATTATTTCTGTTTCAAATAAATGCTGTTTTTTATGTTATATTCATCAAAAAATCTTGAAAAAAGTTTCCACAAAAATATTAATCAGCACAAATGTTTTCAACATTGATAATAATAAGAAATGTTTCTTGAGCATCAAATCATATCAGAATCATTTCTGAAGGATCATGTGACACTTAAGACTGGAGTAATGATGAAAATACAGCTTCGATCACAGGAATAAATTACATTTTAACATTCAGACAGAAAACAGCTATTTTAAATTGTAATAATTCACAATATTACATTTTTTAATGTATTTTTGATCAAATAAATGCAGCCTTGGTGAGCAGAAGATACTTCTTTCGAAAACCTTAAAAACATCTTGAACAAAAAGTTTCAAAAGTTGGATAAAAGTTTCATCATTTGTGTAATAACACAGTCTTTATGGCAAAAAAAAGTTGCATTAATGTCATGAAGTTGCGTAAATTTGTTTCATGGAAAATAACGGAATAGTGTAAAGGTTTGATACATCAGTCAGCTCTAGTGTTCAGTGTTGAATGAGAGTTATCTGCCAATCACACACTAAAAACTATACATCTGTTCCCATGAGATGGCGTGTGCACAACCTCTGCTGGATGCTAGATCCTTTTGTGTTAATGGCTGCTGATGTGTGTGTGTGTTATCTATTATTAATACCTTCTCCTGTGAAGCTCCATGTAATTAATATTTTATTCCCGTGTGCGTGTTTCCAAAGGGATCTTCACACACATCCTGTTGGACGAGGCAGCCCAAGCCATGGAGTGCGAGACCATCATGCCATTGGCGTTAGCCGCTAATAGCACCCGAGTCGTACTGGCAGGAGACCATATGCAGGTACCTAAGTGATGACTTCAGCATGGTAACATTGCAAAGGCTCTTTATGTGATTTCAAAACCAGAGAATTAGGCTTTCTACATGAAATTAAAATCGACCCTTTTCGCTTTAATAATACATCACTTTTAAACAACTTTACTTTTTCTCTTCAAACGTTTGCTAGATATCTGATGTGGAAAACGCATCATAGAATCCATTCATAAAAATAGAATTTACAGTATAACGCGGAATGTCATATTTCTGCTAATTAATGCTGGATCAGAACTCGACCCCTCTCTGATGATTGGACTGAGTCAAAGTCCCTTTTAAGGCAAGTCATTTCACTTGGCGGCCATCTTTGAAAAGCCTCTCGGGTCATGCAAGTGCAGCTCTTCTCTTTGAGTGGGGAAACATCAAAATCAAGTTCACCAACCTTAAGATTAAGGGGCTGTTTACACGACACCATTTTCAACTAAAAACAGTATTTTTTAATGCGTTTTTGGTTGTTCATTTATACAACAACAGCGTTTTGGGGGCCTGAAAACGCAGTCTTTTGAAAACGGGAAAAAGTGCACGTTTCTGAAAATGATACCGCTATCGTCTCTGTTTAAACTACAAAAATGTGAATTTGTGAAAACGTCATGTGCATGTGTATTACGTGTTCAGTCTATAGGTGTGTTGTGTTTCTTTACAAAGTCACATCGCCACCTACTGGCTTGGCATGAACAATACAGCGTTTTTAGTCGTTTTCACGGATCTGTGTCAACAGGAATTGTTTTGACCCTGTTGTCATCTATATGCAAAAAATGCAAAGGAAAACTTTTCAGATTTCAGTACATCATTGTTGTGTAAACATGCCCAAAATATCATATTTGAAATCTGACAACTGTATCATAAATATTGTTTCTAAACATTTTTCAGGCTGGACCAGCCAATGCTCATTTGCGGTCATAAGCGCACATATAGCAACCGAAGCTTCCAGCTGCAGTGATGCAATGACTTTATCAATCAGCGATTGGCTCTTTCATTTAGAAGGCGGGATTTATTCTGCCATATTGCTCTTTGAATGTTCTCCCATTCATAAATAATATGAGTGTTTTCTGTATATAAAGTCTTTGACTGAGCTCAACCCAGAGATAAGGTCAACAGGCTCTCTATGCTGTCACATCCTGTCT
This sequence comes from Chanodichthys erythropterus, assembly GCF_024489055.1. NCBI lineage: Eukaryota > Metazoa > Chordata > Actinopteri > Cypriniformes > Xenocyprididae > Chanodichthys > Chanodichthys erythropterus. Next base: position 50,591,944 of record NC_090223.1, on the reverse strand, counting down.
CTCCTCGCTGCCCTCACTCTGAGACAGTGTCACGTCAGTGTCTGACTCCGGTGCCTGTGAAGAACCGCCTCTGCCCGAGTGGAACCAATGAGACTCTAATTAAATGGCACTTAGATAGAAACCCCCCTCACCCACCCTTACTTCCTGATGCATTAATAATTCATCTCACAACCCACCTGTATCTCCTCTCATGTGGCCTCAAATCTATTAGTTAGGAATGGGCAATGATTTCTTTAGTAGTTGTCGACCAGCATGGGTTGCTGATATCTAGAGAACACAGTGACCGATTGCACAATAGATGGGCACAAAGTAGGAAAATAGATATATTTTTACTAATTATTTCCTAAAAATGTAAACTTATTTGAAAACCAAAAACATACTCTCTGAAGTGTTGTTAGTTAAAAGATCTTTCTTCAGTAATTGAAATAATGCTGAAGTAAAAATATGTAATAAAATAAACAATATAAAAAATATAATTAAAAATTAATAAATAAAATGTAAAAAAATATATATGAATAAAATGTAAATATTAAAGGTGCCGTAGAACGTTCTTTCACAAGATGTAATATAAGCCTAAGGTGTCGCCTGAATGTGTCTGTGAAGTTTCAGCTCAAAATACCCCATAGATTTTTTTTAATTCATTTTTTTAACTGCCTATTTTGGGGCATCATTAACTATACACCAATTCAGTGCTCAGCCCCTTTTAAATGCTCACACTCCCCGCAATCCTCGCAACTCTATAATACATTGCATAAACAAAGTTTACACAGCTAATATAACCCTCAAAATGGATCTTTACAAGATGTTCGTCATTCATGCTGCATGCATGCATCGGTTCCTGTGAGTATAGTAGTTATTTGGATGTTTACATTTGATTCTGAATGAATTTGAGGCTGTGCTCTGTGGCTAACAGCTAATGCTACACTGTTGGAGAGATTTATAAAGAATGAAGTTGTGTTTATGCATTATACAGACTGCAAGTGTTTAAAAATGAAAATAGTGACGGCTCTTACTGAATACATTAAGAAACGATGGTAACTTTAACCACATTTAATAGTACATTAGCAACATGCTAACAATAATTTAGAAAGACAGTTTACAAATATCACTAAAAATATCATGTTATTATGAATCATGTCAGTTATTATTGCTCCATCTGCCATTTTTCGCTGTTGTACTTGCTTGCTTACCTAGTCTGATGATTCAGCTGTGCACACATCCAGACGTTAATACTGGCTGCCCTTGTTTAATGCCTTGAACATGAGCTGGCATATGCAAATATTGGGTGCGTACATATTAATGATCCCGACTGTTACGTAACAGTCGGTGTTTTGTTGAGATTCGCCTGTTCTTCGGAGGTCTTTTAAACAAATGAGATTTATATAAGAAGGAGGAAACAATGGTGTTTGAGACTCACTGTATGTCATTTCCATGTACTGAACTCTTGTTATTCAACTATGCCAAGATAAATTCAAATTTTAATTCTAGGGCACCTTTAAAGTAAAACTTATGGGAAAAATTAGAAATATTGCCTTTAGATCTAAAGTACTAAAATTACTAAAACTGAAATAAAATTAAAGCTAAATGGCAATATTTAAAACGAGAAAAAACTAATAAAAAAAGACAACTAAAACCTAAAATATATAAAAATAAAAGCTAATTCAGAACATTAATAAATACTAGAATAGTATATAAATGAAAATCATGCTCTTACTCACACCATTGTTCTGTGTTTGTACACATCAAGATCGCAAATGTCAAAAAATGAAATATTAGCCAATATATCATTCAACGACTAGATTCAAGAAATAGTTAATCCCAAGACGCATTACATCTGGCTTGAGGTTAGTGAACCCAAAGGCCGTTGATCTTTGTGTGTGTGGTGTAACGCATGTAAGCGTGACTCTGAGGTCTCCTGTCCCCTTGCAGCTCAGTCCGTTTGTGTACAGCGAGTTTGCGCGGGAGAGGAATCTGCACGTGTCTCTGCTGGACCGGCTGTACGAGCATTACCCATCCGAGTACCCCTGCAGGATCATGCTGTGCGAAAACTACCGCTCCCATGAGGCAATCATCAAGTAGGTGTGAACTTTTTCACACCACTCTTCCTGAGGAGAGACAGACATGCAAACACACAAAACATTAGGGGTGTGTTGTTGCCGACATAATTACGAGCATGTCTGTCAACCGATTCTCTCTCAGTCTCTCACTGTTACATCTTTGTCTTTCTCTTCCTGTCTGTTTCTCTCCATTTCTGCTTCTTTTTCCATTTAACTTTTGGGTTGGTTGGTTTATACGTAGATATGTATGGCATGAATCAGGTTCTGAACTACAAGAATGTAAGCACATGTCTATTCTAATAAGGTCACTGATTGAAGGTAAAAAGAAATATTAAATTCAGAGCATAAAAAGCAACAAACCAAATAGTTCTTCATAGTTAGGAGAGCAAAATAAATAGGCTCATCAACTTGTATAATTGAGAAAATGCTTCCCATATTTTGTTGTTGATGTCCAAGGCCGTACAGTGTTTTTGTGCATATTCATCTGTTAACATGTTGAATCTAGACCAATTTAGTAGATGCCAACATAGAAAGGTTCCCCTTATCCTCAAACACTGAAGAAAATTGCAGTAAAAGATATAACCAAGAATACATTAAATTAGTTCAGTTAGCAAACATGGTATTACCAAAATTTCATCCTACCAAAATAACACCAGAAGTACTATATTGCCCTTTTAAATATATTCATCAAAGTTGGAGCTTAAATTTAAAGGGTTAGTTCACCCAAAAATGAAAATTCTGTCATTAATTACTCACCCTCATGTCATTCCACACCCGTAAGATCTTTGTTCATCTTCAGAACACAAATTAAGATATTTTTGATAAAATCCGATGGCTCAGTGAGGCCTGCATTGACGGCTTCAGATTCCCAGAAAGCTACTAAAGACATATTTAAAACAGTTCATGTGACTACAGTGGTTCAACCTTAATGTTATAAAGTGACGAGAATACTTTTTGTGCATCAAAAAAGCAAAATAGTGACTTTATTCAACAATATTTAGTGATGGTCGATTTCAAAACACTGCTTCATGAAGCATCAAAGCTTTACGAATCTTTTGTTTCGAATCAGTGGTTCCCCCCACCCCAGTGGTGAAACATTGAAATTTCAATTTGAAACACTTGTGACGTAACGAACCCTCGTTTATTGAAATCACGTGTCTTTGGCAGTTTGGTACGCACTCCAAACCACTGATTCGAAACAAAAGTTTCGTAAAGCTTCGAAGCTTCATGAAGCTGTGTTTTGAAATCGCCCATCACTAGATATTGTTGAATAAAGTTATTTTGTAAAGTTATTTTGTCAACACTTCATAACATTAAGGTTGAACCACTGTAGTCACATGAACTGTTTTAAATATGTCTTTAGTAACTTTCTGGGCATCTGAAAGTGTTAATTGTCTTGCTGACAATAGAGGCCTCACTGAGGCCTCATCGGATTTTATCAAAAATATCTTAATTTGTGTTTGAAGATGAATGAAGGTTTTACGGCTGTGGAACGACATGAGGGTGAGCAACATAATTTTCATTTTTGGGTGAACTAATCCTTTAAGGCTAAATTAGCTGGGTTGTCTTAATTTGAATTATCGTCAGCCGAAAGGGCTGAATAATGTTCGTGTTGGAAGAAGCTGCATATGATAATAAAACATCAAAAACATGACGAATCTAAAGGAGTATTTCCTAGTTTAATTTCCCCTGTGAAAATGACTACTTTTGACATTTATGACAGAATATTCATTAAAATGACAAAAATCTGGGAAACATGGGAAAAACACACACCTTCTCTGATAGAAAAGCAATTGAAATGCCTTAAAATATAATTAGTCCATAGTCTAGTCCACTCATCAAATTGCTTCTGTTTATTTTTGCTTTTTCTGAAAATCACAAATTATATTAACATAATAAGAGTGAAACGTTTAATGAGTTTTAGTGTTTTTTTTTGTTAATGACAGCAGCACTCAAGATTCATGAACTACACAAGTTTTTGTCAAAACTGATGAATATGTTTTCCAGCATGCTTTGAGAACGATCAAAGAGCATCTTAAGCTTCAGTGGAAACAAGAACATTTGACAGTCATATCAATGTCACAAATGTGCGTATTTGAATAATGTCCTAGAAATAGTGCAGAATCAAATTTTGTATTCATTTCACATAACCTTTAATGGTTTTACTTTTTCTTTTTGAAGTCCTAAGCTGTATTTCCATGTTTAAAATACATATTGAATTGCAGATTTTCAGTGTGGACCCAGACTTTGAATCCCATTGCTATATTCGTAAATTATTTTATGTAAATAAATGTTTTAAATATAATACCGAACCATTTTCCTCATTGACAGACAAAAATTGAGACTTATAGCCACAAACACACACTCAGACGGTACAGTCAATACCAATAGTAACGCATATGCTGTAATTCCCTGTTTGGACTCCCAGTTGTGTTTTGTTTTGATATTGAAATCTGACAAAACAGAACAAAGATGGCAGCCAAAGCTGGAACACCTCTCTGAGCAGCGGGAGCCATGTTGACACCAGCGCTGGGGCTTTGTAAATTGAGTGCCAGTCTGTTTTTGATGCATTCAGGCATTCGGTGATAGCCTCTTCCCGATGCCTCCCAGTGCTCTTCACTTCTGAGAAGTCAGAAATAATGACTAAAACATCCTTGATTGGAGAGCTTTGGTGTCAAATTGTTCACTGAAATGGATATGACACTGAAATTTGCATTATGTTGGTTTTTATTGAATCATTTTGCATGTAATCTGCATACATTGTGCTGTTTAATATTTGAGTGAGTAATGTCCAATTCAACCAATGCGTAATTGTGGAATATATAGAGAAAGTGTTAATAAACCTATGACAATGATAAATACATTTGGCAGCATTTGAAATCTTCTAGTGTTTTAGCTTCATATATGAAGTTAGAGGTCTTGAACCTTTTTTAAGGTAGTCAGTGCTGACTGTGTGTTCTGGCTGACTGCAGCTACACGTCTGAGCTCTTCTACGAGGGCAAACTGATGGCCAGCGGGAAGCAGCCGCCCCATAAGGACTTCTACCCTCTGACCTTCTTCACTGCCCGCGGAGAAGATGTTCAAGAGAAGAACAGCACGGCTTACTACAACAACGCTGAGGTAACCTCAACATAATTGACAAGTTGTTGTTGTTGTTGTTTTCTCTTTTCATCCATTACATATAGATTTCAGTGTGCTAGATTTGGTGCAATCCGGCCTAATATCAGATAGACTAGATGCATGTGTGTATTGAGTCGTTATCGTTGAGAATCCATTGGGAATGCTTTGTCGTCCATGTGAAGGTGTTTGAAATAGTTGAGCGGGTGGAGGAGATGAGGAAGAAGTGGCCGGTGGCCTGGGGGAAGCTGGACGAGGGGAGCATTGGTGTGGTCTCGCCCTACGCCGACCAGGTCTTCCGAATCAGAGCCGAACTACGCAAAAAACGCATGCCGGAGGTCAGCGTGGAGAGAGTGCTCAATGTCCAAGGTGAGTGAAAGATGCTATGGAAGCTTTTATCTGCCACTGAATAAAAAACAAAAAGGGTATAATTGTGACTTTTTATCTCACAGTTCTGACTTTTTTCTGAGAATTGCATGATATAAACTAACAATTGCGAATTATAAATTCAAAATTGCGAGTTATAAAGTCAGAATTTTGAGATGTGAACTCAATTCTGAGAAAAAAAATTGCGAGTTTATCCTCAAAATTATTAGTTTATAACTTGAAATTTTGACTTTATTTCTCGCAATTGTAAGTTTATATCTCGCAATTGTAAGTTTATATCTCGCAATTGTAAGTTTATATCTCAAAATTGTAAGTTTTTTCTCGCAATTCTGACTTTATTTCTTGCAATTGTGAGTTTATATCTCATATCTGAGAAAAGATGTCAGAATTGTGAGATAAAAAGTTGCAATTACCTTTTAAATTTTTTATTCAGTGGTGGAAACAAACTTCCATAAGATGCGCATACCAGATCTAAACTGTATTTTAATATGCAAAAATGGCCCAAATTATATTGTTTTCTTGCAGAAAATCATTTGGGACTGAAACTAGCCACTTTCCATGCTATTATATGGTATTTAATAGTTTATAGGATGATAGGACATTATGAGAATTGGTAAAACCTTAAAGGGCACTGCTTTTTTATTTTACTTGTCCTTTAGTGTATAATATAGCTGTTTGCGCATGTAAATGATCTGCAAAGTTACAAAGTTCACCTCAAATGGAGCGATTAACCGAAAAGTAATTGGAACCGAAATTCAGAACCTCTGACCGACGGAATTTTCTCATGTCTGTTATTTCGGGGGTTTTTTAATCCTGTTAATACTTTCCCCTTAAAAACATACTACCGCATGTGGCTCTGCCCCGTCCAGTCAGTGGCATGGAAGCAACATGGAGGTGAACTCAAGTGCGCGAGCAACGAGCCCTGAAAGTGAGATCACTTTCACTTTAGTCTTCACTAAACTCTGTCAATTGTAAGTGTTTTAAGGCTTGCCATTTTTGACATTTAAGCGATTTTAGACCATCGGATGTGTATTATTGTATTGAGCTACTGCACTGATGCATTGTGGCACCTAACACTTATACAGACAGTAGCTGCACATTACATGAAGATCGTGTGCACGGAGAGGAGCACAGAAACTCGTTGTCAACGCTGTCCTTATCACTGAAGTAGCTTAGAAACTCAAGTTAAAGCATGTATTTTTCTACTTTTGAAGTAACTACTTACAACCCACAGCTTCACAATTAATAGAGAGATGGTATGACTAATTCACACACTCTATCGCTCTCTCATTAATGCATTCAAATAAATGTACTGGTACTGTGCTAATTTATCTGTATCTGATTTACAACGAACAGAAATCTGTAAGAAATGTTACAAATCATAGATAAAATAACTGCGGAAAGTAAGATGTCATGTCAGTTCACTCTTTTATTAGGAAAAAACATCCCACCTTTTAATAGTCAATCATATTTACAGTACAAACCTCGTCAGTGAACTATGAGGGCAAAAAAAATAAAAACAAAAAAATTTATCGAGATTTTGATTTTAGGTCATATCGTCCAGCCCTAAATGGAGCTGTTCTTTCTAACAGAAAACACTTTTCTCAAACTCCTGGTTTGTAGTCCTGTAATTATTTTTTTGATATAGCTGCTTTGGCTTGCCCTCAAACAAAGGCGGTTGTAAGGCCAGGAAGAGTTTCACTATGTTGAAGGGCAAAACATCATTACATGGACTTGAACTGCTACGGCAAAACTGACACCAAAGCGTAGTATTTACAGTTCCTCGGAAAGCCTTTGGTTAGAGTAAAGGGTTTTAATTTTTTGCTTCACACATTCATAATATTGTGTTAGGGGGACTAGAACAGGCATTGGCAGAGCTAGGGCGGGGCTGTGCCAGTGCTATGCAAATTTCTGGTGGGGCTATAGCCTCAGCAAGCCCTGACTTAGTGCCGCCACTGCCTGTTCTAGTACAGTGAATTTTAACCTTTTTTGAGTAATGGACCACCTTTATCCGTCATCTTTGGAAACATCATCAAGGACCCCAAAATAAAATTGGCTCATTGGTATAATTTAATTGTTATCATTATTTGTGACAAACAAATGCAATTGAGTGTAATTTACTATTACATTAGTTGTCCTATATTCATATAGTCAGTTATATTATACATGTATTATCTTCTTTTATGGGAACATGTCAAATGGAAAAATATACAAAAATCATATTCAGATATTTTATAAGGACCCCCTGGCATTATGTCAAGGACCACTAGGGTCCATGGACCCCTGTTTGAGAAACACTGTTCTAGTAGACCCCCTATACAAAATTATGAACGACGCAAAGTGTAAAGCAAAAAAATAGTAATTCCAAATTATGTTAATGTTTTTTTTTTAAAACAACAGCAAAAAACTTTGTATTGTCACACAGAGACTTGGATTTATTACAGTTCATCACTGAGAAGGTTTGCCCGCAGGTTTAGTCGCAGTACAAGCCCAAGCACCCTTGTGAAAGAACATAGACTGGTTGAAATATACTTTCGTTTGAGCAGAATATTGCAGTGGAGATGGTTAAACTCCAACATACATTTTGGATTAGTTCACTTTCAATTGAAAATTACCCCAAGCTTTACTCACCCTCAAGCCATCCTTGGTGTATATGACTTTCTTCTTTCTGATGAACACAATCTGAGATATATTAATAAATATCCTGACGCATCCCAGCTTTATAATGGCAGTGAGCGATACCAACAAGTATGAGCTGAAGAAAGTGCTTCCAGACCAGACCGCCTTCCATATTCAACATACAAAGAAGGTGTAAAACTCAAGCAGTTCAAAAAGCTTGCACTATGTAATATGCCGGAAGCTAGATATTTTACTTCATAAATAACCATTTCCCTTTATAAATAACCAGCAGGCTAATATCTCTGATTATACTTATTTAATCGAGAGGAGCAGAAATCGTGATCACTATTAAAATACGATTAATCATGTGGCCCGGATAGTTTACTGTCTTGGATATATGTTTTCCTCATGCAGTGAAAAAGATTGCTTTCCTGGGGAAGGAAACATTTGATGCTACCTCAACAATTTTGTCAAAGTGAGGTATTTTCAGCATAATTACAGTATTGGAACATCTTTCAGGTTGTGAATGCCCTGTGCTGCTTTTAAAATGCTGCCCCTGGAGGTTTTAATCCAGACCCCATGTGTGAGCCCAGAAAGGTGGCAGAAAGAGCAAGCTTACCAGACGGCAATTTAACCAGCTTAAATGTGTGTTTGGTGTCTGGGAAAAGAGTGGGTGTCCCACAGGTTTCATTTGAAAAGCCAGATTGGTTTGTGCATAATTGATGCCGTTTGGTTCAACCTGTTGCATTGAAATCACCTTTTTAATGGATGGAGAAATTCCTGTAACTCAGGTGCTTGTTTGGCACAGAGATTAATCTTAAATGATCATCACCCAATTCATGTTCTGCCTGGCTGCCAATCTCAGCTGGGAACCAAAAAGTCACTGAAGTCCTGCATTTTTCGTAAATCATAGGTTGCTTTAAGAGATCTTGTGACATTTAAAGGATTAGTCCACTTTTAAATAAACTTTTCCTGATAATTTTCTCACCCCCATGTCATCCAAGATGTTCATGTCCTTCTTTCTTCAGTCGAAAAGAAATGAAGGTTTTTGATGAAAACATTCCAGGATTTTTCTCCTTATAGTGGACTTCAATGGAGCCCAAAGGTTAAAATTACAGTTTCAGTGCAGCTTCAAAGGGCTTTAAATGATACCAGACGAGGAATAAGGGTCTTATCTAGAGAAACGATTTGTCATTTTCGAAAAAAATACAACTGTATATGCTTTATAAACGCACATTATCGTCTTGCACGTGTCCTAGCCGTATGTCCTACGCCTTCCCTATTCTACTGGAACAACAACTCTCCTTTTCTGCAGATTTATCGAACTAAAATGGCTTTCATGTTGACTTTTTATTAAATGTCTTTAGCTAGCATCATGGTTAGTAGCATGTAAAGTACACGTATCTCTTCTTGTCCGTAGGAAAGCAGTTCCGAGTGCTGTTCCTGAGCACTGTCCGCACCCGTCACACCTGCAAACACAAGCAGACGGCCATCAAGAGGAAGGAGCAGCTGGTGGAGGACTCAACTGAAGACCTGGACTACGGCTTCTTGTCCAACTACAAGCTGCTGAACACTGCCATCACTCGAGCGCAGTCCCTGGTGGCTGTAGTGGGAGACCCCATCGCCCTCTGCTCAGTGGGACGCTGCAGGTAATCGGACACTTTTTTTACGGCTTTACCACTTAGTTTTTTGAAAAAAAAAAAGTACAAAAAAAAAAATGATATAATGAGAATATACAACATGAATCCATTTTCCAAACCGTGTTTTTGTCTTATCCTGAATTATTATGGTACACTAATAATAATTGTTTATATTCAGACTATTTCAGACCGGACTGGTAGGACTCGCCACAGAGTATCACAGTAACTGCATGACTCGCCATAGACATACATGGAGAAAAGTAGCTCCGGCTAGAATGTTCCTCCGCAAGACGTGTGTTGTTCTGTTTATTAACCGCTAGAGGGCCAAAAATCGCGGACTGCAGCTTTAACATCCATCCACCCATCCATTCCTCCCTCCCTCCCATTCACAGTACCAGTCAAAAGTTTGAAATATGATCACTAAGGCTGACTCCAATCTTCATCGTCACATGATCATTCAGAAATCATTCTAATATGCTGATTTGCTGCTTAATTTTATCAATTATTATTGTTACCCAATTAATTAATGTTTCTTCAATAGTTTGTTTTTTCTGCTTCCTATTTTTGTGGAAATCACTTTTTTCCATGCTGCTTTGCTGTTATAGTAAGTTCAAAACAACAGCATTTATTTGAAATAGAAATCGTTTGTTACTTTATAATTGTCTTTACTGCAACTTTTGATCAAATGAACGTCCTCTCTGTATAAAAGTATGTATTTCTTTGGTGTTAATTAAAAAAAAAATCCTACTTAGCCCAAACTTTTGAATGGTTGTGTATCAGATTTGTACAAAATATGAAGCAGCACAACTGTTTTCTACATTAATAATAATCATAAGTTTCTTGAGCATTAAATCATCGTATTAGAATGATTTATAAGGATCATGTGACACTAAAGACTGGAGGAATGATGCTAAAAATTCACAAGAATAAATTAAATAGAAAACGGTTGTTTTAAATTGTAATAATATTTCGCAATATTGCTGTTTTTAGTGTATTTTTGATCTTATCAATTCAGCTGTGGTGAGCAGAAGAGACTTGATAATCTTAATTATTCCAAACTTTTGGAACTTAAGAATTATTTTACAATCATCTGAATGTTTTCAGACTTTGTGATGTGAGTAGAGCTTTATATTTTGTGGGTAAGCCTGTCTGGATGTGTAAGCAGGGTAGACGGTGGCTCACTGCTGTCTGGTTTTGGTGAGTACCTGTGTAGTCAGAGTCCCCCCAAAGGAAGAGCTGTCCCTCTGCCTTCCCATCTTACACTTCACCGCTGTCAGCTTGGACTAACAGGCCCCTCACACATGGACGCTTCAGACATTGCATCTATAGAAGGGATTTTAAATCATTTGGCACCTCTCTTCAGGGTTCTGTTAGGGGATGGTGTGAAGCTAATGCGCTTGTTTACCGTCCCAGCTTCAGTGCACTGTTTTTGGCGTGTGTAGGGCTGCAACAACTAATCGATAATAGTCGATAATGAAAATACGAATTTGATTCTGTGGAAAGAAATTATCTGCCAGTCTCATCACTTTACAGTAGTAAATAACACATTTCTATGGACACAAAACATCTGAAATAGTGGAGGAAATGGATTGAGCTGCTGCAGGGAAAGTGCTTGACCACTTTCAAAAACAGTAGGCAGTATAGTGTATATGCTGTGCGTAATATGCTAGTATTTTTTCCAGCCATTGATTCCTGGATTCCAGAATCGATATCAAATTTTCCAAACAAAGGGCACAATTAATCAAAAATATTTTGTTTTTATTCAAATTAAACCTAGGCCTAATAGCAAAGGTACAAATACAAGAGAGCAGTGAATGATGGTGTGTAGCTAGTGGGAAAGTAACAATCCCCTGTGCCTGTGACCTTTGACCTCTCATGTTTTGGCTCTTGTGCCAGTTCTTTGACATGAATATGACAGTGTGTATTGCTGTCAAGCAGGATTAGGTGTTCTGTCTGTCTGTGCGTGTTTGTGTATGTTTATATGGGTGTGTTGACACACCCTCAGAGAGCTGTCTGTCACTTCGCTGGCAACCCTCTGCTCCTCCGGCTCTATCCTCCCTAGATGCAGCTCCACTGTCGCTATGGAGACAGACTCGCATCAACCAATCGGTAGAGCCCGGCCACAGTAAATGTCAAGCCGTGGGGCCTGGCAATTAAATCTGTATCTGTGGTGAGCTTGCTGAATGGACAGCACTGTTTAACAGACTTCAATAATCCAAGAGTTGCCCTCATGACGTGATCTGTGATTACCAATCCTGCTAAAGTGCTATGATGGTTTCAAAGAATCTAAAATGTTTGTTTTCATAGATTGGTAGATGGGTTAATCTCTCTATGTTAAAAAATGTCCTGGATTTATAATGGTAGTGAATGGTGCTTGAGATTTTGAAGCCCAAAAGAGCGTATCCATCCATCATAAAAGTAATCTACACGGCTCCAGTGGGTTAATAAAGGCCTTCTGAAGCAAAGCGATGGGTTTTTGTAAGAAAAATATCCATATTTATAACTTTATAAACTATAACTAGCTTCCAGCAGACAGCCGTATGCAAGTCGACTTATGGTGAAAGTGAAACCCCTGACCCCGATGCATGGCGTATTGATGAACACGGAAGCAGAAAGGATAGAGCAAAACAAAACACCGGTCACAAATTAGAAGTCTAAAATGAAAATTAAAAAGCCCTATTTGTTTGAACCGCGAGAGGCGTCTGAAATTCAACTTGTACTAATGTATCTTAAAGGGTCAGTTCACAGAAAAATGAAAATTCAGTCATTAATTACTCACCCTCATGTCGTTCCACACCCATAAGATCTTTGTTCATCTTCAGAACACAAATTAAGATATTTTTGATGAAATTCGATGGCTCAGTGAGACCTTCGTTGACAGCAAGATAATTAACACTTTCAGATGCCCAGAAAGCTACTAAAGACATATTTAAAACAGTTCATGTGAGTTCAGTGGTTTAACCTTTATATATTATATATACTATATTATAAAGTGACGAGAATACTTTTGTGAGCCAAAAAAACTAATTTATTCAACAATATCTAGTGATGGGCGATTTCAAAACACTGCTTCATGAAGCTTCAAAGCTTTACCAATATTTTGTTTTGAATCAGTGGTTTTGTCACACAAAAAGTATTCTCGTCGCTTCATAACATTAAGATTGAACTACTGTAGTCACATGAACTGTTTTAAATACGTCTTCAGTAGCTTTCCGGGCATTGAAAGTGTTAATTATCTTGCTGTCAATGGAGGCCTCACTGAACCATTGGATTTTATCAAAAATATCTTAATTTGTGTTCTGAAGATGAATGAAGGTCTTACGGGTGTGGAACGACATGAGGGTGAGTAATTAATGACAGAATTTTCATTTTTGGGTGAACTAACCCTTTAAAATATGTCATTGGCATTTTGTCTCGAGATGCACAGCAGTAATGTTTTTTTCTAGTATTCGTTTATAAAAGAATGTATAATTTATATTTGAATTAAGGCCTAATTCTGGCCTTGGTTAAGCCCTGTCTGTGAAACTGGGCTATCAAATATTAATATGGATATTTTTCTTACAAAAACCCATCGCTTTACTTCAGAAGGCCTTTATTAACCCTATGGAGCCTTACTTTTATGATGGATGAATGCACATTTTTGGGCTTCAAAATCTCGAGCCCTATTAACTACCATTATAACGCTTGGAAGAGCCAGGATATTCGTACATCCACAATCTCCAGTTGTGTTCGTCTGAAAGAAGATAGTCATATACATCTAGGATGGCTTGAGGGTGAATAGATCATAGGATAATTTTCATTTTTTGCTGAACTAACCCTTTAATTGTCATGAAAATGTCACAATAGAAAAATCGTTATAGTTTTAAAAATGCTGACTTTTATTTTAGCAAAATATATAGTTTCTTTTTTATTTTTGGGATATTTTGACCCAGAAATGTTCTTGACAGGTTTTGTGAGATTCCCTGATACACCTAAGACAGATAGATATGTGTTTGCTGCAGTTCTAGCTGGCTGTTGAATAACAAATCCACTGTCTACAAGCTGTTTTGCATCTAATTCAGTCTGTCACTGTAACTTCAACTTGTCAAATCCTCATCAAGCTCCTGATTAGTTCAATCAGTTCCGCTTCCTCGAGGCCTCATCATATTATCTGAAATGAGTTCTGCTGTCTGGTGGAGGTGGGGGCGCAAACTATTGCTTGCGGAGTTGGCATGTATTGCAAACACTAACTCAACTTGAAGTCTCAAACTGTCTGGTGCTGAAATTGCCTGTGTTGTGGCGTGTGACATTGGAAGATGTGAAAGAGTGTAGCGCTGCTGAGATCACATCAGGGATGGTGAAGTAAATTCTGACATCTCTGCTTGGGTTGTTGTATAGAGGTTTGTGCAATAAACTGAAAGGAGATTTTATGTCACTTGTTGGAGTTTGGGTTCCTTGCCACTGCTGCCTCTGGCTTGCTTATGATGGTAATTAATCAATACTGAACTTACTTAAACTGGACAATGACACGGTTTTCTTACAGAGCTGCTATACAACCAAAATTATGTTGTTGCTTGTAAAAAGCACTGTATAAATAAGGGTGACTTGACTTTACTTGACATAGTTGTCAAGTTCATCCAACCCTTAAATTTTATATAAAATGAATACTAATCTTTGGTGAATGGAAGGTCTAGGCCAAAGCCTGGCACAAGCTTGGGGTTCCTTAGAAACTTCCAGCTTCTTACAGCGTCATCTTGACATCAGCATTTTTCAGTAAAGGAAAAGAGAGAAAAAGAGACTGTGATCTTGTGTTCAGTAATTTTAAAGGGTGAAGATGTCACACCCTCTTGAGGTATCTGAGACAATAAGGAGCTGTTCTCTTGGAGGGAACTTTACGAGTCTTTGTGCCTTTAGAAGGATATTAGCATAAGACACTGGATTGGATGCATGAGAGAAGAACCTTCTAGATTCTTATAATACTAATGTGTCACAGAGTTTGTAACATGTAACATAAATTACCAAATGGGACACACATGTTGGAATCCGTAGATACCAAACATGCTACCCATGTGATTTCAGTTTAAATTTGCAACTCTCGATCATTAATAACAAAATTGTTCAGAAGAGAGAATTAATACATAGAATAAACCCTATAAAAGGAAAATCATGAGAGGGGAAAATTGGATACATGTTTATACATATCTCAAGTGGTTATATATAGAGTATATAGGATTAAGAGGGTTTATTTGCCCTTCTCAGAAAGAATGTAGTCAGAGTCACTAGTCTCTGCAAAAAATTTTCTGATCGTAAAAGTTATCAGTTTCCCTGTGTCCTGAAACAGGACACCTAGTTCTGCCTGTGATTTAGTTTAGGATGCTAGTTGCAGTTTTAGAGGGATGGGTTCACAGAACTTTGATAGAGTGAGTTTCTGGATAATTCATTAAATATAATGAATAATTGTGTGTCTGATTGGTCCAGACTCTACATTTATGATGCTTTTATCTGTTATCCTGCTTATCTAGCAACTTAAAGTATCTACAGACGTGGTGAATTACTACTTCAATTTCTTTACCAAGTACAAAACAGAGCCATGATCATCTTCATCGAGTGTATGAGACCAAATTCAATGTGTTGCGAGTGTAGATAATGTCTTCAATTGGCCCTGTTGAGTTCAAAATATGGCAAAGATGCTTTCTGATAATAACCTGATATATATCATTTAGGCTGATTAATATTCTAGTGTTTTGTCATTTTGAGATTTTGGAATTGGCCGATAACCAATTCAGCAGATTGACATTGCTTGTTCCCCTTGTGTTAGTTCCAAAATCCATCTTATGGTAAAATATTTTTGATAATGTTTTGAATAAATAATATGAATGTGCATTTCATTCCATTATTTTGGTATACATATCATAGGCTGTGTATGTTATGTACCATTGTTGTATCAGCTCCAGCTAAATCTGATGGTTTTAATAGAAAAAAATGACCTGAAAGAGCGTAAATGTTCTTAAACTTGAAAGCTTGAGGTCTTGAATCCACATCTGAGAAATGTTGAATCATATTCACTGGTAAGAAGTTTTGCCCCCTCATGGCTCCCTCTTTAAAAGAAAGAAAGAAATGCTAGAATTACCACAGCCTTAAACTCAAATCGGTTGACCACTAATGTTGCCTTTACCGTGGCTCAAGTGCTCCAGCCTGTGCTTTATCTCCAAGCATCTATTTTCAACCTTAAACTGACCAAATTCTTACAGCTTAAAATGTTACAAGATCCCTCATCTGCTGCTTTCAGAGGCAGGAGAGACCAATTGCTAAATTACACGGTGACGCATCGAGTTTCTCGAGCTCTGAGTCACAGTAGAGGTCTGAGATTGCTTGAGATTGATGTCACTGGAGTCAGAATTGTGAATTTCCTTGTCCGAGCTGGAGCGATATGAAATACAGCTATTAGGGAGAGAATCAGTCTTATTTCTGCTTTCCATGTGTCAGTGTGGCTTTACCAGTCACCCGTGAGATCAGATTTGGTTCTTACATTGTTACCATGCTTGTGTAATTTTGATTCATTTGTAACTCAATAAGTTGATGTACAGTGCTGCACAAACTCTGTTGTTTTCACTCTTGAATGAGTCACTAACTCTGAATATGAGCACAATATGAGTCTCATTATGTTCTCCAAGGGTTCCAGTTGTGTGCCTTGTTTTACATACTGGATTAATAATGAATATTTTTACCCCATGGGCACTCTCAGATTGGAAATCTGTACTGGAGAGTAAATAGAGATGCAAAGATACTAAACTTCTACACCATTATTCAGAATATCTGCTGATACCAATAGTTCGATTTTCTTAAGGGAAAAAAATCTCTTCCAACTAATGCTATAAGCTATATAGGGAACCCTGCCATTTGTTACATTAATGTAATATTATAGGTTCAAATTCCAGAGTCTTATAAGTATTATATTGCTATTTGCTTTTAAATATGAGTACGCCCAACTAAAAAGAGAAATGTTTGTTTATGAAAACTCAGTTGTAGTTTTCATAAACACTTGTCATCAGACATATATAATTAACAGTAAATAAGCTCCTCTCTAAAGTTTTTATAGCTATCTAACAAACTGTGTAGAGCATCAAAATGGCATTTATTATTTGAAAATTGTAATAAAATGAACAGTATTTGAAAGCCTGGACATTGAGTTGCGTTACAAATAATGTTTGGTGTAGGGAAAAAACAGACCTGGCAACCCTGGCTTGAACTATTGGTGATTCATAGGGTCAAATGGAGCCTGTTTTTGCATCACTCATTTTTTTAAATTAATACATTATAGTCGTGTTAACTTTGACAGCCTTAAACTCAACACAAGACATTTTCTTCACACACAGTAGGGCTGTGCGATATGACGATATATATAGTTACCACGAAAAAGTCTATAGAGATTTTGCATCGTATGTATCATAGTATGTAAATATATTGCACTATTGACACTTCAGAGTGATGAAATGCATGAATGAGAATATAAAGAGCGGGACGTGCTTGATGTTAAAAGAGTTATAAGCGAAATATATCCTGAAAAGGAACTCGGTGCGGCACTCATACTGACTGGCTCACTGCCAAAGTGCGCGCATGAAACCTGCCTCTATCAGAAGGCAATCGCAAATTAGAGACGTGCTCGATGTTCAAGTGTATTAAGCACAATAAGTAGGGATGGGCGATTATACTGGTAGACACAATTAGATGGTTGAAATTTGTCAACTGGTAAAGATTTTTGACTATCTTCTCTGTCAAGGTTATGCTCACGTGAGGTTGCTATGCTGCGTGGTCACAAAAGATTATAATTTGCATGAGTTTTTAAGCATTACAGTTAAAAAACAATTGGTTTAAACTTTTTAAGTGCAATTGGCAGCAAAAGACAACTAATTTCAGCATATGCACATGCTCTCCGAAGAGAATGCCGTTTCTCGGCGCCGTCTGAGAGAAGCGCAACATAAAGCCGCTGCTCATAGAGTGCGAAGACTGAACTGAGTGCCTTTTGATGCCTAATTGAGCTTGAATGGTTAAATACATATACCTATGTGCCAAAGTGACCACGTATTTGCAAGTAAACAGAGCCATTTATGTCTTAAGTGAAGGTACAGTTGGGAAAGACGAGGCTCGAATTAATGGATCGGTGCAGTCAGACTTAAAGGGACAGCATCCAAATTTACCTGCTGTCATTATTGATGCTAATCAAACAAAAAAGAGAACTCTCTTACTGCTTGCTTTTGTAACTTTAATAAGAATAAATGTATATTGAAATTACTCAGTAAAGACTATGCATTGTTTTTTATACCTTTGATTACTTTGTACATTTTCTAGCTCTTGAAGTTTTTTCATGTAGGTCTATTTCGTCTGTCTTTGTTCTATTGTAGTTTGTCTTCTTTGCTCTTTCTTTATCACAGTTTATTTGTCTTCAGAGTTTTTAGGCTAGTATTAATTTTTTTAATTATATTGAAATCGATGATAATTATGGAATTTCAATGATATGAAAAATGTTGATGATATAAAAATGGCAGATCATGAAAAAATTGCTTTTATCGCCCTATGCCACTTATTGGCCGATACATTTGTGTATATACAGTAACTCGCTAAAAGTATTGATGCTGCTAACTTTGCTGTTTACAAAATGCTATAGTTTTTCCAGCAATAAGCTAGGCTACAAGCAAAGCTGGGCTAAAACTGAGTGAGCTTAAGAAATAATCAAATGCTTGCTTAAACTCTTATCTCTCTTTCTGTGGAATTGGAAAGTCCGATTTATTCTAGTGCAGGAGTCAGTCAAACAGTACTATGATTTCAGCATAGTAGTCCCTGCATAGCATTATAATTGTTGATTTTTAATTAAACTGACATTTATTAATTAATCTTAAAACTGCTCTTTGTTACTATGTCTTAGACTCATAATAAATAAAATATTATTTACTGTTCAATTTTAACATGGCATCCTAATTGGCATTCATTGCTAGAAACAAAATACGACTCTCGTTAAATTATATATTAAGATATTGCCCCCTTAAATAGCTTCAATGTAGTAAACTACTTTTTGTTAGAAGCTTGTAGTGTAGATAACTATTTGAATTGATGAGTAGCTTGTAGCATCTCAAACACTTGGGTAATGCTGTAATTAAAACCCACTGAAAATCTCCACTTTTCCCCCTCTTGCTCTCCATCCCACTTCATATAATTATTCTGTACTGACAGCCATTGGGCATAACTAATGTAGTTATGGGCGGCTGTGTTGGTGTTAGAAAGTGTTAGAGTGTTTCTGATTCACTGTATTTGTCACAGCCAGTATTGTTTTTATTTGGAGCTTGAACGGAGCTTAATTTAGATTTTGATTGTGCTAAACTAAATAGTCACGAATAATGTTAAAGGTTATGGTGAAGCATTGTCGTTGTCATGACACTCGGCAATTTTTTATTTTTTTTATTTTTTTTGAGGGATTGCACTAGGACTGCACAAAATGGGGCAAAAAAAACTGACACAAAAAAAAAAATGACATTGCGATATTTTGTTTTTATGTGATGATGCGTTATGAAAACAATTTCACCAGATGACTTGAATAGCTGTATTTGGAAAGAACTAATCATTCTAGCATGATTGGGGTGATTTTGTAGGGCGGCGCTTGTCTACTTTTAAACAAACCAATTCAAGTCGAAAATAAATACTATCTGCTTATATCATCCGTATGAAATGTGCATTTCTCTCTATATGGGTTTTTTCACTACTGCAGTGATGACGAGGCAGCGTCGTCAACCTTCTTTGCAGCTGACACTGGCTCAGAAAACACTAGTTTATTAATAAACAGTGTTGGGAGTAATGCATTACAAGTAACTTGAGTTATGTAATCAGATTACTTTTTCAAGTAATGCATTGCTTTCTTCAATTTACAACAAATTATCAAAGTACTTTTTCACTTTTATTGTTTGACAGCTCTCCTGTCCACATGTTGGGAGAAATAAAGTGCAGAGGTGTTGTGTGTGCTGTGTAAACATGTTGGTTATTGTAGTTCTAGACTAAATGTGAACATGTTTACATGCCCGAAAAGTGCAATATCAATTTTACGCAAACCTGTAATTATTAACTATATTAAATTACACAAATATACTTTATGTATTTAATCTCACTTTATTAACCAATGTCTTTGCTGCTGACCTTCAGTGATTTAATTCAACCATACAAATAAGCAAAAATAACTTTATATTAGATTTAAAAATAAGAGTATTGAACTTCCTCCTGTATTCTATTCTTCTTTAATCCAGAAGGTCTGTTTGAGCTGCACCCTCTACTGTACAGGCGTAAATATGCATTTCCTTCAGCCTAAGGCTTATTCATTTCACTTTTGTTAATATAAAAACAAACTTGCAATTCCAGCCCAGCTGAAAAAAGTACCAGAAAAGTAATGTAACATTACTTGTAACATTGCCAATACTTTTCATAAACATAGACAAGCACTGCCCTACAAAATCATCCCAATCATTCTAGAATGATTAATTATTTCCAAATACAGCTATTCAAGTCATCTGGTGCCAATACTTTTCATAAAAAAGTAACCAAGTAATGCAATTAGTTACTTTTTTGGGGGGTAACGCAATATTGTAGCGCATTACTTTAAAAGTAACTTTCCCCAACACTGTAAATAAATGATTAAAATGTCTCCTTGCTGTTTTCCCAACACATTCATCATTACTTTTGCCGGTGCTTTGCGGAAATCTATATACATGCTCTTGAGCACAGTATAGGCTATATTATGCCTGTATTAAATGCTCATTATGGTTTAGTATTCTCCTATGTATATACTTTAACCGCATGTTTATATTAATTTGTCAACTAATGGCTTAAATGAAAGACATAGTCGACTAGAAAAAACCCTAGTTTGATGAATCCTTCACTGAATGAACTGCCAATCGAATCTGCCAAACAGTTACTGAATCAAAATGAACAACCAGATTTTCACAAGTTCCATTTCAATACATCAGTACATCACAAATATTTTTTTTACTTTTAAAAATGTTTTGGTTTTTCTTTTCTCTGTACAGTGAAGGACATCAGATATCAGTCCTGTTTAATGATGTGCTATTTTTACTCAAAATCTCTGCATCTGTTTGATCCTTCACAGAAAGTTCTGGGAGACCTTCATCTCCATCTGTCATGAGAACCACAGTCTCCACGGCATCACCTTTGAACAGATTAAGATCCAGCTGGAGGCCCTGGAGCTGAAAAAGACCTATGTGCTCAACCCGCTGGCCCCAGAGTTCATCCCTCGTGCCCTGCGCTCGCAACATCCCCAGGGTCCTGGCAAACACCAGCACTCCCCACCCAAGGTACAGGACAATCCAGACTCTCCTGAGGAAAAAAAAAAAGATGTTTTGACTTTGATTTTGTTGTGTTCCTCTTCCATTTCACACAATGGTTGTCACAATTGGGCTTTTAAAAGCTATTTCAGGCCTCCTCACAATACAAAGAAATCCCTGCCAAATGGGCCAATTTTATAACTCTCACGCACGGAAAGAAAGACGTGACAGTCACGGCGTCTGCTCTGATACGGTCAGTGGCGTCCACGGTGGAGGATTTGATATGACGTGCTGTGATGTGAAGGCATGCACACTCTCCCCCACTGACATTAATAAAAGGGTTTGGTTCTTTGTGAAGCGTAGAGCATCCGTCTAAATGCAAGCGAGCTCTCGCACCCTCAAAACGAATAATATGCCAATCAATCCTCAGCTCTAAGGGGAGGAAGGTAAACATGCCAGAATAGATGAGTGAGGAGACTTCCTCTTCCTCCTCTTTTTTTTCTGTAGCTCAAATTTGTATCTGTTTCTCCTCACCCCCTTCGTTTCATCATTCTGACAAGTTTCAGAGGAGTATTGGCTGTTCCACTTGCTGCCTTCAAAGTGCAAGTGTCCTATTGGTGAATCTCGCGAAACCTGTGCAACCGGTCATATTTCACCCCAAAATTAAAGGAACATGAAGCCTATATTTGAGACAATTAAGATATTTTGTGTGCTTTTTACATGTATAGTGAGACTTTCTCTGTTATTATTCCCATTCGTCTTATATAAAGTGTAATGGCTGCTCTTGAATAAGTGTCAATGGAAAAGGGTTCGCCCTGACCCCCAGAATTGTCTGATCAATGGCGAATGTGGGAGTGTTCAACCACCATTACCGCTATTACTTTTCCACAATCTTGTTACGTTTTTGCTTACCGATTTCCCAGTCTGTATCTACATCACAATAACAACAATGTCACCTGGTCATAGTGAAGACAAAGTGATAATGTTTACAGAAAGCACAAATGATCATGGGTTTCTTTAATAGCCAGAGTGTTGAAGTTGTTTACACAGCACAGCATCGAAGGCACTCTTTGTTTGAGGTGATTTGTTTCACTGATTGCCATGGTGACAGCCTGTTTCAAAAGCTATACCAGCCATAACTAAAAAGCTTGAATGGAAAAGGTCAGTAAGAGAAACAGTATAAATCTCAGTCCAGAATACGCTTTTCCATACAGATGTGGGAAGAATTCAAAAACCCAGTTTTTAACCAACTAACTGCCATGTTATGGTCATCTCTGATGTATCTTGAATGGAGCTTGGTAATTACAAGCATCACCATTGAATTCGTCCATCTCTTGACAGGTGTGTCCCCATTTCTGTGCTGTAATTTCACAGCCATTGTACAGAAAGTAGCTCATCACATGCTATTGAAATAACTAGCGTGATGGGCGGTTCCTTCAAACGTGCTGGCCCCAGAGCAGCAGTGCTCGGGGCTGCCAAGACTAGGGCCAGCAGAAACGTCTGAATCGCCCGTTGATGCTGTCAGTATGCCATTCTGAATACACTCAATGACATTGATCTGTTTTGAAAAGCCATGCTTTTCTAATTGATCACACCAATGGACTCTGATTTGGAAGCTGTTGGCAGCACAAAAAATTACAAGGGTAATTTTTTTTTCTTGTACATTGCGGTGCTGTAATTCAGGCACCAAGAACAAGAGTTTGTTCCACTCGATTCCCTGACTATCTTTCCAGTTACTGCTGTTTTTCTTGGAAATCATCTGTGTGTGCTCCAAACCGCCCCCTCAAATCGCCTTCTGCCCTCATTTTACTCCACCCACGTGAACCTCATATCAAGAACATCTCAGACGAGATTTGCCTGACCATGTGGAAGTAAACTGTTGTAACCGTTTTGACAAATCAGTGCTGCCTCACGGCGATGCTCGTGTACAGGGTGACTGTCGGCACAGAAAGGGGAAGCACACCCCCCTGACCCTGTGACTATTGTTAGCACACGGGATGCGTAAGGCCCCTTCCCCCTCACTTTCCTTACACAGCCTCCTTCATCCTCTAACACTGAATCACTCAAACCCTCCTCTTCCTCCTCTCCACAGGCGAAAGGACAGCTGGCCAATCACACTGAACCCTTCCCCCCTGAAGGCTTTGGTAAGTCTCTCTCTTTGACCTCTTGTTCTTGAAGGTTTGAACATTTTCACACATTTTCAAGGCACCATTTAATTGGGTGAATTATGTGTTCTCTGGTTCTGAAGTGCTACAGCCTATGGTTCTCATGATTCTCAATTTTTGTGTGTGTGTGTAATATATATATATATATATATATATATATATATATATATATATATATAATTACACCAATAGGAACAAATCAAGTTGTTTTCCATTGTTACATAAGATACTACATTTGGTGTTAGATAATAAGTTCTACTATTCAATACAACTGTTATAATTATAATAAAAAATAGTTATAATAATAGGTGTAGTGAGCATTTGAATATTATTAACAATAAAAGTAGTAGTGCATATATACTGCCTAGCCAAAAAAAAAGTCGCTGTTTGGATTTAAATAGGCAAATGCTTAAGAGTTTATGACTGGATCATTATTGCAGTGACTCTTTCTAGCATATTCTAGATTTTCATTTCTTAAACATACATAAACTTGACTCTTGCATTGTCAGTACAAGATCTTGACCAAAAATGGATGCACCTCTTGATAGAAATAATGTCCCAAAATTTATTTCCATCAAGAGGTGCATCAGTTTTTGGTCAAGATCTTGTATTGACAATGCAAGAGGTGAGCACTCTCTAAAGTCTCCTCCAGCACATCCTAAACACTTTCAATGAATGTGAAAATGATTCTTCATACTTCATGTTGGGACCATTCTTTCGCAAATTTGAGCCTGGTGAATCTTGACTTTGTCATCCTGGAATATGGCCATGATGTGTCTTCCTACATGGTCGTTTAAGAAATGAAGATACACACACCATTAATTAGGTTTAGAAGAACTGTTGTCAAACATATAACATGCTGGAAACATAATAATCACTGCAATAATTGATCATAGTGTAAGCATTTACTATACCAGTATAATATATTAGCACGTCAGTTCTAATCCTATTTTTATAGTTGACATTATAATATATTGATATATGATATATACTAGGATTGACATTGTTAGTATATAATATGAATGAATATTATTCTAATATTTGGTGCAATTAATAATGTGTGAAAGTGAAGGAAAAAATGTCTGTATGATTAAAGTAATTATTTTTACCCCATGTCATTTGCCCTCATGCCATTCCAAAGCACATAAGCCTTTCCTTCATCTTCAAAACACAAATGATGATATGTATGAGAGATTTCTGTCTCTTTATTGAAAGTCCATTCTGCCAAAACAAAACGTTTAAGCTTCAAAAAGTTCATAAAGAGATTGTGAAAGCAATCTGTTTGAATTGAGCAGATTTTACAAATATGGTAAACGGAAGCTCGAATGTGCTCTCTGTGTGTGCATTCATAAATGTTTAATGAATGTAAATAAAATTCTAAATTAAATCTGTTCATAATATAAAGGGTCTCTTCCAGAGGACTTGGATTGAACCGCTCGAATCATATGGATTACTTTTTTACAATGTCTTTGAACGTACTATAGTGCTAAACTTGTGACAAACTCGGTAGCCACGGTAGAAGTCACTTCGGTTTACCCGTTTAACATTCACATTGAGTAGTTACCTGGAGTATGTGACAGAGAGGTCAGCAGCTTTCAACCCCTCATGAAGTAGACATTTTCACGGTTTTTGACCTCTGATTGGAGAAGTTTAAGGATATTATTGGTGTGATGTGACAGAGCTGTCAGTACGAATCGAGGTCATTAGTTTGTAGAGTGCCGCTTGAGTGATTGTCGAGGCAGAAAGAGAAAGACACAGAGAGAGAGAATAGAGAAGACCGAGTCGAGATCAGTGAAGTGGATCCAGCTTCCTTCCAGCCTCACTTCTTGCCCAATCAAAACACGATCCCCCCGATAATGTGAGGCAGCAGCGCCAATTCTCTCTGAATTACTCCCTTGGATTGCTGTGTATGTCTGGGAAAATGACTTGAGCCAGGTATGTGTGCGTAGTGTGTGCCGTTCAGCGTTCACGAGGACATTTTTTGGGGTGGTTGTAGCATAATGATTCTGGAGGAGTTGGGCTTTTAACACACTGGTTCAATCTGAAGCAGCGATGACCCTGAAATTGGTACAGGTTTGGGTGTATCAGGGCGTAGAATTTCACACTAGAGATTTTAGATCTCAAATCAGTATTGGGAGAATCTCACGAAACTTGTCTAGAACATCAAACGGCTTGTCCTATGTAGGGTCGCATTGATCCTGGAGCCTTTTAAAAATTGTCCTAAAAACTGGAAATACTTCTCTCTCTCTCTCTCTCTCTTTTGATTTTGGGTTGAAATTTGACCTGGACATGGTCTTGATTGATTTTGTGAGATTCACCAATAAACAGTACCTGAGAGATGATTCATTTGAATTCATTTTACATCCTGGAAGTGCACAAAATAAGCGATTTATTGGAATGTTGTACGGTCATCTCTTATCAAAAATGAGTGCTAAAAGAAGGCTGTGAATGACAGATGGAGAATCGAGATTTTCATTAAATTGGTAAACTGAGACTTGGAGAAGCATTTTACTAGAACTATTGAGTAGTGTTGTCCACATGTGCAAGTATTTTTTGTCAAGACATTTGGTTTTGGCAACAGTTAAACCATAACCAAAAGGACCATTTTCCATTATTACATTTTTCTTTTACCTTTCTTACTTGTTAACAGCGGTAAATGTGTAGGGCACAGTAAAATTTGGGTTTAGGGTCTAGCAAAATGTGTGAATTGGAGAAAAAGTTATTAGAGATTTTATTATCAAAATCGTTTAAATTTTATTTGATTACATTTTATTTCATCATTAGTGTTCTCCAGGTTGCTTACAATGAAAGTGTTTGCTAAATGCCTAGTTTTCCACTCTACTACATGATACAATAGAATTCACAATACTTGTCAAATTGTCACAGTTAAAAACCAAATTATTGAGCAAAAGAGCAGTGTTGGTCAGGCTTTGGTGCTTTGCCATCCAAGTGTATCAATATTGTATTGTATGAAATAGCCTTTGATTCCTTTAGTCTCAGTTTTGGTTGATGTTTGTGTATTCAGTTCAGCCCAGCGCTGCCGTGTTGATGGGGAACCCAATTCAGGCCTTTACTCCACCAGGAGCGGGGGCTCCAGCCTCCGGCAAATCACCAAGCCCCGTTCAAAGAATCGACCCCGGAGCCAGCATCCTTTATGTGCCCGCTGTCTATGGCGGCAATATGGTGATGCCCATGCCTCTTCCGGTACGTTCTGGATGTATCTCACTTTCTCTTCAACATGGGTCATGATTTGAGGCCAGACATTTCAGCCCATTCTCATGTTCTTTTTACTGTTGATTAAAATCTAGAGGTCCTCATCTCTTCACTGTAAATGTATTTCCTTGAACATCCTGTACCCTAACCCTCACCTTCTCTTCACCAGATGCCATGGCCTGGCTATCAAAATCGTTTCGCTGTGGATCCTCGCTTCATGAGTCATCCGGCTGCCATGGCTGCGTACAACCTCAACCTGCGGCAATCAGCCAGTCGTGCCTCACCTGTGCTGTTTGGGTTCAGTCACCCATCTCCTTTGGGCCTGAACCAGCAGCCCACTTCTGAGAAAGATCTACTTCAAGAGCCCAGTGGGAATGGTATAACTCATAACACTAGTCTCTTTCATTTTAACTGCACTGGTAGCTCAACTGATGCATGCCAATAGCTGCACTAAGGTCATGGGTTAGAAATGCACTGTGGGTGGGAATCAAAGCAAATATTCCTTTAAAATAATATATTTCACACAGACATATTTTTATTGGCTGACAGCTCACATTGTACCTTTACTCTTGCCTTTACACACTACATTGTAAGTTTATTTCAAAAGTTTAACTTTGAAACCTGAACTCTCAGGTTTGAGCCGTCATGACTGTTGGTGGAGGCTCTGCTTTTTGGGTTGTATTGTGCTGATTTGTTGCCATTCTTTAGGGAAAATCGACATTAATGGAAAAACGGAGCATTGTAGGCTGCTGACACCTGAGAGGAAAGCCCCTGAGCTGAAGGAAAAACAGGTACGTTCCATCCGCATGTTCTCTTTCTGTATTTCCCAGTTTAATCAGAAATAAATCAAAGGAGCCACCCACTATGCCCTCCCACAAGAACACTTGTAACATGGACCATTTATCTTCACTCGTCCACTGCATGCTCAAAACACTTCAGTTCTCCTACTCTTTTACACCCTCCATTAGCGTCACATGTTGGTAATGATTGTACTTTCTACAGGGGGACCCAGAATCGGTGCATAACAAGAGTCCAGAGCCCCAGTCCAACATGGGCTTCCCCGGTAGCCGCCTCATACGCAAAGACCCACAGGCCCAGAGGGCCCTCAACTTCCACCTGGGCCCCCCGCATCCCGGCTTCCCCCCTCACCACGGAAACAATCAGTTTCCGCAGCAGTATGGGCTCTCCCGACCTCCCCTCCGAATGCAGGCCCCCATCCACCCTCAAGCCTCCTCCTTCCCACCGTCGTTCTTTAGTGGACCTCCAATGACGCACCGTGGACTACAGTCTCCGGTCCTGGAGGGGATGGAGGGTGGTGAGGGCTCGATGGGAGCGGTTCCAGGTGGGGTGGTTGAGGATATGAAGGGTGTGGTGAGAGGCCTGCCCCCACAGATGCACCAGCAGCCCCTGCGCCTCAACAGCTTTGGAGAAGAGAGTTTGGACTCTCTGTTGGGCGATACTCTGGGTATGTGCTTACTTAAGACTGCTTTCTTTGATTTATTGTGCTGTACTGTCTATTCTGACTCATCTCTGTATCACAGTTTTGAATTTTCTCTGCCAACATCTTTGACAGTTTAAGTTTAATCCATGTTCCAATCTTTCAGACTTCCCATAAATTCTGCAGTATTGTGCCTAAAAGTTTGAATTTGACTATATAAAAGCCTGTCCTATCTGAGCTCCTTTAACAGAGTCTGAAGCACAATGGCAACACACTCAAAACTACTCAGAACGTTATCAACCACATAGTAATGTCCTACCGATCCCCAGAATACCTTCAACCCCACAGCAACATGATAAAACCAGCCACAGACCAACATCATAGAAAGCTCCCAGAACATAGTGGCCACTCCCCTGCAAATGTAGAGCAATGCCATAGCAACCACCCAGAACATACCCTAGCAACCAAACGGCAAAGTTATAAAAAGCACATTGTAATCACATATAACACACTAGCAACTCTTGCAACCACCTTGAACACCTACAGTATGGCAGTGGTTCCCAAACTGGGGTACGCTGATGCTGAGTCTTGCCTTAAATTTAATTCTACCCTACCTTAGGGTATTATTATTTTTATTATACAACAGGTCAACAAACAAAATGTGCATTTCAAATAGGGCTGTCGCGATAACCGCAATTTCGTAATACCGCGCTTTTTACGAGCCAACCGCAGAACACTGCAAAAACCACAGCAACCGCGATATTTGCATGTTTTCTATTTTTTGAAAGGCTATGTCCTTCTCGTTTTACACTTCATACACGTGTACTAAATATTAAATAAGGTAATAATGATAGCATAATGTGTACCACGGTGATTTGTACAGAGGCTCCGTAGATTTGCACTAAACAAGCCTAAACAGACAGTGAATGTGAGAGAGATCGACTGAGCGCGTGCGATTACCTGCGTCTGTCCTTCAGGCCAAGATATATTCGTGAAAAAAAGTTGTCGTGTCCAAGGATAGCGAAATCTCTGCCTTAGCATCGAAGCATTACTGGTCAGCTGAGCCTTATAAAGTGGCGCTCAACGTTAAAATGATTTCAACAGCTTGTTTCATTTCATCTCTCTTGGAATGAATCTGCGTTTTTGAACGTGCAGTTGAATGAACGGTTTAAAGACTCAAAAACAGTCCCTTGCCGCCACCTTGTGTCATAACAATGTAACTGCACTGACTGAGATGAGTAATGTTAGTTCTGCTTATACTCGTGAAATATCAGCAGAAAGTCTTGTTTAGTCAGATTCGATGATCGGAACTAACTATTATACATAGGCTACAACAGCTCTACCATCTTATTGTCAGGTTTATGTTCTGTTTTGTAGACCCTTATTTTGACATTCTCTTTACTTCAATGCTCTTTTTAGTTTCGTTATTGAATATGATCTCTCTCTCTCTCTCTCTCTCTCTCTCTCTCTATCTCTCTCTCTATATCTCATATATATATATATATATATATATATATATATATATATATATATATATATATATATATATATATATATATATATATATATATATGGCGGTAATACCGCATATCGCGCTATTGAGCCACTCAAAAATACCGCAAGGGAAATTCCTTAACCGCGACAGCCCTAATTTCAAACACAGTATTTTAAGTATTTACTCTTTACTATTTTTCAACAAAATAATAGTTCCAATGAAAGCCGCCTCAGAATTGCAGCCACAACAGAATTGTTTCGTGAACAATTCTTCAGCTTTGAATGAATCATGAAAGTCAATCATTCAATGATTCATTCGTAAATACAGCTAGGCCCTTTCCCAAATGTCACACTCATGTGCACTTTCGGTCTTGTGGACTTGCAGTGGCCGCCGCATGTCTATTAAGTCCACGAGACCGTAGGGTGTCCCGTTTGTCATTTTAGGTTTCAGAAGGGTGCTCGTGAGCGCCCCCTTTGTGGCCTCTATGCGCCCTTGATACACACTTTTCCTGAGCCCGCACTGTTGCGAGCCTTGCAGCAGACTTCTTCCCGAATTCAAAGCGGCGTTACGTCACGAAAGTGTGGACTCGTAGAAAGACCGCAAGGGTTTAGGGTGCCATTTGGGACAGGGCCCTAGTTGATTCGTTACTGAATGAATGAATGACTCGATGACTTGCTCATGAAGACTGACTTCATGAGCAGGTCATGAGCAAGCTTTTAATTTTTAAAAGCATTTTTACCATCATATACCATGCATTTTTCTCTATTGAATTTTTTTTTTTCTTAAAAACGTTTATTTTATAGTTATTCATAAAGGTAAAAAAAAAAAAATGCACTAGAAAATCGATTTAAAGGGGCAAATATTGTCCTTTACTAAAAAAGGTATGACTGCAATCTAAGTGGAAGAGAGGGGGCATCCAGAAAGATGGTAAACCCCTCAGGGGGTACGCCACTCTAAAAAGTTTGGGAACCACTGACCTATAGCAACTATACACCAACATAAAAACATCTCAAAACACGTTAGCAACTGCATAGCAACACCCTGGCAACCATCCATAACATCCTTGCATCAGACAATTATTGGCATAGTGAATAGTGTTCGAAAATGTTTGGAAATATTTTAAACTTTGTTGTTTAGACTTGGTGTCTTAATGGTTTGGGTCATCAGAATCTCTTGTTAATCTCCTTGCATACGTCGGTCTGCTGAAATGGTCATGGTGGGGTTTGGTGAACAGACCTTCTGTGTTTTCCCAGCATGTCACAAAACTTTCTCTGTTGTGTTGTCACAGATGGTCAGGCTTCCTCAGGGCTGGATGCTCTGGGCCAGCAGCAGCAGCAGGCTCGTGTGGGTCAGTGGGGTGAACATGCTCCCTTCCTGCAGGCCGGTGTGGCCCCCTTCCCCCTGGCACAGCAGTTGGCTCATCTCGGGCAGCCGGGTCTGCGGCTCCCCCAGCAGCTCCTTCGAGCCGGCTGGGGCCTCGGCCCTGCAGCAGAGGAGGAGCCAAGACCTGCCATGCCCAGGTTAGAAGAGTCTTTGTCCTGCTGTTTATTTTGTTTACTCTGTAAAATTTCATAATGTAAATATTAGGGGTGTAACGGTACATGAATTCATCTCAAACCGTACGGTATGGACGTCAAAACAACAAATACAGGCAATCCACACACCAATCCAGAAAGGGGTGCATGCGGTAATGCAATGCTGTTTGTGAACCGCTACAACAGGAAAAAGCACAGAAGAGGAACAGACAATCTAGATGTGCATGTAATCTCTCAACCAGTGTTTTTAACTCCAGAAAGACATCAATAAAACAGCATGAGAATATCTCACGTACCATTACATTTACCTCAGCATTTCATTTACTGTCCACAGCATGTTAGTTCCACTGTATAATAATGTTTAGTTTAGTCCCCCCGCACCCCCTACAGAACCCGTACCTAACTGTGACTTCAATACTGAGGTACCGAACCATCATAAGGTACCCGTTACACCCCTATTAATTTTATTTATTTTCAGTGTGATAACTTGATACTTTTGAGACGTACTGATGGAAAGGAACATGAGGTGGGAGGAAAAATTGATCAATGTTGATCAAAATTGGCCATGCTTTTGCATTCTCTCACAAATGTTTTGCATTCCCCCGAAAAAGGTGTTTGCTTTCGCTTCGGGGAACGCAGAAGTTTTGCAAGCAAACGCAAGATTTCTTGCAAGGTTTTGTGAGCGAATGCAAGGTTTCTCTGTAGAAGGCCTATGTTTTATGAGTAAACAAACTTTCTTGGGGGAACCAAAAACTTTGGCTATTCTGTGGTTTTGGGCTTGCTTACGGTTTCCTGAGGTTTTTTTTTCTTCCTTCTCTCTCTCCAGATATCCCGGTCTATTGCGCGAAATGCTCCCTCAAGAGCATTATGAGCAGCGGGAACCGGCCGAAATGCCCCCTCCTCAGTCTCGCCTCCTTCAGTACCGTCAAGTCCAGCCCCGTACCCCCGGAGACCTGCCATCTCCCTCTTCCTCTACTACAAATCACACCTCCGGCCCCAGTCCCTTCCCAGCTCCGGTTCCACCCTCATACCCCGACACCAGCCGAGAGATGCCCATGGGCGGCCAGCCCTTCCAGCAGCACCAAGCCTTCAATCAGGCCTCCTTCTCCCTGCCGCCCGAGCACACAGCAGGGCCTCTTCCGGTCAAGTACCTCCTCCAGGAGGCCCACTGGCCCCACCCTGGCCTACCCCAGAGCCACGTGCTGGGCCACGGCATGCCCTTTGGCCTGCAGGCAATGGCCCACAGGCAAGAGCAGGGCCCCCTCACGCAGCTGCAGCACCAGCAGCAGAAACAGCAGCTCCAGGCCCAGCAGAGCACCCTGCACAGTGTAGAAGAGGTGAGGGGTGTTTTTGATCTGTTAAATTGTTCCCACACTTCATTCACTGCTTTGCTGTCTGTACTCCCATTTGCAGTCACTGCATATTTGCTGAAGTTGAATTCTCATCAACATAATGTTGCCTCAAATTGACAATTTCCATTGTAAATGAACAAATTATGATCACTTTGTTGCTCTAACTGCTGTTAGGGAGAAGTTTTAAAGGAATTATTGAATTTGTTTTGGAGGAAAAGTCCATGAATGAGTACTAAAACTCAGAAATAATATAGCATTTTAGCACTTCCAGTTCCATCGTCCTTAAATCAATGAGTTTTTTAAATGAGTTTTTGGTTAAATGTCTGAAATAAGGTCTGTGGTGAACACAAGCACAACATTTTATTATACAACATAAAATACATCAGTAATACCCCCTTGCAAATAACCTTTTTGTCAGAACCTATAGTAAATTACGTTATTGTGTTTAGTTTCAAACTTTCCCAGTACAGGATTTTAAAATGTAAGATTGTACCCAGATGTCAAAACTACAATAAGATTTCACTTCTACTGTTAATGAAATTTTGGTAATTTACGTGGTTTTCTCTATGAAATGGATAGCCTAATTGTTATATAATTGTTTTTATGGTATACCCAAAAGGGTTAATTTTGTAAAATGTGATTGTTGGTACATTTTACCAGTATTTACCATACTTTCAATACAAAAATTAAAATAGGAAAGCATTAAAAAACAAATTTTATATTTTAGATTTGTTTTTCAAAAAGGCTTTTTTCAAAATGTACATCTTGAAAAAAAAAAGGGGGTGTCTTTTAATCAGGGTCGTCTTTTATTCAGAACAATATGGTATTTATAAACACTGAAGGTGTTTTGTTTGGACTTCTGCTGCTACTTGTGTGATTTTGCATATAAAAATAAGCTGAAAATGGACAAAAAAATAATAAAAAATTGGGCTACATATCTCTGGCATTCAAATAAACTCGCACTGTTTTTGATGTTTTAATTGAAAAGTTGGGCAAAAATGTATACAAACAAGTATCTCTGTGATTGCTTTAGTTTCACGCTCATTTTTTGTCTCTCAGTATGAACCACGGGGCCCTGGGCGGCCTCTGTACCAGAGGAGGATCTCCTCCAGCTCCCCACAGCCGTATCCGGACAGCCTGGATCCTCAGGACCACCCCACACCCTCCTACAGATACCCCTCAGCAGACCTATGGCTAGGCAGCAGCGGGCCTGGCCCGAGCCCCGCTCCTCTCCACAACATTCCATGTAACGGAGCGAGCCACCTCGTCCCTCACAGGGAGGTTTTAGGTGCGTTTCATTGACCTTTGCGTGCGTAGGATAGATTTGTGTGATATTTGAGTGCAGTTACTCATTTAACCAGTAATATTGGATGGTTAGAAATTCTCATCATATCCACCTTATTTTTAACATAAGAGCGGCTTGGTCATTTGCAACTTGAATGTGTGGAGGCTTCCAGTGTCATTCACATAAACACATAACAAAATTACTAAAACTTAAAACTAAAATTAAAATGAAAACTGGAAATAATGTAAAAATAAAAGCTAATTCAAAATATTAATAAATACTATAATATTATATAAATAATACTAAAATAACACTAGTTGTGGTAATATATTCATATACAGTATGTAGCAATATTGTTCATTCTTTTTCTTGCAATATTGTAGAACTATTTTCAATCATCACATCTTTAGAATCAACCTTAAAGGAACACTCCACATTTTTCGGAAATAGGCTCGTTTTCCAACTCCCCTAGAATTAATCCATTCAGCCGATGTCCAGGTCTAGCGGTACCACTTTTAGCATAGCTTAGCATAGTTCATTGAGTCTGATTAGACCATTAGCATCGCGCTTAAAAAGGCCCAAAGAGTTTTGATATTTTTCCTATTTAAAACTTAAAACTGGGTCTTAGTACACAATGTAACTACAGAAGTGTCAAGTTTTAAATATGAAAAATATCAAAACTCATTGGCCATTTTTGAGCGAGATGCTAATGGTCTAATCAGATTCAATGAACTATGCTAAGCTATGCTAAAAGTTGTACCGCCAGACCCCAGAGATCGGCTGAATGGATTTGAAAACGGTAAAACTCAACTGTTTAACTCTAGGGGAGTTGGAAAATTAGCCTATTTTCAAACAAATTGGGAGTGTTCCTTTTAAAACAGCATTTAGTCACCTGAGAGAGAAATATACCAAGCAAAATGCTTGTTTAATAATGTGCACTAATGTTGTTAATGTTATTTGTCTTTATCTGTGATCCCATTAACCCCTGTACATTTGATCTCATTATATATAAAGGAGGTTATAATTGACACTTGACCCTGTGGTGTTGAAGTGATAACGATGTGCACTAATTGTTCCTCAGTTACGAAGGCGATGACTGTAGCGGATGAGCACGTCAAAGCAGAGTGTCTCCAGCAGTCTCCTCACCCCGCTAGCACCGCGTCTCTGCAGCACCACGGACAGTTCCCACCCCTCATGCCCAGCAAGCAAACCCCACCGGACCCAGGAGGAGGAGGAGGAGGAGGAGGAGGAGGAGGCAACACCAGCCCAGGGGGTCCCCAGGGGCCCGGCAACTCCAAGCCCCCGACCATGTCCTACGCCAGCGCCCTCCGAGCCCCTCCAAAGCCCCGCCCGCTGCCTGAGCAGGTCAAGAAGAACAGTGACCCCATCTCTCTGTTACAGGAACTTAGCATAGGCAGTTCAAACAGTAGCAATGGCTATTACACGTATTTTAAGTAAGTCAATATATATGAACTATATACACCTGTTAAAAAGGAAAACTGTTGAAAAAAAAATAGAATAACAATCTTAAAAAAACTATAAAAATGTCTTTTGATTTTGTGGAATAGTTAGACATTTTGCGTTTTATTATTTTTTACTTGCTTTAGTACTAGTTGTTTCTTTTACAGTTTGGCATCTGTGATTTTACAAACCGAATCAGCATATATATAAATATATATATATCATGAAACACCAAAACATTTGGGGAAAAAAACGTTTAAAAAAATCAATAACAAAAAAAAAAAGATTTATGAAAAAAAGATTTTTAAAAACACCATGAATTAGCTGACCACTCAGCTGCCTGTCTTTCCTGTAATTATGTCCGCTCTCTTTGCATCCACTCCCAGAAGTAAAACTTGAAGTGATTTTTCCCAGCTGGCATTTTTTTATGATGTTCAGTTTCTTGGTGTGTTTTCTTGTGCTTGCAGCTGAGTGGTGAACTGACTCGGAATAAAAAAAAAAATATTATAAAAAGTTGTATAGATGTAGACAAACTTTTCTCAAACCTGTACATACGAATAAATGAATACGAGATGACAATTGTGTGCTTTTATTATTCTACCACCACTTCCACATGTAGAATGAAAAAGACATCTTTTAGTACATTTTTATTATGTTTGTGAATACATGAGGGGAAAAAAAAAATTTTCAAGGACTCTGCTTATTATTGAATGATGTGCCAGAAATCAAAATGCTCAATTTCATTAAGCAACAAAGAGTTGTTTGTGCTCACCTGATCAGAATATTAAAAAAAATGAACCATCATGAGAGCTATAATGTTCAGGAAAAGGTTATTAGTACTGGGAAAATGTAGAAAGCTAACAAAATGGTTATTTTCATGAAGCTATTAACAGTGAAGCAAACTGATTTATTAGAACTACATTGGCAGTAAACATTCAGAAAATCAACATTCATTATTCTTAAATCAGAATTCTGTTCATTATTTGGCCACAGCATAAAGAACCTTTAAGGGATTAGTTAACTTTCAAATGAAAATTAGCCCAAGCTTAACTCATCCTAGGATATTTTTCCTACACAAATACATGGCTTCGTTCAGAAGGTCTTCATTAACCCCCGGAGCCATGTGGATTACACATTCACGATGGACTGATATGGATGGAGGCACATTCTTCAACTCATACTCGTTGGTCCCGTTCACTGCCATTATAAAGCTCGGATGCGTCAGGATATTTATTAAAATATCTCAGATTGTGTTCGTCAGAAAGAAGGAAGTCATATACACCTAATATGGTTTGAGGGTGAGTAAAGCTTGGGCTAATTTTCATTTGAAAGTGAACTAATCCTTCAATGCAGTGTGTATAGCTGTTATGTAAAATACCTGGGAAGTTTCATAGCTCAAATTGCACGACAAAAAGTTTTTTTGATTCTGAATCTTCTTAAGTTCTTAAGAACTTTCCACAATAATATAAGCCAGCTGAAAAAACTTCCGGTGAAACGTAACTTGTTGGTGTGGCTGTATCTTCAATTTTCTGAGGTAGCTTTAACAGCATCAATAGTGTAATACTTAGTTTATAATCGGAAAATAGTCAGTTAAATAGTCAGGCCTACCATTAATTTAGTTGTTCAAACGTAAAATGAGATTGAAAAGACATTGTGAGAACAACAGCTGGGCACATCGTTTTTTACACTTTCCCTTCCGTTAACCAAAAACGATAGAAATGGATCATCCATTTCTACACAAGGTATGTTGGTCCTCCTTTAAAAGTAGTGATACTCCACTATAAAATGTGCCAATCTTCCCAGTATATTTTGTTCTTTCTTTATTGCTAATTTCTTTGCCCAGCTTCGCTTTAATGAACATCAGACGCAATCAAGTAAAGTTAGCTTTTTTACACTAATTGAGTGATTACAGGAGACATTATTCATTTCAGTAAGTCGTTCATCTTTCAACATACCTTTTGATGTTCATTCACGCACTGTAACTAATAGTAAAGAGGAAACTTTGCTTGATCCGCATTGCCAGTCCTCTTGAACAGCGATCTTTCGCACCACTTTAAAGAGCGCCAAAACGGTATTTATTGTTTTAATTTCATAATAAATTGATATACTCCGAAAGCTGAGACTTCGTTCCTTGGTACTTTTGATATTAAACAAAGTTTATTGCAGTATATTGGATGGGAGGCACGAGTTTGTTCTTTCATCAACTGAAAACGGCAGATTCTTGGGATTTAAGAATCGATATTGATTCATCAAAATGAGAATGATTAAAATGTTGACCCGAGGCAGATCTTGAAGGCAGCGAGTGCAGAATGACATCTTGACAGCTGAAAGTTTACTGGAAATGCCTGAGCTGACTTATCGAAAACCAGGAAGTAATGCTGCGTTCCAGGAAGGTTTTTGAGCCCGTAGGTCACGACTTCAAACCACGACTTTGTAGCGTTCCAGGCAAGTCACGCCAAACTGCCTGAGTGCAAGGAATTGACCTTTCGCCTGGAGTTTGATTGACAAGCGATCTAACCAATCATGCGCCATTTCGTCCGACAAAGCAGCCAGTAGTTAGAAGATTAACCTCGGTGGACTTGAACTTGAAAAATGGTGCATATTGACATCTTTAAGGGACTTATGCACATTTACAATCATTTCTATGACATACTTATCATTTCAGACACATAACATTGTATTATTATTAATTTGATTGCAATGTATATTTAAAAGTAGTGATACTCCACTATAAAATATGCCTATCTTCCCAGTATATTTTGTTCTTTCTTTATTGCTAGTTTCTTTACCCAGCTTGACAGCTTCGCTTTAATGAACATCCGACGCAATCAAGTTAGCTTTTTTACACTAATTGAGTGATTACATGAGGCATTATTCATTTAAGTTAGTCATTCATCTTTCAACATACCTTTTGATGTTCATTCATGTTTGTTTTGCGCTGTAAGTAATAGTAAAGAGGAAACTTTGCTTGATCAAGAGGACTGGCAGTGCGGTCCAATAATGGTAGGGGCTGCCATTATTGTTTCGTGTGCTATGTGACGTCAAAGCGCGGAACTGGGAGTACATCGATCTAGTACGAGTTCACGGGTGGGAAGTCACGGGTTTGACTTCCAGTGCACTTTCACGGGTAGAAGGTTGGAAAAACGCTTTGGTTTGTGTTGTCGACACAAACCAAAGCAAAGGATGAGGACTCAGCTCGAATTGATATGATACAATTACAATTCGTATCACTTTGTATCAAGCACTGAGGAAGATGAAAACCGAAATGTCCCTGTGTCAGGTGGCAATGTGCATTTTAAACTTTAAGTTTAATATACTCAAGTACAATGCTAAATCACAAAGATGTATGAATAACAAAATAAGCTCACTGAATACTGATGTATAATATGAATTTATATAAGAACATTTTGTGGATTTCAGTCCATCTATTAGTTTCAGTACACTTCTTAACATAAAGCAGATATACACTTTATAAATCCTTTTCTTTTCGGAAAATGAACCAAACATGGAATCATATGAGATTGAGAATGCCTTCCTCTAAATTATGAATACCACCTGCCTCAAACTAGCAACGGCAAGTAGTAAACCTTGGTTTGAAAGGCTATTGGCTATTTAAAAAAGGGACAAACTTTTAGCATGTCCCAGCTTCCTGTTTCAATAGTAAAAACATCAACAAATAAAAATGTTTGAGGGGTTTTAACAGTCTTTCTTGAGGCAGATCACTGAGAGCAGGAAGTTCAAGTGTGATACGAGTAAAGGAATATATCACGGAATAAATGACCTGAACCTGTACTAGTAACACATTTAGATTACCTCACTTTAAAGTGCAATCTGTATTTGCTGAAACTGATCATACATCACTGGATATCATTGCTGATCCAATATGCTTAAATTACATTCATCCATCAGCACATTTAATGTCACCGTTTCAGAAATGACAGATTGGAAACTTATAAAAGTCCTTAAATATACATTCTAAGCTGTCATCTATTGCATATAAGAAGCATGAATGTTTTCAGATTACTGAATACCATAAACATACAAAATTCATGTTAGATATTTCATGTAGATCTTAATGGGATAGTTTACCCAAAAATGGAAACTCGCTTTCATGTATTTACAAACTTGTATAACTTTCTTCTGTGGAACACAAAAGAGGGAATTTCGACGAATCTTTACAAATTTAAAAAACACTTGCGTGGTTCCACATCATTTTTGGATAACCTATCCCTTATAATTAGACGTCTGTGTAAATGCTTAGTTAAAAATATCAATGCATCACTATCATCATCTATAAATGCAATGCATCAATGCATCTCGTTGTCATTCACACTGCTAGTATGACTCCTGTGTCAGTTGCGTTGCGCTCTTACTCTGCGGTGGACGCTATACTAGTCTATGGACTCGGGGTCGGCATCCATGCAGGTCTCCCAGGGGTTTCTGGGCATGTGTGGCATTGAGATGATGAGGAGGCTGAGGCCACTGAGGAAGAGGAGGGTGAAGGCGGCGCAGGCGCAAGCGAAGGACCACGAATAGTAGTACTCGATCCATATGGTCTCGTCGCTGTCGATCATGCGTTTGACAGACTGCCTCATGACCTCCACGGAGATGACGATACACAGGCCTGTGAGGGTGAGGAAGGTCACAGAGGTTAAATGGAGAATAAAGATGGTGGTTTAGTGGTTGGTGTCTGGGGTTTCTAGACTATTGATTTACCAGCATTGAATTACACCACCCTGCAAGTCATTTAATATGTATAAATACTCTCAGTTGCTATTGACCTGCAGGGCTCTTGACCATTTGGTGAACAGCTAAACTGCTATTGCGTAAATATATAAGATTCACCCTTGTGATTAAGAAATGTGCTTAATTGTATTCAATGTGCACTTGTAGCGTGCTTTAGATATTAAAGGATTAGTTCACTTTCAAATTTAATTTTCCTGATAATTTACTCATCCCCATGTCATCCATGATGTTCATGTCTTTCTTTCGTCAGTCGAAAATAAATGAAGGTTTTTGATGAAAACATTCCAGGATTTTTCTCCTTATAGTGGACTTCAATGGGCACCAAACGGTTGAAGGTTAAAATTACAGTTTACAGTGATCCCAGACGAGGAATAAGGGTCTTATCTAGCGAAACCATTGCTCAATTTCTTAAAAAAAAACTGTATGCTAAGTGTATTACTGCCCTCCACAGGTCAAAGTTTGAACTAAATTGTCATATACAATATGCTAGTGCAAGTAATAATTAGTTCAAACTTTGACCTGTGGAGGGCAGTAATACAGTGTCTACACTGCTGGAATTCAAATAGAGAAGATGAGAGCTAGTTCAAGATGAGCATTTATTGTTAAAACTTTTATTTATTTATTTATTTATTTTTTTTAAATTGAGCGATGGTTTCTCTAGATAAGACCCTTATTCCTCTTCTGGTATCATGTAGAATGTTTTGAAGCTGCAATGAAACTGTAATTTTAACCTTTGGGCTCCATTGAAGTCCACTATAAGGAGAATAATCCTGGAATGTTTTCATCAAAAACCTTCATTTCTTTTTGACTGAAGAAAGACATGAACATCTTGGATGACATGGGGGTGAGTAAATTATCAGGAAATTTTAATTTGAAAGTGAACTAATCCTTTAATACCTTTTGTCTGCAAAAATAACGACTTTATTCAATAATTTCATCTTTTCTATGTCAGTTTTCTTACGTAGTTGATGCTGTGCAGCGATTCCGTGTTTACATCCAAACGCCGACTCATTATTGGCCGATGTATTTAATGCCTTTCTAGACCTCAAAAGGTGCAATGTCGTTGCTGCCTATGTGTGGTTCAGAAACCCTCGAATTTCATAATAAATGTCTTAATTTGTGTTCCAAAGATGAACAAAGGTCTTATGGGTTTGGAACAACATGAGGGTGAGTAATAAATTACAGAAATTTCATTAACCCTTTTAGGTTAGGTTTAGGGGTAGCTTCAGGGTTAGTACCTGGTTATTACCCAGTTATTGTAATTACTATAATAAGTACATAGTAAGTACATGGGGAACAGGACTGTAAAATAAAGTGCTACTGTTTGAACTATAATACATGAATATTGTACATGGTATTGGTAATTATGATATTACCATCGGATACCATCACTACTACTAGATACCATCACTGATACTAGAAGTCATACAAACCATTAAAAAAAAAATTCAAAAAAGTATAAATTCATTTTACATTGTGCTTACCTGCAAAAGCAAAGAACATTCCAGCTGGTCTCAGTAGGTAGTCTCTGCCCTTCCCAAAAGCCCCCAGGAGGCAGAGACTGCCCAGGGTCATGAAGGCCAAACTGAAGATAGCGATAGCAGCAGCTGAGATGTTGTACTCTGACACAAGAAAATCACACAGTGAGTCTGAGCCTTCTTATGGGATCTAATGGAATCATTATTATTAAGTTGTTCTTTTAGAACATATCTTCAGTTGTGCTTTCAGGTTTAACAGAGAATCCTGTCTCTTTCAAAATCCTAGATTCTGCAGACTTCTCACAAGATTTACCCAAATAAGGCAGTTTCCATAGAACTAAAGTTAGGTAGTTGCCTCACACATTGGCTCCTAAAAATCTTGTCAATATTCAAAATTGACCCTTCTTTGTGCCTGAGTTTTTCAAACATGCTTGTTGCTAATACTCGTAAACTGTTTTTTTTTTCTCAAATGGCTCTTTAAATGAACTTTCAAAGACGTTCCTTTGACGTTCCAGCTCAGGATAACCACCAGTGAAGAGTTATTGATTTAAATCTAACGTTCAAATATGTAATGTCAGTAAATTTGTGCTATGCTAATTTGCAAGCAAGCTAACTGAAAAAGAAACACTGTTTAATTCGTTAACACAAAAACCTTTTGTAGCTTTGGGTGTGTTTGGTGGTGTGTGTGATAGGTAATTTAAAATAATAATTTCATGGTTAAGACTCAGCAATGTTGTAGTTCCAGAAAAGAACTCAAAACAAGTTATTTTAGCGAGAAGCTAAATGCAACAGTTTCAACATAAGCTAACTGTCACTTTGTGTTTTTGGTAGGTTTCTTTGTTAGTAATATCAATGTTTTAAATGTAGCTGCTTCACCAAAGGAACTCACATTTACCATACAACTCTGTAGAAACCTTGTTCTCACAACCAAATCATTGAAGGATGACTTCATCTACCGTGCTAATTCAGATTATCTGGCTAATCAGTCTGGCCTCTAGACTAATGTTGCATTTAACGTCATTAATTAGTAATACAGACAGATCAATAGTGTGAATGACTATTGACATTTTAGGATGTGGCTTAGGAAGTGTGTGGCGATGAAGCATTCGTGCTTCGCTTCACGTCTCGCTGCATTCAGCACTTTATCAAATTCAGATAAGGCTTTATTCCTCTTTAACTCAATGGCCGAGCTAGAGCGTGAAATAGCCAAGATGCGCTTTGCTCAAGTAGGTGGAAAATTTAATGCCCATGGCCATATTTGGTTGCCAGATTACACTGCCTGTGATTGGTGGATTCTTAAGTTCTAGTCTAAAGAAGAACAAGACTTTATTTTGAAAAATAACAAATATACTGGTGATTTAGCTTATGCAAAACTCATTGTGTTCCCAGTTAACAAATATGTTCCATAAATGTTTTGCTAACATTCTCATTAAGTTATGAAAATGTTACTTCTGAATGTCCTTTGAACATTTAAAAAACTTTTTTTTCTTGGTTATGTGAATGTTAAGGAAACATTCCATTTTAAAACATTATGTGAACGTTACTTTTGAATGTTCTCTGAACATTCTGAAAAAAACTAATAGTAACATTTAAAAAAACGAATGTCCAACTAAATGGTTTCAGAAAAAAGTTGCATAAATAATGATTTTGTGCAAACATTTTGAGAACATTATTAAAGTTAACTCATAACAAACATTCTATTAACTTTACTGGAGGTAAATAAATTTGAGAGAACCTTGCCAGAACATTAGCCAAAGTTCAGAGAACGTTCCCTGTTAGCTGTGGTGCATTGTATTGCTAAGTTGAAGTTTTTAGCATTTAGCTTCTATGAGGTTTCTAGGTTGTTTAGATTGTTGCTATGTGGTTGCTTACTTGCCTAAAGGAAAAATAAATTTATCCCCTAACCTCTTTTATATTCTGCTCTCTAGATATGGCTTGGGTCACTCATTCAATGCAAATTTATGGGATTTGTTTGACATTTATCCTTTATTGGGCAAAATAAGAAGATGGCTTATAACTCTCCTCAACATGCCATAAGATTTGATTTTTATTTGGGTTCATTTAAATTCCTAATTCAGTTCTTATCCACCCATCTCTGCTTGGTTTTAAGTGAAACCTTTGCAATATCCTCCCATGATTTCAAAGGCAGAGAACCTTACCTTTCTGAGTCTTTACTTCAAAAACTTCAGCCTCTTCCCCTGATGTGAAGTGTTTGAAGTACGAGCAGTTCTTGACTGAAAAACAAGATGAAAACAGTTATTGTAGCTGAGGGTTGCAGGTGCTGCTGTAGCCTGTCGTTACGATGCAGCCAAACTACCAATGAGCCTGCTTGACATTTTCTCCAGAGACCATAGCTGGGTGCTCGAAAACAAGCCAGGCATTCGTGTGTGTCCATGGAATGGATCATGAATTCTGAATTGTGTGC
This sequence comes from Chanodichthys erythropterus, assembly GCF_024489055.1. Lineage (NCBI taxonomy): Eukaryota > Metazoa > Chordata > Actinopteri > Cypriniformes > Xenocyprididae > Chanodichthys > Chanodichthys erythropterus. Next base: position 50,548,231 of record NC_090223.1, on the reverse strand, counting down.
AGAGGGCATGTGATTGTGTTGCTGGTGTTCATTACAGGATCCTGTAGTAAGATAAGAAGTATGCACATGATGTATTATTTCTTTGGACAGGGAGGCAAATTAACCGATGAAATGTAACAAGCTTTGTTTCCTATTATTGCACCCTCCCAGTTTTCTAATATATAGCCCCCTTGGGGTAATTACTAGAAAAGGGCTTCTTGCCCATATGTTCATCAGGTTACAAGTCCACAAAATCGTAAAATGAGTCCTTTGTCTCTTATGGTCAATAGGGAAAGTCACGAGTTCAGACGGTAGGAACCTCTTCTTTAGATTAAACTCATAAAACCTCAGCATCCCCTTTGCCGGGAGAAAGACATGAGATTGGAAACTGACAGAGGAGCTGTTTGTTACGCTGGACCAAGAACCTCCACCACAAGTGGGGGTTGGGGGAGGCCTATGTATGGGTTACCTAGCAACAGGCTGGTCTTAGCTTTATTAGTAAAAGCAGACTGACAGAAGCGAGGCAATGGGATGCATCGCGCTGTGCTGCTTTAGACTGATTTACTCAGCTTATTTGACTATTCCCATCACAGGCCCTTAGCGCAAGCTGTTATGGATGAGTTCAACTTAGATGGGCCTCTGAGAGCCTTTGGCCATAATGTTTGCTGCCATGTGTAGGCTAATACACGTGTTGGGTCGTGGTCAGTTGTCTGGGCAAAAATAACCCTGCGTTAGCATTTCAATACCATCATCCCACGATGTGAGACTTGATTTAATTGCGTTTCAAGTCCTTTGCAGCAATAGAGAGTTTGAGTGTTTTGTAGAGATTTATTGGCATGCCTCTATGTTTTCCAAGCCACTGGATGTCTTTTCATGTCCTCTTCACCTGTCTTGCTTCAGTAGGCCTGTCAGCGTCCTTCATCCATTTGACACAGACATACAAGGACAGAGCGAACATGAATCATTCCCAGATAAAAGGGCCACTCTTGACAAATCTGTCATATTTTTTCCCCTGGCAGGTATCGAATGTGAGACCTGTGCCATGTACCTTGCTCTGCATGTAGGCAGATCTGTTTTTTAGCATGACTGTACCTAAAGCTCACAAAGAGCAGAGTCTTTTCAGTTCAGCGGCACCGCCGAGTAAAACGAGGAGCCGAAAATAGCAATTTGGGGCGTATCATTGACCTCGCAGGTTTGTTAATGGAAGCACTTATTTCAGGGAGGAGGTCGATTGCTGGGTTGCAGTGGCTGTCATTTTAGTTTTTTACATCTTGATTAAAGCTTGCTCCATTTTGTGGCTCATGCAAACAGACCATTGGGCTTGACAAGTTGCCTTTAGTCTGAGGTTTTCAAGCGCCGTTAGGTGGCTGTGCTGTTTTTAGCCCAGTAAATATGGAGCAGTAGCTCAAGAAAACAGACATGTCTTCTTTTGTCAACTTGCAGAGTGACCGTTAGATTCTGGGTCAATGTGAGAAGAGGAGGACACATTTAAAGCAGCTAACCCGCTAAGAGTCTTCATATCTGGGTCGCACAAGGGAAGTGGCTTCCTCTGGGGCCTCCGTGCCTTTGCAGAAGTTTGGCTGACCAACTGAGATAAAGCCCTTGCTACACAAAGGTACTAAACGAATAGTTAATCCAAAAATAAAAATTGTGTCATTACCCTAATGTTGTTCAAAATAAATGACTTTCTTTCTTCAGTGGAGAACAGAAGAATATTCGCAGTGGGTCTTCACACAGCTCTTTATTCTTACAACTAGGCACCATCAAGCTCAACAAATGACAAAAGAACACCATTAAAGTTTCATAATGGTAGTTCATATTCCAAGTCTTTTGAAGCTATACAATAACTTTGCATGAGGGCATAACTGAAGTTTAAGCTATTATTCATTGAAAATCTTATGATGCTTTTGGTAACAAGACAGTGTCCTGCTATGCTGCCAACGTTCTTCAAAATATCTTCTTTGGTTTCCACAGAAGAAAGAAAGTCAACAGGGGTAGGTGAGGAAACAATGACAAAATTTTCATTTTTGGGTGAACTATCCCGTTCTTTAACATTTAGATCCTACAACACTGTATCAGAATCCACTAGGTGGTTCCATTTTCAAGTTGTTTCAAGCCACTTAAATGGCTATTTTAACATAATTAACACCACTGGAAAGATTGGGAGACATTTTAACAGAGCTGAGTGTTGAATGAGTGTGAAATGCTAGATTCCCTTGAAGAACTTGATGAGTCTCGCCAACACTCATAGCTCTTCTTTTTCCTCTGTGAAAAGCGGGTCTGGGAGTGAAGCCAAGAATCCTTGAGCTTGCAGGAATATAACTGCTTAAATGCAATGTTTTTGGCTCATGGCTGCTTCTGTGCAGTTCAAGAGGCCATCCAAATCTAACCACTCCCCAGGCAATGATGTTTGCAGTACTAGTGTGAACTGGGCCACACCTTGCCTCACGGGACGTGGCTTTGAATGGTTGTGCTTTGTAAGGTGTCTGCAGAGCTTTGGGGTTAGGTGCTTTCTAACCCTTTCCAGCACAAATTCTCCCACTGGGCCAGGAATAGTTGGTGTCTGCCAAGACTGCAAGCCACCACCTGATTGAACTGCTTATCTCCTAATGGTCTAAAGTGAGAGCTGCGGGGTTTGATTAGAGCAAAGTCATGCTGCACATTGGTAAACGGTCTTGGTACTGTGCAGTCCCTGCTGAAATATCTAGCATCGCTGCTCACCAGCATAATGTATGTTTTGCAATCTGGGACCTGCAAGGGATGGAGGTTGCTGGTGGACTAGCTACTCCAGTTCAGCTTTGCTTGAGAACAGCATGACTATGCTGGTCCCCCAGCTACACCAACACTATAACATTGAATTCATGCTGGGTTTTGCTGGATTTTTGAGCATACAGGAAGTGTTTGATGAACCAAAGATTTTAATTCTGACTGATGTTGACTTTGACCAGTCTGTATGTAAATATTCATCCAAGATATAGACCTCTTGTTTTTACATTGTAAATGTGTTCAGCATTCTGTAACAAATGTTTTTGGATTTTCTAGACTATTTTAAGTTTTTAAGTGAGCAGGATATATTCGAATTTAACATATGGCTTCGGCAGGCATGTATTATGATACTAAGTGGGGCAGCAGGTACCCGAGTCCTTCCCAGCTCTACAGCGCCCCTCAATTTTCCAATGTAAATCTGTGGTGAAAATTGGAACTGCAGAGTGCTGTGATTGAGAGCCGCTGGGGCAGAATTCAGACTGCCCCACTTATTTTCACATTAGCTTGTGTAAACCTTGCTCCAGACCTAGACGATATCAATCCGCTTCAGCTATGTGTATATTAGTCTGCATCAGGTCAGTAACTATTGGCATGTCTGTTCTTTGTATTAAATTAATGAAAGTTTAATCATGCTAATATGAATAGCCTTTATATAGTTTTGTTTTGTTAGTTTTATGTTTGTTCTTAGAATATAAATGACTTTCTTTTCCTCACTGGAATCCCTCCACAACTTGTAACATTCTAAAAGAACATTCGGAGGCAATAAATACTAGGGCTGGGACAATAAATCGATGCATCGCGATTCGTGGATTGATTCTGAGATTTTCCAAATGCATCGTGATTCTCTCTTGAATTGATTCTGGGCTTAGTTTTTAACAGCAGATGGCACTCTAGGCTAGTTTTTAACCACACGCTCAAATGCTCATGAAGAAGAGTACTCGTGCATTCGGATGAGTCTGAGAATGTACTTGCACCTCAGAATGCTTTCATGACGCGAGATTAATGTAAACAGACCACTGCAAACACCCTTGTAATTCACTTCAACCTTTTCGAACTTTATGAATAATTACTTTATAGAAAGTTCAAGTGGTGTGTGTAAGGAATTGGAAGCTAGCAGAGTACGGCTGTTTCTAAAGCACGCAGTGCCATCTGCTGTTAAAAACTAAGCTCAAAATCGATTAGAGAGAGAGTCGCAAAGCATTCGTAAAATCCCAGAATTGATCTAGAATTATTTCTCGATTCGCAATGCATTGATTTCCCAGCCCTAATAAATACTACATTAAGATAGCATTCTATGCATGTGTCATGTCTACTTAAAACCTGTCAATCAACATTAGCGCACAACCCTCAGGCTGAATAATGCAACCTTTGCCAAAAGTGTTCTGCATGTGTTCAGCGATTACAATATAAAGCTTATAAAAAATGTATCATAAACTAGCGCTAAGACCCAGAATATGCCCTACCTAAATTTGTGGTCAGGAGCCGCTACTGACTTTGACTAATAATAATGAGTTCTGAAATTATAGTTTAGATCTATGAGGGAATAATGGCTAGTCCTATATACATTATTGATAGTCTTGCATAGGCAGATTTAAATAAAAAACAGATTTATGACTTTTTGACTTTTGGCATAAAGTCTAGCAGCTTTTTTCAGTCAAGAATTGCCCATCACTGTTTTGCATTTTATACTTTTAGGAGTGGCTAAATTTGAAATATCCCTGAGAGTAAAACACAATACATAGGTGTACTTAAGGATATCTTATTTAATTGCAGTTAAGTCTTGACCTTTCGAAGATCACAGCTCAAAGCAACTAGCTAAGGGAGCAAACCTTTGACTCCTCGTCCTCAGGAGTTCTCACTGCAGCAACTAGGAATTATTCCGGAAAAGTTTGGTTCCCGGAAATTGCTTAACTTACAAACAGATTGAAGCTTTCTGCTTTAAGAAAGCTCTTGTGCAATACACAGCAAATGAATAGTCATCAGATCCATAAATGGTCTAATGATATTTGAGACTGATACTACATGCTGGATGATGAGATATAGTGCTCTGTAATAGCCAGTTGTCAACAAGTCTAAGATGGATAATTCGGGTTTAAACCAATTGGAACTGCAGGCCGCTGTGCTTCTTCCATCAAAATCCATAGTTGATGTGAAATCTTGGGGCTTTGCTTAAGGATGAGATTCTCCCCAGACATTCACAAGAGCACATGGTGGGAGTGATCTCTCTGTTTATCCCCACAGGTCTTCCTGAAGTGTGACAAATAGAGGGTGCTGGTTTTACTGCCCCCTGCATCAAATAGGTGACAGCCTGGATCCAATTACCTATTCATTCCACTTGTTTCTGTTGTTTCAGCCCTCTCTTCCATCCATCCACTCAATACTATGATCATACATCCACAACACTATCATTTTTTGTGACATCATTTGATCTATATCCTGCCATCTATATTTCTCAAGACCTGAATGTTGACATAAGTATGTTTGCAAAATGCAGTTGACAGTTAATTAAGAGAAGGTTTCAAGGCAGTTATTCAATGTTCTGTCAATGAATGCACACAGTCTTCATCAGTCTTTACTGTCATATGAGTGAACTGCATTTAATTTTTCATACTCTTTTCTTCTTCTCCTCAATCTATTTGACCTCATGAGCTTGGGAGCAGGAATGAAATGAGGCTGATCCGTCCCTAGAGTAGCGTAAAGAACATTCGAGTTATTTCCCATCTCCCACAGGTAGATAAAGCTCATCTGCCTTTCATTAATCCGAAACCACATATCTGCTCATAAATCATCTTAACCTTTCTATTATAAACTTAAACAACCCAATGACATCATAAACAGCAAATCAGCACCTGTTCAAATTCATTATCAGCCTGGTCACTGACCTCACTCAGCAATTCAAAACAGTGTAATTAAAATATACCCTTAAATTGAAGAATAGACTCCCACCCATATCGTGGGTTAATTTTTAACTGCAGAGTTCTTAGAGAGAAAAAAATACTTTTCACCTTGAACTTTCTTGCACTGCTTGTAAGATGATAGTAGGCTTGGCTTCTTCTGCTCCTCAATTTCCATTTCCAAAACTTAAGATGAATGAGGTGCTCTTCCAAAAACTTAATGTGGAAGACAGATCCATGCCTTCAGGCTACATCGATTGGACGTGTGCTAATGGGGTTCATGAGAAATAATTTACAGTAGATGCGAACTTCCTTACCTCCTGGCAGGCTGATGGGGCCACAGCCTTTGCCCTGAGGGTCTTCCTCCACAATGAAGATACTCTTTTTACACAATCTCCAGAGTCCAAAGTGGGCCGCTTCGCAGGTGGTGTTGAGCTGCTCCACCCTGGGACTCAGAACCGCCCAGTGGTCCGTCACCACTGCTGCCAACATGGACGAGATGCCCACCAGGATAACCAGGAAGGTTATCTTCACCTTGGTCTTCTTGTCCTCCAGCATGGTGATCGTTGAAGATAAGTGAGCTTTGAGTTTGTATCGTAGTTTGAAAGTGCTTTTGTCCTTGAATTGATTCTTTAGTTTAGTTTACTTCTCAGGTGCTAAGAAAAACGTAAAAGTCACACGGCAACACGCTCTCTCTTCAATCCAGCGTCGCTGTCTACAAATCTCTGCTTCTGCTTGGAAAAAGAGGCCAGATAATAGTGCCCTAGTTTTCTCTCTCTCTCTCTCCCTTCCTGTAGGACAATCATTTAGTATGGTGGGCTGTGTCTTTAGACCTGCCTTCATGATGTAGGCTGAGAAAAAGTTTATTAACTAATATTGTAAAAACCGCAGCTCCTGTGGAGTAAATGCAGAATTTAGTATTTAATAAAACAGTTTTGATAAGCCAGGACATGTCTGAGTTTGTATATTGGCTAACTTCTTAGAGTAGACCATGTCTACACAGGACATGTGATCACTTACATAATAATCAATGGAACTGTCTACATCAGTAGCATCAGATGATGGAGTCTATTTTTGAGTTTCTCCATCTGTCTGAAATTATTTAATAATATCACACATAACAATTACTAGCCATCATTCCAGGGTATTTCCCTGCCTTCAGCCCAAGAGGCTGGAATAGGCTCCAGCAACCTAGTTGATGCTGTTTGGAAAATTTATGGGATGGATGAATGGAATTTTGTTTGTTTGTTTGTTTGTTTTGTTTTGTTTTTTGTTTGTTTTTGCTTTGAATTGTATTCAATATGTATTTAATTAATTTAACCTTTAAGTCAACTTGTGATGTATCCATTAATTAATTTTTACATTTATACAGAGTTTTAGCAATGCTAACATTATGTGATTCTTATTTTTCTAGTTAAACCTGACTATTCTAAAACAACCCATGCAAAGGCATTTTGTGTACCTATCGATTTCAGTTGAAAATAAAATAGGATTTGAATTGTCATTTTACTGTTGCTGAAGCTCACAGCTGATTGATCTATTATAGTATTAAAGATTCTGAGATGACGAAGACAGACTGAAATTGTTATGGTGCAATGCACTGGACAAGACATTTAACATTTTATATGTCTTGATTTTCATCTTGTATGATTGTAAGCTGATGGCTTATAGTGTTCATTTGTCTTGTGCCTTGCTTTTCCAAAGCAGTTTAATTATTTCCTCTGCTACTGTTGCTTGATTGCTGGATCCAAGAGGCTCATGGGAAATTTCCTTTTATTAGTAGATGATCTACTTTCCCCCGTCAGTGATTGTGAGAGGCTGTAACTATACCTGGATGTCAAAATGGATTTCAGTTTTAGGAGGAGACTCCAGTCTTTTACTGTTAGCTTGCATTTTGAAAATTTCCATTTGAATTTTACTATTACATAGGTTTCTTATGTAATATAAAGAACTATGCAATGCCAAGCATTACTAGCTATGTTTCCATCCACCAATTTTTATGCGCATTTTGGGATATGATGACAGACAAGTGGAAGCACACATACTCAACAAAGGTAAGTTTTGACACAAAGATGATGGAACACGAAGACGCTGGAGAATGGAGACAGGTGGGTACCAGGAGTCGTAGGAGATAATTGTAAGAGAAGTCCATTACGTGCAAGTGAGACCAGACCCTGGAGTGAGATGAGGTGTGTGCTTAAATGCTGCTAGTGTGATGAGGTGATGACAATCAGGTGTGGGTGATTGCTGAGCGTGAGCAGGTGAGCTGAAGCAGGGATGATGGGAAATGGAGTTCAGGGAAGGTGAGACAGATGGTGACCGTGACAGTACTCCCCCCTCCCGGTAGGAGCGTCCTCGCGTCGTAGATAGAACAACAGGGAGGGAGGGTGGGTGCCCTGGAGACCTTATAGGCTGGTGAGAGTGGAGGTGCAGGAAGGTATGAGGCCTCCAGGGCGGAGCTGAGAGCTCAGGAGGCCAGGGTGGAACTGGGGACTCAGGCAACCAGGGAGGATCTGGCCATTCAGGACGCCATGGCGGCGTGGGCAGTTCAAGGCGGCATGGTGGCACGGGCAGTTTAGGATGTCATGGTGGTGCAGGCAGTTCAGGGCACCATGGCAGATCAAGCAGTTCAGGGTGCCAAGGTGGCTCAGGCAGTTCAGGGTGCCATGGCAACCCCAGGCTCGACTACGAGTATATGCCCCCCTTGTAATTTCTTGGGAGAAGCCACGTGTCTCTGGATTCTTGAGCGGGCTTGTGAGCTAGAGCAGGCTCGGGACTGGAGCGGATTCTTGAGTAGACTCAGGAACTGGAGCAGACTCTGGAACAGCCCGGGGACTGTAGCCTTCACTGGACACTGGTCATGGGCTGAAGCCATTATTGGGCTCTGGTCATGGGCTGAAGCAGACACTGGACTCTGGTCACGGGCTGAAGCCATCACTGGACTCTGGTCAGGGGCTGAAGCCATCATTGGACTCTGGTCATGGGCTGAAGCCATCATTGGACTCTGGTCAGGGGCTGAAGCCATCACTGGACTCTGGTCAGGGGCTGAAGCCATCACTGGACTCTGGTCAGGGGCTGAAGCCATCATTGGACTCTGGTCACGGGCTGAAGCCATCACTGGACTCTGGTCACGGGCTGAAGCCATCACTGGACTCTGGTCAGGTGCTGAAGCCATCATTGGACTCTGGTCAGGGGCTGAAGCCATCACTGGACTCTGGTCATGGGCTGAAGCCATTATTGGGCTCTGGTCATGGGCTGAAGCAGACACTGGACTCTGGTCACGGGCTGAAGCCATCACTGGACTCTGGTCAGGGGCTGAAGCCATCATTGGACTCTGGTCACGGGCTGAAGCCATCACTGGACTCTGGTCAGGGGCTGAAGCCATCATTGGACTCTGGTCACGGGCTGAAGCCATCACTGGACTCTGGTCACGGGCTGAAGCCATCACTGGACTCTGGTCAGGGGCTGAAGCCATCATTGGACTCTGGTCACAGGCTGAAGCCATCACTGGACTCTGGTCACGGGCTGAAGCCATCACTGGACTCTGGTCAGGGGCTGAAGCCATTATTGGACTCTGGTCATGGGCTGAAGCCATCATTGGACTCTGGTCAGGGGCTGAAGCCATCACTGGACTCTGGTCAGGGGCTGAAGCCATCACTGGACTCTGGTCAGGGGCTGAAGCCATCATTGGACTCTGGTCAGGGGCTGAAGCCATCACTGGACTCTGGTCATAGGCTGAAGCCATTATTGGGCTCTGGTCATGGGCTGAAGCAGACACTGGACTCTGGTCATGGGCTGAAGCCATCACTGGACTCTGGTCAGGGGCTGAAGCCATCATTGGACTCTGGTCACGGGCTGAAGCCATCACTGGACTCTGGTCAGGGGCTGAATCCATCATTGGACTCTGGTCACGGGCTGAAGCCATCACTGGACTCTGGTCACGGGCTGAAGCCATCACTGGACTCTGGTCAGGGGCTGAAGCCATCATTGGACTCTGGTCACGGGCTGAAGCCATCACTGGACTCTGGTCACGGGCTGAAGCCATCACTGGACTCTGGTCAGGGGCTGAAGCCATCACTGGACTCTGGTCATGGGCTGAAGCCATTATTGGACTCTGGTCAGGGGCTGAAGCCAACACTGGACTCTGGTCAGGGGCTGAAGCCATCATTGGACTCTGGTCACGGGCTGAAGCCATCACTGGACTCTGGTCACGGGCTGAAGCCATCACTGGACTCTGGTCAGGGGCTGAAGCCATCACTGGACTCTGGTCAGGGGCTGAAGCCATCATTGGACTCTGGTCACGGGCTGAAGCCATCACTGGACTCTGGTCACGGGCTGAAGCCATCACTGGACTCTGGTCAGGGGCTGAAGCCATCATTGGACTCTGGTCACGGGCTGAAGCCATCACTGGACTCTGGTCACGGGCTGAAGCCATCACTGGACTCTGGTCAGGGGCTGAAGCCATTACTGGACTCTGGTCATGGGCTGAAGCCATCATTGGACTCTGGTCAGGGGCTGAAGCCATCATTGGACTCTGGTCACGGGCTGAAGCCATCACTGGACTCTGGTCACGGGCTGAAGCCATCACTGGACTCTGGTCAGGTGCTGAAGCCATCATTGGACTCTGGTCAGGGGCTGAAGCCATCACTGGACTCTGGTCATGGGCTGAAGCCATTATTGGGCTCTGGTCATGGGCTGAAGCAGACACTGGACTCTGGTCACGGGCTGAAGCCATCACTGGACTCTGGTCAGGGGCTGAAGCCATCATTGGACTCTGGTCACGGGCTGAAGCCATCACTGGACTCTGGTCAGGGGCTGAAGCCATCATTGGACTCTGGTCACGGGCTGAAGCCATCACTGGACTCTGGTCACGGGCTGAAGCCATCACTGGACTCTGGTCAGGGGCTGAAGCCATCATTGGACTCTGGTCACAGGCTGAAGCCATCACTGGACTCTGGTCACGGGCTGAAGCCATCACTGGACTCTGGTCAGGGGCTGAAGCCATCATTGGACTCTGGTCACAGGCTGAAGCCATCACTGGACTCTGGTCACGGGCTGAAGCCATCACTGGACTCTGGTCAGGGGCTGAAGCCATTATTGGACTCTGGTCATGGGCTGAAGCCATCATTGGACTCTGGTCAGGGGCTGAAGCCATCACTGGACTCTGGTCAGGGGCTGAAGCCATCACTGGACTCTGGTCAGGGGCTGAAGCCATCATTGGACTCTGGTCAGGGGCTGAAGCCATCACTGGACTCTGGTCATAGGCTGAAGCCATTATTGGGCTCTGGTCATGGGCTGAAGCAGACACTGGACTCTGGTCATGGGCTGAAGCCATCACTGGACTCTGGTCAGGGGCTGAAGCCATCATTGGACTCTGGTCACGGGCTGAAGCCATCACTGGACTCTGGTCAGGGGCTGAATCCATCATTGGACTCTGGTCACGGGCTGAAGCCATCACTGGACTCTGGTCACGGGCTGAAGCCATCACTGGACTCTGGTCAGGGGCTGAAGCCATCATTGGACTCTGGTCACGGGCTGAAGCCATCACTGGACTCTGGTCACGGGCTGAAGCCATCACTGGACTCTGGTCAGGGGCTGAAGCCATCACTGGACTCTGGTCATGGGCTGAAGCCATTATTGGACTCTGGTCAGGGGCTGAAGCCAACACTGGACTCTGGTCAGGGGCTGAAGCCATCATTGGACTCTGGTCACGGGCTGAAGCCATCACTGGACTCTGGTCACGGGCTGAAGCCATCACTGGACTCTGGTCAGGGGCTGAAGCCATCACTGGACTCTGGTCAGGGGCTGAAGCCATCATTGGACTCTGGTCACGGGCTGAAGCCATCACTGGACTCTGGTCACGGGCTGAAGCCATCACTGGACTCTGGTCAGGGGCTGAAGCCATCATTGGACTTTGGTCACGGGCTGAAGCCATCACTGGACTCTGGTCACGGGCTGAAGCCATCACTGGACTCTGGTCAGGGGCTGAAGCCATTACTGGACTCTGGTCATGGGCTGAAGCCATCATTGGACTCTGGTCAGGGGCTGAAGCCATCATTGGACTCTGGTCATGGGCTGAAGCAGACACTGGAGCAGATTCAGGGGCTGGAGAAGACATTGAAGCCAACACAGGGGCTGGAGAAGACACTGGAGCAAACTCGGGGGCTGGAGAAGACACTGGAGTGGATTCAGGGGCTGGAGAAGACAGTGGAGTGGATTCAGGGGCTGGAGAAGACTTTGGAGTAGACCATCTTAGCTGAGGGTACAGGAGTGGCAGCCATCTTGGAACCGGAGTTCTGAATGGCGGCCATCTTAGGATCGCCTCTCTTCAGTCCAGCCCATCTAGATCGGTAGTTCCCGGAGGTTTACATAGTTGGCCCCAATCCTTTACAATGCCTTGATGGTCGCGTCACCAAAGGAACTGTCTTGTACAAGACAACAGAATTCTCTGGTGAAGTTAAACAGGTGCGGGTGATTGCTGAGCGTGAGCAGGTGAGCTGAAGGATGGATGATGGGAAATGGAGTTCAGGGAATGTGAGACAGATGGTGACCATGACAGTATGTGCTTAATTGAGGCAGATACATTTTTTTTTTATCCGATCAGAAGACATGCATATAAACTACAATGGAAACACATTTACTGAATAAATCCCTTGATGAGCTACAAAAAAACTTGCCTCAACAGTGGATGTGATTGGATAACTGGACTAACCAGCGACCAATCGCATCGCACAGCATGTCAAATGTTGGTTTGGTCATTCTGAAATGCCAGTGCCAAAGTCTGTCATCAGAATGATTTGGTTTAATTCCCTCCCAGAAGCATCTCACATCATTGTGTTCACAAACACCAGCATCCAAATTCAAGATAACATGACTGCGTTTGAGTTCGTCTGCTGCTCTGAGACGCAACTCATTTCTGATGTTTGAATAAAGAGTCAACAGTTTCTTCCCCGATTGCAGCAACTTCCATTTTTTTTTTTACAGATATTTTGCACTAATTTCCCAGGAAGTGACTATTTTGTTCTTGTGAACATATTGGATGGAAACTGGGCCTCATTCACAAATATTTTATGCGATATTCCAATTTAGCACTTTAGTTAAATTCATAACTTCGAATGGAAACATAGCTACTGTTACTATTGCTCATACTTAATGTTAGTGATGAACAAACCACCTACCCTATGTATTAAAAGTAACTTGTCCCAGAAATCTCATAGATTTACAGTAAAGCCATATCTTGAGATAAGAATATGATAAAGACTTTTTTGATTTAGGCACCAACTTAGCAAAAGCATATTAACACCCTGGCAATTGTCCTAATTTTTGCAGTTTTAATCAAGTAAGCTCAAATTTTATTAAGAAAAAGTTTTGTTTACATGTCTTACTACTGTATGTTAAATTAACTCAATAAGAGTTATTATTTTGATGGACATATTCAGTTTTCTGGGTATCGATGCATATATTCAGCAGTTCAAAATGTTAAAGATGCATGTTAAACATGACCAGGTTCTTTTCATCCAGGGTCATTAGTGGTTTTGCTGCTGTATAATATATATATTAACTATGACTTTTGCCTCAATAAACTTCAAATTACTGCTTATTAATAGTAAGTTCGTAGGTATTGGGTAAGATTAGGGATATAGAATAGGGTCATGCAGAATAAGGCATTAATATGTGCTTTATAAGTACTAATAAACAGCCAGTATCCTAGTAATATGCATGCAAATAAGCAACTAGTTAATAGTGAGAACTGTACCCTAAACTAAAGTGTTACCGAAAGATTAACTTTAAAGAATTATGGTAATATCAATGGTCAATAAAACCATAGTAGGATTGTTTCAGTTAGTTGCAGATCATTATTCCCACAGACATCAGTGTAGAAAAACATACTATAAAGTTCCCTATGATAATTGTTAGTGTCTTCACACAGCTGCCCATTTGTTGAATCATTTTCTTTGCCACTCACTGTAGAAGATGGAGAAGAGAATGTAAACAGCTGTAGTGTCCCTCGCAATTGAGTTGCCCTTACATGTTAATAATGTAGCGTAACATAAACCGACATCTAAGTCTGAGCTTTTTATAAAACACTGTGGCCCACTTATCAAGATTCTGGCCCATTTTCTTTGGTGACAAGTCTTTTGCCGCCCAAAAGATGTCAAAAAATGGCACACGGCAAAAACGGACTGCTCAAAGTGGAAAAAGAGCAGCAATCCTGAGTGAGGCATTACTGTTCAGAAACTACACCCTGAGCCTGATGCAACTTGTGTAAATAACGGTGGACACATTCATTGAGATGGAGAGCCCTCTTGAATGTGTTTTTCATCCACAGGCTCTGCATGGTAGCTAGGATACGACAGGGATTTAGATGCTGGGCAGAGGTTGTTTCCAAACATACACATGGCTTTTGCATCAGTCTTTCAGGGATTTTAAAAGAGAAGAACCACTTATTTTATAACAAGAGTGAGCTTTTACATCTACAACAGGCAGCTATTTATATCCCTGCTTTTATTCAGTGTCATTGTTCTGATGAATGATAAAATTCGGTCCTGCTGTTGTTATTTTTCATGTAAAGATTATGACTGCATGAATTTGGAGCCAATTTCCACCTAACAAGAAAATCATAATTATGACATAAAAAGTTGAAATTATGACAAACTTTAAGTCAATTATGAGATAAATAGCTGAAATTATGACATCCAAATTATGGCTTAGAAATCTAAATTATGACATACTAAATCGGAATTATGAGTTAAAAGTCATAATGAGATAAAAAGTTTAAATTATGACATCAATTTCGACATCTCATAATTATGATTTTAACTCATAATTCCGATTTAGTATAATTTAGCATAATTTCAAATTTCTATCTCATAATTATTGCTTTTTATGTGAATTTTGATTTATCTCATAATTATAACTCAGAATTTTACATTTTTATTTCATAACTGACCTTTTTTTCTTATAATTGACTTGTCATAATTTTGTCTTTTTAATCTCATAATTAATATTTTAAGTCATAATTTTGACTTTTTACTTATAATTGACTTTTATGTCATAATTATGAAAATTGACACATAATTATGAGTTAAAAGTCATGAGCTAAGTCAAAACTGATGTCATAATTTCAACTTTTTATCTCATAATTCTGACTTTCTGTCATAATTTCGACATTTTGTCATAATTGACTTTTTAAGTCAATTCCAACTTTTTAAGTCATCATTTCAATTTAATATGTCATAATTTTTTAATTTTCATCTCATAATTCTGACATTCTGGCATAATTTCCACATTTTAAGTCATAATTTTGATTTAGTATGTCACAATTTTTTTAATTTTCATCTCATAATTCTGACATTCTGGCAAAAATTTCCACATTTTAAGTCATGATTTTGATTTAGTATGTCATTATTTCAACTTTTTATCTCATAATTCTGACTTTCTGTCATCATTTTGACATTTTGTCATAATTGACTTTTAAGTCAATTCCAACTTTCAAGTCATAATTTCGATTTAATATGTCATATTTTTTTATTTTTCATCTCATAATTCTGACATTCTGGCAAAAATTTCCACATTTTAAGTCATAATTTTGATTTAGTATGTCATTATTTCAACCTTTTATCTCATAATTCTGACATTCTGCCATAATCTCAACATTTTAAGTCATTTAGACTGTAAATTTTGACATTTCATCTTATAATTATGATTTAGTATTTCATCATTTCAACATTTTATGTCATATATATGAAATACCAGATCATGATTTTATTTTCTTATGTGGCAGAAATGGGCTTCCATAGTATTACTTTATGCTGGTCTAGAATATATATTTTACAGCAATTCTCAAAATAACTCCATTATCAAACATCAATTCAGATCACTTATAAAGAGACTCCTATTTTCTCTGGAATTATGACTGTATTGATGCTGTTTTTACCTTTTTCATTCACCTCCACTTATGATGTCTAAAATATACAGAGGACCACCACATTTATGTCAGTTGTTTCCCAGTCTAAAGTGTTAAAGAGTGAAAATGGGTTATGTACTCATCCTAATTAGAAAGTCATTTCTGCCCTTCCTGTGAGTGACGAATGGAATGGGCTGTGTTGTAAATGGGTTGCTAAATACTGAGCAGATGTTAAACCAATTATGTGTTTTTGCCTTGCTTTATATCTGCAGGTGACATTTAAAAATAGAGAAGCGGGTATACTGAATCGAGTGGTGTGGTGATTCGCATCTTTTTGATGATTTGGTCAAACCATTTTACTTAACTCAGGGTATCCTTTCACGACAACGATGCTTAAAACGGAGAAGTTTTTCCTTTGAGTTTTCTGCGTACAAATGACACCGTTGTCGAAACGATCCCCATTCATATGAATCCGTGAAAATGACTAAAAATGCTGTATTCTGCTGGCAGGCCATTAGATGGCAAACACTATAGCTTGCATGTGTAATGCGCATGTGCATGACATCATCGTTTTCATAGCACTTTTGTTGTTTACACGGAGACCGTTTTCAAAAACTTGCACTTTGAAACCGTTTTCAAAAGTTTGCATTTTCAGGCCACCAAATCGCTGTTGTCATGAAAGTGAATGGCCAAAACGCATGAAATTTTTTCTCTTTTTAGTTGAAAATGGTGTCGTGTAAAAATGACGTCAAAATGAACCCTATTAACTGTCTTAACATTCCTGGTATTCCTAGTGAAAGTCTAATAAGTGCATATTATTCTAAAGCAAAAATAGTGTCTTGTTAATCATAAAGTGGCCTAAAACTCGCTTTTCCTCTGAAACAACTTATTTTCTGTTGACACCTCTTTGTTTTACTATTGCATTAATTCTGGATGGATACAATCCAAGTGATCTGAAATCTGCTAGGCACTCTAAAAAAAAATGCAATTGCACAGCAAATTTTGAATGTCTGTCAAAGAAGAAAGATGCTTTTTAGTTTTCACATCTACCAGCAGGTGCTAACAGGGCCATGCTAACCTGCAAAACTCAACACTTTTTTGTGTGAATACAGAATCAACGCTCTTTTGTGGTACAGTTTTATCACACAGACCCTGATGTTTGAGGGTCACCGGCAACTGCTTAACTGCAGATGAGAAACATCTCGCCCAGTCTGTCGCAATCAATGTCAACGCAGCAGCATCTTCACCTCTGCTTGACACCGTCGCACAGCACAGCTGGGAAACTGAATACTTTACTGAACATGTCACAAGTACATGACAGTCACAATGCAAAATCAATCTCATCTTGTCGTGAGTGTTTCATTAGCCGCCTTTGAATTCAAATAAATGGTTATCAATTTGATTCTTTTAAATGCGTTAGCTTCCTAATGGAAAGACAATGGTGATTGGTTTCAGATTATATGCAGCAACGCTGAAGGAGGAGCTGAATAGACTGTATGCATTTCCTAATGACAGGCAATATTATTCAAGCTAAATTAGATTACCCAAGCCCTCAGGGCCGTCTCCATAAAGGTCACTGAAAATAGAACTGTCGCATACCAAATCGGTTTGTACCATTCTCCATCAGCTTTAATCTGTGCCACAGACACGACGGGCAGAACATGGCTGATCAGGGCCGGTCAGATGGACTAATTTCTTAATGCTGAGTAAATGACCAGTTAATGAAGACCATTAGACAGGATGGAGCCAAACACTCATTGGCAAGGTCAATGATGGGGCTGCTGAAGAAACGGGGCCGAAAACTAACTTTTTGCCACACCTGCTAATAGCTGGTAATTTTCTGGCCATAAATATTTTTTTACCAGCCACGAAACATAGATTAATAGCAGTGAGTGGATTTCTGGGCTAATAACGAGTGCGCAAATAACGAATTTTGAGTTCCCTTTCACATCTTCTTGCACTTGACAAGGCTTAAACTTTCGTGACGATACAGCACTGGCTCGTCAACTGTCCCAAGCGTTGTTCACGATTGTTCATGTTCTCACAATATTGCATTGTTAGAATTCATAAAAATGTTACTGCCGATTGACACTAGCCACATTTACATGTACACTTTTTTGTCATTCCGATTAAAATCATTCCGATTGAAAGATTCCGTGGACTGTGTACATGAGGCGTTATATAATCCGATACGGTGTTTACATGGACCAGCGCATTCAATCGGAATGACTTGCGCACATTAGCCTATTTGCCTTTAATTCCTGTCTACATGGAATCTCATTATTTGTTATGCGTGCTATTTTTATGTAAAGTGTAAACAGTATGAATTTGTTGGCATATTACTGCTGGAAGGTATGAGGAAAAGACGGGCACAGGAAGCTGACCTTTTTGCATCTCTAAGGAGCATTACTACCCCTCCCTCCGAAAAGCAGAAGCGTGATGATGAAGGTCTGTAGTAATGATACACCGAGTTCCTTCATTGTATTTAATAAATGTGTTGTTAATAAACTCCAGTTTAATTTTGCCACCGCCATTTTGCATTCTGACAACCCTGACCTCATGACGTGATGACGTAGACGCAAAGTAATCGGTTTAACTCGTTTACATGGCAGAATTATTATTTCGTTCGGTTTATAGAAAGGTATATCCCACCTCTCTCAAACTGATTACAATTTCATTCAGTTTGGGCATTTTTATTCTGATTGAGGTGTTTATATGGAGCATTTTCATTCAGATTGGACTTTTAAACCGATTACAATGCTCCATGTAAACGCACCTACTGTTTCATATACTCACCAACACTGATTTTTACTCGCATTTGGCACTTGGCGAGGGTGAATTTTAGGCCCTGATCCTAAATATAAGCAATTGACCCTTCAGCAGGAGTTTGATTGACAAGCGATCTAACCAATCAGAACGCCGGACCTGCCATTTTGTCCGACAAAGCAGTCAGGAGTTAGAAGATTAACCTCGGTGGACTTGAACTTGAAAAATTGTGTGTACTGACGTCTTTCCGCGTTTGAAACAACATTCCTTCTGATGTTCATTCATGATTATTTGATGCTATAAATGAACTAGTAGGAAGAGATGATCGGTTCACGAATCGCTTGAGCTGAGACACTACAACAATCTGTCACAACACATTAAAGAGCCACAAAATTATTTTTTTGTTCTAATTTCTTAAAAAAAATTACACATTTTGAAAGCTGGGACTTTGTTTAATATCATAAGTAACCTGCTCTGTCTTGTCTATCGACGTGTTGTCAGTGTCCTCTTTGCTCCGCGATGTAATTTTCACTCTGTGTGGCGTGACAGCACCACGGCTTGTCGGACAAAGCAACAGGGGGTCATTGCGAAAGGTCAACTGTAATAGTTATACTTGTCTAAGCAAAACACCACTAATTATCAATGTTGTGTGACTACTTGATGTTAAATAAAACTTATTCTTATTCTTTTCTACCATCAACCCAAATAGTACACACTGGTTCATGTTATATTCCCACTTGAGCTCGGTTCAGCACGGCACGATTACAAACCGTTCTCAGTTTGGAATTCTCAGCAAGGAACATGTACCATCTGGGTCAGATCGGCACGGAATGGAACGGTTAAGCAATGAGAACATTTTGGCCGGACGGTGGAAAAGCGGCTCACTATTGCATCAATTCTTGATGGATCTAATTAAGTCCCACCCTACATTTTTTATCACTGAACATACTGTTTCACTCTAAAATATATCAATTATGGATGAAAATGTCAATTCACATTGATAATCTAACCAGTAACACAAGCACACCTCTCTTTAACATGCCACACAATATTTGTTTTTTAGCATAAATGCAGGATGGGGATATGTACATATTAAAGTTGAATACTTAGGGGGTTATTTAAATCCTAAATATAAGCAATTGTGATAGTGGTAGTTAGCAAAATCCCATTAATTATCAATGTTATGTGAGTACTTGATGCTTTTCACATTCTATTAAAGTGGTGACTTTCTCTCTCCTTTTTATCTTCTCCAAGTCTTTAGCACATATGCCCTTGCTGGAGAGGAAAGAGGAATGCACAATTCACTTATCATCTATGCAAGCCATTCAAACATGTCACTGAAAGGCCAGACTCGCTATTTATACAAAAGTGCAAGAAAATCTTCATTTATTTTACATGTCAAAACAGTTCAGAGACAGGAAGCTTGTGTCACTGGATTGTATCAGAAAATGTTCAAAATGCTTGACATTGTGGCCTGTTTTTACATCCTCATTTTGTTTCATCCTCTAAGTATTTCAGCATTATTCATAGAGGAGGTACCGCACATTTGTTTCATAAGATATTCATTCTGTAATCATTTACTCACTCTCGATCATGTCGTTGCAAACCTGTGTGACTGATATTCAAACCTGTGGAACTCAAAATGTGTATTTTTTAAAAGAAATATCATGCCCGCTCTTTACGCTGAAAGTGAATGAGGACTGGGGCTGTCTGATTTTTGAACAAATCGTTCTTTTGTGCAGTGAATTGAATGATCCAGTTCACAAAAAAAAAAAAAACACAAATGATTCATTCATTGGACTGAATCTGTTCTCAAGTGACTCAATGGATTTGGAACGACATGATGGTAAATAAATAATGGCAGAATTACATTTCTGTCATGACAACTCTCTGGATGTTTAGCTTTGGTAATGGATATGACAATGCTGATATGTTTGGTCTTGGTTGAATAGAACTGCTACGCTACTGCTTCTGCTGTTTTTGCTTTTATTGCTGCTGCTGTTGAGCAAGTATGTGAGCAAGTAAGACATAATGCTGCTGCACAATATAGCATATTGGGGCATATCTATACAGGTGGAGCTGGGGAAGGTGGAGGGTTTCTGAAAGTGCACTGCAAAATGATACGCAAATGCTTGACCAAGTATTTGAAGGTTGAGCAGCAAGCTCATTGACAACTGATGCAGCAGGACCAATCAGCTGTGCCCTATAGAGAATGATGTGATTGCAAGCACATTGAGTTAAGGACCAATTAGCCTGTGCCATTTAGAGTTTCATGACTTTGTATTTTGGGTGAACTATCCTTGTAATTCTTGTGTAAGGCAGGGCTGAAGCTCGTATTCAAGTCACATGATCTTTCTAACCTTCAAAATATGTCAGGCTTTAGATGTACTTTAAAGCGACAAATGTCTTTTATATGATGTAATTTTGCAAATACAGATAGCAGCTGGGTTGTGTTGTATTTTTAAGATCAGAATAATTCTTATTCCTATTTCAAAACACAACAGTCACATAACAAAGCAAATATGCATGAGAAAGACACCGTATCTCAATTTAATTTATTTATAATGTGAGCAACGATATGTCAGCTTTGTCCGTGATACAGAGAAATACTGAGAACAACATTAGCAAATCAAGAAAACCAGAAGGACAAAATGCCTTCCTTGATGAACAGAGAGAACATTACTGGTATTTATAGTGAGTGATGCTTGGCAGTGAGGCATCCTGGAGTCATCCTGTTAATAATACTGTTAAAAGCACACAAAGTCAGTGGATTAGAGGAAAACATGCAAACATTTACATCTACCCACCATACACCATTCTACAAAGAGCCATGGCTCAAAAGCTTGTGTCAAAATGGCTTTACTAAGAAAAGGTAGCTGTAAATGCTTCAATTTAGTGAAACACCTACCAGATATTTACATCTTTTTGCGACCTCTCCTTTTGTGAGGAAACACTTTTAGCGACATGGATTTGACCACTCACACGGATAATGCAGTCTTCTGGGACCTTAGTGGGAAAAAGCGATTGACTCTTCACTAAGGACGCAAGATGGGAGAGAAAAACCAGCAGTAACAAAGAAGAGAGATGAGGTTATATTGTCAGCTCAAAGAGAAATCCAGGCATAAGGCTCTGGTGAGGCTAAGACACTTTGAATGGTCTTCTAAAGGGCTGGACTGGCCACACTGATGTCTTTCATACTGCTCTGCCCTAGATACTTATCAGCGGTCGCTGAGATGCTTCTCAGGGCTGACCGACTCAAAACTTGTCTTTCATTTCTGTATGTCTGACATTTCTCAGTACTCTTTTTATCAGCGGACTCAAACAATGTCAGATCCCCAAAGGTGCCCCATTCAGACACGGCACAGCCATCACGAGAAGGAGTGGCTATATTTAACCCACATTCAGGCAAAGACCAAGCATTTAAGTAGAGGTGAAACCCCTCGATGGAGATGAAGGCTGAGGAATTACATCACTCTTTGATTGAATCACAATGGAAAGCAATGAGTCTGGTTAACTACTGACGCTTGTTGACCATTAATGGCAGTGAGAATTCAAAGTGATGTATAAAACTTGAGGCTTGTTGAATACTGCTGTACTTCCCTGCAGAAAAGATCATCAGAGCTGGTCACCATCATATGTTTTGGATGCTGGTGCTAAGCACATCCCTGGGTCTTATTGTGCATTATTCTGATTGACTCAAAAATGTCTTTAGAATCCTTTATAGTCTTTGTAATCTTTCAAAAATGCAGCTGAAACCATTTTTCATTTTGGCTGATGTCATCAAAGTCATGTAAGTTTTACACACTAGTCTGGTTCTACTCATGTTCCATCCACTTTTCAGAATCCAATCAGTTTCCAATGGATAACATCAAGTCCAGCCCTACATTTCACTCAGAGATATGTTACATGACAGTATAATGGGTTGAAAATGCCATTTCATGCTTACTTTAACCAGCAATATTTTTGCTGATTAACATCATGACTAAGCTTTTCCACCAAATAGGAAAGCACCCGACCAGCACAAACCAGTCAGAACATCATGAAAATCCAAGCTGGTCTTTTCAGCAGGGGAGTTATACACAATTAGTAGACACAAATCTAAATCCCAACGATCATTTAGTAATTCCATTGATTATTTCAACTGATATTTCTACAGCAAAAAATAAATAAATAACAGGAATACAGTTTTGCAGTGTTACAAAGTAGCTCCAGAGTAGTTGAGCAGTTGACACTGCCAAGGTGATAAGCACACTGAATAGGGCTAGACAACTGTGGCTACAGACATATGACACAAACAAGGGCATTCATTATTCAACTTGGGTCTGTACTGAACACATAATAATGGGAAGGCTTCAACTGTGAGTCTACGTTAGCACCATCTCATACTGTGAGAGTCATTATCATATTGGTAAACATTGAGAGCATGGCACTGTATTTACTCTCAACCAAGGGAAAGGACTGGCTTACACAAAGGTAATATCTGAAGCACTACGCCATATTGTCAAAAGATCATCCGTTTTACATTTGCGTGCCTTGCCCTTTGATGAGAGATCAGTCTCTCTGAGAGTTATTGTTTATATGTGAGAAGCAGCACAACAAGAAAAACAAATTAGCGTGTTCGCAGTGATTGTTGAATGCCGAGATCAAATCTTTTCTTCTTAACACAGTGCTTCTCCTTCACCGATAACAGACGTCATTGGTCTACTGGCTTCATCAATGAGTATCGCTTCCTCTGGCACCTGCCACAGGCCACTGAGGCCCCGCTGGCTATCCATTCAGTATGGCCTTAAATTGATCTCTTCCTTTCCGATGTGTGCCTTCATACAGGTGTTGTCCTCCTGTTGATACCATCATTAAGGTCTTTGGGAAAGCAGTTGTGCACTTGGAGGAATCCAGAATCGTGGTCGGGGCTGTAGGAGCTATCCGTCCCTGATTTGAGGGGATCTCTTGTCAATGTGTACATGTTGATCTCTCCTATGGGAGCCGAGCTTATCATCTTCATGCCCACGGGTGACGCCTCACGAGATGCTTCCGTGGAGCGAGAGCTGGAGCGCGAGTGCCGTCGACGGTAGCGAAAGCTGGGTATGCGGGAATATGGCGAAGAGGACGAGGTAGACTTGATGAACTCACGGCGCGCTTTGAACCGTACTTCTTTGTTCGTCTCAATGTAGATATTGACAGCCAGAACAGCCACTGCCTCGGCCACAATGAAAGAGAGCGCTCCAAAGTAGAATGACCAACCGTAGTTATACTGGTTCTTCTTGTCTTCGTCACGTTTGTCACTGGGGTCACCGGCGTTGCTGGAGATGTAGACAATTATACCGATGATGTTGCTCAAACCTGCCAGACACAAAAGAGAGCCAGGAAAGTGTAAGAGAAATGCCTAACAGATTTATGACTTTATTTAACTTAAGATGTTACATTTTCCTGATTGGGATACGTCAACAGCGCCACCATATTTGAAAGGTTAACCCTACAGGTTGAGCTCCTCAGAAGTAATCACTACTCAACCTACTGTAATATCACTGATAAAAATGCCACAACATTGTACAGCTTACGGTTATACAAACTGATGGCATAGACTCTAGACAAAATGGGATAACTTGCTGCAGACTGCAAATATCTAATCAACTGCATGTGTTTATGTCATGGGGTAGCCAACCCTGATCCAGCACACCTGACTGTAATTTTCAAGCAATCCTGATCACCACGATAAGCTGGTTCAGGTGTGTATAATTAGCACTGGCGTTAAACTCAGCCAGAAGGAAGCTCTCCAGAGGCAGGGTTGGCTACCCCTGGTCCTACTCGAACCGCTCCAAGTGGGATTCAAACCAGTGTCAACCAACAAGGATCTAGCCTCTGTGTAAAAGTTGCTAGTGCACTTCCTGAGGCCAGGGAAGTGAGGCTTACCTACACATCTCTTACTAGCTTTCCTTTGTTGCACTCACCCCTAAATCTCACTCCCATCCGGGTCACGGCACCAATGTAAAGGTGCGTTCATGCCATATCATAATTACTGTAACTACAAGATTCTGGCTTGTAAAAAGCATTCACGCCCTTGTAGAGCTTGTAATTACAGGTTTTATTCTGGGAGTATTCTGAAAGCTCCCACGTGTAACACATGGCCGCTGTACCACCTGACCGCAGTAGATTAATTTAGGCATTGATAGTGGTGCCATAGAAATGCATAATTCCCAGTCTGAGGATATGAACAGCCCCGAATATAACATCACGTGTTGTCATCTCAAGATTCCGGTAAATACGAGGTGGCGTGAACGCAGCATAACTGCTCCTATTTGCATCACTCTGAGTGGGAATTGAACCAGCGTCAACCATAATTGGTGGTGGGCACGCTAACAAGGACACTAAAGACCGCAGCCTCTAGTGTGCCTCTTGGGGCCAGGCAAGTGAGGTTTACTTGCACAGCTCTTACTATATGGCCTCCGTTACACTCACCCCTGTAAACATCACTCCCATCTGGGTCATGGCACCATTGTAACTAACATTGCATCACTCTGAGTGGGATTTAAACCAGCATCAATCATAGTGGTGGATGGTGGGCACGCTAACAAACAGCTCTTCTTAGCTATCCTCCATTACATTAGCATGGTCTAATTAGCCCCTGCTGGTAGATGTTGTAACTTCACCATCTGGCTAAAAAACTGCTGAAATGTATGGGAATGCTTTCTCAAATAGCTTTCTCCGGGAATTTTAAACCTCCTTGGTTTATGTGTCGATCTTAAACTTTCCAATATGGTAGACACGCTGATGTGTTGTGGTAATTAATGGTTGCTAATGCAGACAATGCTGCAAGTTAACCCTATCTAGTCTAGCGTTGCTTTTACACAATCTTTTTATTTACACAATCTTTTACTGTTTAGATAAAGAGTCTTTTCATCATCTATCAGGTGATGAAACTATACAAGGAAGGCACTTTTAGTAGAAGCTATATCAACCCATTAAATTCAGTTAAGTAACAGCTAAAAAAAATGGAGGAGTTGTTGCCCCCTCAGTTCCAGTGAACCTGCCAGTAACAGCAGGTATAAGTTGGAATATCAGAGCAGGGATCTTGACCTATATTATATTACAATTATATTCAGTGAACAATTTGTATTTAGTAATGGTGCTAAAAGTGTAAAGTGAATTGAAAGGCCCTGTGTGCATGTTATCGAGGTTTACCTGCTGCCACAAATAGTATCCCTGCACAGAGTAATATGTTGTTCCACTTGCTGTAGATGCGTCCCACCCCAACACACAGCCCCCCCAGCATCAGCAGAATGGTACTGAGGATGGGGAACACACTGGAGGCACGCACAATACCTGTTCACACACACATAAACACAGCTTTAACTTGAGAATGACTTCAAAAAGTGCATAAGAATTTCAACATTGAGATCTAGACAGCAACACTGTAATATTCCCGAAAAGAATGTCACTCACGTAAGAGATACTCAGAGCTGTCTGTGTCATAATCATTATCATCTGGGAAATGATTGATTCGGTAACAACTTCCTTTGTTGAGACCTACAAACATATAAAACTGGTCAAGATTAGAGTTGGGAAAGCATGCAAATATATGCAAATCACCAAGCAAAAGTTACATAAAGTAACAAAAAGTAACAAATAAAAAATAAAAACTACATTCTGCATATGGTAGCAATTTATTTTGTTTTGAAGGAGTAGAGGATGGATTTGACATAATGTAACCCTTACTGTTCAGTAACAGACAAAGTGGTCTAACGGTTTGTGAGTCAGACTTGTAACCCAAAGGTTGCGGGTTCAAGTCTCAATACAGGCAGGAAAATATAGGTGGGGGAGTGAACGAACAGCACTCTCTTCCACCCTCAATATATATACGAATGAGATGCCCCTGAGTAAGGCACCTAAACCGCAATCGCTCCCCTGGTGCCGCGGCAAATGGCTGCTCCGGGTGTGTGTGTCCAGGGTTTTCAGTGTGTGTATGTGGAGAATGACTGCTTAAAGTGAGGACTGGTTCACATAGAATCCTATTTTGTATTCTACTATGCTACCTGTGTTTTTCTATGTAAAAGTGTGCTAACAAGTCAATAGGCTCAGAACTGTGTATAGATGAATCATGTTTACATCCAGAATTTGACAGCTTTAATTCCATTTTAAATGCAGTGTTTAGGATGTAAATGCAATTCATCTATAGTGTAATTTTGAGGATTTTGGCAAGCTATATTTTTCAGCATTTCATGCATGAGCACCAGATAAAAAAAAAAAAAAAAACTTTTTGTTTTCAATTCATCAGCACTGCGGCTCTGCAGTTAGATACATTGTGCGGTGTCTCGTGTTTTTAAAAAAACATCATGCATTCTATGTGATCATCCCCTTACGCCTGTCACTCAGAAATCAAAACATTGTCAAATCAGACAGATAGTGAAACTAACGCACTTCTCATCCATCTGAATTAAGAAAGCGACAGCATTTTAAAGGGAATTTTAGATGAGTGACATTACAGAGTTTACTGGTATTTTGGTCCTGATGCGTGAATGGTATCTGAAAAAAGATGGAAAAATATTAACTAATAGTCCACATGGCCAAGGTGATGTCAACAGATTATGCTATTTTAAAGGTTCCTAATGTTGGTTTGGAGTCTCCTACAATAGGTAGATTTTTTTTTTTTTTCATAATATACATTGCTGAATCACCTGTTTTCTAAAAGCACACAAAGTAAGTGGATTAGACAATGCAGAATCATAGTGTCTGCAACGGTTCGATCAAGGATCCAGTCTCTATAAACCCCTCCTTTCTAAAAGCTGACTCTGCTCTGATTGGTCGGATGACCCAGTCTGTTGTGAATGATCTACTCTGCTCTGATTGGTCAGATGGTCCATTCTGTTATGATTGATCTACTCTGCTCTGATTGATCAGATGATCAATATACTCTGCTCTGATTGGTCAGATGGTCCATTCTGTTGTGATCGATATACTCTGCTCTGATTGGTCAAATGATCCAGTCTGTTGTGATTGATCTACTCTGCTCTGATTGGTCAGATGGTCCATTCTGTTGTGATTTATCTACTCTGCTCTGATTGGTCAGATGACCCAGTCTGTTGTGATTGATCTACTCTGCTCTGAATAGTCAGATGATCGATGTACTCTGCTCTGATTGGTCAAATGATCCAGTCTGTTGTGATCAATATACTCTGCACTGATTGGTTAAATGATCCAGTCTGTTGTAATTGATCTACTCTGCTCTGATTGGTCAGATGGCCTAGTCTGTTGTGATTGATCTACTCTGCTCTGATTGGTCAGATGGTCCAGTCTGTTGTGATTGACCTACTTTGCTCTGATTGGTCAAATGATCCAGTCTGTTGTGATCAATATACTCTGCTCTGATTGGTTAAATGATCCAGTCTGTTGTAATTGATCTACTCTGCTCTGATTGGTCAGATGGTCCATTCTGTTGTGATTGATCTACTCTGCTCTGATTGGTCAGATGGTCCAGTTTGTTGTGACTGATCTACTCTGCTCTGATTGGTCAGATGGTCCAGTCTGCTGTGATTGATCTACTTTGCTCTGATTGGTCAGATGGCCTAGTCTGTTGTGATTGATCTACTCTGCTCTGATTGGTCAGATGGCCTAGTCTGTTGTGATCGATATACTCTGCTCTGATTGGTCAGATGGTCCATTCTGTTGTGATTGATCTACTCTGCTCTGATTGGTCAGATGGTCCAGTCTGTTGTGACTGATCTACTCTGCTCTGATTGGTCAGATGGTCCAGTCTGCTGTGATTGATCTACTTTGCTCTGATTGGTCAGATGGCCTAGTCTGTTGTGATTGATCTACTCTGCTCTGATTGGTCAGATGGCCTAGTCTGTTGTGATTGATCTACTCTGCTCTGATTGGTCAGATGGTCCAGTCTGTTGTGATTGACCTACTTTGCTCTGATTGGTCAAATGATCCAGTCTGTTGTGATCAATATACTCTGCTCTGATTGGTTAAATGATCCAGTCTGTTGTAATTGATCTACTCTGCTCTGATTGGTCAGATGGTCCATTCTGTTGTGATTGATCTACTCTGCTCTGATTGGTCAGATGGTCCAGTTTGTTGTGACTGATCTACTCTGCTCTGATTGGTCAGATGGTCCAGTCTGCTGTGATTGATCTACTTTGCTCTGATTGGTCAGATGGCCTAGTCTGTTGTGATTGATCTACTCTGCTCTGATTGGTCAGATGGCCTAGTCTGTTGTGATTGATCTACTCTGCTCTGATTGGTCAGATGGTCCAGTCTGTTGTGATTGACCTACTTTGCTCTGATTGGTCAAATTATCCAGTCTGTTGTGATCAATATACTCTGCTCTGATTGGTTAAATGATCCAGTCTGTTGTAATTGATCTACTCTGCTCTGATTGGTCAGATGGTCCATTCTGTTGTGATTGATCTACTCTGCTCTGAATGGTCAGATGATCGATTTACTCTGCTCTGATTGATCAGATGGTCCAGTCTGTTGTGACTGATCTTCTCTGCTCTGATTGGTCAATGATCGATATACTCTGCTCTGATTGGTCAGATGGTCCATTCTGTTGTGACTGATCTACTCTGCTCTGATTGGTCAGATGGTCCAGTCTGTTGTGATTGATCTACTTTGCTCTGATTGGTCAGATGGCCTAGTCTGTTGTGATTGATCTACTCTGCTCTGATTGGTCAGATGGCCTAGTCTGTTGGGACTGATCTACTCTGCTCTGATTGGTCAGATGGCCTAGTCTGTTGTGACTGAACTACTCCGCTCTGATTGGTCAGATGGTCCATTGTGTTGTGACTGATCTACTCTGCTCTGATTGGTCAGATGGTCCAGTCTGTTGTGACTGATCTACTCTGCTCTGATTGGTCAGATGGTCCAGTCTGCTGTGATTGATCTACTTTGCTCTGATTGGTCAGATGGCCTAGTCTGTTGTGATTGATCTACTCTGCTCTGATTGGTCAGATGGCCTAGTCTGTTGTGATTGATCTACTCTGCTCTGATTGGTCAGATGGTCCAGTCTGTTGTGATTGATCTACTTTGCTCTGATTGGTCAGATGGCCTAGTCTGTTGTGATTGATCTACTCTGCTCTGATTGGTCAGATGGCCTAGTCTGTTGTGACTGAACTACTCCGCTCTGATTGGTCAGAATGTCCATTGTGTTGTGACTGATCTACTCTGCTCTGATTGGTCAGATGGTCCAGTCTGTTGTGACTGATCTACTCTGCTCTGATTGGTCAGATGGTCCAGTCTGCTGTGATTGATCTACTTTGCTCTGATTGGTCAGATGGCCTAGTCTGTTGTGATTGATCTACTCTGCTCTGATTGGTCAGATGGCCTAGTCTGTTGTGATTGATCTACTCTGCTCTGATTGGTCAGATGGTCCAGTCTGTTGTGATTGATCTACTTTGCTCTGATTGGTCAGATGGCCTAGTCTGTTGTGATTGATCTACTCTGCTCTGAATGGTCAGATGGCCTAGTCTGTTGTGATTGATCTACTCTGCTCTGATTGGTCAGATGGCCTAGTCTGTTGTGATTGACCTACTTTGCTCTGATTGGTCAGATGGCCTAGTCTGTTGTGATTGATCTAATCTGCTCTGATTGGTCAGATGGTCCATTCTGTTGTGACTGATCTACTCTGCTCTGATTGGTCAGATGGCATAGTCTGTTGTGATTGATCTACTCTGCTCTGATTGGTCAGATGGCCCAGTCTGTTGTGATTGATGTACTTTGCTCTGATTGGTCAGATGGCCTAGTCTGTTGTGATTGATCTACTCTGCTCTGAATGGTCAGATGGCCTAGTCTGTTGTGATTGATCTACTCTGCTCTGATTGGTCAGATGGCCTAGTCTGTTGCGATTGACCTACTTTGCTCTGATTGGTCAGATGGCCTAGTCTGTTGTGATTGATCTACTCTGCTCTGATTGGTCAGATGGTCCATTCTGTTGTGACTGATCTACTCTGCTCTGATTGGTCAGATGGCCTAGTCTGTTGTGATTGATCTACTCTGCTCTGATTGGTCAGATTACCTAGTCTGTTGTGATTGATCTACTCTGCTCTGATTGGTCAGATGGTCCATTCTGTTGTGACTGATCTACTCTGCTCTGATTGGTCAGATGGTCCATTCTGTTGTGACTGATCTAATCTGCTCTGATTGGTCAGATGGTCCATTCTGTTGTGACTGATCTACTCTGCTCTGATTGGTCAGATGGTCCATTCTGTTGTGACAGATCTACTATGCTCTGATTGGTCAGATGGTCCATTCTGTTGTGATTGATCTACTCTGCTCTGATTGGTCAGATGGTCCAGTCTGTTGTGATTGATCTACTCTGCTCTGATTGGTCAGATGGTCCAGTCTGTTGTGACTGATCTACTCTGCTCTGATTGGTCAGATGGTCCAGTCTGTTGTGATTGATCTACTCTGCTCTGATTGGTCAGATGGTCCAGTCTGTTGTGATTGATCTACTCTGCTCTGATTGGTCAGATGGTCCAGTCTGTTGTGACTGATCTACTCTGCTCTGATTGGTCAGATGGTCCAGTCTGTTGTAATTGATCTACTCTGCTCTGATTGGTCAGATGGCCTAGTCTGTTGTGATCGATATACTCTGCTCTGATTGGTCAGATGGTCCATTCTGTTGTGATTGATCTACTCTGCTCTGATTGGTCAGATGGTCCAGTCTGTTGTGACTGATCTACTCTGCTCTGATTGGTCAGATGGTCCAGTCTGCTGTGATTGATCTACTTTGCTCTGATTGGTCAGATGGCCTAGTCTGTTGTGATTGATCTACTCTGCTCTGATTGGTCAGATGGTCCAGTCTGTTGTGATTGACCTACTTTGCTCTGATTGGTCAAATGATCCAGTCTGTTGTGATCAATATACTCTGCTCTGATTGGTTAAATGATCCAGTCTGTTGTAATTGATCTACTCTGCTCTGATTGGTCAGATGGTCCATTCTGTTGTGATTGATCTACTCTGCTCTGATTGGTCAGATGGTCCAGTTTGTTGTGACTGATCTACTCTGCTCTGATTGGTCAGATGGTCCAGTCTGCTGTGATTGATCTACTTTGCTCTGATTGGTCAGATGGCCTAGTCTGTTGTGATTGATCTACTCTGCTCTGATTGGTCAGATGGCCTAGTCTGTTGTGACTGATCTACTCTGCTCTGATTGGTCAGATGGTCCAGTCTGTTGTGATTGACCTACTTTGCTCTGATTGGTCAGATGATCAATATACTCTGCTCTGATTGTTCAGATGGTCCATTCTGTTGTGAATGATCTACTCTGCTCTGATTAGTCAGATGATCAATATACTCTGCTCTGATTGGTCAGATGGTCCATTCTGTTATGATTGATCTACTCTGCTCTGATTGATCAGATGATCAATATACTCTGCTCTGATTGGTCAGATGGTCCATTCTGTTGTGATCGATATACTCTGCTCTGATTGGTCAAATGATCCAGTCTGTTGTGATTGATCTACTCTGCTCTGATTGGTCAGATGGTCCATTCTGTTGTGATTTATCTACTCTGCTCTGATTGGTCAGATGACCTAGTCTGTTGTGATTGATCTACTCTGCTCTGATTGGTCAGATGGTCCATTCTGTTGTGATTTATCTACTCTGCTCTGATTGGTCAGATGACCTAGTCTGTTGTGATTGATCTACTCTGCTCTGAATGGTCAGATGATCGATGTACTCTGCTCTGATTGGTCAAATGATCCAGTCTGTTGTGATCAATATACTCTGCTCTGATTGGTTAAATGATCCAGTCTGTTGTAATTGATCTACTCTGCTCTGATTGGTCAGTTGGCCTAGTCTGTTGTGATCGATATACTCTGCTCTGATTGGTCAGATGGTCCATTCTGTTGTGATTGATCTACTCTGCTCTGATTGGTCAGATGGTCCAGTCTGTTGTGACTGATCTACTCTGCTCTGATTGGTCAGATGGTCCAGTCTGCTGTGATTGATCTACTTTGCTCTGATTGGTCAGATGGCCTAGTCTGTTGTGATTGATCTACTCTGCTCTGATTGGTCAGATGGCCTAGTCTGTTGTGATTGATCTACTCTGCTCTGATTGGTCAGATGGTCCAGTCTGTTGTGATTGACCTACTTTGCTCTGATTGGTCAAATGATCCAGTCTGTTGTGATCAATATACTCTGCTCTGATTGGTTAAATGATCCAGTCTGTTGTAATTGATCTACTCTGCTCTGATTGGTCAGATGGTCCATTCTGTTGTGATTGATCTACTCTGCTCTGATTGGTCAGATGGTCCAGTTTGTTGTGACTGATCTACTCTGCTCTGATTGGTCAGATGGTCCAGTCTGCTGTGATTGATCTACTTTGCTCTGATTGGTCAGATGGCCTAGTCTGTTGTGATTGATCTACTCTGCTCTGATTGGTCAGATGGCCTAGTCTGTTGTGATTGATCTACTCTGCTCTGATTGGTCAGATGGTCCAGTCTGTTGTGATTGACCTACTTTGCTCTGATTGGTCAAATTATCCAGTCTGTTGTGATCAATATACTCTGCTCTGATTGGTTAAATGATCCAGTCTGTTGTAATTGATCTACTCTGCTCTGATTGGTCAGATGGTCCATTCTGTTGTGATTGATCTACTCCGCTCTGAATGGTCAGATGATCGATTTACTCTGCTCTGATTGATCAGATGGTCCAGTCTGTTGTGACTGATCTTCTCTGCTCTGATTGGTCAATGATCGATATACTCTGCTCTGATTGGTCAGATGGTCCATTCTGTTGTTATTGATCTACTCTGCTCTGATTGGTCAGATGGTCCAGTCTGTTGTGACTGATCTACTCTGCTCTGATTGGTCAGATGGTCCAGTCTGTTGTGATTGATCTACTTTGCTCTGATTGGTCAGATGGCCTAGTCTGTTGTGATTGATCTACTCTGCTCTGATTGGTCAGATGGCCTAGTCTGTTGTGACTGATCTACTCTGCTCTGATTGGTCAGATGGTCCAGTCTGTTGTGATTGATCTACTTTGCTCTGATTGGTCAGATGGCCTAGTCTGTTGTGATTGATCTACTCTGCTCTGATTGGTCAGATGGCCTAGTCTGTTGTGACTGAACTACTCCGCTCTGATTGGTCAGATGGTCCATTGTGTTGTGACTGATCTACTCTGCTCTGATTGGTCAGATGGTCCAGTCTGTTGTGACTGATCTACTCTGCTCTGATTGGTCAGATGGTCCAGTCTGCTGTGATTGATCTACTTTGCTCTGATTGGTCAGATGGCCTAGTCTGTTGTGATTGATCTACTCTGCTCTGATTGGTCAGATGGCCTAGTCTGTTGTGATTGATCTACTCTGCTCTGATTGGTCAGATGGTCCAGTCTGTTGTGATTGATCTACTTTGCTCTGATTGGTCAGATGGCCTAGTCTGTTGTGATTGATCTACTCTGCTCTGAATGGTCAGATGGCCTAGTCTGTTGTGATTGATCTACTCTGCTCTGATTGGTCAGATGGCCTAGTCTGTTGTGATTGACCTACTTTGCTCTGATTGGTCAGATGGCCTAGTCTGTTGTGATTGATCTAATCTGCTCTGATTGGTCAGATGGTCCATTCTGTTGTGACTGATCTACTCTGCTCTGATTGGTCAGATGGCCTAGTCTGTTGTGATTGATCTACTCTGCTCTGATTGGTCAGATGGCCTAGTCTGTTGTGACTGATCTACTCTGCTCTGATTGGTCAGATGGTCCAGTCTGTTGTGATTGATGTACTTTGCTCTGATTGGTCAGATGGCCTAGTCTGTTGTGATTGATCTACTCTGCTCTGAATGGTCAGATGGCCTAGTCTGTTGTGATTGATCTACTCTGCTCTGATTGGTCAGATGGCCTAGTCTGTTGTGATTGACCTACTTTGCTCTGATTGGTCAGATGGCCTAGTCTGTTGTGATTGATCTACTCTGCTCTGATTGGTCAGATGGTCCATTCTGTTGTGACTGATCTACTCTGCTCTGATTGGTCAGATGGCCTAGTCTGTTGTGATTGATCTACTCTGCTCTGATTGGTCAGATTACCTAGTCTGTTGTGATTGATCTACTCTGCTCTGATTGGTCAGATGGTCCATTCTGTTGTGACTGATCTACTCTGCTCTGATTGGTCAGATGGTCCATTCTGTTGTGACTGATCTACTCTGCTCTGATTGGTCAGATGGTCCATTCTGTTGTGACAGATCTACTATGCTCTGATTGGTCAGATGGTCCATTCTGTTGTGATTGATCTACTCTGCTCTGATTGGTCAGATGGTCCAGTCTGTTGTGATTGATCTACTCTGCTCTGATTGGTTAGATGGTCCAGTCTGTTGTGACTGATCTACTCTGCTCTGATTGGTCAGATGGTCCAGTCTGTTGTGATTGATCTACTCTGCTCTGATTGGTCAGATGGTCCAGTCTGTTGTGATTGATCTACTCTGCTCTGATGGGTCAGATGGCTCAGTCTGTGGTGATTGGTCTACTGCTTACAGTGCATGTCGGAAACCAAATGCCCATTCTGAATATCAGCTCAGGATCGTCCTCAGCTCTTGTATCACAGTTATATGAACCATAATGATGTTGTCGGTTTTACTGTATCAATTTGAGTTAGTTTGGAAGCGTATGCAAAACAGTGCAGAACAAACATCATCTCGACAACAGCGTCATCTCGACATGTCGACAACACATACCAAACTGTTCCAGTCTCCGCTACAACTACAGTATTTGAGGGTCAAAGTAGACATTATTCACGGGTAGCCAACGAAGACCATGGGCTGTCATTATGCAAAAATGTTTCAAACCTACGTAGGTTTGTAAAAAGATGTGAAACTGGAATTACTGACGACTTCTTTCGGCAGTTCAGAATCAAATTCTTTTAAGAGACAGTAACTTTTTGTCATGCACTCTTTATAACTTTGCAGACCTCTTACATTCACAAACAGCTATATTACACCCTACATGAAAGGCAATATTTGTAAAAGCAAAATGGGGGCACTTTAAGCGAGGGGATATGTGTTTATCAGGTCTTAACTTACATCATAAATCCCTCTCTCTGTCTGTCTGTCTGTCTTTCTGTCTACTCCCTGTGACACAGCTTTTGTGTGGCCCAGCATGCCATTAATTGGGTCTAGTGTTAAAAAAGGAGCAAATTAATTAGCATTAAATAGGTCTGAGAAAGTGGAGCATGTGTTTTCTAGTCTAGTCATTGTAAAAAAAAGGGTAAAAAAAAAAATTAAATTAAATAAAAAAAACTTTATAAAATATATATAATACACACAATACACACCACATACAGGATGTACAATGAAAAGAATATCCAATATTAAAATACATAAAAAAAATATTTTTTATGTATTTCAACAGACAAAAAAATATAGGTTTAAATTTGATCATATCAGTTATCTGTCATAATAGCATTGATTGATATTATTAGCAATCATTTCTATATCTGTACCTCCTCATGTTCAGTTATTGGACAGTATCCTATTGTTGATGGATATTATTTCGCAGTTTTTGTCTCAAGGAGTTCCAAGCATAGGTCATGACCCAGGAACAAGATTTATTCTAAAGATTATTCTGATATTTTTGACAGAATACCATTGTCACAGTGTAACTGTCATATATACAATTATAAAGACACCTATTCTGATTGTTTAAAAAGGCTCCATGTCTTTAGAGTCAACTGTTATAGGCAGTATAGGTGTCATAATGTTTCAGGTTCCAAATATATACAGTATATACATGATGTAAACATTTAATTTAATTGGTAATTAACATTAAACTGGAAAACTGTCTTAACAATAAAAGTATTTGGAATTTGCACCGACATGAGCAAAAACAGGCTCTTAGACTTGTACACTAAAACTTCTCTCAGTGCGTACAGTAAGTGTGGTGAGCCATAGGAGCTTATGTAAAGAGCCGCTCAAGCTGTTGATTTATAGGTTGTGGTTATTGGCACAGTGACTGAAGTGTATCCAGCCTCATAAAGACAAAATAAGGAACCTCGCTTGACTGACACGGAGGCACATCGGTAAGGGAGAGCGAGAGAGGAGAAAACGAGCGCTTAGTCCCTGTGGCCTGCCTGGAGGTAACAATGCTCATCGCTGAGCATGTCTTCTCCATGGCAACCTCAGGTCTGATCCAACAATCTGATTTCCATAATGTCTCCAAGGATGCCTTTGACATCTTCATTGTGGTTTAATACAGCAGACAGCAACATGCTACTCTCCCCCATGCCAAAAGCCCCCTCCTGCCTTACAAACCCACATCCCCACTGGGCACATCCCGCACGGCGAGGAAACAGCTGCCACATTCCACGCCTTCAGCTGCCTCCAGCGTTTTGTCATAATTGTGAATCGGCGCAAGACAGCCAATCGTTCGCCTTGTCGAGGAGTGAAACCAATAACTGCTTTGCGTGCTAGGGGGGGCAGTGTGCTTTTCTTTGGCTCGGCTTATTTGTCATCTCAAATCTATCGATATGGAGAATGCTGTGTCGTCTTTATTAGTAGTGTTTGCTAAGGCAAGTATGAGTATTATTGCTGCTCATACGTACCATTAAGGAGTTGAACAAACTACTAACCCTGAGTATTAAACTTTGCAATGTAACTCTGTTACGCTACGGACATCATATCTCAAATTACAGACATTTAGTCTCAAATTAAAATCAATTTTAAACAATTAAATTATCTTTACTCCA
This sequence comes from Chanodichthys erythropterus, assembly GCF_024489055.1. Taxonomy (NCBI): domain Eukaryota; kingdom Metazoa; phylum Chordata; class Actinopteri; order Cypriniformes; family Xenocyprididae; genus Chanodichthys; species Chanodichthys erythropterus. Next base: position 50,511,253 of record NC_090223.1, on the reverse strand, counting down.
GATTATACAATACACGAGTATAATACAAGTATTAAAGGCAAAAGGAATGACTGTATTTGTATGACGTATCTCTTGGCAAGCGCTGTTAATTTGAGGTTTATGCAGGAAAGGTAAATGGTCCCGCACCTGGCACGTGCTCAGAGCTCGTTATGACTGCGTTATTCAGCGTGGATCGTGCCGGAAGTCAAACTCGGTGGCTAATTAGAGACTCCGTGGCCTTTCAGCCGCTGCATTTAATTACAGATCTATTGTGCATGCTGGGAATGGCAAAAGTGACAGATCTTCCCTTCCAATACCCCCTAATCTCTCAAACAAAAGAATGATAACCATAGTCAGTTAACTATACTCAGGACACAAGGTATATTTTATTTTATTTTATTTTATTTTTTATGGTTTATGGTTTATTTTAATTATTTTATATTTTATTTGTTTATGACACAGTTCAGGTGTTTATTTTATTTTATTACATTTTAATAAACCTCAAGATATTATTTTTATTTTATTTTATCTTTTATTTTATTTATTTTATTTTTATTTTATTTGTTTATGACACAGTTCAGGTGTTTATTTTATTATACTTTAATAAACCTCAAGATATTTTTATTTTATTTTATATTTTATTTTATTTTATTTTATTTTTATTTTTATGACACAGTTCAGGTGTTTATTTTTTAAAAACTTTAATAAACCTCAAAATATTTTTTTATTTTATTTCATCCTTTATTTTATTGCTTTTATGATTTTTTTTTTTTCTTATGGCACAGTTCAAGTGTGTGCTTATTTTATTAAACTTTAATAAACCTCAAGATAATTTTTTTTATTTTATTTTATGTTTTATTTTATTTTTATGGCACAGTGCAGGTGTTTATTTTGTTTTATTAAACTTTAATAAACCTCAAGATAATTTTTTATTTTATTATTATTATTTTTGGCACAGTTCAGGTGTTTATTTTATTTTATTAAATTTTTAATAAACTTCAAGATCATTATTTTATTTTATTATTTTTATTTTACTTTTTGTATAGCACAGTTCAGGTGTTTATTTTATTTTATTAAACCTTTTTATTTTATTTCAAATTATACTTTTATACATGGTTAATACATGGTTAATAATTTAGTAATTTATTTTACTTTATTTTTTTATTAATTCTTTTAATTATATTTTATTTACAGTACATTACAAAGATTTCAGGGAAATAACAGAGTAACAACTGCATTATGCTTGCTAGGCCAAACACGTTTTGATCAATTTTACTGAAATAAATACATATAAATCATGACCTAATAAGCCCTGCTGACGCCGAATATCTGCAGCATTTTCTACAAAGATCTGAGGAAGTTTCTTCTTTCAATGTTGGAAAACTCAAATATTTTCACATTATAAAATGACAATGCACTGGTTAATTACTGGTGTCAACTAATTATCTGAAAGACAAACTGATTTTCTTTTGTCAGTATGAGTTCTGCTCTTAATATGAAGCCCCGACAACATTATCAATAGACTTTTGGAAAAAGATAAGCATGAAGTTATCACTGTTCATCACCTGTGATGTCCTTGTTTAGCCTGAACGCTTGTATGACGTAATCAGTCTGGCTGTCTGAGTCAAAGCTTTGCCAAAATTGCATGTTGTGGGAAAAACCTAGCACTAAATTATTTATATATATATATTAATGTTAATAATCATATGTCTGTCTGTCTCTCATGCCTGTCTGTCTTCTTCTTTTCTATGGACAATCATAAGAAGCTGAAAAAGATTCATCTATTTTTAAACATTGGCGTTACCATAGTGATTTCAGACATATTGTTTCCAAGCAACAGCATCAAATGCAAGAAAGACATGAATGAAGGAAGAGGTTTATGAGGAGAATCTCTGGACTGATTACGCCTTCCTGTCCATTCAAGAAACCCGCTGGTGTCAACAGAGAGAAACGGGGGAGCATTTTCAGTCCCTTCCAAGTGAACGTCAACTTATGCTAACTTGAGAGAGATCCAACCCCAGTGAATGAGTCTGGATGAGTTGTTGACAGATCCTGTGGATGGAAAGGCTATAAGCTCTTTCATTTAGATAGCAACTTTGTCTCAGATATGTCTCCTAAAATGGGGGGCGTTTAATGAGACAATCGTCAAACAACTGACATACTGTTATCTATGAAAATTTGATCTTGGATTTATTTGATGAGAAATATTTGAGCTCAGATTTTGGTATCCTGACAAATCTGAGCACAGATGAGAAACTCTCGACTTAGAATTATCCATTTGGTCTCACAATAGAGCTCACCTCTATTGTGATGTTTCTTTTCTAAAGGCCTGTTTATGAAGGAAAAAATAGAGATGTTGGTTAACTTGAGTGTCTCTGTGTAGGTTAGACTCCTTTCGCATACTGGTTGCACACATTTAAAGGGTTAGTTCACCCAAAAATGAAAATTCTGACATTAATTACTCACCCTCATGTTGTTTCAAACCCGTAAGACCTTCGTTCATCTTCGGAACACAAATGAAGATATTTTTTGATGAAATCTGAGAGATTTCTGTCCCTCCATTGACAGCCTATGCAACTACCACTTTCAAGCCCCAGAAAGATAATAAAGACAACATTAAAGTAATCCATGTAATTTTATGAAGCGGTGCGAGTGCTTTGTTTGCACAAAAAAAACATTATTTACCACTTTATTTACAAAATATTAATCTCCGTAAATAAAGTTTTTTTTTGTGCCACAAACAAAGCACTTGTGTCACTTCCAAAATTTGAGGTTAAACCACTGGACTACTTTAATGACGTCTTTACTACCTTTCTGGCACTTGAAAGTGGTAGTTGCGTAGCTGTCAATGGAGGGTCAGTCACAGTAATCTCTCAGATTTCATCAAAAATATCTTATTTGTGTTCCAAAGATAAACGAAGGTCTTACAGGTTTGGAATGACATGAGGGTGAGTAATAAATGACATAATTTTCATTTTTTGGGTGAACTAACCTTTTAAACTAAATGGCATCGCCAAACACGGACTATATAGCATCTGACTGTAAGAAACCAATATGTTGTTTTGAGTTGACTTGGATGGAGATAAAGAACAAAAGCCTCCTATAAGCAAGACTTGGTTGTCTGAAGACAAAGGCAGAACAATGAACTTAGTTTTCTCTCTTTTAAAACTCAAGTCTAAGAAAGGATGTGAAGCACATGGTACCCTCTATGCAGCAGATCCTCCAGAGCCCGGAGTGCGTGAGATCTCCGCGGACCTTCTTGGGTTGCGCCTGCGTGTCGTCCGTGCTGATGTTGGTGGCGTTACAGATATAAGCCCGAGAATAAAGCCAGTAGTCGGTCCCAATCGCGATGCTCATCAAACTAAACGCCACAAAAGCCCCGACGGTGGCCAGCAGCATCTGAATCCCACGGTCACACCACGCCATGGCCACTCATAATAACAGCAACGGTAATAATCCACACATCGTTCAAACACGGGCGCGCGTCATGTTTTGGCTCGCGCTCGCGCTGCTTTGTTCTGTGTGATCAGGAAACTTGAGCGCGTCTCATCCACATGTTGCTGTTGAAATAGTGAGCAGCTCTGAGCCCACACTTCGTATTTGCGTTCTAGGCTTTACTTAAGAGTTTTGATCATCACCTTGTCCATTTCCTATAATCAAATCCCTCTTTTCCAAACTCTGATTTTGGATTGCGATCTTCAAACCACACCTTCAGTCACACTAACCAATGAGAAACACACATGGCCTGAAGAATAAGATGATGCTCTCACATCTCTTCATGATCATGATGATGTTTTAATGCTTAAACGCTGCAGTAAACGAGTATAAAAATTAGAAAAGATGGGGTCAGATACATAAAGTACATGTTTGATGCTTTTGTGACTTAAAATAAATAGATTGAAACGAATTAGCCTAAGATTATTGCCTATTTTTTCACTGGGGATAATTTCTTCATATTTCTTTACAAATATTGGACAAAGAGCTGAACTTAGAAAACTCTGAGTCAGTAAAATTAGATTTATAAAACGGAAAGTTCTGGTCCTGGCCTCTGTCAGTGCAGAGTTCCAGCTAAAATCCACCGGTTCAAAATAGTTCACATGAAATATAATCTCATAGTTTTTGATGAAAATTAATATTAATATTTGTATTAATATTTATATTTATTAATATAAGTATTAATATTAATATTTTTGATATATAGAAACAATAGAATTGAATTGAATTGAATAGAATTGAACTGAATTAACATGGTATAATAGGGTCCAGCATCCCTCCAAACTTACATAGGACAAGTTGTTTGGAAAACTGATAGAATAGAATAGAATAGAATAGAATAGAATAGAATAGAATAGAATAGAATAGAATAGAATAGCATGCTCTGGCATCTCTGCAACCTTACATAGAACAAGTGGTTTGGAAAATGGATGGAGAATAGAACAGAATAGAATGGAATAGAATAGAATAGAAGGCTTCAGCATCTCTGCAACCTTACATAGAACAAGTGGTTTAGAAAATGGATGGAGAATAGAATAGAAATAGAATAGAATAACAGGCTCCAGCATCTCTGCAACCTAGAACAAGTGGTTTAGAAAATGGATTGAGAATATAATATAATAGAACAGAATATAATAGAATATAATAATAGGCTCCAGCATTTCTGCAGCCTTAAATAGAACAAATGGTTTGGAAATTGAATGGAGAATAGAATAGAATAGAATAGAATAGAATAGAATAGAATAGAATAGAATAGAATAGAAGGCTCCAGCATCCCTGCAACCTTACATAGAACAAGTGGTTTAGAAAATGGATGGAGAATAGAATACAATGGAATGGAATAGAATAGAATAGAATAGAATAGAATAGAATAGAATAGAATAGTAACCTCCAGCATCTGTGCAAGCTTACATAGAAAAAGTGGTTTGGAAATTAATGGAGAATAGAATAGAATAGAATAGAATAGAATAGAATAGAATAGAATAGAATAGAATAGAATAGCAGGCTCCAGTATCTATGCAACCTTACATAGAACAAGTGATTTGGAAAATGGATGGAGAATAGAATAGAATAGAATAGAAGGCTCCAGCATCTCTGCAACCTTACATAGAACAAGTGGTTTAGAAAATGGATGGAGAATAGAATAGAAATAGAATAGAATAACAGGCTCCAATGTCTGCAACCTAGAAAAAGTGGTTTAGAAAATGGTTTGAGAATAGAATATAATAGAACAGAATATAATAGAATAGAATAATAAATAGAACAAGTGGTTTGGAAAATGAATGGAGAATAGAATAGAATAGAATAGAATAGAATAGAATAGAATAGAATAGAATAGAATAGAATAGAATAGAATAACAGGCTCCAGCATCCCTGCAACCTTACATAGAACAAGTGGTTTAGAAAATGGATGGAGAATAGAATGGAATAGAATAGAATAGAATGGAATAGAATAGAATAGAAAAGAATAGAATAGAATAGAATAGAATAGCAGGCTCCAGTATCTAAGCAACCTTACATAGAACAAGTGGTTTGGATGGAGAATAGAATAGAATAGAATAGAATAACAGGCTCCAGCATCCCTGCAACCTTACATAGAACAAGTAGTTTAGAAAATGGATGGAGAATAGAATGGAATAGAATAGAATGGAATAGAATAGAATAGAATAGAATAGAATAGAAACCTCCAGCATCTCTGTAAGTTTACATGGAAAAAGTGGTTTGGAAATTAATGGAGAATAGAATAGAATAGAATAGAATAGAATAGAATAGAATAGAATAGAATAGAATAGAATAGCAGGCTCCAGTATCTATGCAACCTTACATAGAACAAGTGGTTTGGATGGAGAATAGAATAGAATAGAATAGAATAGAATAGAATAGAATATGGTATAATAGGATCCAACATCCATGCAAACTTACGTAAGACAAGCGGTTTGAAAAACTGATTGAGAATACAATAGAATTGAAATGGAACAGAATAGAATAGGTTCCAGCATCTCTGCAAACTTACATAGGACAAGCCTTTTGAAAAATGGATGAAAAATAGAATAGAATAGAATTAATATGGTATAATAGGAGAGAAATCCAATTATATAAATATGAACTAATCTTGATATTTGCCAAATGAGTTTTTATTCCAGAAATGATTTAATGCATTTATTATAAATGCAACTATAGTAATAATATCAACTAATAATAATATATTAACTAACCTTGATTATTTGCAAAATATGGTAAAGAAGGTTTTGCCATAAATGTTTTCATCACCCACGACCCTGCATAAGACAGGCAGTTTGGAAAATTGATGGATGGATGATTTCATCATTACAAGTACAGTAACTATGGTGATTAAAAACAACAACAACAACACACAGACACACACATCAGACACAAATACAAATATTCTAGTGCTTTTACTCAGTGTTGGGTAGATTATTTCTGAAATGTGTTACTGATTACAGATTTCAACACTAAAACTGTAATCATTAATTTACATGATCAATAAAGCAAAATAATTTACATACTAATAAGGGAAGGGATTTTTTCACATTGGACAATGGTCACTTGAAGCAACAGGACTTTATCTTATTTGTGTAAAATATAGTGTTTCCTAGATCACACAATTTTATTTCATTTTCATTATTAATTATAATTGCGCACCTTCTATAACCAATATTTATTTATTCATCTTAAATATTTATGTAAACCACACAGAGGAAAACAATACTGGAATAAGAAGAATTGTAATATAAATATACAGATTGAAGTTACGTCCAAAAATACCTTTAAAAGGCATGTACTTTGATAGAAACTGTGGTACTCAATGCATACTATGAATCAAGCTGTTTACTTGATTCTCTAATGTATTTCCATGAATTCCATAGTACATGTTTAAAAAAAAAACCCACCAGGGTACTTATTTGATTAGTGGCATAACATTAGAGAAGTAAACCAATAATAACATCCATCCAAGCAGCAATCATTTGACCAGCAAAGCAACATGCTTTTATGAAACAGTCCTCTGAATCTTCTGATTCTGAATAGATCCTTATTGGGAGACATTAAAAAGCGATTGTTTACTGACTTTGTGTCAAGTACCTGATAAATCTGTTCTCCTTCAATCTAGTCCAGCCAGACCCTTAGAGCAAAATGATTAATCAGTCTCCCTTGGGAAACAGGCATTACGACAGCAACTGGTTGTTTGTTAGCTTAACACGTTTTACACAAAAATTGCACTATTGAACATGGAAGCCATTAAATCCATTAGCAATATGAATGTGTCTCAGGGAACCCATCATAATATAGACACAGAGGTGCGGCTGTGCTGTTACCATATGAGACTGTAGTCTATCTTTGATATTTATAGTCTAATAAGTATGGTGGAGTTGGAGAAAATGAGCCGGACCTCCAGATGAGTGTGTGATCAGCCCGATGGATCGATGCAGAATGTGGCTGGAATCAGGCTGGAGCACTCAGAGCGCACTGACTGGAGACACACTGATTGGGTCGGTTGAGATGAACACAGGCCTTCGTCAATAGGAAGCAAATGGAAAGGATCTATTCACAGCTAGCTGCTGCCCTACACTCTGTTCAGAAAAATACATTAAAATAGGTTTACATGATTTCTGATTACCAATGAGTTTTCCTTTGCATATTTTTGACTTTCGATTTAGTCATTAAGATCATATTTTGAATGACAAAAACATTGTTTTAGCCTACAGGAAATTTCCATCTAATCAATTCTGTAATATCTGGAATATATAATCTAATCTAATTTAGACATAATATAATATAATATAATATAATATAATATAATATAATATAATATAATATAATATAATATAATATAATATAATATAATATAATATAATATAAAATATAATATAATATAAAATATAATATAATATAAAATATAATATAATATAATATAAAATATAATATAATATAATATAATATAATATAATATAATAAATATAATATGCTCCAGCATCCCTGCAAACGTACATAGGACAAGCATTTTTGAATAGAATAGAATAGAATATGTTCCAGCCTCTCTGCAACCTTACATAGAACAAGCAGTTTGGAAAATGGATGAAGAATATAATAATATAATATAATATAATATAATATAATATAATAGAATAGAATAGAATAGAATAGGCTTGAGCATCCCTGCAAACCTACATAGGACAGGCAGTTTGTAAAATGAATGAAGAATTGAATAGAATTAAATAGAATTAATATTATATAATAGTCTCCAGCATAGAATAGAATAGAATAGAATAGAATAGAAAAGGTTCCAGCCTCTCTGCAACCTTACATAGAACAAACAGTTTGGAAAATGGATGAAGAATAGAATAGAATGGAATGGAATAGAATTAATATGATATAATAGGCTCCAGCATCCCTGTAAACCTGGATGAAGGATAGAATAGAATAGAATAGAATAGAATAGAATAGAATAGAATAGAATAGAATAGAATAGAATAATAGGCTCCAGCATCTCTGCAACTTTACATAGGAGAAGTGGTTTGGAAAATGGACGAAGAATAGAATAGAATGGAATGGAATGGAATGGAATAGAATCCAGCATCCCTACAAACTTACATAGGACAGGCAGTTAAGGAAATGGATGAAGAATAGAATAGAATAGAATAGAATAGAATAGAATAGAATAGAATAGAATAGGTATGATATAATAGGTTCCAGCATCCCTGCAAACCTACATAGGACAGGCAGTTTGGAAAATGGATAAATAGAATAGAATAGAATTAATATGATATAATAGGCTCCAGCATCACTGCAGTTTGAAATAGAATAGAATAGAATAGAATAGAATAGAATAGAATAGAATAGAATAGAATAGAAAAAAATAGAATAGATAAAGGTTCCATCATCTCTGAAACTTTACATAGAACAGTTTGGAAAATGGATGAAGAACAGAACAGAACAAAACAAAACAGAATAGAATAGAAATAATATGATATAATAGGCTTCAGAATCCCTATAATATGATATAATAGGCTCCAGCACCCCTGCAAACCTACATATGACAGTTGGTTTGGAAAATTGATGGAGAATAGAATATTTTATTTGGGCTCCCTGGTCAAAAAAAAAAAAAAACACCCCTAAGTCTGGTATTTAAGTCTGGTATTTATGTCTAGACATGACACAATTGTTAGTCTATGGGAATATTTGGTAACACTTTATTTCGATGGTCCACTTGAGACATTTTACTGACTATAAGTAACCCTAACCCAAGTATAAACAATAGTAAGAATCATTTAAATGAATAGATGAGTGACAACACAACCTCTTCTGATATGTCACTGCTTGAAGAACACAGCCGCAGACAAATCCCATGTGTCTTCACAACTATATACTGATGTATGCCGTGTAAATGAAAGCACTTGAGATGATGTTGCTAGCATGCAACTGTGGTAACCGAAGAGCGGTGGGTGTGAAAAAGCCTGAAAATGTGATGTTGACACCAATTAAATCCGCAGGTTGAGCATGATGCTTTGATAGAAGAGGCCCCACTGTTGGAGAGGCTGGTCAGAACTCTGACCTTTATACAGCACTATCTTTAGAAAACACTTGCTGAAAGAAGGTTCTGGGCATATTTCATCTTGACCTGTGTATGAAGGATAGAACAGCCTGCATATGGCTTTTATATTATGATTGCTGTCACAAATACTGATATACACTACTGTTCAAATGTTTGGGGTTGTAAGATTATTTTTAATGTCTTTGAAAGAAGTCTCTCATGCTCACCAAGACTGCATTTATATGATCAAAAATATTTGATCAAAAAATTTCTCTGTGAATATACATTGCTCAAAAAAAATTAAAGGAACATTTTGAAAACACATCAGATCTCAATGGGGAAAAATAGCATGCTGGATATTTATACTGATATGAACTAGGTAATGTGTTAGGAATGAAAGGATGCCACATCGTTTGGTGGAAATGAAAATTATCAACCTACAGAGGACTGAATTCAAAGACACCCTGAAAATCAAAGTGAAAAAAATGATGCAGCAGGCTAGTCCATTTTGCTTAAATTTCATTGCAGTAACTCAAAATGGTCCTCAGTAGATTGTATGGCCCCCATGTGCTTGTATGCATGCCTGACAAAGTCAGAGCACACTCCTAATGAGACGACGGATGGTGTCCTGGGGTACTTCCTCCCAGATCTGGACCAGGGCATCAATGAGCTCGTGGACAGTTTGAGGTGCAACCTGGTGGTGTCGAATGGACTGAAACATAATGTCCCTGAGGTGCTCTATTGGATTTAGTGCAGGCGAGAGTGGGGGTCATTCAATGGTATCAATTCCTTCATCCTCCAGGAACTGCCTGCATGCTCTTGCCACATGAGGCCGGGCATTGTCATGCACCAGGAGGAACCCAGGACCCACTGCACCAGTTTAGGGTCTGACCATGGGTCCAAGGATTTCATCCCGATATCTAATGGCAGTCAGGGTGCCATTGTCTAGCCTGTAGAGGTCTGTGCGTCCCTCCATGGATGTGCCTCCCCAGACCATCACTGACCCACCACCAAACCGGTCATGCTGAACGATGTTGCAGACAGCAAAATGTTCTCCAAGGCTTCTCCAGACCCTTTCACGACTGTTTCATGTGCTCAGGGTGAACCTGCTCTCATCTAAAAAGCACAGGACGCCAGTGGCGGACCTGCCAATTCTGGTGTTCAATGGCAAATGCCAATCAAGCTCCATGGTGCCGGGCAGTGAGCACAGAGCCCACTAGAGGACGTCAGGCCCTCAGGCCACCCTCGTGAAATCTGTTTCTGATTGTTTGGTCAGAGACATTCACACCAGTGGCCTGCTGGAGGTCATTTTGTAGGGCTCTGGCAGTGCTCATCCTGTTCCTCCTTGCACAAAGGAGCACATACTGGTTCTGCTGATGGGTTAAGGACCTTCTACAGCCCTGTCCAGCTCTCCTAGAGTAACTGCCTGTCTCCTGGAATCTCCTCCATGCTCTGTGCTGGGAGACACAGCAAACCTTCTGGCAATGGCACATATCGGTGTGCCAACCTGGAGGATTTGGACTGCCTGTGTAACCTCTGTAGGGTCCAGGTATCACCTCATGCTACCAATTGTGACACTGACCCTAGCCAAATGCGAAACTAGTGAAAAACAGTCAGAAAAGATCAGTAGGGAAAAAAAAAGTAGTTTGCACAACAGTTTTCAACTAAAAACAGAAACCTTTTTATGCGTTTTAGCCATTAATTTACACTACAACACCATTTTGAGGGCCTGAAAATGCAAACTTTTCAATAATACAGCATTTTTAGTTGTTCTCACAGATCTGTGTGAACTGGGGTCTTCTGACTTTTAAAAATGCAAAGGTACATTTTTATTAAATCGGAAAATATTTATTAAATATTTATTAAGTGGATATCCTTCTGCCAGAATACAGACCCTGACATTACAGATCGTTGCTATGCAACAAAAAGAGTTCAGTCTAATAATAATTTGTTATGGTGCTGATCAGTAGGCCGAAAAGAAATGTAAAATCTGGATTATGTTTTATTGTGCTACAATTTTATATATAAACATGTTACGAAAAAACATACTTATTCATGTAATCATCCATATTATAAAGGTTATTTAATTATTTCAGCAATAAATTGAAAAAGATATGTCCTGTAGACAGATTTTTCGTGTAAAGTTGCAGAATGGTTCCCAGAATTTGGAAGCTTAGAGAATATTATTCTTAAACATCATTCACAACCTAAAACCTAAAACTTTTACCACGAAAAAATATTCCAAAAACCAAAAATTGTTATTTAGAAATGAACAGTGAACAGGTGTTTGTGTCATAGCTATATTCTATGATGAATAACAGCTGGAACAATGTATTGACCAATCAAAAGCCAGAAACAGTCCAAAAATCAAATATTTCTCAAATCGTATAAAATACACGGCTTAAATGATGACAGATGTATGCCCTTGAGTATCATCATAGATGAGTAGAGTGATGTTAGTGTAATCAAGACATCAGGTTTGTTTTACTCCTGCCTGCAGTCATGAAAGCCATTATATTCCACAACAGCAATCATGTAAATAAAGAGAGTTGGGCACAGCTGTCAAGACCTAGAGGCATAATAACTCAACTAAAAAAAGAGCATACCCTTACAGGGTGTTTCCCTAATGGTACTGTAGGTAATATTCTCATTAACATGAAAGAGAAAACGTACTCGGTTACTAACGTAACCTCGGTTCCCTGAGATACGGAACGAGTACTGCGTATGGGGAAAGGTCTCCCTTTTTCCCCGCTGCTGAAGCCTTTTTCAATAACGCAGTGTAACTGCACCGTCATTGGTTCACTCATAGACAAGTTGTTGAACCAATGGCGGCGCGGCATAGCTGCGCGGCCTATGGCGACAAAGCGCGCGAATATTCCCGCCGAAATGGGCGGGGTATAGGGCTATATAAGCAGGCGTTTCGCCATAGGATTTCAGTGTCAATCGACTGAAGCGACGACCCTGAGCCGCAGCCTCGTGGCACGGCAAGTGACGCAGTACTCGTTCCGTATCTCAGGGCACCGAGGTTACGTTAGTAACCGAGCACGTTCCCCTTTCGATACTTCACTGCGTACTGCGATGGGGAACGAATTCAACCACGCCGTGCCACGGCTGGGAACGATATAGCTTGCATTTGGCCACCCAGAGGGGGGCAAAAAGGACAAGCGGAGGCAAAGCCTAACCGAACCCATGGTTACACTGAAGGAAGATACTTCCTATGGTGGCGTGAAGCGGGACCTGTTGGAAGCCGCTAATCACACCGACAGGACCCGAGCTTGTAAGGTCGGGACATCGAGGTGATAGAACCTGACAAAGGTGGACGGCGAAGACCAGCCGGCCGCCTCACAGATGTCTTGGATGGAAACTCCGTTGGACCAAGCCCACGAGGAAGCCATTCCTCTAGTGGAGTGGGCCCTGACTCCTATGGGGCAATTAGTGCCCAGTGAGGAGTAGCACAGGTTAATAGCATCCACTATCCAACGGGAAATGCGTTGTTTCGAGACCGGAGACCCTTTGGTGCGGCCGCCAAAACAAACAAAGAGCTGATCCGACAGTCTGAAAGACTGTGATCGGTCTATGTAGGTCCTCAATGCCCTGACTGGGCAGAGTAGCTGCAGCTCTGGTTCGTCCGCCGAGGGAGGAAGAGCAGAGAGCGAGATGACCTGAGCTCTAAACGGAGTTGAGAGCACTTTAGGGACGTAGCCATGCCTAGGTTTCAGAACGACCTTAGAGTCACCAGGCCCGAATTCGAGGCATGCAGGGTTCACAGAGAGGGCCTGCAAATCGCCAACACGCTTTACCGATGCTAGTGCTAGTAGCAGAGCGGTTTTTAGTGTTATGGGCCTGAGGTCGGCTGAACCCATTGGTTCAAATGGGGCTCCTTTCAAGGCCCTGAGGACCAACGAGAGGTCCCAGGAGGGAATAGTGAGAGGGCGAGGAGGATTCAAACGCCTAGCACCTCTCAAAAACGGATCACGAGCCCGTTTCGTCCACCGATTGGCCAGCAATAGGAGCGTGGAACGCTGCAATGGCTGCTACGTAAACCTTAAGCGTGGAAGGGGAGCGCCCCATTTCCAAGCGTTCTTGGAGGAAAGACAGTATGGAAGATACGTCACTCTCCACAGGGTCTATGTTGCGTGTTGAACACCAATCAACAAAGACTGACCACTTCTGGTCGTAGAGGCGCCTCGTAGATGGGGCTCTAGCCTGAGAAATGGTATTTAGGACGTCCTCGGGAGGCTAGTCGGCTCCCATCGAGGGACCAGAGGTGCAGAGCCCAGAGCTGCGGCTGTGGGTGCCAGATTGTTCTGTTTGCCTGAGAGAGGAGGTCCCGTCTCAGGGGAATCGGCCACGGGGCTCTTAGAGAGAGCCTGAATAGCTCTGAGGACCAAACCTGGTTCCTCCAGAGCGGGGCCACCAGAAGGACTCTGTGCTGGTCTTCTCTGATACGCCTGATGACCTGGGGGATCAGTGCGATCGGAGGGAAAGCATAAAGGAGCGTGCTGGGCCATGTGTGGGCCAGAGCATCTACTTCCTTCGAGAAAAATGTTGGGCAATGAGAGTTGTCTTCTGAGGCGAAGAGGTCTACCTCTGCCTTCCCGAAGAACTCCCAGATCGTGAGGACCACTTGGGGGTGGAGCATCCACTCGTCGGAGGGGATGTTGCTCCGTGACAACATGTCCGCACCCAGATTGTTCCTGCCAGGAACATGAGTCGCTCTGAGCGACTGAAGCCTCGGAAGAGCCCATTCCAGCAGTCGTTTCGCCAGAGCGCATAAGCGGCTGGACGAAAGACCGCCTTGGTGGTTCAGGTATGACACCACCGTCATACTGTCTGACCGAACTAGAACATGACGTCCCGTCAAGTAAGCCTGAAAGAACTGAAGGGCTTTCATCACTGCTAGCATCTCTAGACAGTTGATGTGTAGATGGCTTTCCTCGTGGCTCCACGAGCCGAAGGCCGGTCTGCCCTCGCACACAGCGCCCCAGCCCAAGTTGGAGGCGTCTGTTGAGAGCACCGTCCTCCGTGAGACCGCCTGTAAGGGGACTCCGCGTTGGAACCATACTGGATCCATCCAAGGTTTCAGGGCTAGAAGACAGGCCCGATTGACCTTGAGACATAGGCGGCCGTGCCGCCATGCGCTGGGAGGAACCCGGAACTTCAACCAGTACTGAAGAGGCCGCATCCGAAGAAGGCCTAGCTGCAGCACCGGGGAGGCGGAAGCCATCAGCCCTAGCAGCCTCTGGAAAAACTTCAGAGGGAGATAGGCTTTGTTCGTGACAGATGCCGTGAGCTGCTGAATTGCCAGGGCGCGCTCTGGCGAGACTACTGCCGTCATACGGACCGAGTCGAAAACTGCTCCCAGAAACGAAATTCGTTGAGTGGGGCATAGCGAGCTCTTGGCTAAGTTGACCCTGAGACCCAGGCATTGTAGATGGCTGAGGAGCACGGATCTGTGGCGTTCCAGCTCGTCTCGCGAACGGGCTAAGATGAGCCAGTCGTCGAGGTAATTCAGAACCCGGATTCCCATCTGTCTCAGAGGGGAAAGCGCCGCGTCCATGCACTTGGTGAAAGTGCGGGGAGCCAGAGACAGCCCGAAGGGCAGGACCGTATATTGGTATGCCACCCCTTCGTATGCGAATCTCAAGAATCGTCTGTGACGGGGGGCTATCTGGATGTGAAAATACGCATCCTTCAGGTCCAGCGAGCAGAACCAGTCCTCGGGGCAAATGTGCGCGAGGATCTGCTTCAGCGTCAGCATTTTGAACTTCCGTCTCATGAGGGAGTGATTCAAAAGCCTGAGGTCTAGGATGGGTCTGAGACCGCCATCCTTTTTTGGGGACCAGAAAGTAGCGGCTGTAAAAGCCTGTCTCGCTCTCTGACGGAGGAACCATTTCCACAGCTCCTTTTCCAGCAACGACATGACTTCGGCCCGGAGGACATGAGCGTCGTCCGGATTGACCGATGTTTGAAGCACCCCGGCGAAGCGGGGGGGCCGTCGTGCAAACTGGAGCGAGTAGCCCTGGTTTACGATCCCCATGACCCATTCTGACACATCGGGGATGGCCTGCCAGGCCTCGGCCCGAGTGGCTAGGGGTTGAATAATGTTGGGTGACAGACCGCCGTTGAGAGGGTCGTACACCGCGAGGGGTGGAAGAGGAAATTTGCTCTTTTTGTGATGAGGTGAATTTGTCCGCCGTGAAAACGGCGTTTGGAGTGGCGCAACAGGTGTGGGCCCAGCTGTCACTTGGAGTATGTTTCCCACGCCCGGAAATAAACGAGGGCGGAGGGGAAATTACCCGTGGGAGCTTTTGGGGTGGTCCGGTCGTAACGGGACGGTCCCCCATCCTCTTCCTGTCCGACGAATCAGGACGACTTCGGAGGCACCGGGTCCAGCACAATCCTGGGCCGGGGTCCCTGGCGCCTCGGGAAGGGAGGGCGCTTCGCAGGGCGCGAGCGCTGGCGATGCTCCTGGGGCGGCGCTGCCTGTGTTGCAGGTGGGGCTGGTTTGTTCTGCTGAGCCGGCGCAGTCCTGGGGCGGCTAGACGCAGAAGCGGAGCTGGAGCGCTTAGGCAAGAAATGCCTCATAGCCTGAGACGATTTCTGCGCGGCAGTAAAGCGCTCAGTGAAGCCATCCACTGCAGGCCCGAAGAGACCAGAAGGCGAGACCGGGGCGTCTAAGAAGGCCGTCTTGTCTAGGTCTTTGATCTCCGTTAGGTTGAGCCACAGGTGGCGCTCCAACACGACCAGGCTGGCCATGGAACGACCGATGGCCTGGGCCGTAGCCTTCGTAGGCTCGCAGGGCAAGATCCGTGGCGCTGCGGAGATCTTTGAAGGCTGGCGCGTCGATTCCAGACTCATCCAGAGAGCGGAGGAGTTTGGCCTGGAATGCTTGAAATATGGCCATGGTGTGGAGCGCAGAGGCAGCTTGGCCCGCCGAGTGTAAGCCCGTCCAGCCAGAGTAGAGGTGGTCCGACAGGGCTTGGAAGGAAGGGCCCTCTTCGTCTTCCAACCCACAGCCGCGGGAGGACAGAGGTGAGCAGCCACCGCTTCATCTAGGGGTGGCAAGCGCTCGTGTCCCTTCTCCTCGGCGCCGTCGACGGCGGTGAGGGCGGAGCGGTGCGTAGTGTGGAGGCGGGCAGAGTAAGGAGCGCGCCACGACTTCGTCAGCTCTTCGTGGACCTCAGGAAAGAAGGGCGCTGAACGCTGGCGAGGTGCTTGGCGGCGGCCTGGCAGAAACCATTCGTCCAGGCGGCTGCGAGACGGCTCCTCTGGAGGGGCCCACTCGAGGTCCAGCTCTTCAACGGCTCTAGACAGGATGCGGAAGAGCTCGGCATCCATGCCCTGGCCATGCTCGATGGGTTCCAAGGGAGGCGGTGGAGCGGGGTCTTCCGGCTCGCCAGCCCATCCTTCCGCTTCGGAAGCCGCAAGAGACATGGAGTCGTCTTGTTCGTCGTCTGTTCCCCCGAATGAGACGAGGTCACTCGCTTCTGCGGAGGGACGCTGCTCAGGGCGAGAGAACAGAACTGGAGAGAGTTCCCTGGGAGGAGAGGGCGAGGCACGCGGGGGCTGGGCCGGCGTGAGCTCGCTCAACTCCTGGCGCTGAGTCGCTCTACCCCGCTGTCTTTTCCTCGCCGGACCGCGGGAGGAAGGAGACGGGGAGGGCGCGAGCGGCGAGATCGCCCTCAGTGAAGAAGGCGACCCGCGAGCGCAGGGAAGCGAGACTCATACACTCGCAGTGCGGGCATGAGTCTCCAGCGAGCGCGCTCGTCTGCGTGGGGCTTGCCCAGGCAAGCGACACACTCGCTGTGTCCATCGTCGTCGTGCAGGGGGGCCCTGCAAGTACCACATGAGTGGCGGGGCATCGTGAGACGCCGCTGCCGTGAAAACGGCAATTGGGTGGCTCTTTAGAGCGGCGAGGGCCGCGGAAGCTCTTAAAGCGGTGAAAACCGCTGGAAATCGCTCTTTTAGAGCGGCGTTTCAGCCGCGGATGAAGCTCTCAGGCGGCGCGCCGGATGGCGGCTGGGGACGCACAGGAAGCGGCCGGAAGCGGGAAGCGGGAGGCGGCGGCTCGGCGACGGCGCTAGAAGCTGCAGTCCGCGAGGGCGCCGGCGCTTTCTTCCACCGGCGAGTCCAGGCGAGTCCGCTGCGGGAGCCTCTTCAGACGGCGGCGAGAGCAGAAGGCGGCGAGCTTCTTCGGCTTCAGGCGGAGATCAGCGAAGAGAAGTAGATGTCGTCGCTGAAGGAGAAAACACTGAAATCCTATGGCGAAACGCCTGCTTATATAGCCCTATACCCCGCCCATTTCGGCGGGAATATTCGCGCGCTTTGTCGCCATAGGCCGCGCAGCTATGCCGCGCCGCCATTGGTTCAACAACTTGTCTATGAGTGAACCAATGACGGTGCAGTTACACTGCGTTATTGAAAAAGGCTTCAGCAGCGGGGAAAAAGGGAGACCTTTCCCCATACGCAGTACGAGTGAAGTATCGAAAGGGAACTGATATTCAGCTCAACTGACCCTTCGCAAAGACCCGCCCCCCCCTTATTTACTGTTGCTTTGTCCGACAAGCCATGGCACTCACAGAGTGAAAAATACATTGCGGAGCAAAGAGGACACTGACAACACGTCGACAGACAAGACAGAGCAGGTTACTTATGATATTAAACAAAGTCCCAGCTTTCAAACTGTGTAATTTTTTTTAAGAAATTCAAACAATACAAACCATTTTGTGTCTCTTTAATGTGTCGTGACAGATCGCTGTATCACTTCAGCTTAAACGGTTCGTGAACTGATCATCTCTTTCTACTAGTTCATTTATAGCATCAAATAAACATGAATGAACATCAGAAGGAATGTTGTTTCAAACGCGGAAAGACGTCAATACATACTATTTTTCAAGTACAAGTCCACTGAGGTAAATCTTCTAACTCCTGACTGCTTTGTTGGACAAAATGGCGGATTCGGCATTATAACTGGCTAGATCGCTTGTCAATCAAACTCCCGGCGAAGGGTCGATTGACGCTAGGCTGATAATACCATCCTTGAATCCATAACCTCTTTAGCTTGTAACCTAAATGACAAAGAAACAAATATTCCTATATTAAAATCACCATGAACTCCAAATGGACAATTTTCTTTTAATTTGGAATATTGCAATATTTATCATAAATGATTTATCATTTATAATCACTTCTCTTCTCTTCTCTGATGATGGGTTTATTGGTGTGAGGATGGAACAAACTGTCACTCACATGACATCCAACAATAGCAAACCACAGCCATCCAACCATCTAATGAATTCCCCATGCACAAAATCAAGCCCCGCCCTACATTTGTTCTTGTTCGAGAAGCCGTTTCTCTCAGATATATGTCACATGAAGGAAAAAAAGACTGTCGCACCTTCCGTTCCATAGCGAATTTAAGAGAAAATGATTTTACAACTGAAATATAACTGGCCTATATGGAGAAAATACTTTTTACATTTTTTAAATTATCTGCTATAAATGTTGGTGTCACACTGTTGTAAACAACACGTGGAACCATTTGAGTAGCTGTTAGTGAGGAGGTTAGAGATAACCGTGATTTTACCAAGCATCAACATTCATATCAACCTAAACCAGTGTATTATTGTGTATGTTGAGCTTATTGATTCGATAGATATCCTTATCAACCTGATCCACAAAGTATGTGTTTATAGTCTGGGTTCCAGTAATTAGAGATGTCGATCCAGGAGCCCAATAATTGCTTAAATCATATTTTTAAACCTTTCACCTTGGTAAAGTGTGATTTGATCAGTATAGTGTGTGAATTCTTTCCTCTGTGAGCGGAGGAAAGAACTGAGAGCTGTGAAAGTAAAATTATTTTGCCTGAAGGGAAATTTACTTCTGTGGATTGAGTTGTTGAGGGTTTTGCTGCCATCCACAGGTTACATGAAGTATTACAGGCTCTTTGATTGGGCCATTTTGGGTGTAATAAATCAAATGCCGTTTGCCAATTAGTAAAGAACCTTTTGTATTATTGTATATAGAAATCTAGTTCATTACACTTGCTTTGATTAGTCCAATTACCATTTAAAATATCAGTTTTCTGTCTATTCATGTGATCAAAACTGAATTTTCAGCATCATTACTCCAGTCCTCAGTGTCACGATTCTTCAGAAATCTTTCTATGATTATTTGATGCTCAAGAAACATTTATTATTATTATTATTATCAATGCTGAAAACATTTTTTTTTGTTTTTTTTTTTTGTGGAAACCGTGACATTTATTTTCAGGGTTCATTGATGAATAAAGTTCAAAAAGCCAACATTCATTTGTAATAGAAATCCTTCGCAAAATTGTAAATGCCTATGGTTGATTTAATGTTTCCTTGCTGAATAAAAGTATCAATCCTTAAAAAAATATATATATAAATCTCACTGAGTGTATTTTGCTTTTTAAAGAACGCCATAAACGGAACAAAATAAATCTGCCATCCTTTGGTTTAACACTCAGAAACATGACAGCAATCGTTCTATTTTACATATGGCTGTATTAAAAAAAAGAAATCAATCCGTAAACGTCTGACCCGAAGTGAAAATGTTTAATAGGTTTTGCGAAAAAGACGCTACAAAGTATCACCTCTCATACATCAACATACCTGCAGGTCCTTGGGTTGACATTTCAAACGCTTCGTTTAACACCCGATATAATATGTAACACAAACACACAACATCTTCTAGTACAGCATTTTATTAGGCACAAGGCGGGAGGGAGTTGAGTTTACAGTAATGCCCTCTCTCTGAGTGTTTTGACCTGGCCTGGGACCAGTTCCAGATCCACTCCAGTTAAATCACCAACATGACTTCATCAATGACATCATCACGTGTCATACTACAGACCTGAGCTCAGGTAACACCGGATTCTGGGATGTAACAGTGTTTGTTGGCAGAACAGGTTTACATTTGTTTATTGATGATGCCACATTGCATTTCCCTTTTCATTACACATTTAACTGTGGTGTATCGGTTTCCTGGTTTTAGCTAGAGTACGACCTGCACTGATCTCACAGCTTTCGTCACTGCAGTAACGGATACACGCAGTCGAAGTGGCCCAGGTTCTGGCAGGACTTGAGCCAGCGCTGTACGTTCGCCGGTGCAGAGGCGGTCTGACCGGCCTGCAGGACGCAACAGGCGCACACGACGTCGGCGAGAGAGAACTCCTGACCCAGAAGCCACGGCGAACGTCCCAGAGCCCCGTTTAGTGACCTCAGCACGGCCGCCCGCTCCTTGTTGCCTCCCTCGGCCAGCTGGAAAACTGCCGTGTCGATCCAGCTGTCCATCTGCGTGGCGGCGACCGGGTCCTGAGGTTCGGCACCCAAAAGACGGAAGAGGAAGCGTGCGACGTTGGCCTCCCCCTCGATGGGGCACATGTTCTGTGTGCTGAACTTCATCTGCAGCTTCGACACTGAAACGAGACACACGACACAATGATTAGCTACTCAATACTGCAACTACATTCTAGCTAGGGTATTTTTTCCCCAATTTTCCTCAGGATAAATGGTAACACTTTACAATAAGATTTCACTTGTTAATATTAGTTAACTACATTCGTGTTGTCAAAAGTACTGACTTTGATACCAATTCAGAACTGAAATTTTTTTTAAAAATGTGACGCTTTGAGTGCCGTTGAGCGAATTCATAAACACCTCTGATTGGCCATTGTGTTCACACGCTCCTCAGATATGTCTGTGATTGGCTACAATGATCAACGCTTCAAAAACTTTGTAAATAGTCATCAATCTATGCACATAATTAAAAAAATAATAATTGTAACCTAATTAAATGTAATCGTTTGTCAAAATCTAATAAACTGCTCCACCTATAAAAGCAATGTTTTGTTTGTTTGTTCTTTTTAGCTAACGTCAAATGGTAGCCAAATATTTTCAGGAGGAGGAGTCCACCACAATCAACAGGTCTGGCTGGTATACACACCCAGCATTCACAATCTCATCTATTGCTGCCAAAAGCGCCTGTACTTTGGTACCAAGCAGTGAAATTTTAAAAATGTAACAATGCTTGCCTTTCTGCAGTACTGGTAGTACAGAGGTTTGTGTGAGTGCTCTGTGAAACATCCAAGGTTTCCATTTACAACGTTGAGCATTGTAGCCAATCCCACGTTTGTTGAACATCACGTTCAATCCAATCAAATAAGTTTAAGTTAGTCAGAATCCACTTTATACTGCTGAAAGAGTTTTAGTTCAGCACTAGCTCACTGACTGAGATCCGCACACTCGCAAACACGGAATAAGAAATCTGTGCGGTGTAGACAGCTTTTTTTGATTATAACTGAAGTTTCTGAAGAAGAACTTAGTTACGCCTCATTTTAAAGGTGTCCTTGTTACAATGTAATTATACATTTAAGTACCGAGTAATAATAATTGTACTTACTATAGTGTTAGGTATATGTAACTATGCAAATTTTAGGTAACACTTCATTTCGTTACACTTTATTTTAAGGTGTCTTTGTTACACTGTAATTATACATTTAAGTATTGCGTATTATTAAGTCACTACATGTTCTTACTATGGGGTTAGGATTAGGGTTTGGTTTAGTGTTAGTTGCATGTAATTATGCATAATTTATAGTTATTACTATAGTAACTGCATGTATCAAATGTAACTGACACTGTAAAATAAAGTTTTACCCTTTATTTAACTGTCATTGTTACATGCAGTCACTATAGTAATAACTATAAATTATGCATAATTACATATAAGTAATCCTAAACCAATCCCTAATCCAGTGTAACAAATACACTAAATAAAGTGTAACCATAATTTACTGTTACAGTAACTACATGAAATATATGTAACAGACATGGTAAAATAAAGTGTTAGCGAGAGCTAGCAAGTGAGCTAGTGGTGAACTGAAGTGATTGACAGCTTCAGTGATTATAAAGGAAGAACTTTTTGATCACTTTTCTCAGTATGACCTATTCACAATTTGAAAAAGGTTTTTTTTCATCTGCTCAGTACACTCATTTCCACCAGAGCTTTGCAATTAATTACAGTACCATTCAAAGACTTTTTGAAGTGATTATTATTTTTTTTTTAACAAGGGCAAATTAAACTTGAACATGTATAATGTTACCTAAGATTTCTATTTCAAAAAATGCTGTTTTGTTTTGTTCTTAAGTA
Source organism: Chanodichthys erythropterus (assembly GCF_024489055.1). Taxonomy (NCBI): domain Eukaryota; kingdom Metazoa; phylum Chordata; class Actinopteri; order Cypriniformes; family Xenocyprididae; genus Chanodichthys; species Chanodichthys erythropterus. Next base: position 50,488,551 of record NC_090223.1, on the reverse strand, counting down.
TCAAATCATCATTTTAGAATGATTTCTGAAGGATCATGTGACACTGAAGACTGGAGTAATGATGCTGAAAATTCAGCTTTGATCACAAGAATACATTACATTTTTGCAATATATTCACATAGTCAATGGTTATTTTAAATTATAATAATAATTTGCAGTATTTGACTGTATTTTTGATCAAATAAATGCAGCCTTGGTGAGCAAAAGAGACACCCCCAAGCTTTTGAATGGTAGTGTACTTTAAATTAAGTTAGGGTTTAATAAAGTTAGACTTTAAGTATCGCCAACAGTCAAGTCAATAGAGAAAATGAATGAGATTTTATCTTCCAGAATGCTATTGAAGAAATATATCGTCCCCTTGGAATTATAAGGTTCTATCTGACATTTTTGTCAAAATTTAGTTATTCACAAATTCATATTATGTGACAACTCATTTACATTATGTGATATTTCTTTTTTAAGTTTGGTACTTTTTTTTAGTTGTTACATAGTTGAAGTAATTTAAATATTTTAAATGTGAAATATTTTAATTATATATAGTCAGTGAAACATCTTTCAATGTTTATTAAACTTTGTTAAACACCTTTGCTGAAGCATTGTCTATTTTCTTGCAGTCTTAAAATGTCATAAATTTTACAATTTTAAGCCTTAAAAGTCAAATAGTCAGTTAATTAATTGATGGGGTCTTGATTACAACAATAAATGTTAGCATGTTATTTCAACCATACTGATGTCTAGAGAGAAAGCCAAAGTCCTGCTCAGATGTATTAAAGTAGCTGCTTTCTAAACAAAGGGAAAATTAAACTTAAATGTTTCCTGCAATAATGTGTTAAATTACCAATTATATTCCTACCTAAATTATTATAATAAAATATTTAGCACTGCCTTTTATGCTTAACTTGAAAAAAAAAAATAAAAAATTTATTTAGAATATGAAATAAATGTCATAAAAAGCATTAAATTTAACTTTCTCATGCATGTCAACACATTGTTACAACACTAATTTTGTGTTTTAAAACAAATTCTAAGTAAACTGTTGTTTCTTGAAAATTATTGCTTCAGTTAATTTTTGGGCAGAAAGAACCTTTTAGAATTAGATTTTTTAGAATTCGAAGGTTCTATCTGCATCGTTCCAAAAATCCCCATTTACACATTTGAGAGGATTTTGATATTGTACATTTAGAATACATTTAGCGTCTCTGTCATTTTCATGTTTGAAAGAAACTTGTTCTCCATATAGTTTTTGCTCAAAACTGCACAGAACGCAGATAGAACCTTATAATTCCAAGGGGGACGATATGATGGAAACCCAAGATCTCACTACACTGTGTAATATGTAGGATATTGCCTTTGAGATGTTCCATGAAACTGCCAGGAAAATTAATGTTGAAATGTTAATCAGACCACACTGCACACCAAAAACACTTTCAAATTCTGTGCCAGTGAATCTTCAGGCATTTTGCCTTCAATATTTTAAAGTGCTGTATTTCAAGTGACACCCCCACTTTCAAGCTATTGCTTTCTTTTCAAGCTTATTTGTTCTGGCCTCATTCCTAGTTGAGTCGTTTGGCATGACATCTTCACACATCCTCTAGTCTAGAGGAGTGTTAAGCAGATCAGTTTCACTCTGGTTACACAAGAGAACCATGATTCCTTGAATGCACAGCAGCCCTCCAGGAAAACACGTTCTGATAAATCTCTCTTTGTACCCTCTCACCATCTTTCCATATGAGAGTGAAACCAAGCTGAAAACGATGGCGTGCGTAGCTGTCTATGTGGCGCGGGCCCAGGCAGGACATGAGCGGAGGGGGCACGGCGCTCACAGACGAGTGCAAATGCACACTGGACAGCACCTGGTACCGCTGGCACAGCAGGCCATGAAGCACCAGCAGGGACAGAGGAGGCCGGGCAGGGTTGGCGTTGATCACGATGTCCCTCAGCGCGCCCAGGTCCTGGAGGACAAGGAATGTGGAAATTCAGTAAGATTGAAGACTGAACAGTGAGTACAGCGAGTTACTTGTTTTCCAGATGCCAAGCAAACGTGTGTCTAAAATCAACTTACAACAGATTCAAATGGGGTTTGATGCGAATTCAGAGTCTGATAATCAGATTTGAATTTATTTTTACTACATTTACCACTCATGTTTTGGTTTACATCATGGAAGCTTGTTTCTAGGGCTGGGACAATGCATGGATTCTCGATTCATGATACAATTATACTGAATTGATTCTTATATTTTCCGAACATATCGCAAATCGATACTGAGCTTAGCTTTTAACAGCAGATGGCACTGCGTGCTTTAGAAACACCCGTACTCTGTTTGCTTCAATCAAGTTCATTACACACACCACTTCAACCTTCTATAAAATAATTATTCATAAAGTTCAAAAAAGTTGAAGTGAATTACAAGGGTTTTTGCAGTGGTCTGTTTTAGGAGTGTAAGTCCTCAGGTCACAATACGATTCGTATCTATATACTGAGTTCACGATACGATACGCATCACAATATTTTGAACAAAATATTCAAATAAGATTTATTTAAAAAACAAATTTCAATAATTTTCCTTGTTGTACATACAAGATCACATTTCAAGGTTTAATAAAAAACCTTCTGTATTCAAATTAACAGCTGAATAGGTCTGTCTGTCAAGGAAAAAAATGTTAAAATTAAAATGAACTTAGAAGTAAGAATAGGGGCCGTTCAAATATCGCATCTAAAAACGTGTGGAAGGCGCGGCCGCACCGCTTCTCCTTTCCAATGCGCTTGCCCTCCCGTGGCATCAGTCGTTGCTATGCAACCATGAACTGCGCTCTCCAAGAGCAGTAGCAAGTTTCAGCAAAGGATAAATTGATTTCTAGCCCATGGAAGAAAATCTCACAATTCTGACATTTTTTCTCAGAATTGAGGGATATAAACCTTTTTCGAGGGAAAAGTCCCCAATAATGAGATATGAATTCGCAATTGTGAGAAAAACACATTCAAATAAAAATAAATTGAGATGAAGTACCTCTCAGTTAGGGGTGTGCGATATTGACAAATCTTAATGTATTGGGCATTTTTTCCAATGAAGATATTTAGATAATATTTTGCGACTTTGCTTTTGCTACTTTGGCTGGTCTAGGTCATAGATTGTAAAAAAAACGATGGATGACATGTCTCCACTAATCCCAGAAGCCATAATATCCCAGAAACGATTGCTTCCAATTAGGTTATTCGGAGTCAAGAGTCTGTGTAGTGATCCTAAAGCCCCCGGTATACTTCGGCCGTCCACGTTCATGCACCATCTGCATGACGTAATTTTCGTCATGCGGAGGGCTCGCGACCGGCCACACAGCCCAGATTTCGAGACCGCGTGCAACAGCACATGCGCAAGCAGTATAGAAGAGTCCACTAGGTGGCAATACCCACAGTATTGAGCACAGTGTTCAGACGTTGAAAAAGAGTGTGTAAAGACCAGTTTAAAAACAACACGCTTGAAAAAAACAGAAAAACACGACAATGGACGGCGAACTTGACCAGCGCTTGTGCGAAGAGATTAGAAAGTACCCACATTTGTACAATTCATGTTTTAAAGAGTACAAAGACGTGTTTAGGGCGGCAAATTCATGGAGGGAGATAAGTAAAAACATGGGAAAGGACTACCTTTCTTCTCAGATCATGCCCAGAGAATGTCCCGTTGATGACATGTCTCAGTGCTGCTCTCCGATGTCTGGTAGAGCATAGAAAAAAAAACTATACTGCGCATATGTCGAACGCAGTCATCCGCGCATCCGTAGTGTAGTATACTTTGAAAGTTTTGCGGACGCGACGTGTCCGGCCGCGGAAAGTTAAGTATACCCGGGGCTTGAGGTGGAGGCACAGTATAAAGGTCCCGGACATACTACGGCAGACTCGATCGCAAGCACTGCTGTCAATCATGTCATCACACCCCATTTTTATAACATCATATAACTAACTAAAACCAAAGTTAATGGGAAGACGAACACTTGAATATACATCTGGTGACAAGAACTACCTAAAATGACAGAAATCATCTTTGGGGAAAAAAATTTTTTTGAAGCGTAATTGATTTTTTTGTTTTGTTTGTTTGGCTCTTATCCCATTCGATTACACGGAGAGGGCAGGCCTTATGGCATACACTACAGCCAGTATGTCACTTTTCAGGACAAACTTGGTCTAGGCATCATATATTAATATGAAACAAAAACCACCTGTAGGTGGCGGCAAGTCCGTGTCTTAAGTAATTCATTGAATCATTCACTCAAGCAATCTAAAACGGATGATTCATTTAGATAAGCAGCAAGTGACTGGATGCATCTGGAATCGCATACTTCCCTACTATATAGTAAAGAAAAAACAGAATGTGACAAGAGTAGTATCCCATGAGGCCACATTATTTATGATTATTTATGACTGGCAGAGAAGTAACACCGTAGGTCACAAGATAATGACAACATGAAAAATAGTAGTGCGTCCATATTACATTCATACGACAAATTCATACTATATAATATAGATGCACCGATCGATCGGCCAGGGATCGGAATCAGTCTCACTTCTTACCGATTCCGAGCCGATCCGTTTTTTTACAAGCGGCACAGGCAATAACGTCAGCTGCGAGTTCTCGCTCTCTACTCTGTCACAGTGAAGTGACACGCAGTTAAATAGTGCTTGTGTTGCGCATGATTTTAGTCATTCCCGCAGGTTTTGCACTTACACCAAAAGCTTGCGCACCACTGATCTATATAAGTGAAGCGAACATGCCATAATCAGTCACAAACAGAGTCACAAGTACCAAAATGAGTGGCTTACTGTGCTTAAACTGTCAAATACATACAAAAGTATGTCAAAACCAGCGGCACAGGCAATCTTGGCAAGAATTCAGATAAACAGTCAGTTTTGAATCTTTAAATAGCTAAGAAAGTGAACCCATGTTGTGTATAACAATATTGGGTCCGTTGAACACCTTTCATAAACTCTTAAAAGGGACAGCAGTCCAATATTCCTGCTGCTGTCTGTCATGTTAATCAAAGAACAAAAGGCAAAGAAAATCACTTTCTGCTTTTGACTGAATACGTTTTATAACTTTAATGGTAAGAATTGATCTGTATGAATACAGTATTTACAATAAAGACTACAGAAATTAAGGTAACCAATGTAAAATAACACTGAATGTGTTTTTACATTTGATTACTTTAATTTCTGTAGTATTTCTTACCTGAATAAAAACCCACTTAACCCGAAAAACTTAGTTTCTCTCTTTATTCTACTGCATTTATTTGAGCTTTTTATATTTTATTACTGACTTTTTACTTGTGTTTTTTTATGAAAATAAAACTTCGCATTGAAGAAAAGTAGATTTTTGTTTGTGCATGTTGTCAATTATAGTTCTTAGAAAGAAAATCGGAATCGACAAAAATCGGTATCGGCAGATCACACTAACAAAAAAATCGGAATCGGCCAAGAAAATTGCAATCTGCGCATCTCTACTATATAAAACACTTTTTTTAGCAGTCGCAAAGTAATTATTCAAAATAAGTATCTACTCAAGGGAGTATGCGATTTTGAAAGCAGCCACTATCAGTGAATCATGGATTCAAATGATTCATTTAAAATCACAGATTCATTCAGAAACGAAACACAGCAGTGTTGCAAACAAATGTTCTGCTCTGGCTTTCTTACTTAGCTACATCAATACGAGATAAATATAAAAAAACATACAAGGGATTTTTGCTCTCATAACTTGAATTATAGGAGCATTTGACAATAACGAAACTATGCAGTGTGTGCTTTTATTTAAATCATGAATTGGTAATATACAGAAAATGAGCAAAGGGTGCTTCCTTTATAAGCAATGACGTTGATATTACTTCAGTTCAGCTGCAGCGCAAGCTCACCGACTACCACGAGTTATATAAAACACTTAATTTTTGATACAAGATTTTTGCCAGTATGCCCATCCCAAATTATGGCTGCCAAAACAGAAACAAAAAAAAAACAAACAGCAAACAATCACAACTAGGTTAACCGGATTGACATGTTTAGACTGGTTTATTGGAGACAGTAGCATGTTTGAGAAAATATATGGCTGAACCATCATAATGTAACAAATAAATATAGCATATGTAAGGCTGACCTTGCCCAATAGGGAATCTAGATCTGCCGTTCCTCTAAACACCGATTCAGCAGGAGTGTGTGAGAGTGTGGTGGCGTCCAAGTCTGCATCAGGAGTGGACACGGTCTTCGTGAGCCCGTCAACCATCGTCTTGAGCTCATACAGTCTTCTCAGGACTTCATCCTGCCGGTCCTCCAGCGCCTTCAGAGCAGGATCCACCTCCCCGTTCTGAGACACACAGATGAGAAAGGACAGTTTACATGCAACTGCATAGAACTTCACACCACAAAACAACATTTGGCTGCATTAAACTAACTGTGGCTATTGCAAATGGACCCTAATATAGCTAGATCAATTTACCATATCATCATCATCATCCTCTTTTCGATTATGATCCATCTCTTTCCTAAGTGTCTCAGCGTGTTTGTGTTGTTAGTTCCTGGCAAGCAGTATTAAACTCAAAGTGTAATTAAACATCTCTCTGGAGGGCCAACCCTCTCATTCCAGAGCACTGCAGCTGTCAATCATACCCAACATGCATGTGTCTATTGCATCAGACAGCCTGCGCCTGTGTATCACACGCATTTGTATTATTTAGTGCTCATATGTGGCATCTGAAAGGTGAATTGATCAGTAATGTGATTACCTGAAGCGCGTGCTCGCTGCAGTTCATTCCCTGCGCGTGGATATTCGGTAACTTGTACATGCACGTTGGCAAATCAATCTTTATGTCACCGGGACTGACGGGCTTTACCTGGTACATGGGCATGATGACGGGTGACCAACGCACTCCAGTGCCAAAATAAAAGCACGGACTCCAGATATGTTTGTTTTTGACGGGATTTGTCGATTTCTCGACAGTCCGTCTAGCAGCCAGCTAACAGTAGCTGAGTGGAGAAGAGGCCGTCGCACGTCATTTCCGGTGAGAGTGAAAGCGCGCGCACAGCGACGCCAGAGGCTGAAATGTGCTTTGAGTTTATGAGCATTTGTTAAGATAGAAGTCTTTGGCAAAGACTTGCTTTAGCTAATTCAGTACTGGTTCATTTTGAAATTTTATAGACTTGTAGCAAAATGTGAAACTATGAAACCAAACAGTTGTTTTACCCATAGTATTTTCCCCCCATACTATGGAAGGCAGTGGGGTTCATCAACTGTTTGATTAGCAATATTCTTCAAAACAGCTTATTTTGTGTTTAGCAGATGAAAGAAATTCAACAACTTGAGGTGAGTAAATGATGACAGAATTTACATTTTTGGGTGAACTATCCTTTTAAAGGGTTAGTTCACCCAAAAAATGAAAATTCAATCATTAATTACTCATCCTCATGTCGTTCTACACCCGTAAGGCCTTCGTTAATCTTCGGAACACAAATTAAGATATTTTAGATGAAATCTGATGGCTCCATGAGGCCTCCATAGCCAGCAATGACATTTCCTCTCTCAAGATCCATTAATGTACCAAAAAACATATTTAAATCAGTTCATGTGAGTACAGTGGTTCAACATTAATATTATAAAGTGACGAGAATATTTTTGGTGTGCCAAAAAAAACAAAATAATTACTTATTTACTGATGGCCGATTTCAAAACACTGCTTTAGGAAGCTTCAGAGTGTTATGAATCAGCGTGTTGAATCAGTGGTTTGGATCGCATGTCAAACCGCCAAACTTCTGAAATCACGTGACTTTGGTGATTCGATACACTGATTCATTTATGCTCCGAAGCTTCCTGAAGCAGTGTTTTGAAATCGGCCATCACTATATAAGTCGTTATTTTGTTTTTTTGGCGCACCAAAAATATTCTCGTCGCTTTATAATATTAATATTGAACCACTGTACTCACATGAACTGATTTAAATATGTTTTTAGTACATTAATGGATCTTGAGAGAGGAAATGTCATTGCTCACTATGGAGGCCTCACGGAGCCATCGGATTTCATCAAAAATATCTTAATTTGTGTTCTGAAGATAAACGAAGGTCATACGGGTGTGGAACGACATGAGGGTGAGTAATAAATGACGTTATTTTCATTTTTTGGTGAACTAACCCTTTAACATTTAAATATATTCAGCATTTATGGTCACACTGTATATTAGTGTTCATACTATGTTAATGAACTACAGTTTGTGACATATTTTGCAAAGCTGTTTGTAACTTACTTTTTTATTTTTGTTATTATGTTGACAAGCTTAGCTGCCTCTTCTGCACAGTATAAAACAAATTTTATTTGAATAATTGCTGCTGCTGTAATGGTTTAGTGACCTGGCTGAAAGTTGGACACTTTCCTGTGGGTTCGTCCTTATTTTAGGCTACATAGTGCACTGGCATAAAATAACTAATTAAAATGCCTTTCAAAATAATTCTGCAGTGACATCTTTACCAAATACCCCTTTGCCTGTGCATATTAGTGTCCAGCAGAGGGCAGCAGGGTACAACATATGATACAAGAGGGTAAATAAATTCATGCAGGGCAGCATTGACATTAGTGAATGGATTCTGATTCTCTATCATGTTTAAAGGGACAGTTCACCCAAAAAAGAAACTGTCATCATTCACTCACCCTCAAGTTGTTCCAAACCTGTATGAGTGTATTTCCACAAAAGAAGATATCTTGAAGAATATGGGTACCAAAGAGTTGATGGATCCCATTGACAAATACTATGGAAGTCAGTAGGGACCAGAAACTGTTTTATTACCGACATTCTTCAAAATATCTTCCTTTATGTTCAGCAGAAGAAAGAAATTCATACAGGTTTGAAACAATATGAGGGTGAGTGAATGATGACAGAGTTTTCATTTTTGGGTGAACTGTCCCTTTAATGTACACTTATAAACCACCCTCATCATAGTTGATAAACTTTACAGTTTTTGTATTTTTTATCAATTACAAATAAGTGAAAGCCAGGAGAATACCTTTTATTATATAACCTACAAGCCATAATGTACAGTATATCATCAAAGATTTAAAAAATGACAATTAGCATACATTTTTGTTTCATTTGTAAGTTGTCAGTGATTTTTGCAAATCTTTATCCAGTAAATACAAGCAACTGTAAAAGTCCTAGACCTTTATTGTTTAAAAGGTGTGGGAACTCAAATCTCTATTATGTTTTTATCACAGCTTGCGTTTCGCAGTCATAAACAGAACCAGTGTGCCTGGGATGTGTTCAGTCATGTGTGTGACTGTAGTTCCCGTGGTCTTTAGCATGCAACCCGCTGTGTATGTTATTGTGCAGTGTGTGTTATTTCGGTGTTCATCCGCTCAGGGACAGCGGCTCTGTTCTGTCAGCACACCTGTGATCTGTTCTGCCTCCTAAGCCCTGCGTTTGCTCATTTACCGCTGAGCCTGCTGATCTGCCCCGCTGTGTGTGATGTGCGTGAGGAGGAATCGTGTTTATGTGTTTGTAAGTTGTTGAAGTTAACCTCAGAAGGGTCAAGAGGTTATTGTAAACCTACACATCTGGTTTAATAGTTCAAAAAATACTATATATACTGTATGTATACATGGTAAAGCAATATGTAAACTAACTTAAAGGGTTAGTTCACCCAAAAAAAGAAAATTCTGTCATTAATTACTCATGTCGTTCCAAACCTGTAATGAAATCTGAGAGATTTCTGTCCCTCCATTGACAGTCTATGCAACTACCACTTTGAAGCCCCAGAAAGGTAGTAACAGGGCTGGATTGGGACTCATTTTCAGCCCTGGAGTTTCATGCCTTAAGGCAGGAACACACCAAGCCGACACACTAGTGGAGACGAAAGCAGACTGTGGGGTTGGCTCACGTCGACAGCGTCTGGGTCCAAAGTTGCCCTGACGCACCAAACCAACGCTCGATACCAGACTGCCAAGTAGCACATCCGTTCTGCACCTGCGTAAGATGAAATGCCTTTCCGCACCAGCAGGTGGCAGTAGCTGAACAGCCAATCAGAATGATCAGATTGGCCGACGGACTGACGAGCTCCGACGCCGTTTTAATATGTCCAATCGACCAGAAAAAAAGAAAAAAGAAAAAAGCCGACGAGGACCAACTTCAGCCGACGGAGCAGAACACATTTAAGAGAAAACTTAGTCGGCCAACGAACGAAAACTGCCCGACTGCCGACCATCGGCTTGGTGTGTTCCTGCCTTTAGACCGGCCCCCTTTAATTAACAACTGACTATATTAAAATAATTTAATTAAAATCTCAGTATATAAGTCTGCAATAGTGCACTGTTCTCTACAGCCTTGGAATTAATTGTTTTTTTTTGGTTTTTTTTAAATAAAAAAAATTATAGTACAAAAAATGCTAACATTTGATATAGAGCAATTTTTATTGTTATAATAATGATTTTATAATGTGAACCATTGATTAATTCTCTAGCCATCTAGTGGCTGTAGTTAAAAATTCATGTTATTTTAATTTTGATTTAATTAAGTGTTTGCTTTCCAGTAGATGGCAGTAATCGTCCACTAAACCCAGGCACATTTTTCATGTCTATCACTATGAATGAAATTTAGTAATGTAGATCTTTATTAAAGTGTATTTAACATAAAAATTTACTATTTTATATAAATGTATATACTTAAATTATTACAAATTGAGGCAAATAACACACAATACCATAAATCTCCCAAAATTGCACTTTACAGTAAAATATTAAAGTATTACCTTTGTCTAAAAAAAAAATTACATTATGTTACAAAATCACATTTTACTGTCTGGTTATGTAAGCTAGTTGGATAGAAAAATGAATATTGTTGCCCTATGTGTAATAGCATAGCAAGCAACATTACATAAGTGATAGGCCATATATTTTATTATTTGCATACTATCTTTTGCATGTTTCCCCTCTTGCTCTCGATTAGCCAATGTGTTAGCATTAAAATCCAGGGCTGAAAATGAGTCCCAATCCCGCCCTGGACGCGAGAGCTTTGTTTGCGCAAAAAATAAATAAATAAATAAATAAATAGACATAATTTACCACTTTATTTACAAAATATTTGATTACTTTAATGATGTCTTTACTATCTTTCTGTGGCTTGAAAGTGGTAGTTGCGTAGACTGTCAATGGAAGGACAGAAAGCTCTCAGGTTTCATTATAAAGATTTTCATTTGTGTTCTGAAGATGAACGAAGGTCTTACGTGTGTAATATGACATGAGGGTGAGTAGTCAATGACAGAATTTTCATTTTTGGTTGAACTAACCCTTTAATAGACATCCAGCCATATACTAGTTAATACTGTAAAGATGTGCATTTTCTAAAGAAAACTCGCCACCACAATTCTAATGTGTGGTTAATGCTTAGTTACTTGGGTGGTGCTAACCCTTAAAAAAAACAAGTACACTTAAGCATTGCTAAAAAAAAAGTACTTATTTAAACAACATACTTTAAAAGAATTCTTAAGCGTGAACTGACTGTAATGTTTTCCGTCACTTAAATACCAAAAAATAACATTAATATTATAGTATCTGCAAGACAAGAATCTGCAAAAGTTATACTTTTAAAATTTGAAGTCATTCAAGATTTGGCCATTTGGAAAAGTAACAGCATGCCTCTTTTCAAAAAGCTGCACAATTTGATGCATCATTCATTTTGAAAAAGTATGAGCAATAATAACAAACACCACTAATAAATGAATAATTAAATAAGAAAACCACAAAACCAAAACCATGATTGAAACTAAGCAGATAAAAACGGTCCCCTGTTCCCTGTCTGTTCAAGGGAGCATCTCACACACCACCGTCTCACTGTCAGCAGAAAGGAGGCAGACAGAGCGAGAGAGAGAGACATTTAATTAAAACGCACAATTGAGTTTGGTGTCCCGACAGCTTGTTACGCTTTAATAATTCACTGTCCGGTGAAGTCCTGGAGATGTGACGGGTATGTTGTGTAGAACCCCGTTAGGTAATGAGAAGATCTGGTGGCCGTACAGTCGAAACTGAGCCACGGCTGAAACCCAACAGTGACTCCTGTAATCATGCAGAAACTGGAGTGGAGAGGGGAAATGGAGCTCGGCGGGGATGCGAGAACGACAGTGTTTTGTGTTGGGGTTTGACAGGGCCTGAACTCCACCGGCTAGCGGAGCGTCTCTGATAAACAGAACTCCTGAAGCGGGAACTGATCATATGTCTAAGGTTAATGCAAAGTCCAGCAGTTTAACATACTGTTTAATACAGACCAGTATACTGAATGGACAATTTAGTCACAGTTGCTTGGCCAGTCTTCTGGCCAATACTGAATCTTCATGGAACATGAAGTGCTGTGTGCATTTGGATGACTATATAGCCATCACAGGGTTTTTATTATCAAATGAAGTATTGCCAAACATTTGAATGGGCTTTTATTGTCAAATGAAGCATTCCTCAACATTTGAATGCCTTAAGAACCTGAAAGGGTGATCTGGAACTGCCACAACCAAAACGTCATGGCATATGAGGCAAGCAAGAGGAAGTTTAGACAACAAAAAACAAACTTTTTGGCAGATCTGAATTAATTTAGTTGTTTGTACAGAAAAAGAAGTGCACTTGATTGTTTTGAATGTAGTGTACTTCATATCTTGCTCAAATTATGCTCGTCAGTACATTCAGCAGTACACTTTAACCATAATTCAAACACAATAGAAGTAATTATAAAATTGCATATAATGATGTACTTAAGTCAAAAACACTCTAAAGTTCAGCTAATTGCATTTATATAAATGCAAACTATAATACGTTCATTTAATGGAATATAACATGCAGTAAAGTGTCCAAGAAACATCACAGACAGTTCAAACTTGAGCATATTCTTTCAAAAGTATATTATTTCCATAAGTACTTTCTTTCACAAGAGAAACCATAAAGTACAAACACAAGACTGACAAAACCTCATGACTCCACTGCTTGACCTGTTTTTGAAAACCCTTGTGGCTCCTCGGACAATAGCTCACTTTGCATGTATTTACTTTTGCAAAGGTGGGTGAATCCAAACAAGAGTATTGCACTGATGATTTGCTATTTATCTAACCCTGTGACATGGAGATATTATTTTGAAGTGATTGGATGTCTGCATTTATTTGACACAAGGAAACACATGTGTAAAGCCAAACCCACTCCTATTACGTAATAGCTTTTAAGCTGTAGCTGTGTTGTATTTTAAGGAAGTATTTCTGTATATTTCAAGAAAAGCTCAAATGTTATAGCTTCATTATTCACACAAGCAAGAATAACTGAATAACACACTACAGCTAAAATGATAATCAAGTACTTTAGTATGTTAGTCAACATTAAGATAAGTGTACTTCTTTAGAGCAGGACAAAAGATTATTAAAACACTTTGAAGTAAAATATTTCAATTTGACATTATTACAAAGTCTATTTAAGTGTGTTAAGGAACATCATAAAATTGTCTCTCTTTAAGTGCACTTAAGTGTTAATTACCAATACTTACTGATGATTGTGTTGTTGTTTTCCCACTAAAATGATGTCACTTCCTAGAGGATGATGTCATTAAGTAACTGCCCTTTCTTACTCAAAGGGATTTTACAAAAGGCTAACAGGATGGAAAGTGGAACTCAAAATGGAAATAATATTAAAACAATATAAAAACAAAACATGTTTTGTTTGAAACATTAAATTGCCTCTTTTTCATGCACAGGTTTAATGTTGGCAACATCTGCTCAAACCAAAGGAGTAAAATTATTAAGCCACATCCCCTGTGTCTGCTTAATCAAAAAAGAAATCTCATATCGTTAGCCTCATAGCATAATTGCCCAGATCATATTTCAAAGGCAGATATCACAATTTGGCCAAATAATGACAATTATGCTATGAGGCTAACAATATGACTTCCATATTAAAAAAATATGAATTAACACACGCTTAAAATGTTCTGCATAAGAGGAATGACCCGTATCAGAGCTGATGTCATTCTCAACCTTGGCTGAGATTTCTCATAATGTATAAGTGTCAGTTTGTAACCCTACGCAGAGATTAAACAATAGCAGCTGACTCACTGGCCAACAGCCCACGCTGCATAATGCATGAGAATCCACCCAACCGTTATCTTCCACAACACTTAAAACTTTTATGATGCTCATGCTTTTTCAGAACTCAGGCGAGCCCGAATTGAATCAGATCTGAATAATAGTACAGCCTGCAGCAGGTAATCCCCTTCATCTGAATCTGTAATTATTGTTTTTCATACTTCATACACCATCTAGCCGAAACAAACACCCTGGAGCTATGAACTAGCCGGTAGCGATGTGTTATCACGGAGGATGAGGTGCCCATTAAAGATTCAGAGACCTTTAATAAGTAAGATGACCCTGACACTTCTTCCTTGGTATGAGTTTTTGGTGACAATGAAGCAAGGTGCATCAATTATTGACCGGCAGAAAGACAGCAGGCACAAGACGCTGGAACCAGTCCGTGGATCAACGGCCGTCACCCCACCAGACCAGTTAATTGCCACGGCAGGACAAAAGAAATTTGGCCAGCATTACTTATTTACATCACTCTTTTGCTGCCTTGATTAGACAAGCTCATCAAATCTTGCTGGGAAGCCCTGCTCGAGTTACAGAGCGATAATCCCACCTAGGGTACGCCGACTCAAATCCAGGGGATCCGATCTCTCCCCTTTCTTGAGGTTTTCTTCATGGCCCCATGCATGACTGAGATGTCAAGTGCTCGGGCCACAGCTATTGATAAAATTGCATTTGATACTGTTTACCGTAGCTTAAGTTAATTACATGGGATTATCATTAAATGTGCATTATATCTCAGTGGACTGTGGTGACATAGGTGCAGTCGTCAATTATTTACTAGATGCGATGGAAGGGAGGTGAAAAGCTGCATGACCGTTTAAAACATGGATTTGACTCTTTTTTTTTTTACCAGCTTGCTGAAATATAATACCATAGACCTTTATTAGAGTTGACAACATATGTAATATAAGGGACAAAATTGTATTATGAAAAAGAATATCAAAAACTGTAACGTGTATAAAGTAGATGGTGTTTTAATTAAATGTGTTAGGGGTGCTAAAAGACAATATATCTTAAAGGTTAAAGGTTCCTCATTTTGTTTTGGAGTCTCCTACAATAGGTTTACATGCATCCAAGATAAAAAAAACAAAAACCTAATTTTCTCCTAATAAAATAACATTGCAGCTTCATAGTGTATAAAACAGTCTGATAAAGGATTCAGTCCCTCTAAACCTCTCCTTTCCGAGAGCCTACTCTGCTCTGATTGGTCAGATGGCCCAGTCTGTTTTGATTGGTCTACTCTGTTCTGACTGGTCAGATGTCCAAGTGATTGACTAACTATTGTAAGTTTATGTTGTGTACTTATATAAAAGGATATATGTCATTTTTAGCATGTTCTTAATCTTCTGAAATCTAAATTGACAAATGGCACACATTATGGTCTTGTGGACTTAAGGGACATGTGCACATGCATGCGGCGGCCATTGTAAGTGTGCCATTTGGGACAGGGCTGATGTCTCAAGCACCACCAGCAGCCCAAAATTCGGATGCGAAATATGCGAAATAATATCCAGTCTCTTTAAACCTCTCCCTTCCGAGAGCTTACTCTGCTCTGATTGATCAGATGGCCCAGTCTGTAAACGTGGGAGTCCCACACTGGCCAGGAAACAGAGAGAGGGATGGGGCAGGACCAAGGTGGGAACAGGACCAGGCCAAAAGTTTTGGGCTGACCAGGGAGGTACCGGCATAGGGGAACCATAACAGCCAGGACATCCTGAGGGTGGGATGGGGGCTCAGGGGCTGGAGCCGACGTTGGACTGGGCTCAGGAACTGAAACAGCTTCTTCTGAAGTGGGCTCTGGAACTGCTCTCTCTGGAGTGGGCTCAGGAACTTCACTCACAACCACAGACTGGGAGGTTATACTTTCAGGAGCAGACTGCACAGCATGGGACTTTCCCTTCTTCTGCTTCTGAAGGCTTGATAAAGTGTGCTTGACCACTTCAGGGGTACTTGCAGCTAACTCTGCCAACTCAGGCGGAACTGCAGTGATATTTGCCAACCCAGCAGTGACTAAAACTGATTTGGCAGACTGACTTGGTGACTGGAACAGTCTGTAGACTCTGGGGTGGCTGGAATAGATGGGACTGACTGTGAGGTGACTGGAACAGACATGACAGATTCTGGGATGACTGAAACAGTCTCTGCAAACACTGGGGTGGCTGTAACAGTCTAACAGACTCAGACTCTGAGGTAGCTGTAATGGTCTGGACCACACTCTTCTTCTTTGACTTACATTTCTTGGTTGGAATCAGAAGAGGATTGTGAACTTGACTCGTTGTGGACAGGATAGTCACTGCAGGAAGATTCTTGTTGACTTGGCTTTCCCTACTGATTGCGATGGCCACAATATCTGAAGAAGTTCCAGAAACCCAGTCTAAGTCTTTGAGCACAAAGTCATTATAATCAACCCCAAAGCCATTGTCCAAAACATCTGGGCAAAAGCACCCACATCCGAGTACTGCTGCCAAAGGGCAGTCAATCCTCCATGATGGGCATGTTTTTCCAGAGCATTCACAAGTGATAAGATTCTGAAGTTCGTCTCTGCCGAGTCATATAGTGGCCAGTTCGTTCTGTCATGGAACAGTGAAGAAGACGCAAGAGCAGAATGAGTTTTAAAAAGTTTATTGAGACATGGCAGGCAGGACAAAAAATGGAGGGAAAGGAGATGAACACAATCCAACAGAAGGCAAGGAACAAAGCACAAAGACCAACTTGACTTTGACTTGACCCACACAACAGGAAATGTAGACAGGAACAACTTACAATGAAATCCACAACTGGAAGAATGGGCATGAGGGAAAGAGAACACAGTAAATAGGGAGCAGAGAACATGAGGAACAGGTAAGCACACTCAGAACAATGAAGACATAACAAGGGCTTAAACAAGGGGGTGGGGTAACAGGAAACAAGGAGGCTGGACGAGAGGAGCACATGGCCAACATAAACAGAAACAGCACAAAACAAACAAGGAAACATTGAACCAAGACAAGACAGACATAACAGACAGATGTGAACCCTGACAGATATGAACAGTAACAATGGTGTTGGTTTTACCATATCAGTTCGAGCGTGAGTCCTCACCTTTGGAAGTACATAAAAGTGGATTTGCTTTCGCTCAGAAAACAGCATGTTCTCGACATGTCAACAACACAAACCAAACTCTTTCAGTCTTAGTTAAAACTACATTGTTTGAGGGTCAAAATAGATGTAGTTCGCAGGTAGCCAATGAAGACCATAATTTGCATTTATGCAAAACAACAAACCTACATAGGCATGTGCAGGAAGTAAGATTGAATTACTGTTAACTTGTTTCAGAGAGTTCTGTTTTTCACAGATTTTCACTGGTTTATTTTTACCCTGATTTTTTGTTTATTTTATTTGTTTTTATTTAATGTATTTATTTATTTTGGTGAATTATACTGAATCCAATTCAGGTCAATTGACCTGCAGCACAAAATTCGAACCCAGAATTTGAATGTAATGCAATTAAAAAGTTGGCAACTGGTAAGTGTATCTATTTTTGCACATTTCTGCACTATTAAACTTTAAAAAATTATTATTTTTTTAAATTTTATATGTTGTAAGTTGAGAAAGGTGAGTAAGACAAGTACTAACTAAAAAACAAGCATGGTGGCTAAATATGCTATACTTAACACATCACATGCAGTATTGTGATTCAGTCATTTGTAAAAACCATAAAAATGGCTTTTTGCCTTGTGTTTTTTCATCTTGTTCTCACATTTTGCAGCTTGACTGTACAGTAATAATATTGCACTCAAAGCTGTCCTGCTCACCTGTCCTTGTCACATGATCCCACTCTACTGTCCAGTGAGTCAGCCTGGACCTAGAGTCTCCGATTTCTTTCCTGTTTACTAGTCATGGTTTCTGATCCTTTAGGGGTCATAGATCTATTGTATCTCTGAATAGTGGTATCTATGACTATCCCAGCCTTATATATACCAGCAGCACTGAATGCACCTCATTTACAGCTCTAAAGTCACTGTAGGTCAGTTTTAATATTTAGGTTTTTCTGTCTGTTTGTGTTGTTTGCTTGCTTGTTTAAGAAAATTTTCTCATTAATATGCACTTGACATTGTTCATTTATTTATTTAGTTATTTAAACTGTTTTCTGTTCATTGACAACAGATTATGAAAATTTGTAAACTATTTTGATAAACAGTGCATTTAGCCAACACCAATGATTTTCGGCTCAGGATTTAAGCAAGAATTTGTTAGGAGCAAATAGTAAAATGTCAAAACAGAAGCATTAAATATTCAGGCAATATAATTTGATACTGTGGAAATTACTTGAAAAAATATATGATTTGCAAAAGTACAATGAAGGCTTTAAGACCAAGCAAAAGCCTC
Organism: Chanodichthys erythropterus; assembly: GCF_024489055.1. Taxonomy (NCBI): domain Eukaryota; kingdom Metazoa; phylum Chordata; class Actinopteri; order Cypriniformes; family Xenocyprididae; genus Chanodichthys; species Chanodichthys erythropterus. The sequence continues at coordinate 50,470,059 of NC_090223.1, read as the reverse complement.
AATCAGACGCTTCAGCAGTGGGCGGGACAAACACACAAGTGGTCATCCCACTGGCTGATTGCACATATTGTTATTAATATTCATGAGCCTACTACACTGAGCTGATGCTGTATGCAATCGACCTGAGGGCAAATGTGAACAAAAAGAGAAGTCGTAAGTTAATGTTGTTTACTTATACAAAAGGATATATGTAATTTTTAGCATGTTCTTAATCTTCTGAAACTTAAAATGATAAATGGGACACACTTCGGCCTTGTGGTCTTAAGCCAAGTTTACACTACAGGACTTTAAATGTCAACAGATCACTGTGCTGTTAAGACAACGTGACTTGCTGTGTTCACACTACGTAAAGGGGTTACACACTACATGAGCTGACGACAACTGTCACCCAACGACTTTATTTGAAAATGGATGTTGGGAATTAAAATTGATGTTTTTAATTGAGTTTAAAACACATCAGTTTAAAACATTTTGGCTGACCTCCCAGAGTTAAGGCGACTGTTATTTTAGAACATTTCCTTTACTGTTTCCATGACAACACGTCATGCTTGTCAAGTGACACACCGCGGCCAGTCAGCCACACTGTATGACAGATGTATTGCTTTTCTCACCATGTCATCAACTGATCTTAAAATCCTGTAGTGTAAACTTGGCATTAACGGACACGAGCACATGCATGTGGCGGCCATCTTAAGTGTGCCGTTTGGGACAGGGCCAATGTCTCAAGCACCATCAGCAGCCCAAAATTCTGATGCAAAATATGCAAATATGCATATATATAGTCCTAACCCTATTCCTACCCCTAAAACTACACCAAAGCATTACGCAATGGCTTTTTGGTGCCTGTGCATTTTATGGTTCCAATACAATACACAGTTAATATTAAAATGCCAATTTATTTCAACTACAAAAACTGCTTTAAAACATAACATTCTCAATTAGCCAGTCATGGGGTCTCGCCTGGAAGTCCAATCACCTCCAAGTGGTAACTAAATGGGCCAATGGACATTGGCCAGTGAGATCTTCATCCCAAATGCTATTAGGAGATTTTCTCCAAAAAACAGCCATTTTAATTGCTTCTGCAGATCATTGTAGGATCTCTCTGATGGCACATCCAGCAGTATTGCACAATCCAGCTTGCTGTGCACGGAAAGTGTAGTACTTCACACCTCAGTGCTTCGGCATTCAGAGAAGTTTCCCAAAAAGAGCAAGCACGGGCTGGTCAGCGTGTTTATAAAGATGTCTTTCTGTCCATGTGTTTCTGAATGTGGTCTTTTCCTGACTTCATCTGACGGCCATGATCGTTGTCTCTCATGCCTGGGCAAACAGCATGCTGAGAGAGTGTTCATGGATGGTGCATGCTCTCACTGCGAAAGCATGTCCATGTTGGTATTGCAGCAGCAACTCTCCTTCTTTAACACAAGAGTAATGAGTCCCCTCTGCTATTACCCAGCCCTCTGGCGCTTCTCAAAGCACAGCCGTGGGTCTGGTTAACACTTTGGGATACTTGAGGGTTACAGTAGAAGTGCACAAACCCTGTGGGTAGTTCTGAGCCAGGGTTGATGCAGGAGCTGTGCAGGTGACCCTCCAGGTGAAGAATGTCACAGTGCGGGCCCTAGGCCAGACGATGTCCACTGTGGTGGTCCAGGAACGCCACCTCTGGTTGGACCTAGCTGAGATGAAGGATGCAAACAAAGTTCGCAAAGTGGAGTGACATTGCCATCAAGACACTGCTCTTCACCGAGGGTGTCCCCATGCAGCTACACAAGCTCTGGGGCAACTGGAGTCATCCTGTCCACCCCATCGAGGCTCCTGCAGGAAGGCAACGCAGCCGATCTGAACTGCTAAACCCTCGAAGCACACATCGAAGCAGCCCTGAGACGGGTGGCCCAGAGATATAGGGAGCTGCTCTGAACCAATGAGTCCTGAGATGGGCATGGTGCCAAGGCATGCTCGGCAGGTGGCCATCACACCGAGCTGTCACCAAACATTCAGCCCTTGGTCAGACCTTGCCTTTCTAGGGGCCAGATTGTCCCTAGAACAAGTGTCCAGGCATGATGTTGTAACAACAGATTCCTCCAGAATGGGTTGGGGCACTGTGGGCAATTGGCATGCAGCTTAGGCTCCTGGACAGGACCTCAACTGCACTGGCATACCAATTGCCTGGAGTTGCTGGCAATTCTGTTTTTCAGGGCAAGCACGTGTTGATCTGCACGTACAACACTGCGACCGTTGCGTACATCAACTGCCAAGGCCAATGTGCTCTCACAAAAGCTCACATTCCCAGGAAAATGGAGACTTCACCCTCAGGTGGTCCAACTGATCTGGAGTCAATTCAGGGATGCACAGGTAGACCTGTTTGCCTCCCAGGAGTCCTCCCACTGCCAGTTGTTCTGACCTGGTTTCTCAGGGACAGGGCACCATACGGCATCCAGACCTCTGGAACCTCCACGTGTGGTCTCTGGATGAAACACAGAGGACTTAAGTGACCTACAACTGGCGGTGATAGACATTATCACTTAAGCTGGAGCCCCCTCTACCAGACACTTATGCTTTGAAGTGGAGTCTGATTGCTGAGTGGCTTTCTGCCCACTGGGAAGGCCCTGTATCTTCCATCCCATTGGTATGGAGGACTACCCCTCTGGCTTACTTGGTGTGCTGGGTAGGTTATGTCATTGTGAGGGCAGTTGCTAAGAGGGCATGTGGCAGCTTGCCAGCATCTGCGTCTCCAACACTCGTAACACAGTTCAGTGGCTGTGGCGCTTTCCATAGGGACCCCATGATAACAGTCCAACGTAACATTGAATGTGACTGACAGAAAGGGATTGTCTAGGTTACTAATGTAACCCCTATTACCTGAAAGAGGGAACAGAGACATTACGTCCCCCCTGCCACAGCCCTGAACCACCTGAATGACCGGGATCTTGTCTGATTGGGCTCCTAGGCGAGACCCCATGACGTCAGCCTGACGTAACGTCTCCATTTCCTCCTTCAGGGAATGAGGGTTACATTAGTAACCTAGACGATAATCATCATAATATAACAGGGTTGTAAAATAAAAGTCCTTGGTTATTTAAATGCTTCAAAACTGCCCCTTTAAACTGTAGTGGAACAGCTGAGAAACTGATGTAAATTTTGAAATTTTGAATTTTGAGATCCCTTACAATTCCAAATTTTGGTGGTATGGGGTTCATGATATTAAGAATCACAATGCACATCATGTTATTAATGTCTTCATCACAATGTTTAATAGTTTAGACAACTTATTTCATTTCTTACAGCAAAATGCTATCATTGGAATTTTACTGTGAAATCAATAGACACCATGTCATTTTCTGTCCTAACACAAACAATTACAGAGAAAACACAACTATGAAGTGTTAGAACAGAAAATGGCATAACCTACAGCAAAACGTAGTACAGTATTAACACTGTGGTAATTGCTGTTACTGTTTTTGGTGAAATCCTGTGAAGCAGCAGAGCACTCCTACACAGGCTGCTAGTGCTAATGTCAGGGTGTGGTGTCTAGTGGTCAACATGCTCTGTCTAATTCTAGGCCCTGTTGGGTAATTCTCAGCTATTAAAAGTCTACAGTGAGCTGACTGTTTGGAAAACAAGCATTTGTGTAGAAAATGCATTGATACACATTACAGTATATGTGGTGCCAGAATTCTCCACCAACATCATGACTGATAACAACAGGAAGCATGACCATAACAACCAATTAACCAACTAAATGTGGGTTACAAGCCAACCATTCTTCATCTATCTATCTATCTATCTATCTATCTATCTATCTATCTATCTATCTATCTATCTATCTATCTATCTATCTATCTATCTATCTATCTATCTGTTTTTAGATTTATGCCAATGGCAAAACTGTGCACGCTAACTCTAAGATGACTGACAGCAGCCATATTTCTCCTTATAATATTTGCTCACACATTGTCTTTGTGCACTGTGTGCTCATATTGAATGACTCACTTTATATGCTCTAGCTAAACCCCCAAATGATCAAGCTTTTGTTCAAGCTCCAAGCTTTTATAATGGAATTCATTTTGTGGTCATTTCCTTTTACAAGAAATTATATTTCAGCAGTAATTAATTCATTATTAATATAAAATATTATTTCTTATTAATTAATCATTCATTTCATTATATTTTATTTATTCATTCACTCATTTTTTTAAATTAAAGACTTATTTTTGTTGATTAATCATTTTATTAATATATAATTGTATTAATACACTGCAATCCTACATCATCAATACATATTTGTATCTTGCAATCAGAAATGTGAGTGATTCTTTGTGCATGAGGAGTTTTACATATTATTTTATGGCACATTTATGTTTCATTTCTGGTGAACATTTACCATAAGTCATTAAACTGACAACTTTGTCCAAAGTGATTTCCAGTAGCTACATTTTATCAGGTGTATCTACACAAAGTCATCTTAAAGCTTTATTTTCTATAGACATTTATCAAACCTCATTGTCTCATTCGGATAGGTGTTATTTCAGGTCCAGTATTTAATAACAGTAAAGAAAATAACACAGACAACATTTGAAATATTTTAATCCATTTATTTATTCACTTAAATAGTTTTCAGGTAGTTTTACATTTGGTCAATGCCCATGTGCGCCCCTCTACATATTCAAAAATCAAATAAAACCTCTGGAGTGTGTACAGTATGCGTCTGCGTGTGTGGACTCTATTGACCAGGGGGACCCCAGGAGGAAAGAGTCCTGTGTATAGAGTGGCGAGACTGCTGAACTGAAATGAAATCTGAGTACAAGAGAGGGGTGAGATGTGTACTGATCATTCAGGACAGAACCAACGCCTGGAATTCTGCAAGAGATCAGAGACAGAGTTCATTCATGTGGGCTGTAAACCTGCAGATGCTCAAAGAAACAATTAACAGTAGCTCCCTTATAAATATGATGATGTTGATAAATATTATATGATGATATATATTATATATTTCAATCATGACAACTCTCAGAATGGTTTTTGCATGTTATTGATTATGGCAGTGTTAATGTATTTGGTCTTGGCGGACTAGTTCTGCTGCTGCTGCTGTTGATTATTGCTTCTGCAGAGCATGTATGGACTTGCTACTGCTGACAGATACACAGACATGCTGCTATGAGCATGTAAGATATGCTGCTGCTGCATAAATAGACAAATTCTGTAGCAGATCTAGGCAGTTGGAGCTGGGGAGGTGGAGGGTTTCAGACGAACTCTGTTAGAGCACTGCCTGCAGGACTAGCTTATAGCAAACTACTTGAATGTTGAGCAAGCAATCTCATTGGCTGCAGGATCAGCAGAGGCCAATCGGCTTGCTCCATTGGTAATGATGTGATTCCTTGCAGATTGCATGTAAAGGACCGATCAGACTGTGCCATCTAGAGTTTCATGACTGAACTAGATATACATCCCACTAAGCATGATTTGGATATTAGAATTGCTACTAGCTTTACATAGATGGTAGGTGGCAGCTATATAAATCATTGACAGGTGAATAGAAATCAAATGGAAACAAACATGCTTTTATTCTGTTAATTATAAATGATGGAAATATAATGTAAAGCCATAATTACCATCTGCTCCAATCTTGCCATCGCTGTCATCATCAGCTGCTGATAGGAAAGCCTTTGTCTCTTTATCAGTAAGTACACGAGCACCAGCTGAGAACCGCTGCAAGAAAAACCTGGACAAACCACATCAGAAAGAGTCAAGTCATGTCCCACATCAGACAATCCTCCTGTCTGGGAAGGAAATACTCAAAATATTGGTAGCCAGAAACAGGATGCAAAAAAGCAGAAGGATAAAGTGTCTTACTTAATTAAAAGGCTGTAGCTGAGCGCATAGAAACAGACAGTTGTCAGGCTAGGTAATCCCTGTCTGTTTATGAATACTTAATAATTCATGTGCTCGGAAAGCCCATCAAAGGCTCAAATCTGTTGATTCTGCACATGCAGTTATTAAGTTAAAGATCCTGAAAGTTTATGTTGTCTATTTTGAAAGAATCTACTTTTCCATGTGGCTTTAAATGCATGCAAAACTTATGTACTTGAGTTCATCCTCCTCGATGAATCCACTGGCATCATTGTCCAAGATGTTAAAGACATTCTTCACATCCTGAGGGCTTTTCTTTGTCAGACCACACAGCTGGAAGAACTTTTTGGGGTTGAATGAGTCGGGAGCTGGAAAAGGACAACGGAATACCCGATTAAAACACATGAAATTTGACACTGGCATTTAAGGAGCAGCTGAATTAGACTCAGATGTTTACAGCAGAAAAGATGATTCAAAAATATTACTATGCCCAATTCCTAATATGCTGATGAGGCACAAACATGCGGATACAGGAGAGATGGTGTATCCTACCTTGACAGTCCTTGAGCGCACTGTCGATGGCATCAGCGGAAAGAATAGATGACAGTGACATGGTCCTGAAGAAGAAAAGTTTTAAATAATTAACTCATTTTCACAAGCAGCTGCAATATCTCTCTATAGCAACCTGACAATTTACAATACATTTGAATACACAAATCAGCCAAGACTAGATTCAAATAAATCTTGCCTAGATTAAAATGAAAAAGATTATCAGCCAGAAATGTTGTTGAGCTATGCTTTCCAACTAAATAAATACATAGGATGACACAAGTTTGACATTTTACATATTCTTTTGTCTTATCAAATATATTCTAATGCAATTTTTATCAAATAAAAGTTCCATATGCATGCATTTTCAATGCAGTTTTCAAAACATAAACTTGTACGTGCATGCACTTCACAAGAACCCTACAGTTGCAGTTTTAATGTGATTTTCATAATAAAATGTACATGCATGCATTTAATGTCCTTCATAAAAACTCCAAAACACATACATTTGCATTAAAAACTGCATGATATGGATTCCATTTTAATGTAACCGTCATGAAATAAACCTGGCACCTGCATGCAGGTTGAATAGAATATTCAGCTAAAGCAGAGCACAATATGCTGCTAAACACAAAAAGAGATTCGGTGGGGAAGTTCAGACTCTTACCTCGGTGAAGTTCTCCTGGCAGGTGAGTCAACAGAAGTAAGGCTGAGTGGTGACTGTGAGTCTGTCCAGGTGCGATTTATATAGGTCTGAATGCAGTGACAATGGCTAATTCTTGAGTTACCACTCAGTGGATCAAATTCTAACTGCCAGGCCCCGGCTCAAATTACTTACCTAACTAATTAACCTGTACTATTTATATCTGTTTGACTTGTGTGTGTGTGTATGGGCCAACCCTCAGACATCTGTGACGTCCTTGTAAAAGGCAAATTAAGTAATAAATGCTTTGCTGTCTACCTGCTCATCACATCCCTCCCATCCTATATCATAATACACGCATCCCAAAAGCTCTCACACTCATTCACCCCTCTCATGCACATCCGATCCTCCTTTCAGGTTGGTCAGTCTGTCCCTCCCTCTTTTCCCACTGCTTTACATGAGGTCATTCTGAATTCCTAATTATAATATTATATAAGCATTTTTATATTGCATTGCTGTTGGGAGGTGGACAAATTTTGGGGGTGTTTGAAAACCTTTTTTTTTTTAAATCGCTTCCGGATTTCTATGACTTTATAAATCCCATAATCTGAACTGGATTTTTTATTTTTGACTTGTCGTCAAAACTGTAATCTGCTCCATATTGTCTCTCTTTGCTTTATGAACAGATGGGAGCTCATAATCTCACCAGATGCAAAACTAATTCATAGGTATAGCTGTGGACACACACACATTTTTTACTCTGTTGTTATAGAGAGTGTCATGAGAGTTTATCCTTCTCATTTCACCCTCTATAGGCAGGCAAACAGCGAGCTGTCATTTTTCCTCTGCTGATTCAGGGATACAAGGTCACCTTTTGACTAGTGCCCAGCAGAACGCTGTAATCAATGTTTAAAATGCACCTGCTAGACGCATATATTATGTAAGAGGGTGCAATATGTCAGGACTTTATGGTTTCAAGTGCAGGAAAAGAAAAGAAAAAAAAGACACTGCTTAACTTTTTGTTACCGAACCCCATGTTACAATTAAATTGAGGTATTGTTTCCATCGGGGTGATGGAGTTACAGACGAGGCATCCTTCATACGTGTGTAACAGATATAGTGGCCATTTTTGTTCTTGATTTTTTCTTTAGTTATCGCATGCTTTTAATGCTCATAAACAAAAAAAATGTCAATAAAATGGTAGTGGTTTACGTGTCACTGCATGACTGTTTCAATGACAACTTGTGCATTTAAATAATGTGCATTAACTTTTTTAATCAAGGTTTATAAATAGAAATAGCCCATGTATCTCCATAATACTGCATCCATAATACTGTAATTAGCAAAATTAGTAAAAACTGTTTTAAAGTACGTCACATTGTAGGACATATCAGCTTCCCAGAAGTACACTTTCATTCAAAAGTTTGGGGTCAGTAAGATTTTTTTCTTTTTTCTTATGAAAGATATTAATACTTTTATTCAGTAAGGATGCATGAAATTGATCAAAAATGACAGTTACAAAAGACATTTAAAAGATTTCTATTTATAAACTTTCTATTCATAAAAGAATCCTGAAAGACATTCAACATTTATAATAATAATAATAAATGTTTCTTGAGAATCAAATCATCATATTAAAATGATTACATGTGACACTGGAGACTGGAGTAATGATGCTGAAAATTCAGCTTTGCATCAGAGGAATAAATTAAATTCTAAATTATATTAAAATAGAAAACAGTTATTTTTAATTATACACAATATAATATTATTTTACTGTATTTTTGATCAAATAAATACAGCTTTGGTGAGCACTTTTGTCAAAAACATCAAAATCTTACCAACACCAAAGATTTTGTCTGTATTTATTTATTTGGACAGGTAAACATTTGTTTGTTATTAAATATAACCTTTCTAATGATTTCTTAATAGTTTTATTATGTCTTTACTGTTATTTTTGACCAATTTAATGCATCCATAGCTAAAAAAGGATGAATTTCTTTACAACAACAACAAAAAAAAAAAAAAAAACTGTAGCAGTTGCCATCTGTCATTTAACATCAATTTTAACTTGTTTTTATAGAACAAAAAATAACTTCTATCATTAGTATAGAAAATAAGTGCATTTGCCCTCAGCACATCTGCTAGTGTCAACCGCTATAAGCATTTACATTAACCGTCATGTTTGAGTGCATCACAAAAGACTGTTAGTTCATGCTATTGAGTTGCAGGGTGCACATGGCCCATTTAAATGCATTAGGACGAGGTGTTTGCTGTGAAATGCTTTGGGACAGTCCATGCATGGGATAACCCAGCGTGATGCTGCACGGAGAAACCCAAGAGCCTCGAGCTGACAAGGACACCGGATACAGAGGTGCTACTTACCCTGAAACACTGATGTCACGGGCCATGATGATACCTCATATCCTATACAGTTACTGAGCAATCATTTATTCATTTACGTTTGCTTATATTCTTTGCAGGCTCTAAGCTACACTACATGACCTCTACTAAGGTGTCTGTTTTGGCAACACTCAGCTACATTTTATTGTGTCAGAGGCTAACTAGCATATCGTGCCACTTTTTAGCCTCTATATACACTCTCAGAAAAAAAAAAGAAAGAAAAAACGTACCTTTTTAGGGGTAGCTACAACAGCAGCCTTTTAAGGGTACATATTGGTAACTTAGTAGTACAGTTAATGTATCTATGTAGGCCTACTACTAGGTTGACAGGTCTGTAACAAAACTAGCCCAATGGCCAGTCAAAAATAGCCCAAAAGTATCCCAAATCCCAAATATTAAAACTCAAAATAAGCAATATTCATACCTAAAATAAATCGTTTAAAGTCACTGTTGTGCAAACTGAAAACCACTAGGCCTATCGTAGTGAACATAAAGCTCAGTGGCCCTCCTTCACAAAACTTAACATCTACAACAGTTTTATCATTGGTAGAATATAAAATATTTCAATACAAGCATTTCAGTCAAATAAAATGTATGCAATATGTCAAACCTTTAACCCGCTGCAACAGCATGAAAGGAGTCCAATTCCGCGGGAATCTACCGAGGACTTGGCAAGGTACGATTTTTGCACATTTGTTTTCTGACAGTCAATGAATATAAATATGTATATGTACTAGCCACTTTTACATTCTTAAAAAGTAAGTTAAAAATGTGTGCAATATAATGTTTAAACAATAAGCAATTCACTGTGTGTGGTAGGCCTATGTGTGCGGTTATTTCAAAGCTTTCCAAGGTGTTTGTGTAACGAATAATTTAGATGCTTTTCCTACCCGTTCACTCATTGTAAAGTAACGCCATCTAGTGGACGATTTAACTAAAACACTCTCGTGGTAGAAATGTATTTATGTATTTGAACAGGTAAACATTGACCTGTTTGTGAGCAATTATAACCTTTGTAATAGTTTCTTAATAAGTATAAGTCTGCAATAAAACTGAATAAATGAGTGTGATCCACCAAAACAAACAGTAAATATAACCACCAAGCCACTGATAATAATAATAATAATAAATCATAGTGTTCATGGCAGCGATCCTATAAATAAGCCTACCAAATATATGTATTTTCATTTAATTGATAAAAAGTTTAAAGTTTTATTTCATGCAAATGTGATTTATTATAAACTTTCTCCATACAGCTAGAGTGAAAAGTAGATTTGCATCCAAAAAAATGAAAAGAAGTCTAGGCTATATTGAAAAAGAATATTTATTCTTTTCGTATCGTCCGTTCCCGTAAAAGTGCATCAGATTTTACAGTAAGCAAAGTTCATATTTAAGACAGGAGACACAACCGCTACATTCACAGTCATCCTTTTGACAGTGTGCTGGATGGGAGGAAACTTCTCATAAGCATAATGAGTATAAAAATTATTTATAGTAGGATGAAAATGGGAGGTCTTGGGCAAAGTTGTTCCTTCAGAGCAAGAGGTGTTGTTGGTCAGAAGCAATTTATGCCTTAACCAAGGCAGCAAACTCTGTCAGAAAGAAAGAAAAAACATTCAATCATGGTTTTCAATCAAATCTGTTTGTTTTAACCTTCTATAATATGCATTTTGATAGCACTTTAAAGCACATTGAGGAGCACTGGGAATGTACTCAAGACATCCCAAGACCATGTGGAAAGTTTGAAGCAAGTTTAATCTTGATGACGACTGACCATCAACTCCGATCTTGCCGTCACCATCAGAATCTCCAGCCTTCAGGAAAGTCTTGGTCTCGGCATCAGTCAGTGCCCTGGCGTCAGCCTTGAAGTTCTGCAGGAACAGTCTGCCGGCGCACAATTCAGTTTATGAGTACATTTATGATGGAGGTAGCTCTATCAGTCCATAAGCAAGCTCAAAGTTGCTCTTACTTGAGTTCATCCTCCTCAATGAAGCCACTCTTGTCCTGATCGATGATTGCGAAAGCCTTCTTGACATCATCGCCAGACTTGGCACTCAGACCGACCTTGGCGAAGAAATCCTTGTGGTTGAAGGAGTCAGCAGCTGTGTGGGAAATATGGGAAAGTGATGAACACATGCTTTAATGGAAGACGCCGTGTTAAAGATCTGGCTGCTCACGCCATCTTACCCTTGCATGCCTCCAGTGCTGCAGCGATGTCAGCGTCGCTCAGGACTCCGGCGAATGCCATCTTTAGCTGAATGATATATGAAACAGAACGTTAAAACAAGAAATGTTTGTCATCACACAGCTCAGGTGTATTTAGTCCAGTTTTTCTCCTGAATATAGACATTTCACAGTTTACTTAAAAGCTCAACATATAATATTTCATCTAATAACACTTTATGCCATCATTCCAACCCATGCAAATCCCATAAAACCACCGAAAAGGGAAACGTTTCTCATGTGGATTTGAGTTACAAGGACGTAAAAATCCCAAAGGGTCCATGAGGTCCTCTTAAAATAAGCCACCAGGCAAAAAAATTCCACAGCCGATTGAGATGATGAGAAAATTTAGGATGCAAAACTTTAATTTTAGGATCCATTTCTGCTCCGAAACATATCTGGAAGTACCAGTCCCGTTTTTTTTTTCTCCGTAGATAGACTGGGTTGCCCGTGCAAACTCACCTCTTTTGTCTTTTGGTGCTGAAGGTAGTTTCAGAAGACTCGAGCTGTGAACTGCAGTGATCTCCGGGCCCCTGATCTCCCCTTATATACTTTCAGCCACTCCAAATATGAATCATAATGTAATAGACACCCACTGGAGGCTTGACATGCGCCCAGCAGACACTCTGTACTATATTTATCCTCAAAAATGAAGATGCTTAAAAGGTGCGTTTGAAAAAAGTCCATCATATACTTGCATGCTAATAATACACGCTGCTGATAGTGCATGGATATATTCCTATGGACACTCGCTCATGGCATTTGGAAAGACTATATGAAGGGAAGCTTGCGGGAACGTGTGTCAGAGGGACATTTCTGTTTGTGGTCAGGGTATGGACTCTCTGGTTGATTTTGCTTGTAGCACTGGTTATTAGTTTCATGTAAAATGCTTCATTTGTTCATTTAGTTATAATGGCAATAGATCATTTTGCACAAGATTTTGCTGTTATTTTTGTTTGCATATGCTGTGTTGGTTGGATTTTGCCACATTAAACATGTTGTCTGAATTTGTCCTGGTTTTCTTCTGTATGGAAATAGATCAAAAATAAAATTTAACATTTTAGTGTTGTTTAACTCTAAGATTTACTAGACCATTATGTTTCATTGATTTAATTTTTCTGCGTTTGATAAATTTACTACAGCTATAGTTGCTATACTGAAAATCTAAATTTTGTGTATAATTTTCACTCAGAAATTGTTTGTAGGCCTACATTTCACAATTACTTACAAAGAAATGGCAAGTAGCCTAACACAAAAACTGAAATGGTATTTTCTTTTCTCTAGTAATCTTTGATTTATTTATGGCTACATCTTTTCCTCCATTAAATTGATTAAAAAGGAACATACTTGCCTGTTCTTTTTAGTGTATGTACACAGTATAGTTACTGTTCATTTGCACCTGACATTTGCATTGCCTACAGCGTTCAAACAGCAGAGAGCAGCAGAGCTCGTCCTGTCTGATGGCTTTCACAGGTCTGAAACTGTTCTACTTGTTCTACTACACCGTCGAAAGCTGAACTGTTTTACAAGTAAGTACTTTAATGAATTTAGTTTTACACTAGAAATGAAGGCTAACACCGTGTCTACCCCGTTCTATTTCTGACGAAGGCCTACTTCAAGCGTTCGCGCCACTTCTGACAGGAAGAACGAATGGATTTGCAACGGTCGCTTTGTCCCGCCAAATCACAACGCGACCGTTGCAAATCCATTCGTTCTTCATGTCAGAAGTAGCGCGAGTCTATTACGTCATAAATAGAACGGAATCATTTTACTCTCAGGAATTTGTCGTGATTCGTCGCGCTGAATTCAGTCTAGACAGCACCACTTATTATAATGAATTCTTTTTGTGTTTGTCGGGTCACGGTGTAGACATGGTGTAATGTTCTAAATTGTCTAAAGGTCTAATTAGAAATGTCAACGATTTTATCACCATTGTGGTTAGTAGAACATTATTACACGAACGTTGCCAGTTGCTCTCATGAAATCGTGACCATTGCAAAGCGTTTAATGGGTTTTGGAAGACTGAGCTTGGCCGGCGCTTTGTTTGAGTGTTCGATGAGCTATTCTGAGCATTCGGGAAGCTGCCATGGACTCTAATTGGGCATGCGAAAACTATCCTCTGCAAATCCCTTCCAGTGGACCTCAGCAAATCTCCGGGCCTTCCCTCGCCCAGCCTTGTGCCAAGTGCGTCCTGCAGGACATCCCTGACTATTGGTGCGTTCAAGTCCTCCTGCCTGGGAAGTACGTATTTACCAGTTGGGAAATCGTATTTATGACGTCAGGTGTGTTCAAGTCACTTTCATCGGAATAAGATGGGGTTGTACCTCCTCTTGATTAACTAAACAAAAATACAGCAAGGATTAACTCTACTTCTAGAAAACGAAGAATGTGCATCAGGTGTGTTTTGCTTTTTAATGTTTTTAATTAATTTATAAACACTGCCATTGTAAACCTTGTCATTACATATATTATAACAACGCTGTTGTATTTTGTGCAGGGAATTAGCTTATTTTGTTGTAAATAAAAAGCCTAACAATGTCACTGCTAAATACCTATAACCTAAGGGGAAGTTTACACAACCATTTATAACCTAAAACGCAAAACTTTTTATGCGTTTTGGCCATTTATTTACATGACAACTGCGTTTTGGGGGCCTGGAAACACAAACTTTTGAAAACGGGTTTCAAAGTTGCAAACTATAAAATTGTAAACTATAAAAACGCAAATTTGTGAAAACGGTGACATCATGATTATTACATGTTCAATGTATAGGCACGTAGTTTCTTTACAAAGTGACATCGCCATCTACTGGCCTGGCATGAATAATACAGCGTTTTTAGTCATTCTCGGGGATCCATGTGAACTGGGATAGTTTTGACAATGGTGTCGTCTGTACGTGAATAATGCAAAGGAAAAGTATTTCCATTTTTAGTACATCGTTGTCATGTAAACGTAGCCTAAGTGTTGTTGTATTCCGCCACGTTTTTCACTGACACGCCCCCAACTCGTAAATTTGGGGCTTAGAGAAATCCCGAGCTTCCCACTCGTATTTACGACTTTGTGGTGACGATCTCTCTGTCATAACTTGAACGCACCATATGAGCGCATTATCATAAACAGAGTTTCCCAGGAGGACATCTGACAATACAACGGGAACGTCGATTAGCAGCGAAAGCGTAAAAAAGCTTGCTTCAAAGACATTTTACACCAAAACTATATTTATTCCTTGTTTTTCACTCTTCCCCAGAAGTGCATTCAAGATTGTACATTTGCACAAGCCAATGGGCTTGAAATAAAACATCCAACTAACACAAACATACCCTTATCCAGACACATACTCGAAACTGAGTAAACTGTCCAAAGTCAGTCATAAATAAGATCATATAAAAAAGTTCAGCTGAGAAAGGTGTGAGCTGTCATGAGTTCTGGTTCCTTGAATATGGAAGGGTCTTGGTCAGATGAAAATTTAAGCCTTTACAAGAGCAGCAAACTCTGTGAGATGAGACAAAGAGATGAGACAGAGATGAGACTACCATTCATTAATTCTGCAAATATCACCAATTTCATTTCCAAATATCATCAAGGGTCTGCTAATGTTGGTAAACTGCACTGCCGATCATCATCCTTGACCACAGTATAGAGCTTCAGTAGATGCCACCAAGAAAGCAGGAAAGTACATTCTTAGGCCTTTTGGTTGTAAATTCTTTTGGACTATTTGTTGGCTACGTAAAATCATTTAACTGACTAACATAGATCATGTTGAAATTGCAAGAATTAATTGTGATAGGTTTGGTAGCATATGTGAGAACGGGTTGAAAATGCTATTGCAAATCGTCTTTGTAAAGAAAAATAAAATTCTATGAAAAAAAAATTATATGTACAGAAAATGTATAATAATAAATACTGTTTTTTATTTGCATATGAATAAGTGCAAAAATAAATATTAAAATATATATGTAAAACAAATGTATGTCTGCAATTAGAAATTTTCAAAAACTTTTCACTTGGTAGTCTCCGTAAAAATAGGTTAAAATGTTATTGAAAATTTTCTTTTAAAAGTTAATGGAAAAAACAAACAAACAAGTATGTTAATGTAAATGTGTGGAAAATGTATAATAATCAATAAAAAAATGCATAGAAATAATATTGTATGTAAAAATTTAAATATTTATGTAAAAATTATATCTACAATTAGGATTTTTTTTTTTTTTAATTTTTGCTCTTGGTAGCATCGGCAAGAATGGGTTGAAAATGTTATTGCAATTTTTTGACAAAGAAAAGTTAAAATTTAATGAAATTTTTTACATTTATATGCATGAAATATGTATAGTAAATTGCATATGAATATATTTTACGTAAATATTAAAATATGTGTGTGTGTGTGTGTGTGTATATATATATATAAACACACACACAATTAGTAAATTAAATTTTTTTTAAATGTTTCTTATAATGTAGTATAATTGCAAAATTTGCTTTAATATACCTCTTAAACATCATTTATGTATTTATAATTTGCATATGAATAAATATCTAAGCAAATAATGAAATATATGTAAAATATTTCTACAATTAGATTTACATTTTAAAAAAAATTCACTGTATTTTATTCATGTTGAGGCGAGTATAAATGTTGGCAGAGCAAGTAGAAATCTGAGCTACTGGCTACAGCAATTCGTAACTATTTTATGTTTTGCTTAATTGGTGGCTAATTCGTATGATCTCGCTTGTACATTTTCATAAGATCTGTTTAAACCCCAATGATGGGTACGTTTAGGGGCAGGGTTATGGGTGGTCTTTCATAAAGACTTTCTCTTGAAAATCCTACATTTTTGTATGATTCAAATCATACGAATTAATGCGAAATCGTCACCTCATGGAATAGTTACATTTTCCAGTTTGGCCTGACCCAGTGTTGATAATTTAGTGTCTTTTCACAACCCTTTAGTGACTTTTGTTTTCTTTCAAAAAAGTGACTAGCGACAAATCTAACGACTTTTTGGACTGCTGGTTGACATGTAGTCAGTCACTATATCACACTCTTTCCGTTGTCTCACAGATAATATGTAAATTAGGACAGCTTCATTGGATTTTCTGCTGTATATTATATTAAGATACAGTAATGTGAGTATGGATTAGGAGAGAAAACAGATGTAAAGTGCCAAAAGTTGGCGCATTACATCATCTAGTGACATTTTGTGACTTTTTGAGCAGGCTTTAGCTACTTTTCATTGAAAATAGTTGGCAACGCTAACCTGACCAAACTAGCAGAAAAAAATGTAATGTAATGTAATATAATGTTGTTATATTATTATGCTAGACAAAATCCTAAATGTCTCTTTTTCCGTCAATTTCTTCTGTGGCTTTACCCAATTTCTGGAGCTTGTACCCAAGCTTTCACACCAAAAATTAAGATACGCTACGGAATTTGAATGAAAAGCACTTTCTTGATGTGTGTTCAACTCTGAGGTGTAAAATTAGCTCGAAGTGACATTTTTCATTTACCATCAACTCCAATCTTGCCATCACCATCACTGTCACCAGCAGAAAGGAAGGTCTTGGTCTCATTGTCGGTCAGAGCCCTGGCACCAGCCTTGAAGTTCTGCAGGAACAGCCTACAGAAAGAGCACAAGCCTGCTATGAAGCCCACAACTGCCTCTGTTTGACATGGTCCAATGTGTATGATTTATTCTGAGTCTCACTTCAGCTCCTCCTCCTCAATGAAGCCACTGTTGTCCTGGTCAATGATGGCGAAAGCCTTCTTGACCTCATCAGAGGACTTGGCTGACAGGCCAACCTTGGCGAAGAAGGACTTGTAGTCAAAGGAGTCAGCAGCTGTGGAGAGAGAGTTTTGTGTCAAAACATGACATTCATTTGATCAAAATATTCTAATTGAAATATTGCTATGATGCTAATGAGGCCTGGCTGAGTCCAGGCACTTTTACACTAACTCAACTAAAAGAACCTTCTCAGGCTGATGTTGTGGCAAGCTATGAACAAACATTTGTCAAGTAACATTTAGAGAACGTTCATTCAAGGTTATCTAGTCTTTAATAATGTTAGCATTAGCACGAAAATGGTATTTATACATGGTTCATGGTATGTTTTTATGAAACATCTTAGTTGGAGGTTCGCCTAACATTTTTCAAATATCACTACTGCTAATGTTCAGAGAACATTCAAAAGTAACATTTCCATTGTTTGAAGAATGAAAAACTGGAATTTCCCCTTAGTGTTTGCATAAAAAAGCGACATTTTCAACATTCAGACAATATTCAGAATATTCAGACTATAGAATAACACAAGAAGCGTCACTCGTATTGTTTTGAATGGGATAAAGTGCAACGCGCAATATGGCGGAATAAGTCCCGCCTTCAAAATAAGAGGCAGTCGCCGATTGGTAAAGTCATCGCATCACACCGTTAGAAGCTCCGGTTCCTATAGAAACAGTCAGACGCGCGCCTCCGAAATGAGACACAAGAGATGCGCATTTACGCATTCGCATCAGCTTGATCCAGCCTGAAAAATACCATTTTTTGTCTGCCATGTTTTTTGTTTAGAAACAAAATTTATGAGACAGATGTTGTCAGATTTCATTGGTGATTTCTAATATGAAATTTAATTGAAAGCTTGAGAATCAAACAGCTTTGGAGAATTTGATGTTTCCCCATTCAAAGAGATAAGAGTGCAGCTCTTCGAGAGGCATTTCAAAGATGGCCGCCGAGTGAAACGACTTGTCTTAAAGGGACTTTGATGACGTTTTCTAAGAAATATATACTACCAGAATATACACTACCAGTTAAATATATGCAGATTAATTTCTTATTACTATTTTTCACATCTTATAATGGCAGCCATCAAATACATTTCAGAATAAAAGTCATCAAAAAATACAGAAATATTAAATAGATGTTTATGGAAGAAAAAAATTGAACTAATCAAAACTATCATAGTATTTCTGTGTATACTGGCCACTTGTTGACTTCTTTCCCCTAAATATCCTGTAAAAATGTATTATATTTATTAAAATTTAAATATTCATTAATATTGTAGTTTTGAAAAAGAAATTAAACTTCTACATATCAAATTTCAAGCATTTAAGCAGAAGTCTTTAGATCATGTTTCTAAATAACCCAAATATTTGTTTGTTTGTTTTTCACAAGTGTGTATTTATTCATATATATCAAATCTTCAGATTAAATTTGCCCACTTTTTGATGTTTTTTTCCTCCCTCAATATTCTGTCCAATTTGTAAATGACTTCCTTTGGTGTTTTATCTGATATATATCTCATAAATGTTATAATATATTAATTTGATTTATTATTTATTATACTCTTAAACATTATTTATTTATTTATTAATTTATTTTTAATATCATGAGTCTAATGTATATCAAATCTTCAGCTGCCTTCTTTTTGACTGTTTCCCCCCCTCAATATCCTGTCCCATTTGTTTCTTATATATTTGTTTCTTGTATTATGTTTATTGTAATTTTTATATTTATTAAGATTTTAGTTTAGGAAAAGAAATTCAACTTCTACTAAACAATCAAGCATTATGGAAGAAGTCTTTAGATAAGATAATATAATATAATATAATATAATATAATATAATATAATATAATATAATATAATATAATATAATATAATATAATACACCCCACATTTTACATTTAATACATTTAATACATTTAATTAAATACATTTAATACATTAAATTGTTTCAATATACCTCTTAAAATATTATTTATTTATTTCTTTATTTTGGATTTCATGCATCTATATTTATTCATTCAGATTAAATTTCACTTATTGGTAACTGTTAATCTCTTTAAAATGATTAGCAAGCATCCATGCATTCTGCAACACTTCACAGATCATTAGTTCATGTGCATTCATACAGTCAGGTAATATAATATCGTCAGAAGCCTTTTGGCTCATCCGTTTTTATATTTGAATGCACACAAGCTAATGACCAGTGGTTGTTATTGTCTTCTCAATGGCAGTTATTATATAGTATTTCCCCAGATGTGATACACTGCAGTCTGAGATGATCACATGATGTCTTACCCTGGCAGGCAGCGATAGCAGCATCCACATCAGCTGCGGCGAGCATAGCAGCAACGGCCATTTTACTGGTTCTGATTAAGCTGCAAAATAGCACAACATTGAATAAGAACAATTCATAAATGAACTCAGCTTATGCAATGTATTCCCCCATAAGTTCTAAGTACACATGATTTTCCTCTTTCTCACAATCAGCATATCAACAGAGGCTAAAGCACAGTAAACACAATAAGTGACAGTTCCTATTTACACAACCCCTTATTTTATCTAGCCATCCTCAGCGTCAAGCCATCAACACTATAGTGTCCAAGGTCTGCGGTCTTTAGCATCCGGATGTGTGACCCCGAGCACAGATGCTCTCCTGATGCTCTCCGTTACCAATACAACATATTCCAAGGTCCCTGTCCGTGAGCTGTGATGATGTTCAGTAGAGAAGCCTGATCCTAAAGCATTAAAGCATGTCAGATGAATTCATCCACTGCACTCACCTTGTGCTTGTCTAAGGCGAGTGAAAAACCGAAGGAGTTAGTCGAGGTGTGAGCGGCTCTTCTGCGGCTCCTGGCTTATATACCCTCAGCCTCACCATTTACAGGAATTCGATGCTCAGTAACAGATAGGTCTACGTTTGGAATAGTGTCGAAAAAATGTGTCCAGTAGTCAAGTTGGGCTATTTTTAGCCTCACAAACGATGCTCAGAACCATGTGTGGGACCCTATAGATCATGAGGCCCTCCTCCTTGAGCTGGGGTCAAGCAGCCGTCCCTTTCCCACTTTATCACCCGACTCAAGACTCGGCTGTTTACTTTCATTCCTCCTCGATTGAACTTTTCTGCACAAAAGGACTGATAAACACATCAGATGTCACTGAGCGTATATGCATGTTCGATTGGGGTGGATCGTGTTTCTTTTCCAGGTTAGAAACTCTGGACGGAGAGCTGTGGCACAATCATCTGCGTCTCACGGCCGTAAATCTTGTCACACCAACGTTCATAAGATCAGTGGACTTGTTATTATCAATACTGAATCTTAGCAATCAATGTGTTTGTGTCACATGCAGGCTGGATTAGATATTTGGTTTCAGTGTTCATATTGCATGGCTTACATGAATCAGACTGTGCAATCTGAAACCTTCATTACAATGTAAAACACAGACTGATTCATTGCTATTCTTTCCTGATAATGATTTTAAATTCATGTTATTTTAATAGCATAATTTTATTTTATTCTATTTGTTTTTGCAATGTTTGTAATGCTTCCTTTTTATTTTATTTTATTCTTATCTCATTTATTTTATCTTATCGAATTTTATCTAAACTTATATTTCATTTTATTATTTTATATTATCTTATCTTATATCGTATCTTATTGTATTTTATTATTTTATTTTATTTAATCGTATTTCATCTTATTGTATTTTTTATTTTGTTTTGTATCTTATCATATTTTTTTTTTATTATTTAATCTCATCAAATAATCTTATTTTATTGGATATTATTTTATTATTATATATTAGGGCTGTTCAACGATAACTGTGGTTATCGTGTACAAAATAAGAGTCTGTGTTTACGTAATATATGTGTGTTTGTTTTGTGTATAATTATTATGTATATATAAATACACACACATACATGTATATATTTAAGAAAAAAATCTTATATTTCTATACAAATATTTACATTTATATATAATTTAAATATATAAAAATATAAATATATTTATATATTTATACATACATGCTTATGTTTCTTAAATATATACATGTATGTGTGTGTATTTTATTTTTGAAATTGTATCTTATTTTATCTTATCATCTTATCTTAATTTATTTTATTTTATTTTAAATGTCATATTATATTATATCATATTTCTTTCTTATATCTTATCATATTTTATTCTTTTTTTATTTTATCTTATTTTATTGTTTTTATTTTATATCTTGTCTTATATTATTATATTTTATCTTACTGCATTTTATTTATTTTTTTATTTTGTCATTTCTTATGATTTTTTTTTATTTTATCTTATTGTATTTAGTTTTTTTGTTTTATATTATTTATATTTAGTTTTTATATATTATATTATTTTATCATATTTTATTTTTTATTTTGTCTTATATTATCTTATTGTATTTTATTATTTTATTTTATCTTATCTTATCTTATTTTATTTTTTTTATTTTTATAATATATTATACCTTATCGTATTTTATTTTATTATATTATCTTATATCTTATCTTATTGTATTTTATTATTTTTATTTTATTTTTATCGTATCTTATCTTGATTTATTTTATTTTTATTTTATTTTATTATCTTATATCTTATCACATTTTATTGGTTTTTATTTGATCTTATCTTATCCTTTTTTTATCTCATTTTTTATTATTTTATATCTCGGCTTATTTTATTATTTTATCTTATCTTATTGTTTTTAAATTTAGATTTTTTATTTTGTCATATTATATCTTTTACTTTATCTTATTGTACTTTATTTTATTGTAATTATACTATTTATATTATTTATATTTCATGTTTTTTATATATTATCTTATCATTGTATTTTTTATTTTACTGCAGTTGTTATTGTGTTGTTTTATTGTTGTTATGCCATCTGTTTCATATATTTGAAAGAATAATCACATGAAGCAAAGGTGGATAAAAGAATTCCCATACTTGGAGACTTCACTTTATTGAGCAGTTTCATTTTCTATGATCACTATAGTTAAAGAAGCAAGTTTTAATTTGGTTCCCAATCATGATTTGCACATTTACTACAAAGACTTACTAAACATATTTTAATTAGCAACTCACAAAAAAACGAATCACAAATAATACATGCAAATAAATAAGAGAATTGTGAAATGAAGTCAAGTCGGTCAAGACAATCTCCACATTTTCATTTCAGCAAGGAGCAGAATTCTGAGGGGGTAAAAGAGAAAAAAATGAGTGAAATATTGTCCAATCAGCTAAATCACTTGATACTGTCCATATGTAGTAAGAATTCTTTTTTAGAAAATCTATGCACACCCTATACATATCAAAGTGTGGATGCTTCTCGCATACAAATAGTAAGTTATTTCTTCACAGACAGAGTCAAACACCCTGCCGGAAAGACATTGCCTTGGGAAAATTGAGATCCCACATGAGAATTCCCAGTCTTCCGAGATAATCAGCACGTCTGTGCGTGTTAAAGGGAGCAGAATTGGTCTAATTCTCATTTGTACAGCTGATTAATCCCTCAGGCTAACAGAGGAGCCAGACAGTGAAAGAGGAGCCCTGGTTTCTATAGGAGTACGACTCCCAAAGGGTCTGTTCTGGAAGGCTTAACTGCTGATTTGGCTTTACCTTCCATCCCGATTTTGCCGTCTCCATCACTGTCCCCAGCTGCCAGGAGGGTGTTGGTCTCTGCCTCTGTGAGCTCTCTGGCCCCTGAGCAGAAGTTCTGGAGGAAGCGTCTGGAGACCCAATCAAAGAACAGCACGCACCAATCAGAGAGGGCTTCATGTTGTGCATTCATATAATGTGTCTCAGAATACAATCCCCAAACAAACAATTTAAAGAATGCTTTACTTTAGCTCCTCTTTTTCAATGAATCCACTCTTGTCCTGGTCCAGGGTCTTGAACACCTTCTCCCCATCGGAAGAGGCTTTACCTATCAGCCCCACTTGTTCAAAAAACGACTTGTAGTTGAATGTTCCTGGGGCTGAAAGACAAAAAAAAAAAAATACGGAATATTAAATATTAAGGCCTAAATATAAGATGCATGTATCAATTTTCCATGCAAGTGGATTACACAGTTTTAATATAAACTTAATGTGGTGCATTTGTCAGTCGTACGTGAATGAAATAACCAGGTTTACAGTATATATTTACCATCCAAAAATCTACATTTGAATTAATCGAATATTGCTTATTTCACAGCTAGTCATACACTGTAACACGTTAGAGCTATTTCTATCTGATATAAAGGTGGAATGTATAAAATTTGGGAAGATCTATTGATAGAAATGCAATATTATATACATAACTATGTTTTCAGTGGTGTATAAAGACCTTACATAATGAAGCATTATGTTTTTATTACTTTAGAACGAGCCATTTCTGTCTCATACACTGCGGGTCCCCTTATATGTTAAGTCGCCATTATGCGCCGACATGTTTCTACAGAAGCCCTAAATGGACAAGCTGCTCTACAAAGCGCGTTTCGTCACTATGTTGTTATTCTACATCGTTCGTGTTTTTAGAGGCAACTTGCGTCGTCCCTACGTTGAATACGCACAAAGAGGAAGTAGTAGTAGTAGTAGTCATCTGGTTTATTAGAAGCAAAGACCGACCGTTCTTTGTTAGAAGTAAGAAGAAACCTCATTGCTTCACACAAGCTACTCTCTGCTCTCTCAGACGATGACATCTTTGTCTTGTGTCGGCCAGACGGCCACCGTAGCTTCTCAAATTATGCAAAAGGGAGGGTTTAACTGTCGTTGCAGTTCGCAATTTCACTGCTAGATGCTGCTTAAATTTACACACTGCACCTGTAACCCATAAAACAAATTTTGTTGGAATAAATTAATATTTTTTTTTTTCAACTAAAAACAGAAAATTTAGTGTTTTGGCCGTTTACACGACAATGGCATTTTGGTGGTATGAAAACGCAAACTTTTGAAAACAGGTTTCAAAGTGGAAGTTTTCGAACATTATACAATTATCTCCATGTAAACTGCAAAAACGCGAATCTGTGAAAACAGTGACATATTGCACATGCGTACTACGTGTTTAGTCTATCCACCTTATTTTTCAACGCATAAATAAGGTGTTTTCTGTGAATGTGTCCCAGGTGAAAAAAATTACACTTCTCTAATGTACTTAAAGTGCTAGCTATTTTCGCGCACTAATTTTGTACTTAATATACTAAAAATTATTCTTTAGTACTGCTTAAGATCATCTTAAGAACATCTAAGTGTGAGAACAGGGATAGTTTTGATAATGTTGTCATGTTGTCTGTTTTTAGTACATCGTTGCCGTGTAAACGTACCCTTAGAACTATATTTTTTTTATCGTTAATGATATAGATGGTGTGAATCAGTTCTGTCATCTGCCGCTTTAAATGCTCAAGCTCTTTAAAGCATGATGGATTCTGATTGGCTGTCAATGCTTTTATCGTTCCATCATCACCTGAAGAAGATCGTTCTGAAAGTGATTCCAACAATACCGTTCCTCTCTGCCGTTATCGTTATACTTGTGGTGTGGTCGCTGCGATTTTTAGAACTATATTTTTATTGTCATAGTGTGAACAGGCCTTAAAACGACTTAATTTAGAAGTAACCATTTTAGGTTAGTATATATTAGTGTAGTTGCATTAAAGCTGCCCTCTGCGATTTTTGGCCCTCTAGCGGTTAATAAACAGAACTACACGCGTCTTGCGGAGGAACATTCTAGCCGGAGCTACTTTTCTCCATGTATGTCTATGGCGAGTCACGCAGTTACTGTGATACTCTGCGGCGAGTCCTACCAGTCCGGTCTGAAATAGTCCGAATATAAACACTTATTATAAGTGTACCATAATGATTCAAGATAAGACAAAAACACGGTTTGGAAAATGGATTCATACTGTAAATTCTCATTATATAATTTTTGTAAATTTTTAACACACAAAAAAGTTGCGGACTGCAGCTTTAACTGCCTATACAGTTCATTTTAAATAAGTTCAACTGCATCCCTAATTTTTGAAAACATGCAAATGTGATAAAAACAAATGATATATTAGCCTATTATTGCATTGGTTTGGGCAACATGCTTTTGTGTGCCATTTTAATGAATATATACAGCATGTTTGTGATCTGACAAGTATTGCTGGTGTGAGTGTGTAGCCTATGATCTTGGATGCTCGGCACAAACACACTGGTATCCTGGTGGCAACTGCTCCACAGTCTCCAGGTGCCTGGATACCTGGATCTACCCATCCCCAATGCACTGGCCTATGGGCGTCTCTCTAGAGCATGCATGTGTGTGTGTGCAACTGTAACTGAAGCAGCTATTTATGTTGTTGTTGATAGTGCGAATAACAAAGCTGTTTTACATGTGTAAGCACATACGAGTAGAAATATCAGTTGCATGTACTGATGAGTGATTGTATGTGTGTGTGTGGCAGATGTATCACACCTTGACAAGCCTGGATAGCTGCTGCAATGCTGTCTTGTTTCAGGAGTCCTGCAAGTGCCATGATTCTTCACTAAGAAGTTCTGCAAATACACATTACAATTAGAGATCCAGTAAAACACTAAATCAAGCATGTTGGAATCTGCACGTGTAAGCTAAAATTGCAGCATCATATACATAACAGTGGAAATTTTTCTGTCAAATTTGAATAATTACATATATATACATGAACAAAAATGCTGCTAAACTTATGAATCTCTGAACTGATCTTCAATGAAACTAAATATAACTGACATCACTGACAACAAGAAAAAAATCTGTTTTACACTAACCTTTGGAGCGGCTGTAGTAGTGATGTATCCTCAGATTTATCCTCTGGAACAATGAAGACACAGAAACCTTCTCTTGCAGTTCTGGGACCTGAAATGCACAGAGAGGGTGACACTCGTGCCCTTAAACCCACGGAGGCCTTCCTTACCACAAAACACCTCCCTCCTCATTAGCTGATCCAAGCAGATCGTTTCTGATCGCTATTGGTTTGAAATGCGATTTTTGCATATGCTCGTGAAGGACTCGGAGGTCATTGGCTGTGGGTTACTATTGAGACCTGTAATGATGCTGGGAAGGTACAAGCTCTGCCTTTGTTCTAGTTTGAGGAGGACACATCAAATTACACATCACATATAGAAATACAACATTAAATCAGCATAGAAAAGTTGATGATGATGAGATGAGGTGCATTTCATACCTATAGATTTGTCAAATAAATATTCAAAATAAATCCAAAAACCAATATGTTTGCATTTTTTTTTTTATGTTGAAAAAATGTTTTCATCATTTTTCCCCATCCCTTTAACTCCAATTTCTATCAGGATGTATCCCGATGATCAGTAAAATATAAAAACTGGTTGGATATAAAGAACTTCTGGCATCACTTTGATTGTACTAAAAGCCTTTATAGGCAGGAATTGAAAGTTGAAGCTGGCTGAAATGTTTGCAGTGTATCAGATTTTCTTATTTTTATAGTTTTAATGGCAAACTTGTTTTTCCTTTGTGTGAAATTTTTAATTATTATCAAATTATTTCAAAACCCCCAGAAAAGTACACTGTAAAAAATCATTTTCATGATTTGTTAACACATTTTGTTCTTTTGTCAAATCAACAAATCAACTTCAATGGTTCAGATAACATACTATTTTGAGTTTTTCTTTCACCTTCATTGTATTAACTCAAATTTTTAATTTCAATTAACTCAAAATTTTAAGGCAACCAGGTAACTTACTTTTTTAAGTTAAACCAATATTTCTATTACAGGTTTAAAGGCTGCTCTTTAGGAAAAAGAGTGTGTGTGTGTGTGTGTGTGTGTGTGTGTGTGTGTGTGTGTGTGTGTGTGTGTGTGTGTTTGTGACATATCAGGACACAAATGTGTATAATGACATGGGTATGACATAGGTATGACAAGGAGAGGGTGACTTATGAGGACATTACCCCATGTCCCCACTTTTCAAAAGGCTTATAAATCATACAGAATTAGTTTTTGTAAGAAAGTAAAAATGTGCAGTTTCCTGTGATGGTTAGGTTTAGGGGTAGGGCGATAGAAAATACGGTTTGTACAGTATAAAAAAACATTACGCCTACAATTCACAAAAACAAACCTGTGTGTGTGTGTGGTGTCCTCTAAACCCTATGTTATGAGAACAAAATGGGGACATTTGTTGGTCCCTGTGAGAAAAACAGCTTATAAACAAATTGTGTTTTTTGAAAATGTAAAACTGCCCGGGCAAATTCAGATCCGTGCTCCTTATGGCTGAAGTTGCGAGTGCAGAATGAGTGTCAAAATGAGGCCATCTGGGAGGTAGTGGTTGACGAAAAATGAAACACGGACTGAGAGAATCACCCTGGGGCCGCTCCGGCGTGCCTCGGGCCGAGAACTGTGTGTCGTCTTTTGCATGACTTGGGGCGAAAGGCAAAATATCCTCCCTAAACAGATCATCATGGGGGGTCCGCTCATAGGCACTTTGAGTGTTGTGTTTGTACAGTAACCTATAAAAATCATTATGTCTATGGAATGTGTGTGTGTGTGTGTGTGATATATTTTACTGAAAAACTGAAGGAGCAAAACAATTTGAATGAAAACGAATGATAAAATATGGTGGTGAGTACAGGAAACATGAGTGTATAGATCAAGAGTGATAGAGCAGAAAGTTACCATATGCATACAATTTTGATGTAGAAAGACAATTTTGTAACATTAAAGTACTTCAGACCACAATTCCAAAACAAACCCCCCCAACAACAAAACATATTACCCCAAATACCATCTTGAAAGGATTAAATAAACTTCAAATAAACTCAACCCCATGTCATCCAAGATGTTCATGTCCTTCATTCTTCAGTCGAAAAGAAATGAAGGTTTTTGATGAAAACATTCCAGGATTTTTCTCCTTATAGTGGACTTCAATGGCCTCCAAACAGTTGAAGGTCAAAATTACAGTTTCAGTGCAGCTTCAAACGATACCAGACGAGGAATAAGGGTCTTATCTAGCAACATGATCTGTCATTTTCTAAAACAATACAAAATGTATATGCTTTAAAAACACAAATGATCGTCTTGAACGTACTTCGGGGTTCCGTATTCTTTAAAAGCTTACGCTGTATGTCCTACACGTTCCCTATTCTACTTACAGAAAAAATGGAACCGGCGCTGCGCTCGATCTGTAAGTTGAATAGGGAAAGCGTAGGACATACAGAGCAAACTTTTTGAAGAATATGAAAGTGTGCTTTTGGCGAGGGCATTTTGTGTTTATAAAGCATATACAATTGTATTTTTAAAAGAAAATTACTGATTGTTTCTCCAGATAAGACCCTTATTCCTTGTCTCGTATTGTTTAAAGCTGCAATAAAACTATAATTTTAACCTTCAACCATTTGGTGCCCATTGAAGTCCACTATAAGGAGAATAATCCTGGAATGTTTTATTCAAAAACCTTCATTTCTTTTCGACTGAAGAAAGAAAGACATGAACATCTTGGATGACATGAAGGTGAGTACAAAAAGTCCCAAAATATATAATAATTCCAGAGATTCTATACATCTGCATCATTCACATTTGATCAAATTACTTCAAAATCAGCCTTTTGCCGTTATGACAATTTTGAAATACAATTGGGAAATACTAGTGTTTAGGAAAGGTGGTGTTTTTAGGCATTTATTTTAATTTGGATAACAATACTAACAATATGGGATTTATAATGCATTAAATAATATCCCATATAGATATGGATGAATAACAGGCTTATGTGCTAAAAAATATCAGTAATCCCTCTGAAATGGTTCAGTAGCCTACAGCATGTTATGACAGCTTCACGGTTTCCTCCTAAAACAGGTTTTGCATTGCTCGTCATCATAATCAAAACTTTTCTCTCTCTTGGTGACAATGACATGGCCAGACTGTGTGTCATCTGAACGCTGTCAGTTTCTGTCACCACCGCCCTCGCGTGCGGCTCGCGTGACGCGGCGCCTGACGTCACGAGACATGGCGCTCGTGCGGAAAAGTGATGCTGGACCTCTGTGTTTACTGCGCTTTTGATTTTTCCACGAACCCAAGAGTCTTACAATGCAGGGAAAAGACGTATCCTCGTATTTAATCGTCCTAGAGAGGTAGTAAACGAACGAGCGGTTTTAAGCGATGAGAAATAATCGTAAATAAGACGCCGGTAGCGGTTAGCATTAGCTTAGCTTGATGAACATCACAGCACTGTCGTGTTAGCCAACGCTCATAACACGACATATGACTAATATCGCACAACATGAGTCTTTGACACGGCGGATATGACAATATAGATCTACATAGACATAGATGAGCCAATTCAGGCGTCCTTCGCGTTATTTATTTAGATGTAATAGCTGTTTATAGGTAGTTGAGCTAGTGGATTAGCTGCAGTGGTGAGGATGGAGGCTCTTCGTGCAGGTGTGTGTTTACTGGGATTTGCCACACTCTCACAAGCTGCTCCAGTCTCAAATACACACGCAGGTAAGATGTCGAGCACTGCCAGAGACATTATAATATGTGTTTGTTCATGTTTCACTCATGTTGTAAAAGTTGTGTGGGGCGACCAATGTATATTTACATGGTATTTTACAGTAGGGCTTTTCAATCTTTTAGATTCCACGGACCCCCAGATATGACCAGTCTCATGCGAGGGACCCCCATCCTAACATTTAAAAGCCAGCTTTATACTTTCATGTCTGAAGCCCCTTTGTAATATATATAATGTGTGTGTGTGTGTGCATAAAACACAATTTAGGGAATATTTAGTTTCATTCATAGTAACCTTAGATTACTTTCACTTTTGTTCTGCTCACTATGGTATGGTACTTAATAAATCTATGCCAACACAGTACTGTCATGGGACGTGTCCCAAACCATGTTAGTCTCTTGTTATGGTGTCAGTAGGTGAGTTGACAGCTGACCTGTCTCTAAACAAACCACCTTGACCGTGAGCAAAACTACCAGCAGATTAACACTAATCCAACACAGCCATTGTTTTGGAACTGGAAATTCATGCATGAATGACTGATCACACTCCAGCATTGAATTATTCCTGCTTTTAGACTTATGAGCACATTAATGAGTCAGTAGTACTAGTCAGTATTGTGTAACAGGTAGATGGTAAACCTTCTGAATTATCACAATATATTAGGGGCGTACCGAAATGAAAATTCTGGCCAAAAACAATATATTATATATTAATATATATTAATATATCAATGATCAATTAAATTAATACATTTTATTTAATAATCAACACCCACTAGCTAAAATTGCATTATAAAAACATTTATTTTTTATATCAACGTTTTAATAGAATTGTTTCTACAGTTTGTTGGTGAAATATAGCGTAAACATTTTAATGACAATAAAAAAACTTACAGTAATAACATGACAGATTTATTCAAACATACCTTTAAATAAAGACACCACTAACAGGTTATGTAATACAGTGCATATATATAGCGAAATGCTCTTCTCTAGAGATATTTGTTTGCTAAATAATGATTTTATGGATGTTAAAAAGCTTTCTTGAGGTAAAAATAACTTTACGTGACATTGTAGAGCCTACACTCTAAAAAATAAAACATTGGTTCAACAAAAATGTTAATTTTCCACTAGAATTTTTAACTTAAGCCAATTGGGAGAATTACATTAATTCAAAGCAATATTTTGAGTTGATCCAACATAATGTTTTAAGTAAGGTGAAGACACTTTTTGGACACAATAAAACGCATTTCTAAGTAACATGAACTTAATAATTGTCAACATGAATGCAACTATTTAAGTTGATCCAACATAATGTTTTAAGTAAGGTGAAGACACTTTTTGGACACAATAAAACGCATTTCTAAGTAACATGAATGCAACTATTTAAGATGATCCAACATAATGTTTTAAGAAACATTTTGGACACAATAAAACGCATTTCTAAGTAACATGAACTTAATTATTGTCAACATGAATGCGACTATTTAAGTTGATCCAACATAATGTTTTAAGTAAAGTGAAGACGCTTTTTGGACACAATAAAACGCATAACATGAACTTACCAAGCACCGCTTGTCACCATGATGGTAAATCTCCAAAAACCCACATTAACAGAAACTCTTCTAAATTAGCATAACAAAACACTAATTACTGCTAAATCTCCCTTACCATTAATCCTGTGCAAAAAACATGATATAAAACTTAATTTTAGCATTTACTCTTCCTTTCAAGTGCCATGGGTAAAGCATGATGGGAAATATAAATCTCAGCCCAGTTTTACTGAATTTAAGTGTTCATACAACTCAAAACAATTTTATAATGTAAAATTCTTTTAAAAATTAAAATTTTACATTAACAGAACTTAAAATTAAATACATTTTCGATTAGCTGAAAATGTTAAACAATGACAAGTCATGATAGTATATTGAATCAATAATTATAATTTGAATTAATAATCATAATTTGTGTGTCATCCAAGCTCAATAAAATAACAATTACAAGTAAAAAGTCTAACAGCATTTCAGAACTTGATTTTTTATTTCACAACAATATATATATTTAAGTAATGACTAAAGGTCCCCTGAATTAGTTTTTAGAGTGTATAAGCTGTTTTATTGACGTTTTTTTCCAGTTGAAACACTGATTGAGCAATTATTACATGAGATAGGATTAATTTCGGTAAGTTGTAATGTATCTTTCAACATACCTTCTGATGTTCATTCATGTTTATTTTGTGCTGTAACTCGTAGTAAAGAGGAAGAAATGATCAGTTCACATGCGCTTGATCCGCAGTATTAAAGAGCACCAAAACAACATTTTGTAATAAAACTGACAGCATTTTAAATTTAAGACTATGCTTCATATTTAAAGTAACAAAGCTTTTTGCAATTATTGGATGGCAGGCGCACTACAAACGTTTGGTGAAGTTTTGTTCATGCATCAACAGAAAACAGCACAGATTAAAAGATTTTAAATGTAAGAAATTCTTTCAATACCGAATAAAATTGAGAAATGAATATTGTCACTCCAGAGCTATTATCCACAGAGCTGACATGTTTAACTGGTGTAGCTTATTCATGTTTTGTGCAGAAAATAGATGCTGAACACAGTCAAAATGTGCCATCTGAGAAGCGCTAATTAATTAAACATCTCTTTCAGTCACTGATTTTGGCCATTTCAAAACCATTTCGGCCCTAAACTGAAAATAGCTGTTTGTATAGCTGAAATTTCGGTGCATCCTTATAATGTGTCACTGTGAGAAGATTGCAAGCAGATGTGGTGAGTAAGTGATACAGTCATCAAAAACTGATTGGTGCTGATGTAGGAAAAGGAAAAAAGGGCCTGACATGCTCTACATTTTCATTTATGCATTTGGCAGACGCCTTTATCCAAAGCATTGTGCATTGCATTGAAGGTGTACAGTTTCAGTTCATGCATTCCCTAGGAATTGAACCCATGACATTGGTGTTGTTAGCCCATGCTCTGCTAATTGAGCTATAGAAACTCAATTTGTTGTACAGTTTACTCTTAAATGGGTTTAGTGGTTTCGCTAGGTGAGGTCTCTCTCCGCCCCTTTTCTACCCCCATGATACTTTGCATGAATTATGGGAGAAACTTCCCTGTTAAACTGTAAGCAATCAGATACTGCCAAGAAACATTTAAAGGTTCGATCTGTGGCATTTTCAAAAACTGGGTACAGTGACATTATTCTCATCACCCTTTAATCATTGAACATCAAAAGGAAACTTAAAAGTGGAAAAAGCATTAACAAATTACTTTCAGCAGACCATACAGTTATACAATACAATAGAATACAATGAATAAATTATCAAACGAGTCTTTCCGCAGTAATATTACAGGCTTGTTAAATATTACCATATGTAAGTCTATATATTATGTAACATGCAAGTGTTCCATCATAACATTTTACCTTCTTTAGAAAAATTCCAGTAAACACTTAAGTATAGCAGTGAAAAAGAAAGAAAATTGCATTGTAAAGAACCCATGTGAAAACAAACTGGGAAAGGATTTGAGGAGAAAAACAAGAGATTCTTCTTAGTTCATTCAAGCAAATAATTCATGTTTATTAAATCGTGAGAGTAGGCCAAAATATCTTCTCCATATCGTTACAGCTAGAACAGAACTCAGTGGACTGAAAATAGCTCTTGTCACAGATATTCTTGTCACGTTAAAATACCAAGCATTACAATATTTACCTGACAGACAAAATTACATCATGACTGAAAATATACAGCTCATTCAAGGGTTAGTTCACCCAAAAATTAAAATTCTGTCATTAATTACTCGCACTCATGGCATTCTACACCGGTAAGACCTTCGTTCATCTTTGGAACACAAATTAAGGCATTTTTGATTAAATCTGATGGCTCAGTGAGGACTTTATTGCCAGCAAGTTAATTTAAGGCATCTTTACACAGAAAAAGCAGCACAGAAACCAACTCTGAAGTGGCATAAAATCACAAAAATGTGCATTTACACAGACTGTTTAATGCATTTCTGAAGCGGCATAAATGCATTTACACAGGAATTAAAATCGCGGGAAACAATGCTTTGAACATTAGTATTTCAAAACTAATAGTTTTAACAAAATTAATTTAAAAATAATTAAATAATAAACAATGAAATATAACTCGAAATAAAAAAATACGAATATTTAAAGTAGTAGGCTAAACTGCGTGCTATATCTCACACTTTGATGTTTGTCATAATAAAATTGTTACAGTTGGAACAATGCAACAAGAAATTATTCATTATTACACCGGGTAGTTCACAACAGGATTAAAAGAGGTCAAACATTTTCTTTTTTCTTTTTCAAAGAGACAGAAACAACAAATAATGCTAGCATTTGCGTGTATCAGGCAGCAGCAGATCACCAGACCGTTGTGTGTGGGTGAAATATCGTCTTCAAGGAGATGATTTTTGGAAGATAATATAACAGCACACAATCAAAATGCCGATTGTGTTAAGCATTTACCGTATCTAAGAGAAATGTAGCAGCGGGTTGTTGATCTGACAGTCTCTTCATAGGAAGATTACAAATGGCGAAAGCCAATTGATGACACACGACGATTCTCTGCTGTTATTTTGGTAGTTTGCTTCACGATGTGAGTACAGGACTCTTTTACTTCAATGTCCCTTGTTGGAAGACATTATTTTTATTATTTGCCCTAAGTTATATGTTTCGTCTCCTGCTAGGGGCTGAGGTGGGTCAGACCTGGCGTATTTTAGGTCTTCTTTAACACTGCATTGCGTCTTTACACTAAATTCTGAGCAGATACAGACCCGCTTCAGAGCAGCCATAAATCGGCTGTGTAAAGATGCCTTTAGACTTTCAAATGCCCAGAAAGCTACTAAAATCTATTTAAAACAGTTCATGTGACTACAGTGGTTCGACCTTAATATTATAAAGGCAAAAAAACAAATAATGACTTTATTCAACAATATCTAGTGATGGCCGATTTCAAAACACTGCTTCATGAAGCTTCGAAGCTTTTGTTTTGAATCAGTGATTCAGAGCGCCTAAAGATTCGAAGCTTCATGAAGCAGTGTTTTGAAATCAGCCATCTCTAGATATTGTTGAAAAGTTGTTTTTTCTTTTTCTTTTTTTTGGGTCGTCGCTTCATAACGTTAAGATTGAATCACTGTAGTCACATGAACTGTTTTAAATATGTCTTTAGTAGCTTTCTGGGCATCTGAAAGTGTAAATTATCTTGCTGTCAATGCAGGCCTCACTGAGCCATCGGATTTGATCAAAAATATCTTAATTTGTGTTCTGAAGATAAAAATGACATGAGGGTGAGTAATTAATGAGAGAATTTTCATTTTTGGGTGAACTAACCCTTTCAGTCAAACTGATGGATAAGCATTATTTGTAGCGCAACCTTAATATTTGTTTCTGTCCTTTTGAGTGGAAGTTTCACAAACCTGAATTGCCACCCATAATTTAGACTCGTTTGGAAAAATATTGATAGGACTACTTCCTTATTACAGGTAGTGCAAGTTACAGTAAGTCAACACATAAACCCATGCATGCCACTCTTATCTGTGGTGAATGATTTACTTGGTTTAGGAGGAGGACTTGGTCATTACATGCACTTTATAATCATGTTTGATCACATGACCAATCGTCATGTGATGGGTTTTCTTTTTAAGACCACTTTCATGGCCATTTGTCTCTCAGTAAACAAATGATGCAGTTAATTAGGAAGCACTGATGATGATGCAGTCACAGCAGTATGATGAAGTCTGTGCTGACTAATAGCTCTGTGTCCCAGATGGAGTCTTCACTGCTTTGCTTCTGTGATTATATTTGTACTGATGGTTCAGGCTTGACCAGCAGTCTTTTAAACAGCCAGGCGGGTGCAGGGGTGTAAATGTTTACTCTGTCAGGGATTTGATTTGATTATGATTCTTTTCAATGATGCAGTGCATGAAGAAATCTGAAATTTGGTCATGATTCTTTCTTAATATTGATTCAGATTTACCATTTTTCTATGATTCATAAAAATTTCTTTTTATGTTTCTGGAGGGACTTTTTTTTTGCATCTGAAAAGGCAAAAATATACACAAACATTGGATTTTATTATGGTGTTATCCACCTTATTCTTTCGATTCATTAGTTGCTATAGGTAAATAACTAGAAGTAAACAGTAAAACTATATGCGCTGCCAACCAGTTTATGATTATGAAAAAAAATTAAAATATGATAATAAATACTGGTTTGTGCTAAGGGTGGGAATAACGGTACCTCATGATATAATACTATACACAATACACGATACTGATAATATCATGATGCAGCAATTCTGCAATAATCGATATATTGCTAGACAATCCTATAATGATACGTCACTATGAAAACAAAATGCCTGTAAAAAGGTTAAGTGCAGTGTAGACCAAACTGTTAGATCTGTAAATTAAATGTAACATTTTAAGTACATTAAACCTTTTATTCTTGTACATATTAAAAGGTTAAAGTTTTCTTTGTGTTGACACATTTAACTGCTTATCAACTTGTTTTATATAAACCTGGTACATTTCAACCACGATCTTTTATTTAAACCTGAGAACATCTCAGTGTTTACCAGCTTCCTTAAAATAAACCTGGAAACATTTTAGTGCTTTGCAGCAATTTGCTTTAAACCTAAAAACTTAAACTTTTCTTTGTGTGTAAACCACCACAATTAACTGCTTTATCAACTTGTTTTATATAAACGTGGTACATTTCAGAATTAACCTAGAGTGCTTTCTCAACCTTTCCTCTCGTCTCATCATAAAGAGCTGGAACACGGAGCCCCGCACATGACATACAGGAAAGAAATTCAGTTCAACATTTGTCTTTTGCGTGCTCAAGATTGATATTTCGAAAGTAGACAGTTGGCAAGCGCAAACTGCACACATCTGCGGAGCATTACGGTTGTCCACGCTGATCATGGCGTTATTTTTAGTTCTCATCTCCATAAATATATATAGCAGTAGAGTGAGTGGCTAAATGTCCTCGTCTTTATAGAGAACGCGGTTCACGATTGCTTAGCAATGGTAGACATCACGGTAATGCAAGCTTCTTTGGAAAGAAGGCGAAAACGGCGCTGCCTTGTTTTCCGCGCGTTTTTAGACACTGAGAGCAGGGATATCTATTTAGAGCGCCTTGTTTTATTATTTAAAATATTGATATTTGGTGCCAGCTTATCGATTCTCGTATCGCATGGAGAAGGACAACAATATATTGCCCTATCAATATTTTGTCCCACCCCTAATTTTGTATTGTCAAGCACCATAATGGACTGTTTTTGAAGAGCTTGAATAACTGGAAGCAGCTAACAAAGTTACAAATGGCTGTGCTTTCTCTTACATTTAAACTAAGATTGATAATTGATTATTACATTTTGTAATTAATGCATTGAATTTTCATTGTCAGATCGATGCACCATAATGCACTGACAAATGTTCCTTATGCCTAGTCATAGTCAGATTGACTTTGTGTTTAGCTTTGGCTTCTTGGCCTTTTTCTTTTGGTGATTTGCGTAGATTGTGAGTGTCTTTCATTTCTGGCAGTGGCTGCATCTTCACATTTCACTTATGTTCTATGCTGATGAGCTAAATGTGGAAAGAGTGCTATTGATAGTTGACTGTGTTTCAACTTGCTCCTCTGACACAAATTCTCAGCAACAGACTTTAAAGTCAAGAAGCCCAAGCCTTTTTTTGAAACACCCTGTTCTCGCTCTTTGAAAGGGTGTAGTCAAAAAGATTATACCTTACACACAAAATGTGACTTAATCATCGTTGTTTATTTTCAGTTGGGCAGTTGCAGTGTCATACTGTCATTATTATTCAATAACACTATGAGCAATCTAGCAGCAGTGCTTAAACCAGTCAGACAGTCCTTTTAGCAAATGAAAACACCTGTGCACAGCTCTAATCCTTTACACACAGTTGAGTGATTCAAATGGACAGACTTAACCTAAGTAGGGACATGCAAATCTACACATTTTCAAAATCAAAATTTCTGTGGGTTGGAACGAAAAGTGGACTAGTCTGACTTGAGGAAGAATTTTAATCAGGCTGGTTTAGGATAAAGTGCATGAGATGAGTCAGATGTGTTTCTTACCAATATATGGAGAGAAGTGCAATCCTTTGATAGTGTAACTAATAAATAGGCTAAATTGGTGAAAGCTGAGCTGCTATTGCACACAACTATTAAGGTCCCAACAAAAATGGATTATGCATAAGGTTTATTGTCGAAGGTGGTGAATTTATTACAAAAGTTGTGCTTCGATGGTTTTAGCATCGCCGTTGTGGCACAGATTGTATTTAGAGTCGTAATCCATATAATCTTGCAAATGTTGTATTGTACAAGGTCCTTTTAGCTTTCGCTGAAGTTCACCCACACAGCACTTTATTTTTAGCGCACTGACAGTCAGCCAGTGTAGACTTGTGATGTGTGTCGTTCCTTTCCAAAGACATAATGTTAACCCCAAATCATCAGTATATGATTTAAGGCACTATTTAAGATCACGTCGCATGTATAGTTTTATCATTCGTCAATCCTTACCAACACAGCCTCATTGGAAAAATGTGTTTTTGTCTCTCATTTGCATTTGTTAACACTATCGGTTAGGTTTAGATTTGCAGTTTCATTATTTTCAAAGGTAATAGAGCATTTAGATTTAAGTGCTATTTACGGAATTCCATGATACGTACATCAACCAGCGTAATGTTGCCAGATTAATGTTTATCAGTTTCGTATAAAACTGAATGTAGGGCCCTATAAAATCCATTTTATTTTTTCCCAAATTCATTTTTTTTCCCGTTTTGTTTATTTTTTCACTCCATTTTAATGGTTAAATTAAATTTTAGTAATCAAAAAGCATGTCTAATTTATTGAAATAATGAATCTTGTCCAATTTACCAACACTTGGATAAAAGTTTTTAACCAAAAATATATATTTTTTAGGGCCCTACGTTTTATTCTTTCCCCTCAAATTTTATTTTTTACCAAATTCTGTTTTCTGGATTCCATTTTAATGGTTTAATTTCAATTTAATAATCAAAAAGTATGTCTTAATTAATTGAGTTCTTAAAAACAACAATATTAATTAATTAAAAAATATATTTTTATGAATTTTT
This sequence comes from Chanodichthys erythropterus, assembly GCF_024489055.1. Classification (NCBI taxonomy): domain Eukaryota; kingdom Metazoa; phylum Chordata; class Actinopteri; order Cypriniformes; family Xenocyprididae; genus Chanodichthys; species Chanodichthys erythropterus. The sequence continues at coordinate 50,430,989 of NC_090223.1, read as the reverse complement.
TTTCTGTTGTGTATTTACATTTTTCTGGCAATCAAATGAACGCATACCATTTAATTTCTTTTAATCATGAAATTAAACTTCAATGTGCTGCGCAACAGAACTTTACTGTTAAAATAAAAACATGGAAGAAACGCTGAGATTATTGTTTAAAATATATTTTAATAATTTATTATTAAATTAATTTAACTAAATTCTACTGTACAACAGTTAATATGTTTCTGTCAAGTTAAATTGAACTTTTATTTTGACAGTTTGCCTAGAGCTTTGAGTTTCTCTGTGTTTATGACTGTAGTTTTCTCAAACGAAGCAGTTAAATGCTGATGAAGTGACTTTCAGAGCAGCTCTGGAGATTAATTTGTGCGTTCCGTTCATATAGAGAGGCGACAGAGGACGAAAACACAGTGAGCGTCGCATGTGCTTCAGCGTGCGTGTGCCCCCGCCCGAGCCTTGAGGCGGTGTGAGGTAAATGAAACTGCGCTTTCATTTCAGAGGCACACAGGCATGCAGGATTCATGTTTAAATAGTCTTTTGCGGTTTAATATTCACAGACACTAGTCTATATCGCGATTTAATTTAAGTGTACTGACCTGCTTTTAATTCATTCATCAAAAATTTGACAAATTCCGTGACATTCTGCGTTATATAGTAAATTCCGTTTTTATGACTGTATTCTGTGATTCCGTCCGCAAAGTCACATGCGTGTAAAACTGTCCTCTTATTGGAGTTTCCTCTGAGTCATCTTCCAGATGGATTGACAGTTTCGCTCCGTGAGCTTATTGTGGCTTTATCTGTAGGTTTCGTGACACGCAAACTTATACATATATATTTAATTATGTTTAAAACCTGTTAGAGTGGGAATCAAGACTTCGTCAGTACAGCATTCTTGCAGTGCACAGAGAATTACACAACATTTTAAGATGAAGAGGCGCTCTTTGGTTATCAACTGCGATAATGTGTTCACTCACACAATCAGACAGTGCTGCTTTTTATATAACATATTTCCTAATATAAATTATGATGTTTTTGGGTCGAGGCCACCTCGTTGGCCAAGTAATCTCGAAGCGATTGTTTTACTTTTGTGATCACACGTATTCGGAGAATAGGGAGCGGCGGTGCTGAGCACGCATTCTACAAGATAAGACATTTGTCAAACACTTAAGCTCTGTTGTGCAACAAATCCTTCGCAAAGGTCTTGTCGCTCATCCTGTCACTTACTGTCGTCACGTGATCAGTGAACTCTGTTTCCTGCTGCATTACATACGACATTACATACGATTACATACGAGCTTGTGTTGGATGAGTTGGATGGATTGAAGCGACCGTTATCCAACTGAATTAAATGGTTTTTATTTCTATAAAAATAAAAACGACAGTGGAGGCATAATGTAAATGTAGTGGTGGCATATGCTATCCTAATGTCACCCTCACACTCCAGCTTTTCACCTCGATGAGAAATCTTGTCACATTTTAATCTCGTGAACCATGAACATCATTTTTATGAAATGTTCAACTTTTATGAATTTTGAAGCCTAAGTGCAGTCACGAGAAGCAAAAAGCTAAAGGTAAGCTATAAGAGAACTACACCACGGTCCCACAATTTCAACATCACCATGACCAAGCTTCTGACAAGTTTTTCAGTCTTTATCTAAAAACATTTTCCCTAAAAGTTTGAATTAGAATAGTTTATAAGAGTGCAGTTATAAGCATAACTAGGCAGACTGAGCTTACCTGTTCGGCGTGATGACGTTTAATGTCGCCAACAGCCTCTGTAGTCTGATTTAGCCATTTGTTAGCAACTGTCATTTTCAAGAAACGGCTTAAAAAAATCACGGGTAGGTTAATATTAGAGGTGGGCATAGATTAATTTTTTTAATCTAGATTAATCTAGATTAAAATGGCTCATTTGAATTCTGCCGAAGACATTCGGAATATGTGAGATACCCAAATTGTCCCTGCGTCCCAATGTCCATACTATCCATCCTAAAATAAGTGTGTCCCAAAGCATAGTATGTTGAAAAGAGTATGCCAAAAGTCCCCGGATGGTCCACTATTTCCGGTAGATTTTCGAAGTGTGGATCCGTGCACACTATAAAGGCTAATATTGCCCACAACCCATTGCGCATTGTATGAGGATTCAGTTCAGAACTACAAACACGAGTAAAAAGTGTTAAAAAATACAAAACATGGCGAATATGCACGATCGATGTTGAGAGGTTGTTTGAGTGACTAATAATCAGTTCAAACTGATAGAAAATATTTATTTAATGTTATATGTGTTATTTTTCATCTGCAAATGTGGACTTTTATAAAGATCTGATTGGCCATTAACTTTTAAATGCATCATTATGCATTAAAATGAGGTGAGTTCTCCACATGAAAGACTCGCGACTGCAGATCAACGTGCTGTATTTCTCTCCGATACGATATGAAATTAGCTAAATGAAATATGGAGGATGTAAGATGATTGACAGGGCAGTTTACGGTGACTGGATGCGACAGAGAGCAAAGACGCAATTGTATGACGTGTTAGTATGTCCCAAAGCTTTTAGCCCTCTTTTGCTACACACTCAAAAGTAAGTACTTTTTGTTCACAGAAAGAGTACATACTTTTATGGCGTATAAGTAGGCGAATTGGGACGCAGCAAATGACTAAAAGTAATCCGCCATTTTGTCCGACAAAGCAGATAGGAGTTAGAAGATTAACCTCGGTGGAGTTAAACTTTTGTATATTATATTTTGTATATTGACATCTTTCCGCATTTGAAACAACATTGATTCTCATGTTCATTCATGGTTATTTGCTGCTATAAATGGACTCGTAGTAAGAGATGATCGGTTTATGAGCCTCTTGAGCTGAGGCGCTACAGCAATATGTCACGACCATGGTCACGACACATTAAAGAAAACAGGTTTTATTGTTTGAATTTCTTAAAAAAACTACACAGTATTAAAGCTGGGACTATATCATAAGTTACCTGCTCTGTCTTGTCTGTCGACGTGCACGTCAGTGTCCTCTTTGCTCCGTGATGCATTAATCACTGTGTGTGGCGCGTGACAGCGCCACGGCTTGTCGGACAAAGCAACCGTAACTAAGGGGGGGCGGGTCTTTGCAAAGGGTCAGTTCGACTAGGTATACATCTGCGCTAAAATATCAAGGTGACAGTCATCATAGCTTGTGTAGTATAGACCCAGCTCCCAACCCCAATTTGAGAATAGATTAACGGCGATATTTTTTTTATCGCCCGATAAGAGTCTCACGTTAACGCAGCACGTTAACGCCGTTAACGGCCCACCACTAGTTAATATTAATGTATTTTATGTTGTAGAATAAAATGTGGACATATCTTGAGCTTGTGTTCACCACAGACCTTATTTCAGCCATTTAATCAAAAACTCATTCAAAAAACCCATTGACTTTAGGACAATGGAGCCAGAAGTGCTAAAATGCTAATTCGCTTTTGGGTTTTGGCCTACAAAAATGTGTCATAGTTCCACCACTCTATACCTAAACTTAATAACTACCTTATTAACTATTAATAAGCAGTAATTAGGAGTTTATTGAGGCAAAAGTCGTAGTTAATAGTTAGTTAATAGTGACAATTGGGCCCTAATCTAAAGTGTGACTGCCAAAACTTTCATTTGTCTGATATGAATGATCTCAAAGCTAACGGAAGCCTCAGAGCTCCAGTTTTGTTTCATGGGGTTTTTAAGCTTAAATAAATGCTGGTTGGTTTAAAATTAAACCAATTAGATCTTAGTATTCATATTATCAGGTAGTCGTTTATTGGATGATTGGTGTCATTCCGTTGCATTCTTACTTGAAACCCATAAGGCACTAGCTAACACTACGAGTTTTGTTTTCAAGTGACTGTCTAAAACTTCACCTGAATCAGTCCACACGTATGCCAAATTGAGAAGAGAACACCCTGTCCAATTGGGTCATCTCCACTTGTGTGTGAGCGAACATCGCTTCATTATGCAAGAGAGCCGAAATAAGAGCTGGCAGCTTGGTGTTTATTGGCCTGGGAAGCAGTTGAATAATTTGTGCTGCTTGCCAAGTCATGATATAAATTCATGACTCAGATAAGAAGAACAAATGGGGAGGTGATTGTGCTCCGGCCCACTGCTTGTCACTCATCGGAGGAGCAGCAGCAGCAGTCTGATAGACTAGCACTGACCACAGTAATGATCAAGACATCTCTCAACCCCTCTTAACCTTTGCAGTTACTGAGCTGAAACCTTGCCATCTTTTGCTCTCACTTGGTTTCAGGTGGTGCATTGACACTTCGGCCTTTGATTGTTTAATTTTCAGAGCACGTGATGCAACATTGTTATTGATTTACTCCCAAACTCAAGAAATAAGTAATGTAGTGCACTCTTGCTCAAGTTCTTTATGTCTGAAATTGTCACTCGAATAGGCACCATTTATAATTAATAATTAAACCTCTGACCTCCTTTCTGCACAGTTGTGTGTTATAGCCAACAGTCGGAAAGTTGTACGTTCACGCCCTGCAGTCTATGAACTGTTGTGCCCAGGGTTGCCAGGTTTCACAACAAAACCCACCCAGTTGCTAGTCAAAAGTAGCCCAAAACTAGCTCAATCAGGTTTTGGCAGGGTCCCCCAGTAAAAATCGCATTCTGGGGGTTAAAATCTGCGTTTTTGTTGGGGTTCCCCTGGTAAAATTTGCATTCAAGGGGCTAAATATCAAGTTATCAGGGGTCGCTTCAACCCACGGACATGAAAAACAACCGTGGCAACACTGGTTGTGCCCTTGATCGAGAGAAATAACCCCAGTGAATTGACTTTACCGTAAGACAATTTGTTTTAAAATGTGCATAAAATTTTTACAAATGTTTGTGATTGACAACCATATTGGAATACAGTAAAGAACCTCATGAATTAACATTTTGCATCTGTATATGGAGTGCAGGTGTCGTTCCAGTAATCGTGATTGTGTGTGACGTAGGGATAATCATAGCAATGTTTTAGCATCTCATACCTGTAACCAAGAACGATGGATACCAACAGTTTAACACGTTTGGTGGCAAAGGTTTTTCATGTAAGAAATATTCGCAACCGGAGACGCATTAATGTCTGGCAATTTTCGGAGATGGACTGGTGTCAAAGTGTCAAGACATATCTGTTTGTGGGTCGATGACATAAGAGTGTTCATGATAAAAGGAATATTTTTGAAAAGGAAGACATTTAAAAATCTAGTTTAAAATGTGTGTCAAGTTCTTAGAAGTTATTGACTCTAAACATATTGTAGTGTAACCAGTAAAAAGTAATAACATATTTTCTATAAAATTTATAAAATGTGGGTTTCACGTCATTCTTTGTCATTTGAAATAAATTGTTGTTGTTAAAAGTCTTAAAAATAAAAGTCTTGCAAAATGACAATTATGGTAACTTGCCACTACCAGATTTGCTGTACCTAGCAACTCGATTAGCTTGTTTTGCCCATATTATCTAAAAAAAAAAAAAAACGTGTTGAAGTTCTGGAAACAACAATTACATTTAATGTCATGTATTTTGGTAGGTGGGTGTCCTTTCTGCAGAATCAGTTGTCACATTACTGTGTTACTGGGTGTTTGTGTTCTAATGAGCTAACTTTGGTTTAGTGTATGTGCCTGGGTGTTCTTGTCTCTCCTGGCTGCCATGCAACAGGTCTCTCATGTACATCCCAGAGCTCTCAGTGTAATTGCAGGGTTAGATTATAATGTCATTTGATTCTGCACTCAGGAGTTCAGGTGTACATTACAGTCAAAGGGATGTGGCTGGATGGTAACTCCCATTCTGCAAACATCTCGCATAAGCAATTTGCTGCAGCTCTGGTTTAATTTAGGAACTGGCAATTACAAAAAAATACAACACGTAGGAAAGCACATCTCATGTTTGATTGTGCACTTTTCCAACAGCGAGTTTGAAATCACATTCTGCACACAGAGAAGTGTTAAAACAACACTGTATTCATTTGGTACACATGCATACCAAACTGAAAGAACCGTACCAATTTTTTTCTTTAATTGCCAGTTATACATGTATAAATGAAGAGTTCAGATGCAAAAGCCGCTAAACGCCACTTCTCTTTGTTAGCAAAAGCCTCTAAGTCCACAGAATTACCAGTCGGAGGATGCCAATGGAATAATTTGATTTTAAGATGAATGACAGTGTGCGTATGAGCCGACTTTCTTTGCCGAGCTGCAAGCTTTTATCATGTTTTGTCCATCGTAGGGCTGGACAATAATTCAATATCAATATATATCGCGATATAATTCTTTTCGATAACGGTGATATGATTTTTAAACACATTTCCGGTATTTCGATATACATTACAGCATTTCTCACTGACTTGAGGCGCAGCGGTTAGAAAGAGCAGAACAAGATTGGCTATTTGCGTGATGACGTACACCACAGAGACACGCTGCCATCAGCGTATCTATTGGTTAATATGGTTTGTTTAAAATAGCAACGTGGAAAACAGACAGAGTTCAGATAATGTATGTTTCAGTCGATGGATGCGCAAAACGTTACAACAACGATAATCAAAAAGCGTGGACAAAACAGTCACTCTTTGTAAAATGTTAACAGCTAACGTTAGTGCCGTCTGCTCTAATGTCCAGTCATTTACGCCGTCATCACCCGGGTGTTGATACAGGTGAGACCTGAACAGCAAACGTTGCTGTCTGTGTTTAAACTAAACTCATTTAAGCCTTGCTGATTTAAACCTTCAAGAACAAGTCGCGAAAGAGAGAGAACTCGCACGCGCTATGAGAAGATTTGTGTGCGCTCATCCGAAGCGCGCACACGCTTATTTCAGACAGCGCGCAAATACTGAGTTCTCTTTCAAGTCTTGCGCTTCGGCGGCCACATTCATACAAAAAATGATGTCAACATGCCCGTCTTGTCGAGTATCCTAGCAAACATAGTCAGTTATGTCTTAAGTGAACGTATAACAGTCGAGAAAGACAGCGCATGTGTAACAGTATATGTACTGGTTGTCTTAAAGGGAAAAAAAACTATTCCTGCTGCCTGTTTTTGATGTTAAATCAAATAACAAAGAAATCACTCACTGCTCTTGACTGAATAGTTTTTGTAACTTCAATAATGATTCATCTTATATACAGTAAAGATTTTTTATTTGATTACTTTATCCATTTTCTGTACCTGAAAACTACTGTTACATACCTGAAAAACCTGAAAAGCACTGTTTATTTTATTTGAATATTTGCATTATTGTACTTATTTGTGATGTTGCTTGTAGTTTGATTGTTTGTTCTTATTTTCTTTATTTTTATTTGACAGTACTATTTTTAGGGTCACGGTTTCGGTGCGGTACAGACATCCATTGTGGCCGTTCTTGGCAGTTTTTCTGAGGCTATTATATAGTTCATATCGATATCGGAATTATATCGTATCGACCGAAATTTAGAATTATATCGTGATATAAATTTTGGCCATATCGTCCAGCCCTAGTCCATCGTTACAGCGATGACAGGATTTTGCAAGTATCAAGTAAACACAACAGTGTTCCTTTTGCTGCTGTAAAACTGACATAAATGGATGTTTTAATATGTGTTGTTGTTCAGAGAGTTGGACTTAGAGGTTTTTGCAAAAAAGCACACATGATTTTGCAGCAAAAGACAGTCACATTTGTTAAATACCAGTCAATTGTCTAAAGAGACATTTTTGAAAATAAGGCATTTCACTAACTGACTAATAACCTTTTCATTGGCATTAAAGTGAAATTACCGAACCTAAACATAAGAGCCTGGTAAAAAATGCTCATTTAAAAAAAAAAAAAAAGAACCATCAGATGGACTTAGAGGTTTTTGCATCTGAGCTCTTCAAATATATATCATTCAAAAGTTTGGATCCTGTTTACACCCGGTATTAAGATGCATTTTGGTTGATCGGGTCACAAGTAGATGCACAGCTGGTGTTTAAATCGGTCTCTTTTAAACCACTTCTGTCCTGATTTCTTTGTGGGGAGGGTCTATGGGATGGTAAATATGTTTTTTTCTCAGATCTTTTGATCTAATGGATGAAATAAGCTCAAACAATTTCCATATAAACATGCCCGGAGACAACAGAAAATCACACGGAGAACTTTCAGCTTTTGTTTCTGCTCTGACAGCCGCAAGACCGTGTTAGAAATTAGGAATGGTGAGAGAACATTGTGCCAATCTTGGGTCTTCAGCCGACAAAGATTAAATCCCGTCTGGCTAGAGCACGTCCCATAATGTTTACACATTAGGTCAGTAGAGTATGTGGTCTTTAGTGGCTGTTCGAACACAGTCAACCACAAGTGTTTACACTACGAAAGCAATCCGGTCGAATGCGTTTTCAACTACGGCTGGAAGTAGTCGAAAGTGGACAAGCTCAAAACATTTTAGACCCCATTTACACCTGTATTTAGCATCGTCCACTTGTGGTCTGATCAACCAAAACGGATCTTAATACCGGGTGTAAACAGGGCCAAACATATGTGCGTCAAACAGAATCGGAGTGGAATAATTCTAAAATATATTTTGCCAAATGTACAGAAAACATACCAAACCATGACTTTAAAACCAAAGTATGTACAGAACCCTCATTTTTGTGTACCGTTACACCCCTAAAACTGTAAATTATAGTTAAAATGATCAAAGCATCTTTTCCAAACTCTAAAGCTGTTACTGAAGTTTAAACCTGGAAAATCTGTCTCTCATACACGAAAGTCGGAGAAAGATCAATAGGTATGAATCTTACATGTGAGATTTTGGTAGAATGAAAGTTTACTATCGAGCAGCGACCCTGTACTGCAAACCACCTTTTATGAGTAAGTGTTTAAAATAGCTCAGTCTTTGCTGCTCGTGTTTCATGCGGCTCTGTGTGTGGCCTGTAGGATTACTGATGCCACATTTATTACTATTATGGGAGATCATGCCAGCCACTGATGAAAGATTCGTCTTAGCATATTATCCATACATGCACATCCTTGTCATCTAATTGCATAAGACAAACTACTGGGTTAGCAACACGCCAAACATGCACAGACACATGTGACACTGGTGGCCCAACTCATCTGATCTCAGATCTGTCTTACTGACCTCTCCTGCCACCAATTATACTGCCTGCTGTTCTGAACCCCAGAGAGTTGTTTTGTTTTGATGAGAGGAATGGAGAGCAGTGTTAATGGTGTTGTAGTGACAGAACAGGTGCTGAAGTACATCCAGCCTTTCAGCACTTGATATCTGAACTGTTGTTGGACCCGTCCAGAGCACAGTGTCCTGCAAATGGTTTGTGTGTAGGCCACTGAGAGATCAGACTCATCCCATAATCCTTCAGAGAGAGAGAGACCACTTCACATTGAGTGCAAAAATTCACCCTGCACCTTTTTTTTTTCTTTCATGTAGCATGTTTTTGGGTATTATAGCTTTCTGCTGGGCTGTTCATATAATCAGTCTCTTAAGTACACTGGAAAATAAGGAAAACACATTATAAAACAAACTCGAAAAGCCTTATTTGAAGCCACTGCATATTGTGGGACCACACTTCATTTAAATTTTGTATTAATGCAGCACATTACGACATTGCTACTAGGGCTGTGCGATATATCAGAATAAAATCAATATTGACTATATGCACAGAATGTTCTTTAGAACTTCTGCAATAATATAAGCTAGCTGGAAAACGTCCGGTGAGATGTCATTTGCTGGTGTATTGAGCAGTAGTGGAATACTTAGTTTATAATCAGAATATAGTCACTTGAAATCTAAGACGACATAAAAAATAAATAAATAAAGACGTACCTCAGTGTTTCTCCTCAGCTAAATTCAATTCGACCATCAGTTTTCACACTTTTGTGTGGAAAAAAAAGTCAAAATTAAATATTTATTGTGCACTTTAGTTAGATTCATTGAATAAAATGTGTGTTTTCACAAGTGTGCCGAAAGCACACTGCACTGACTGATAGCTGCTGTAATTACAAAGGGAAAGCGCGGTGCTCGCTTTCTGTGTAATTCATTCACAAGAAAAGTTTTTTTTTTTTTTTTATAAGATTTTGTGAGGACTTCATACCTCACATTGACAATGTATAGTTAAACCCAGTTATTTATAATTGTAATATTTAGTCAAAAACGAAACCAAGCGATTAGAATGATTATATGATAAAATGATTAGAGGAAATGGCTGATATATGCACAAATAAATGCTACTTTGCCGCCACCTGCTGGTTGGGAATTATGTCTTTTTTTATTTTTAAATAAGTGTTTTCTAACAAATTTTGGATTTACTACATTTTGAATAGTTCGGTTTTACATATGGGACAATCTCAGAAGGATAAACACATAATGTTTGTGGTCATCGCATCAAAAATAACATTTGAATTGCTGGAAAAAAATATTGCCTGTGCGTGTCTAATTAAATACACGGTCCCAGTAGCTTCGTCTTTATTGCAATCAATAATTTCTATAATTGCTACTAGGGCTGTGCGGGGGGAAAAAAAAAAGAAAAGTTGTATAGTGCATGTATTCGCTCTCACATCAAAAGCGCGCACACCACTGATCTATATAAGTGGCATGCTCATAAAGCTGCCTCTCAAATAGTTTGCGAGAACTAAATACACTTTTCTTGGCTTATTGCGCATAACCTTGCAGAGTATTCAGGTAAATACAGTAAGGTTTAAGAGAAATGGTATGTTGTGTAACAGTATATTGGATCTGTGCGTAAGCTCTTAAAGTGACAGCAGCCTAATAAACCTGCTGCTGTCTGTCATGTTAATCAAAGAAGAAAAGACAAAAAGAAAATCACCTGCTGCTCTTGACTGAATAACATTTGTAACTTTAATTGTAAGCATTAATCTGAATGAAATTTTTTACAATGAATGACTGTCCAGTCAGTGTTATTTTACATTTGATTACTTTAATTTTGTATTTTTTTTTTTTTGTAAATGTTGTTTAATAAAGCCTCCCTGTGTTGTGTGTAAGCTATTACAACAAAATTACCCAAATTATCAAACAATTATGAGGTAATATCAAATCTGTATGGTGGTATGGCAGTTTTCCCTGTGATATCGAAAAAAGTATTGAATATTGATATTTTTAAAGGTATCAAAGTTGTAAATTCCAGTATCGTGACAACACTAGCATGTATGTGTGTATATCTATATATGCAATAATATATTGGAGAAAACATGGCAATATCAGTTTTTATTCTTATATTGTGCAGCCCTTAATTGCTACTATACAACCTGTAAAATACATACAGTGTGTCTATTGGATGTGAAGTGTCAGAACTAAATTGCTACCATTATAATCAGTTCTTGGTGTTAAGTAGGCCTTTAGCTTCTCTCGATGGTGACCTGCTGTGTTGTTACTCTAGAAACCTAAGCAGATCAGTGTCCTGGGGCACAGGAATGATTAAATGAGTGAGTGTGTGGTCTCTCTCATTTCAAATACTGTATACTACACACGGGATTCCCTCTGAGAGATTATCACTCCATTAGCATCTGTCCACTGTGTAACGCACTGAGCTGTAATCAGGTGTTTGTGTGTTCAGCAGAGGCTGCTGGATATGTGGATTTCTCTCTGACCATCCCACTGCTGCTGTCTCTGGCTGTGTTGGTGGCCCTCGTGGTTCTGCTGCTCAACTGTGCTTCCTGCTGCAAAGAGCAAGAGATCAACTTTAAGGTGAGTGAAATGTTCTCTTGCATCTTTCTGTCTCTGAAGTCTTTAGATTGTTTTGTAGCCATTTCTGTTCAACAGTTCAAGAGGATTTCTTGATTGTCACTAATATTCATGTGATTCGTGATCTGTCAGGAATTTGATGACCACTTTGAGGATGAGGTTGATTTCACGCCCCCAGCAGAGGACACTCCCTCTATGCAGTCGCCCGCGGAAGTTTACACACTGGCTGTTCCACCTGTGCCCCTCCCCGGACCCCCCCACCTCCAACTGCCCCGCATGTCAGGTCAGAAGCATGTACCTTCCCCTGACAGCGATCTGCAAATGCACTCAATGTGTTGAGTACAAAGATTTATAGTATAAGTTAAAACGTCAGATTTGTGAGGGAAAAAAAATTCTGAATTGCGGTATATAAACTTGCAATTCTGAGAAAAAGTCAATTGCGACTCTATACCACACAACTCTGACTTTATAACTCACAACTGCGAGTTTATATATAGTTTTACCACTTTTATAATCCAAACATAGTTCTGAAAATAAAAAAGTATTGTGATGAATGAAGGGTCAGCTTTACATAAGCAGTTTAGGAGTAATAGATTCTCATGACTTTGCTCTTCGGGAGGTTTCATGTTCATTTTAAGCTTTACATTCAGACTAGCTGACTTTTTTCCTATTTCTTGCATTTGCTGTTTATTTGCTCACATTGATCCTATCTCTGTGTTTGTCTAATATTTGGTGTTTTAGACGTCTCATCAGGTCCTCACGTGGCACGACACTCTCTCAGTTACATTCAGGAGATTGGGAACGGCTGGTTTGGAAAGGTAAGCCTGACTTCCTTTGTTTACATTGTACACTGAAAGTGTGAAGGTGTATTGATAGACTTGTGTTTTGCGACACATATTGTGTGAAAGCAAAACACTGACTTCTGAAAATTTGTCAAGGACAAATGTACAATTTCTCCTGAGGATTAATCTTAAATAATCACATCTCGTGATCTTGTTGGTACTTGCTCTCATCTCTATGCCGGGGGTCCTCAGGGGCCAGAGTTTGACGTGTATGAGGGAGCATTATAGGGCACTCAAGCTGTCCTCCCGCAGCCTGTGTGTGGATGTGTTTACCGAGATTAAGACTTAAGGGAAAACCTTGTTTCCTGATGCTTTTTCCTACCTAGCTGAGCCATGGGAACATCCACATCTGAGCCACCTGCTGCGCTGTGGTCCGCCTAACAGTCCTTGTTTTCAGGAAAGACTCAGTTCCTGTCTGAATTACTTGGCAGTCTTGAATCAGTTCTTTATCAAAGTAATTTCTCTGTTTGTCTGCTTCTGACAGGTTCTGCTCAGTGAGATCTATGTGGACCCTGCAGTCGCCCGAGCCGTTGTCAAAGAGCTGAAGGCCAACGCCAGCTCCAAAGAGCAGAATGAGTTCCTGCAGCAGGGAGACCCGTACAGGTGAGAGGGCCTTCACCGTTCTCCTACACTGTGTGCAGAATTATTAGGCAAGTTGATTTTCTGATCGCATTTTTTTTCCAAGCACATTTTACCAATTCCAATCCACATCAATCTTAATAACTACTATTAATATTGTTTTTAATCATTTATAAGTAGGGCTGTAACGATATGCGATATGAAATCGAAATCGCGATACGCAGGTCCACGAACCTGTATCGCGATGTGAGAAGGCAGAATCGCGATACACCCCTTCAACTCCCAGAGTTATCCTTCCTGTCCAGATCCAATGCTACCACATTTTTAAATTACTATAAGTATTAGGGGTGTAACAATTTATCGTAGATGGTGTGTCTCAATCAGCTCTCTAGTTCAGTAAGTGTTTCGGGCACACATTGAATCTTGCAAGCAGGTTTAAACGTTTCTCATGTCACTCTTGCATGGTCGCGTGAGAAAAGTAGTGGCTTTCTTTCACCGCAGTGCACAGCAACAGCTGTGCTCACAGAAAAGCAAAAGACGCTTGCGATGCTTTGCTTTAAGAAGTTCTGTGGGGCCGTTCACATATTGCGTCTTTTCCGTGTGCAAGTCAGTTATTATTTTCAAATGTAGCCGCGCGGCAGGCGCGCTCATAATGGGATAAACGCGGTCGCGACGCGCATGCAATTCTCAACTTCTCAGAATGCCGCAAGCGCACCGCAGGTCGTGTGACGAATCAACCGATCAGTTATGGCCTTTCCGTAACAAAACATCAAAAGCTCAGCCGAACAGCTGATCATAGCTGTACATGGTGGTTTTTATATCTTATCTCCATCAATATATCTCTTAATAAAACTAATGCAAGGGCTAGAAATCATTTATCCTTTGCAGAAACGTCCTGATCCTCTTGGAGAGCTCAGTTCATGGTTGCATAGCAACGACCGACGCCACGGGAGCGCAAGCGCTTTGGAAAGAAGGAGAAGCGGTGCGGCCGCGCCTTCCACGCGTTTTTAGACTCGATATGTGAACGGCCCCTATTCATAATTCTAAGTTCATGTTAAATTTAACATTTTTTTTTCAGTGACAGACAGCCCTATTCAACTGTTAATTTGAATACAGAAGGTTTTTATTAAAATTGTATATTTATTTATTTTATTGAAATGTGATCTTGTATGTACAACAAGGAAAATTATTGAAATTTGTTAATGTTTTTTTAATAAATCTTGTTTGAATTTCAGTTTCATTTTGTTCAAAATATCGAGATACGTATCGTATCGTGACCTGAGCGTATCGTTAAATCCCTATTTATAAGTGATATATAATTGTTCATGAAGGCTGGAAATGAAGAATGCCCTATATTCAGGTGTGCAGAATTATTAGGCAGGTTTTCTTTTACAGATAAAATGAGCCAAAAAAGAGATTTAAGTGAAATGCTCATTGGGTCAGCGGGGTCATACAAAAACAGCTGGAGAAGAAAAGACACGTTAACTGCAAAATAATTAAGAATTAAGGTGAAGAATTAAGTGTGAAACCATCAGGAACCCTTTAGTCTCCAGCGCCACCATTTCCCAGTACTGAAACCTACCTGGAGTCTTCAGAAGTGTGAGGTGTCAGGATCTCAGAGACTTAGGTTAGGTGAAGAATCCTAAAAAATGACCCGCTCTTAATAAGAATCACAAGCTTAAGTGTTATAAAATACATGAAGACTGGGTTTTTATAGGCCTTATAGACAGACAGCTTGAGAGTGACTCCTGAAGGACCAGCACCACATCCTCTTGTACCAATGTTTGAAGAATTTATCTTCCAGAATCTGGCAGTAAGTTTTGGAAGATCATTTAGTCCGTCTCTGCAAGATGGACATTTCAGGATAAGAGATGGACTAAAAGTGAACTCCCACACCTTTATTCTGGAAGATAAATTCTTCAAACAGTGGTACAAGAGGATGTGGTGCTGGTCCTTCAGGAGTCACTCTCAAGCTGTCTGTCTATAAGGCCTATAAAAACCCAGTCTTCATGTATTTTATAACACTTCAGCTTGTGATTCTTATTAAGAGCGGGTCATTTTTTAGGATTCTTCACCTAACCTACGTCTCTGAGATCCTGACACCTCACACTTCTGAAGACTCCAGGTAGGTTTCAGTACTGGGAAATGGTGGCGCTGGAGACTAATGGGTTCCTGATGGTTTCACACTTAATTCTTCACCTTAATTCTTAATTATTTTGCAGTTAACGTGTCTTTTCTTCTCCAGCTGTTTTTGTATGACCCCGCTGACCCAATGAGCATTTCACTGTCCAATGGTCATGCTTTAACTTTGCAATTTCTAGTATTACATTAGTATTGCGTCCTTCTCATGAGTATTTAATAATTTTTGACTTTTCAGTCTGAGTTAAATCTCTTTTTTGGCTCATTTTATCTGTAAAAGAAAACCTGCCTAATAATTCTGCACACCTGAATATAGGGCATTTTTCATTTCCAGCCTTCATGAACAATTATATATCACTTATAAATGATTAAAAACAATATTAATAGTAGTTGTTAAGATTGATGTGGATTGGACTTGGTAAAATGTGCTTGGAAAAAAAATATGATCAGAAAATCAACTTGCCTAATAATTCTGCACACAGTGTATATTAGGTTTGATAAGCGTTTACTTTAAAAATGTCATTTTAGCAGTGATTATTTCAGTAGTTTGAGTAAATTTGATTCATGTTTTTACTGTAACTAAGCCAACTTTAAAGCATTACACCGTTATGGTGTTTTTGAAGCTCAAACCACCCAATTATGTAGGACGGGACTTGAGTTTATCCATTGGGATTTGGATGGCTTGTGATGGGGTAAATCATGTTAGGCTATGTTTATATTAGTGGTGTTTACTTAGGCAAGCATTACTATTATTATTGCTTATACTTTTTAATCTGACACTTAACTGTAAGTATTACATTTCAGCATGTAATTGTCCTGCACAGTTTTCATTTCAGACATGAGCAGTGCCTCATGTTGTCTTTGCATATTTTTGTATGCAAGCAGAATCTGTTATATATGGCTGGATTTAATGTTTTGTGTTAATTGCGTCTTTACAGGGTTCTTCAGCATCCCAACATACTGCAGTGTCTTGGTCAGTGTGTGGAGGCCATTCCTTTCCTGCTCATCTTTGAGTACTGTGAACTGGTAAGTGTATATGTATATATGTGAGTGTGTCTATACATGTAGGTAAATACAACCTCAGATGAACAACAATACATGACATATTACACTGTCATTATTTATTTAAAGTCCCCCTGTAGTCAATAATTTTATCACTTAAAACTCATCTTTGATCACTAAAATGACATATTTAAATGTTTTTTTTTCCTTAAAAAAAAGTCTTCATATCTTAAAATAGCTTGAATGTAACTCTACACCTTTGCCTCATTTAGTATACTCTGTTCTGTGAATATGCAAATGAGCCCCGCCTCCACTAGCTCAGAGATCCACTCAATTACGATCATGCTTTGACATGATTGGTTACAAGGTAGTTTGTGGCGTCAGAAACACCAGCAATTTCAAACCGTGTTTTTGAGACTATTTGGTTCACTGCAGTTTTAAGGAGAGAATACTCAGCAATTGTGTTGACCGATTAATTTGCACATGGTTTCTTAAAGCACATCATTAAAAACACCACATAGAGGTATAAACAACATAAAAAAAACACTTGATTTTCACCACAGGGGGATAATAAAGCCAAAATTGAAACGCCATGTGTGGAAAAACTAAGTACACCCCATGAATCAATTGCTTGTAGAACCACCATTAACAGCAATAACTTGAAGTAATCATTTTCTGTAAGACTTTATCAGTCTCTCACATCATTATGGATGAATTTTGGCCCACTATCCTTTCCAGCGTTGCTTCAGTTCATTGAGGTTTATGGGCATCTGTTTATGCAGAGCTCTCTTAAGGTTCCGCCACAGCATTTCGTTTTGGTTGAGGTCATCAGACTTTGAAATCTGATGGCTCCCTGAGGCCTCCATAGGAAGCAATGACATTTCCTCTCTCGTGATTTCAGCAGTTTGGCGGTTTGACACGTGATCCGAATCATGATTCGACACACTGATTCATTATGCTCCGAATCTTCCTGAAGAAGTGTTTTGAAATCAGCCATCACTATATAAGTCATTATTTTGTTTTTTTTTGCACACCAAAAATATTCTTGTCACTTTATAATATTAATATTGAATCACTGTACTCACATGAACTGATTTAAATATGTTTTTAGTACATTAATGGATCTTGAGAAAGGAAATGTCATTGCTCCCTATGAAGCCCTCACTGAGCCATCAGATTTCATCAAAAATATCTTAATTTGTGTTCCGAAGATGAACGAAGGTCTTACGGGTGTGGAACAACATGAGGGTGAGTAATTAATGACAGAATTTTCATTTTTGGGTGAACTAACCCTTTAAGTCATGTTTAATCAATCAGAGCGTTTCAGTCTTTTTTCTTGTTCAGCTTCAGCGATAGTGTGATGCCAATAGGGATTTCCTGGAAGGATGTGCATTATCTTTCTTCTTCGGGGCATATTTGGAGTTTCTGCACGAGAGGGCCCTCTGGCTTTCAGATGGAACAGTCTTTGCAAAATCGCATTCGGTTTCATTTCGATTAATCGTGCAGCCCTAGTGTAATGCTTGGTTATGGCATCAGTAAAATATTTAGTGCTTTTATTTGTGTTTGGTACTCATTATTAATGTCTTATTGTGGTTAGTTAGGATACCTGAAAACATTTTTTTTTTATTAATTCTTCAGCATCTGTCAAGTGCTCCAGATCATCTTGTCTTGCACTCTTGTAAACAGCTGAATTGGCCGGTGTGGAATCTTGTTTCACAGCCACATATGGCATCTCAAATTCATTTCGGACAAGTCTGATGAAAGCACAGATACTCCAGCATACCTCACTACTTCATTTGTTCCCAGCACTTTAATTAGGTCAGCATCCGTCATAAGTTGCACAGCCAGTGTCTGTCAGTGGGCTGCTTCTTCCCCTTTGATTTATTTTCTGTTTTTCTTGATCTATTTTGGGTGCGCTACTTGTGCCTGAGAAAGATATGAGGCACATAACTGCATGCAGTAGGTAGCTCTCCGATTCCCTCATATCCCAATAAAGCAACAGGATTCTTTTACTGACACTGTCACTCTTACATCTTGCTGCGTTGGTACATTTTATTACCATGCTGCAAAAGATACTAGGAGCTAGAATATGATTTTGAGAGTGATTTTCCAACAAATTTGGCTTGAGGCTTTGCAAAACTTTTTAGATTTAAATATTTGTGCAGCTAAACCAAAATATTATATGTGTATGTGTATGTGTATATATATATATATATATATATATATATATATATATATATATATATATATATATATATATATATATATATATATATATATATATATATATATATATATATATATATAAATATTTATTTTATATATATATAAATATTTATTTTATATAATTTATAAATTAATTAAATAAATAATAATTCAAACAGACTTGCCTCAGAAATGTAATTTTCTAATTTTCAAGATGTAGTTACATATCAATGACTATTACCAATGCTAAATTGCCACAATAAAGAGACACTGTGTTCTTACAAGTCATACATGTGCAAGTGCAAAGTGTGAAAAACAAAAAAACAGATGTCATCATGTAAGGGGGGTTGGCAACCTCTGGCACATGTGCCAACACTGGCACGCAGAGGGGTAATCGCTGGCATGTGAACAAAAGCGAGAGAGGTGTATGTAGTCCATTCAGATAAAGTACCTCGTACCTGCATACAGATCTACATTTTGAGGTAATCATTCCTCATAGTAACACAGCTTGTTTTATTAAGTTAGGAGTTATAAATACTATCAAAGTGTGAGAATTAATCTGCACAAGTCAATGAAATCGTGCAGCTCTCACAAACCATTAGAGCGACCACTGCGTATCGTGCATACACAAGTTACTGACTGACAGTTTACAGCTTGTTCCTCTGTACATAGTAAATGCTATAAATTTTGGAGATATTCAACCACGAATAAGTCCTATTAAATATTCCACACACATCAAAATGACTTCGATGCATGTGGAAACTCATTTCGTGCATACCTGGTCACTTCATCTGTTTTTTCTGATCGGATAGCTATTCAATTGTGAAAAAACATTAATACCCCTTTCCACCAAGGCCGTTTGATTGCTGGTTTGGAGCCAGAGCCTAGTTTCAAATCAGTTCTTTGTCTTTCGACACACAAAGCACCAGCTCCGAACCAGGAAAAGTGGTTTGGAAGTAGCACCAAAACGTTGCTGGGCTAGAAGTAAGAACCGCTTGCGTCAGGGGCTGGGGGCGGGGTTACCGTAACCAACAAGAAACTTGTGACCGCCATTTTTGAAATAGCAGCTAATCGAGCTAATGGCAGCTCGTTTGTAATATCCGTCTATATACAAATTACGGCGAGCCGTGTTTGGATGCCGATGTAGGTTCGCAAAGCCTCGAGCATCAACAGTAGTGAAACATCCGCGATTGTTGATAGAAGGCTTGTTCGAGATGCATCGGAGCAGCGCGGACCGATTCGGCGGGTGCCGCGGATCTGCGGGAGCGCTTGTAGAGCATACGACTCTTTGCGCTTTTGGATCGTTCTCGCGGAGCTTTGATGTCATGCGCCGATCGCTATGTGGGAAGCCGATGCATCTCAAACAAGCCTGCTGTGTTTGTGTTTGGTGCTGCAGCGCTAGCTTTGCTGTGAAATATGAGACGTATACAGTGACGCAAGACCTGGCTCTGTGCTGCTCTCTAGCCTGTGGAAAGGCAAACTGGTTCTTAGAAGGTTCATCAGTTGAACCAACTCCGAACTGGCACTAGCTCTGAACTAGCATCCGGTTCGTGCTGGTGGAAAGAGAGGGCATCTTTCGCATTCCAGATGAAACTAGATGAAACTGGAAAAAATGCATCTGGTTGTTGAAGCCACATAGGTAAACCTTAAAGGTGCTCTAAGTGATGTCACGCGTTTTTAGGCCAAAACATTTTTTGTCACATACAGCAAACATCTCCTCACTATCCGCTAGTTGCCTGTCCCCTGAACACACTGTAAAAAACGCGGTCTCTGTAGTCGCCACAAGCTCCGAAAACGGCAACAAAAACAAACTGGTGCAGCCTGGACCATGAATCATAATAAACACGCTCCAGCCAATAACTGACAAGAATGATTTTAAATGCGCGTTCATGTCTGTTTCAGGAAACACAGAGAGGAGGGTCTAGCTAGCTTCTGTTTTGTTTGACAACACTTCGAACGTCAACAGGAAGTTACTCCACCCAGGATCGCTTAGAGAACCTTTAATCTTTCTAAAATAGTAAAAACTAAATATGCCAGGGCGTGTTATAACTCCTTCCGGTACCCAGATATGACAGCGCTACTGCAGTACGCATCACCGCAGAGGAGTAGCTGAGCATCTCTCTGCGTGCAAACTGCCGCAAATTAAACTGAAAGTTCAGCGTCACATCCTGAATCTCAACACTCAGTCGTCTTCATCAAAAGTAGTGACACTGAATTATCCAGTGCTGTTTTTGACGCTCTCTCTCCAATTACAGTCTTTGATCTTAAAATTGGCTGATGATAAATAAAATGCAGCATATATTTGTTGCTTTCTTTGACGTGAACTCTGTTAAATTTGCAAATGGCTTGGGGATTGAAGATTAGATTTAGATTAGTTTTGCGGAGACATATTTATGTATGGAAGCCTGTTTCCACCGCAAAATAAAAAATATAAAAGTAATTGCAACCTTTTCTCACAATTCTGAATTCTTTTCTCAGAATTGCGAGATATAGACTAACAATTGCAAGAAATAGTCAGAATTTCGAGTTATAAACTCACAATTGCGTTTTGTTAACTCACAATTTTGACGTAATCTCACAATTCTGACTTTTTTTTCTCAGAATTGAGTTATAAACACAATTGCAAGAAATAAAGTCATAATTTCGAGTTATAAATTCACAATTGCGTGTTATAAACTCAATTTTGATGTAAACTCACAATTCTGACTTTTTTCTTGCAATTGTGAGATATAAACTCGCAATTCTGAAGACTTCTCAGAATTGTGAGAAATAAAGTCAGAATTTTCAGTTATAAATTTATAAACTCACAATGACAAGTTATGAAGTCCAGTACTGAGGAAAAAAGACTGACTTTTTTAACTCACAATTCTTACTTTATAACACACAATTGCAACTTCATATCACACAATTCTGACTTTATAACTCGCAATTGTGAATTTATAACAAGCATTTCTGACTTTTTAACTTGCAATTGTGGGTTATACCACACAATTCTGAGAAAAAAGTCAGTATTGTGAAATAAAAAGTCACAATTATACCTATTATATCACAATTATATTTTTATTTTTTATTCCATGGCGAAAAAAGCTTCCATATTTATGTGGCCAAGTGTAAATGGAACAGTTTTAACAAAATGGATATCTATCTGATCAGTTAAAATGCATGAATGAACAGGTGTAAATAGCCCCATTGGAAATCCGTTCTTCAAAGCTTAAGTTAAAGTTTTACTAAAGGATTTTGACAAATGTAATGGGTGGGTGTTGTTGTTGTTATTAAATATAATAATAACAACACTATATGCCAGTTTACTGCTCGGTGTTTGTGCAAACTCACATTTTGAATCATCTGAGAAAGAGACAATATTCTCTGGTTCCTTTCAGTTTCCGCTGCTCTGTAATTAGTTAGCTGTTAATCCCACAGCGGTAGTGGTTAGTAACATCCTGCACACCTGACCAGTTGTTAAGAACAATGCCTCTGGTCTGCGATCCTCTGGGCCTGAGCAGGTGGATGGCTTTGAGCCATGCCGCCCGTCTCCAGAGATAGCATGAGCTCACTGCGGCCCGCTGTTGCATAACGCAGTCTGGGCCATTTCCTTAGCTGGTGTTTCAGCTCGGGTTTCGACCCAAGCCCTTCCCTCCCAAGTCAGAGTGTAGCTTCACACGAAAGACGAAGCTGAGACATAGACCAATTTGGGTGTATGGTCCTACGACTTCTCATCTAAGAAGAATAATGGCGAAGCCTGGGCATTTCGTTGCACAGTTCTGGCCTTATTTCCCACACTAGACCAGTTTGTGCGGCGTATTGACATTCTTATCGAGAGGTTTGGTTGAGGTCGTCAATGGCTGAGTTCAGAATAGCATACTACTTGTATTATTTTTCAGGGTGTAGTATGTTTACTCTGGACAGTGTGGTTTTCTGGATGTGTGACCTACTATGTTTGACAAAACGTGTAGTGTAGTCAAACAACCAGATCACAATTCAGTGTGCTTAACTAGATGGACATGTGATAGATACCACTTTTTCTCTTTCAAAATTTTATCTCATTCTTGACTATTTTAATTGGACTGGCAAAAATAACATTTCCAAGATGATTAGATCCCAGTCAGGTAATTAAACATGCTGATGTCTTTAAACTTGATAAGACCATGTGACAACAATGTTAGTTTTAAAATGTTTTTTGGTTGCATAATGTTTTACAGTTTCACATACACTGTCGCTTAAGTTTTAGATCAGTAGGATGTTTTGTTGTTTCTGTTGTTCTGCTCGGCCAGGCTGCATTTATTTGATCAAAAATACAGTGATATTGTGAAATATTACATTTAAAAAAAACAAAAACTTTTTTCTATGTGAATATGTAATTTGTAAATATGTAAATTGTAATTTATTCCTGTTATCAAAGCTGAATTTTCAGCATCATTACTCCAGTCTTCAGTGTGACATGATCTTTCAGAAATCATTCTAATATGCTGATTTGATGATCAAGAAATATTTCTGATTATTATCAATGTTGTGCTGCTTCATATTTTTGTGTAATACATTTTAGATACACTAGATAATAGATCATTTCAAGATTTAAAGCAAAAACAGAATGTTCTGACTTTAGCTTTAACAAATTATGCTACATAAAATATACCAGCACAAAACAAAAACAGCAGACAGACTGAATGAAAATGCAAAATCACTCTGAGAGTAGATTGTTCTTATGGAACAGCATGTAAACAAATCTGTGCTGCACTTATAAACACTACTTTATGGGAAAGAGGAAAAGAAAATGCCATCCAAACTTTTCTGAAGACAGTCAGTTGCCTTTAGAGATACATTCATATAAACCCCAACCCCAGTTCTCTATTGCTGTGCCAGGTACAGTACTGCAGGCACCTCTGTGCTCTCCTCTCCTCTTTGCGTTCATCTTCAGAATTTCCCGTCTCTGGCCTGTTTACAGACTTCATAATATTTCCACACAAATTACATTTTGGGAAATTATAGCAATGCAGTTTGTGTGCAAGGTCGGAAGAGAGATCAGCCAAAATAAAGCAAACAACGATCGTTTGGAACCGGATGGATTTTGCTCCAAACACAGGATTGGTAACCAGACTGTTCTGATCAATGGCCTCTCTATTCTGAACATATCAGCACCAGCGCTCTTCTAATGAGAGTCAGCAGCTGGTCTACTCATTTCCAGGTTATATGGTGCTGAGCCAGAAGTTCTTTTTTTTTTTTTTTTTTTTTTTTTTTTTTTGAGACTGAATGTTCCATCACTGATCTTAATAATTTAATTTATATTAAAATGTTTGCTTAATTTTTGCTCTCCCGAGGTAGAGAGAAGCACATCTGAATTGGATGGCTGATTTTCTTTGTGTATCACTGGTAACTACTAGTAACCCTGACACAGTGCATTTTAGAGAGAAATATAGCAGCAGGGTGCAACTGGAGCTGGTTTGCAGAATGCCAGTTGCTCTCTGATTGAGTGACAGTCTCTCCTGTAAAGGCTTTCTTTAGGGAGCTGCACCAAGTGTATGCGTGTTTGTGTTTAAAGGCCAGACCATGCCCCTGGTAAGATTTAGGGAGAGCTTTTGTATGGTTCACAATGTTGTGCACTTAAAATTACTTTAAAAAAAGACAACATGTACATTTGTGTAAAGAACAAGCTTGAGCCATATATCCCCCAAAATAAAAAATAATATATATATATATTTTTTTTTATATAAATGTTTTCAGAAATGAGAATTTAATAACAATGACCAGTGAGAATAATGGCAATTACAAAGAAACTAAATACAACATCTGAATAACAACAACAATAATAATATTGTCATATTATATGCAAAAAAAGATTAATGATACTAAAAATAGGCTGCAGCTTCATTTGGCAATATGTAATTTTTCCTCCTCTTTCGTTTTGTTTTTCTCAATATTCACATCCTGTTGAATGAATGTTTACTGAGTCATATACTATTTCATTCATATCATTGGGTGGTCATAAATAATGTACAATAATTTTTTAAAAATTGATAAATTAAAGGCAGTTTTCTGAGCCTTATGTTAGGTGCAAACAAAGCTCCTTTGCTCCTTGCTTTACAGGTTGGCTGATTTAACAGAAAGTTAATCATATATTACATGGCTGCCAGCTGTAACGCTGTTTCTCCTGCAGCATTCCAAAGGGAGTACTTTGCCCTGTGTGTCGCTAGGAGTCTGAGATAACAGGATCCTCTTGAGACCAATGTCTATGCACTCCTTGACTTACGTAATAATACACAGTCATTGAGCGAGTAGACTTGAAGTACTGGAAACGGTCGAAAGGTTCATCAGACTAATTAATATGTTATTATTGACATGGTTATAAGTGGAGGCTGAGTGTGCAGTTTAATTAGCAAAAGATAATACTTTCTATGCAACGTTATCAGAATTAATAGTTTTCACGTGACGTCACAGGCTTAGGAGGGCAAAAAAAGGCTTTCATCCGTTGCCCAACAGTTAATTTTACTAGATTTGTACTGAGTACTAATACAGTAAGACTTAATTCAGTATACATCTTAATGGTGATGCATACTATATACAAGCAAGCCGATGAACCCAGAATATAAACAAAGCAGTTTGTCGTTGCGTGTTTTTTTTCTTCATAGAAAACCATTATAAAGAATCATTTAGCGCATTGCATTCATGGGCTCATCTGCTTGCCTGTATGCATCATCAGTAAGGTTTATTCTGAATTTGATCTTTAAGTACCACATTTTAATACTTTAAGTCTCTTTAAGTGTTTTTTTTCTTTTAGAATGACCTGCTGCTTTCAGTGATTGAAATACTGCAGCAGGTGCTGTATATGGATCACAAGAGCCAAAAACTATGCTCACATATTTTAGTTTTTTTCTACTTTTGAGAGGTGATCTAAATATTCATGGCTTGAAACAGATGGAAAATTGACAGGCTGCAGTTGGATGGATGTGGATGTTTTGCCCTCCAGGTCTCCGTGCCAATCGCGTTACTGAAAATTGTGAATTATGTGATGAAATTAAATGCAGTCTCCCCAAGAGCTAAAGTGACCTGTAGTCTTTGAGCCCAGAAACCCAACACAGCTGAACAGCCCTGATCTGCCCGCATGGTCTTACTGCTGCTTTTTTATTTTTAAATTACTGTGACACAGCATATAGTAGTCACTATTAAATAGCCTTTCCCTTATTTGGTTGAGTTACCCTGGCGGCAGTACAGCATCTCTACAGAGAGAGAATACTGCCCCTCTGTGGCTGCCTCCGCAAGTTACCTTTCACACAGGCTGTTATATATTCATGCTGATTTATCCTCAACAAAACTTGATCAGTTCAATCTAAATACAGTATGTGCTCTGATATCTGCTTCTCAAGATGCTTTATGATCATGTTTCAGCAAATTATTTGGTTCTGTGGTCTTAACGTGATTCTTTGTGGTTGGGTTGTAAATGTCCTATAACTCTTGCCCTTGTGTTTTGGTGTGTAGGGGGACCTGAAGAGTTACGTCTCTCAGCATGAATGGCTTTACAGGAATGGAGAACTACTACAGCTGCAGAAAATGGCCTGCGAGATCGCAGCGGGAGTCACCCACATGCACAAACACAACTTCCTGCACAGGTTAACCCTACAAATTTCTCATTCAGCTCACTTTACATCTCAAAGATGCAGATACATTACATTTCCGTTCCATTTCTCAGTGATTTGACACTGCTTAAAACCGTTATGCGAACATCTTACAGGCATGTTTAATGCAATTCATTGCATCTGTCTGAATGCACGTGTGTGTTTTTGTCCAGCCTTTCCTCGTCCGTGCTGGCTGTCCTCTTTTTTTTTTTCCAAAAAAGGCCACGGCGCTGTGAAAGGCAACGTTGCACTTTCATTCTTTCCCTTCCAGTCTTCTGGAGGAAGGCTGAGTTATCTAGGGTGTCTTGCCATGCTGAGCGCGTCTGTACCCTCCCGCATGCTCAGAATATGCTGAAAGGTGTCCGATTGCACAGCTCCCCTGGATTATGGGGTGTTGGCTGTCCTCCGCCGCTGGGATATGATGATTCTGCGGTTTGAGCGTAAGAGGATCCCCTCGTATAGGGCACGGGGAGTGGGCGGGGTCGTCTGGGCTACAACTCCAAAGGAGGCATGGAGATTCCGAGCTGTTGTTGTGGCTGTCATGAAAATACTGGATTTTTGGTTTCGGAGTTGATTTACTGCAAAATGCTGTTTGACACTCCCACTGTGGGCATCTACACGTTTAGTTGTCTGAAATGGCACAAAGCCCAAAGAGCAGTGGAATCTTGGGAAATTTAGCCATGGTCAGCAGCTTTGCATGTCCAAATGCAACTTTTTTAGCCTGCTCATGTGATAAAGGCTTGCTGAACCCTGTTTAAAGTCATTGGTCTATTTTTTGGGGTCCAAGCATTAAAGAGACAACCTTTTTAACCCTTATTTTTATGCCCTAAAGTATCCAGGAAATTCTTGGTAGAATGACCCAAAATCCCACCCACTACTGAGGCAAGTGTACAGACACCCAAACAACACTAGGTGGCGCTATAATAAGGACTATATATTCACTATTCTGTTTCGCTTTAAACTCCAGGGGCCGTATTCACAAAACATCTTAACGGATTAGTTCACTTTCAAATGAAATTTAGCCCAAGTTTTACTCATCCTCAAGCCATCATAGGTGTATATGACTTTCTTCTTTCTGATGAACACAATCTGAGATATAGTAATAAATATCCTGACGCATCCGAGCTTTATAATGGCAGTGAACAGAGGCCACGAGTATGAGTTGAAGAAAGTGTCTCCATTTAAATACATCCATCGTAAACGTCCTCGGGGGGTTAAAAAAGGCCTTCTGAAATGAATTGATGCGCTTGTGTAAAAAAAACAAAAAACAAATCCATATTTAACAAGTTATGAAGTAAAATATCTAGCTTCCACCAGACCGCCTAATAAACTCTTGCAGTTCAAAAAGCTTACACTATGTCCTACGCCTTCCCTGTTCAAATTATGTAAAAAGTGTAACTGACGAGACAGTTTACACTTTCTTCGTAACTTTAAATGTGGAAGGCGGTCTGGCAGAAGCTAGATATTTTACTTGTTAAACTTGTTAAATATGGATATGGATTTTTATTTTTTATTTTTTACACAAATGCATCGATTTGCTTCAAAAGGCCTTTATTAACCCCCTGGAGCTGTGTATATAAATAAATCTTTAATAAATAAATATATAAATAATGTCCGATTACCTGTGGCAGTTGTTTTTACAAGTTCACACCTAGAGATAAAAATATAATAAGCGTATTTGGCGTGCTGTCGAATGGGATCGAGGGCTCCGAGCTTGGAATTTAGCCCTAACCCAGAGTTCTCCCCCATATCCCCAGCCAAGAGTAAGGAACAGGGTGGCAGAGAGATGCAGAAAACTGTCGAAGAAACTAGGTGAGTTGGCTCTCATCTGTGTATACCTCCTCTCGAGCTGATTAGATGGACCGTTTGAACACGCTCCTCCCAAACTTTGTTTATAAAACATAATTTGTGGCTTGATTTCTGCAATCTCTCACAGACATGTAAGAGGCTTACAATTAACTGAACATGTAGTAGTTTAATTATTGACAGCCTACATTTTTAAACCTTTATTTGAATATGGCAACATTTTTTTTTTTAAAACCGTTATTTGGATGTGGCACCATGTTACCTCATTCTACAATATTTCTATGATAAAATCGCTGACAGACTCCTTCCCTATCAGCCAATCGATGTGGTCATAATTAGTAAGCATGTTGACATCATCCATAGCAACGAGGTCAACCCCGCCCTTACTCTTAGCTTTAGACTTTTGTCTGTTCCTTAGTTAAAGCTGGTCTCAGCAGCTTTGTGAATAGGTTTTCAGAGAAAACTCTTAACTAAGAACTTTTACTTCCATTTAGGAGAACTCTTAGTGGTAAGATAAAATGTTTTGTGAATACGGTCCCAGAACTATATTTGCTGGAATAACGCTGGCAAATCTCTGTCATGGCATTTTCCATTTAAGCTCTGATTTATCAGAAAAGAAAAAAAAGTGTATATTTTTCAGTTTTCACTTGAATTTTACTTAATTTTGTAATAATTTTGATGTGTAATTGTCATTTTTATTAGTTATTAGTTTTTATTTGTAGTATTTATTCATTTTTATTTTAGTTTTAGTCAACTAAACAAAAATGAGTTGTTTTTTCCCCAAGTAACGATTTTTTTTAAACTTTTTTTTTAATGGTTTTAGATTTAGCTAACCTTAATAACCCTGGTCTGCACATGCGAATTTTCCCTGTATGGTTAAAAGCACAGCTCTGATTTCCTGTGACCCGCCAACAGTACTGTATTTGCCCCTTTTGCCAAGGCCAGAGTACAGCGTCTAAAATATCTGTCCATTTATCTTGCGGTGGTTTCAGTGAGCATGACAGTAGCCCTGTGCTGTGTGAAGACACCACTAGTGTCAGCAGTTTCCCGAGAGAGGGTGTAAAAGAGACACTACTCAGAAAAGATGGGCAAAGCTGAAATCAGAGCTGCTGTGTTAACAAGCTCATTTTGAATCAGACACCATATGTCTTCCCATCCCACTTACTGCCTCAATGGGCATATTGTTCCCCTCTGGGGAATGTGTGGGTTAGGAAAAGCTCCAGGATCAATGTTTTTGTTGAAGGGGGTGAGCAGGGCTCAACAAGTAGCTTGTTGCTCAGATTTGCAACATGGACACTTCTTGGTAATTAGTGGATGAGATCCAAATGTGTGAAGTCGACATGAAATCAAAATTCACACTAATTCATATTTTCTAAATGCATGTTATTGTTTTTGTAAAAATGATTCATCCATTTATTTTTTTATATGACCATATAATTAATTCAAATTAAATAATTAATTTTAAATCAAATGTTTAATCAAAATCTTCCTGTGAAACAACAATGTGTCACAATATGGAAGAGAAGTTCTGTCAGATACTTAAGTTTCATCACAACTTTAAAATGATTTGTTTTTGTTGTAATAGTTATGTAGGCAGTATAGTATCACACTACAAGAGAACCATTTTATATGTTTAAAGGCATGTCAGGTAATTTTTTTTCTTCCTATCACAGTGATTTGGCTTTGAGGAACTGCTATCTCACAACAGACCTGACTGTCAAAGTAGGAGACTATGGCATTGGCCCTACAAGTTTTAAGGTAAAACTTGAAAAGCATCATTATTCTTAATATTTGTTTTTATTTTTTACTTAACTTTAATATTACATAATTTTTTTCTCTCTCCTTGCAGGAGGATTACATCACCACAGAGGATGACCAATGTGTTGCACTGCGTTGGCTTGCCCCTGAGCTGATTGGTGAGCTGCATGGGGGCTTGATCACATCAGAACAGACTAAACCCAGCAATGTTTGGTAAGTAATTAAAAATTATATTTATATTACAATTACTTGTTTAACGGAATGCACTTTTGCAGTCTCATGTCTTTTGAGATTAAAAAAATATGTAGATGGAAAAGGTAAACGACGATAGCAATGTTTTGGCCTCTCACAACAGCCGGCAGATCATAGCACTCTGTAAGTGAGGTACGACTACACTTGTCTGAAAGCAGGCTCATACATATTAAAGGCTTGTGAATCATTTAGACTGACCAAATGATGGCTTTGATGTCAGCCAGCTATTTCATGAGCATATTAGTTCATCTTATTACAGATTCTTCTATATTAAAGTTGAATATGCATGATGGATTTCTAGTGTCTTTGTTTATTTTTTGGAAAGTTGATTTGAGTTATATTAATGAATGACCTAGATTGTAATAAACA
Organism: Chanodichthys erythropterus; assembly: GCF_024489055.1. Taxonomy (NCBI): domain Eukaryota; kingdom Metazoa; phylum Chordata; class Actinopteri; order Cypriniformes; family Xenocyprididae; genus Chanodichthys; species Chanodichthys erythropterus. The sequence continues at coordinate 50,400,760 of NC_090223.1, read as the reverse complement.
GTTTTGTTGTTAATATGCTATAGATGTAATGTAGAATTATAGGTAATATAATTGAATAGTAACATGACATGTTCATAAGATTTTTGTGTTTTCAGGGCATTGGGTGTGACATTATGGGAGCTGTTTGAAAGTGGAAAGCAGCCGTATCCTCACTTGTCAGATAGAGAAGTGCTCCACCATGTGCTCAAGGATCAACAAGTCAGACTTCTCAAGCCACAACTGGACTTACCGTACTCAGAAAGATGGTTAGTCCTTCACAGATGCTTCTATTTTTATAAACAAGATCAGTTTCTCTCTTGAAACTTCTTAACTCTATGCTTTGGTCTACAGGTTTGAAGTTCTACAGTTTTGTTGGCTGCCTGCAGACAAGAGAGCCACTGCTGAAGAGGTCCACCGCCTGCTCACTTACCTCCGTATGCAGGGTCAGAAAGATGTGGAGGATGACTTCGAGCAGCGCTGGAGCTCTCTCAAACCCAATCCTACCACTCGTCAGGCCACCGTCAGTCATTCCTCCTTCCCCATCCTGGAGCAGTTTGATGACGGCCGAGAACCAGACGAGGTGCTCACTGTCACTGAAACGAGTCGTGGACTAAGTTTTGAATATGTGTGGGAGGCAGCCAAGCATGACCACTATGACAGCCACAATCGTTCTGCCTTGGACACTACTTTGAATTATCACAGTATGTTCTTTCCAGTGCCAAGGCAAGATATTCAGGCTCATTTCCCTGACACTGTAGCGCAAGCAGAAGATGGCAGAGTCCCGGAAACCTTGCCAGTTTTTGATGCACACAAAGCATCCTCTGGAAATGACTATTTTATTAAGTTGGAGGAGCTAGATGAGAGTGAAATTGGGATGGGAGAAAGTGAGGGTGCTGAAGGTACCAATGGTTCAGAGCAGCATCAATATGTAGTTTTGCAGGATGTCCGATTGGATGAATCCAGTACAGATGCTGATTTCTTCCATCAGAGCATTGACTCAAAAGACTCTTACCTTCAGGACAGCCACATATGGTCCTCAAGTGAACATGAGAGCCCTTACCATACTAACATTTTCAGTGAGAGTGATGTAAAACTGGAAGATACTCATTCATTCAGGGAAGGTTTCATGGAGCTCCCAGAGATGAATCTACCGAAGAGGGATTCTGATGGTGAAGCTAATGGTAAAGAGGCAAGTAATAGTTTTCCAAAGTCTTTTTTAGGGGTTGGACCAGAAGCCATTCATCTGGAGATCTCTGATCAGGACACTTCAGATGTAATGAAGCTTCTTAACACAGAGAAACTGGCTGAAAACTTCTTGTTTCTTAAAGATAACAGCCTGATGAAGGACAAGTCTGCGTTCTCACAGCCTGACTCAAAAAATATTCAGGAGACCATGAGCTCCATTATTGAGACGGATGTCTCAGATAGTGTAAACCTTACAGGTGGGTCTTTGAAATCATCTGTGAATTCTACGCAGCTTAAGGATGAATTCTTGGAATTAGTCAGCCCGATTTTAGAAGACTTTCTGTCGCCTTTGAAAGGAAAAGAAACAATGGTGCCTTTTGATATATTAGTAACAGGAGAAACCTGTAGCAACCACCTGCCAGACACAAATGGCTCTTTGCATTCCCCAAAATCTGGGATTTACTCTTCTTCTGAGTCTACCTCTGAGAGCGTTGAGGTCATTGTTGACAGTCCATCTGATAGTCATCAGTCCCTTGAAAGTGCCACTACAGATACACTACATATGTGCATAGATTCCAAACCCCCCAGCCTTGAAGAATGCTTTGGAGCCTCAATGGAGAATGGGCAGTATAAAGGAATCATCGACACAGCTGTACTTAGCTTTACTACTTCACCTGTTGGTGAGTGTACAGAAAGTGGCCTCACTGAAGGTCTAACAAGTAGTGACTCAATGAGTGATATAATGGAGCTGGACAAGAAGACGGCCAAGGATAGTCCACCCTCAGAAGCCATCGATCAAGATCAAGAAACTTTATTGGACAACCATGAAACTCAGGACATGTCCTCACTGTTGGTTTCAGACTCCTGTCTTGACCAAATAAGTCAGGACAGCCTTCTTGATGATAGCACCTTATCCACTCTTCCAACCATTGAGAATTCGGCTGAAACGCCAGATTCATTAGATTCTTTGGACATGCATAGGGACGTGGTGCATGGACAGTCATTGGAAAATCCTGTTAATAATAAGCTTCAACCCCCATACAAAGCCGCTGACAGTGGGTATGAAACTGAGAACCTAGAGTCACCCGAGTGGAACTCTCAAGCAGTCTTGAGGGATTCCCCTGAAGAGAATGAGATGGGTAGTGCCATGGAGCCTGCAGCACTGGTTCCACCGGAAATTGTTGTGTCTGAGGTGGACAGTGTACCTGATGTTCAGGTAAATGGTGGTAGAGTAGAACAAGAACTTGGTGAAGTTTCTTTGGGAGGAAACTACCGAGACTCTGCTTACTTCTCAGACAATGAGGAGCTAGATAAGAAGAGTGATGAGGTCAGTGGAAGCAGCGCAGGAGATGCTTCATTTTGGCTCCAGAGCAATCGAGAAGTAGGTGAAAGTCAAGGAACTGAAGCTGTTGAGGAGCAGTCGGTGTCCGAGATATCCCCTGATTCTGCAGGTCCTACTTTAGAATCGACTGATGGTGATGTACAGGCTATAAGGACTCCTGAGTTGGTTCACACCACTGATGAAGATTGGAGCCAGGATAAACCATTGACTGTTGATGACCAAAGTCATCCCCACACAGCCCCAGAACATGCAGCAACATCCGCTACCTCAACACAGCCCTCAACAGATGTCAAGGTCCATGCAAAACTAACAAGAACATATGCTGGGGAGGGAACAAAGAAAAAAGAGCCAGATATGGAGGGGAGGTATTTAGGAAAGCTCGATGGATCCTCGCTGGAATATGGCACTGAGGATGGAATGGATGCTGATGAAGAAGATGAGAACAGTGATGAGTCAGATGATGATATGCGTGGCTACCGATTACACAGCTCTAGCTCTGAGTGCAGTGAGGATGAAGTTGTGCACCCGGTACCCGTTATCATCTCGGACGACAGCAGTTCCCTCAACCTCAAAAGCCTGCTGAAACCCAAATCCCTTCAGACTGCTAAAACAACATCAGAAGAGGGCAGCGATGGAAATAATAGACGTGGTGTGTCGTTCTTTGATGACGTCACAGTCTACCTTTTTGACCAGGTCTGATGTTTTCCTTGCATTCTTAACTCTTTTTAAATACAGCTTTTAAGAGAGGCTTTTTCTATGCCTGATTCCCTGTTTTTCAACCAAATAGGAAACTCCAACAAAGGAACTTGGTGAGCATACTCTTGACCCCAGTAGTCAATTGTCTGATTTCTGCAGTCCGGTGTCCTCGTCCAACTACCTTAATAGATTTACCAACTCTGAGAGCTCCACCGATGAAGAAGGTAATGATTGTGTTAATTTTCTTCTTTATTTTCTACATCAGTGTTTCCCATCCGTGGTCCTGGACTACCCCCAACAGTACACTTTTTGGATGTTATTATCTGACACGCCCATTTCAGGTCTTGTGCTCTCCCCAATTCCTCCTCTTATACTATGCCCTAAAAGTATTATTTTGAGTGTGTAGCAGGCGGCAAGTTTTGGGACATACTACCGTGTCTTAAAATTGTCCCCTGTAGTTACCTGCATTCTGTCACCATAAAACAGCCTATCAAACATCATGTCACAGTTAACATTCTCAACAATTCTTCCTACCATGTCAGAGAGAAAACAAGCAGCTCATTGATCTACAAGTCTGTTTTTTGCATGATGCATTTAATAGTGACCAAACATTTCTGCTTTGCTATTGTGTTATTTGTGTCTTTTTTAAAATTCATGTTTTGCATGGTAAATATAACACAAACAACATCTTTTTTTTAGATTAAATATTGATTATTAGTAACTCAAACCCTTTTTTAAGGGTGTCTGCTTAACTGTCGGTCTCATGCACATCCGCCATGCTGCTTGTTCTTTTTATTTGTTTGTACTTCTGAACTGAATCCTCCTCCAAAGCACAATGGGTTGTGGGCAATTTTAGCCGTTAGAGTGGACATGGATCCACACTGCAAATATCTACCAGAAATAGTAGACCACCCGGTGATGTTTCGGCATACTCTTTCAACATACTATGCTTTTGGACACATTTACACTTTTGTCACATACTATTTATGATGGATAGTATGCACATTGGGACGCAGGGTAGAAGTCTCTACTAATGAGCCAATGAGTTCAGTCAGGTGTGTTTGATTAAGAAGGCATTCAAAATATGCTGTGTGGCAGATACTTCATGACCGGGGTTGGCAAGCACTGGTCTAGGTTTTAACTGTGAACCCATTAAACCAATGATACGTAACCTGAAACCAATCAGAAACCAAATATTTAAACATTTTTGGTGTCTCTGTGAATTCAATTGACTCTTTGGCAGGAGTTTGATTGACAAGCGATCTAACCAATCATAACGGCGAATCCGCCATTTTGTCCGACAAAGCAGTCAGAAGTTAGAAGATTAACCTCGGTGGACTTGAACTTGAAAAATGTTGTGTACTGACATCTTTCCACATTTGAAACAACATCCTGAATCAACCTTCACATGTTCATTCATGTTTATTTGATGCTATGAATTAACTAGTAGGAAGAAATGCTTGGTACACGAGCCGCTTGATCTGAGTCGTTACAGCAATCCGTCATGACACAAAAGGGTTTTTATTGTTCAAATTTCTTAAAAAAAATTACACATTTTGAAAGCTGGGACTTTGTTTAATATCATAAGTAACCTGCTCTGTCTTGTCTGTCGACGTGTTGTCAGTGTCCTCTTTGGGGGGTCTTTGCGAAGGGTCAGTTGTTTTAAAATTGACATTTTCAAAAACCAAAAAGAAATTGTGCACTTTTCCCCGGCATTCGGTGCAAAGAAGTTAACCGTAATCTAAGAGCCATGGGAGACTTGCAAGCCTCAGGTTGAATACCAAGACTTTAAACCTTTGGATTTGTTTCACAGGTGGTGCATTTGAATGGGATGATGACTTCCCATCTCCAGAGCCCAATTTTCTTTCAAAAGCAGCCAGTGATCATTCTGCCAGTCGGTCCAGTGGGACCTCAGCAGCTTCTAAGTATTTGTCGCCACCCCCTGCGAACCGCACCCTGGAGCAGAGCTGGAACAGTCCCTCCAACTACTCACGCTTCTCCATCTCCCCAGCCAGCATCGCTAGCTTCTCCCTCACCCACCTCACAGACTCTGACATTGAACAAGGGGGTAAGTTGAACCCAAACATCCACACATGATCAAACAGTAGTGAGAATCTGAACTTCTGAATCTTGTTTCTCGTTTTCTTTCTCAGGAAGTGGTGAAGATGGAGAGAAAGATTAACCAATCTATTGGCCACGTATAAATGTTGGAGAAATGGATGGAAATATTTGCTTTGAAGGCTTTGATTGCTTCTCAGGCAGCATTGGTATTTATTTGAGGTTATGAAGGGGACTGCAGAAACTGAGCTGGTGGCATCCTGTGATGACTTCCTGTATTCTGCAAATAATTTGCAATGTTTTTCATCAGTGCAATTTGGAAGAAACTTTGCTTCACATATGCTTTAGAAACTTTCACGCGCTTCCCAAGTGTCCTGCCTCACTTTTATTTTTTTTTTTTCATTTGCTCATATGCGTTTCTTCTTAGTGTCCACATTTTACTTCAGAAGTATGAAGCTGAAATTTATCGTTTAACCAGAGGACTCTCTCTTAAACACTAATGAGCCAATAGACTCAAACTCAGTTGTGCAATTGAAATCGTACAATACTTGCCTTTTATTTTAACACACTGGATTTTAATTTTTTTTAAATGTGAAATCTAGTGTGACATGCTTATTTATATGATTGTGTAATGGATTAGATGTCCAATAGAAGCAACACTCATGTCAGTATGGGTCTCCATAGATATTTTTGTACAGTGTTTAGACTGTTCAGTCATAGCAACGAACCACTTTCACCCAAGCGACAACTTGCATAGTTTCAGTGACATGTTTTGTATTAAAAAATGTAAAAGTCAGGATATGAGCAGCTGAGCGGTTTCGGACACGAGACGCTAATAAGTCTTAAAGTAGTGAGCAGTCTTTGTCATTGCAGTCTATTCATGAGGAATACTGAAGGAGTGCTGCATATCAGGGCTTTTTGCTGAAGCTTTGGCAGATTGTATATTGAATGGGCCATCGCAGTGCCTCTCCGCCCAAATGAGGACGCCCTGCGTCTTCATCCTTTCTGAATTTAGTTCAGGTTTATGTTGTGCAAGTTTTATTATTCAATACAAAGAACATATCAAGGTCATATTTCACCTCAAAATCAAAAGAAAGTAACAAGAACTTGTATTTCGCCAGAAAATGAAGCCTATTTCTAGGATCAGTAAGACTTTTTCATTGTGGCATTATTTCATGACAATTGAGCACATTCCTCCCCCCCCTACAAATTCTCATTACTGTGATGTGGAAAAAAGTAATGTTATATTTAAATTGTAAAGTGTTTGTATTATAATGGTAGTTTTTGTTTTACCGAGTTGAAAAAGTTTTCAGTATTTCTCTAGATTTTGGATTGAAATGTGACCCAAGACATTCTTTGTGAGATTCACCACCAAGTTGTCATTGTTGGCGGTAGATTGATCTACATGTTCAGCGAGTAACTCTGAAAGCACTAGTGGTGCAGAGAGACTAGCTAGCAACTATCTGGACTTCCGAAGGCGATGGCTGCTTGTAGCATTGAATAGGAATACTGTTTAAAAGAAAAAACAAAAGAACCTCCTTAAATTTCTGATTCCCCTGTGTTAACCTTAAAGAGCAGCTTGTAAACACTCAAGGGATTGGAAATGACTTAGTTTTTCCTTTTTGTGCATGTATTATTCATTGGACCTGAAAGGCAATTGTCATGGGTCATTTGAATCATTTATATTTGCCAATCTTGCTGCTCAGAATGCTTTTTCCTTGGGTTGACAATGACCGTGATCAACTGATGTATATAGTAGAAATCAAATCAAGGTGAAACTACACAGTCAGAGGGAAGAACGTTCGACATCACAGAATATTTCCTTGGTTCAATCTGGAAGAACGTTGATTTTGGTTCGACACTCAAGATTATCTAGAGCCTGATTATTTGTAAAGGTTATTGCTGGAATAATCGGGTTCATAGCTTCTACATCCCCTTGTAATTCAGTACAGTTATCTCTATGTTTTAGATCTGTTGAATATCTGTATTACCAGCACTCGATTTCAGTTCAAATTGAAATTTTATGAAAGGAAATTCTTTGGTTTTATTCTACAGTATACTTTGCTTAATCTTGCACATCTTTAAAGTGTAACTTAATGTTGAATTGTTCTTCTGTATATAAATGTTTAATTTTGTCTGTAAATTGGGTATGATGTTAGGAATAGGTACGAGGACTGATTTTGTAATTTAAAGCTAAAATGTGACGTCACGGGTGAGAAGTGATCGAAAAAGACAAATTAATGATGAAATAAATGGGGAAATGCAGGTCATAATGTCCTTGTAACCTTGTAAATTTTAAAAAATGGTGATATTTTTACTTCATATTGATGACGATGATCATGCCCAGTGTCATTGAAGGAATGGTTTATAATGAATTGCTCTGTTTATTATGGAATTAAATGAAAATGAACTTGTCTTGTATTATTTTCTTTCTTTTTTTATTCACAGGTTCAAGCAATGGTGTGAGTTTGGGGAAAGATTGTCAGAACAAGAACAGATGGGGTAGGGTTTAGAAAACCTGTTTTTATTACATAACATTATTATTTCTGTACTTGAACTCACAAAGAGAAACAAGCTGGTGCTTTTTAACAGATCTTTATTGGAGAAAAAAGCATGTCCAAAGAAAGATCACAATAGGGAAGTTGTGTCCACATATACAGCATTGTCTCTGATTATGTAAGTGGACTATATTATTTTAAAATAATATAATCAAACCAATAACAGAAAATGGGCATCTACAGATTACAGAAACAAGAAAATGTGACATGCTCAAAACAAAGTGATATCAGTGGGTCGGGTGATTCAACACATGTAGAGAAATCAAAAGAAGTTCAGTCACACCCAGAAGCTTATTTTCACAGAAGTGAAAGTTTGTTATTCAGGCAAGTAGAATTAAAAGAGAAAGAAAAAAAAAAGTCACATTTGGTTGGAAGGGCACTGGGCACAGAGACAAGAAGGGTGTCAAGAACAGCAAGCTGGGACATGCATTCAAGCATGATGAAGTTGATGAGGATGGTATCGGGTGAGCAAAATGACTAGCAGCTCACAGCATTCCCGTTCACCTGACTCGGAGTCCGACTGGGCATTGGACTGCGCTGTGCCATGCGCTGAGCCTCTAAAGAGTTCCCTCTCACAGACAGGTGCTCCCAGCCGCCCTGTGTAAGTGCATTAGTTGAAGAAATGAGACTTAGTACTTAGTGTGAAGATCTGTTGACACTAGGTCTAAATTAGACCTCATGTAACTTGCATAAATTACACTATTTTCAAAATGGGAGGCTAGGTTTTTTTTTTTTCTTCATTGTTTGGATGCTAATCAATTCAGTTAGCCTTTGGAACTCTTTTCAGAGGAAGGCACAATTCAGGCATAGACTTCATGTGAACAGTGACGGAAAGACTTACCCCGATACCAAAGTCCCAGCTCAGGCCTTTCGGCTGCATGGGCTTCACTCCCAGTCTGTGGCATACAGTTCCTGAGCTTTCTAATGGAAAACCTGCCACTTTATCAGCAATTATCCAAACCTGGACAGATAAAACATCACAACCACTTTCCAGTTTCACAACCATCAAACCAGTAAAACTTTGTTTTATACCAGTATCAAGTTATTATTCATATTTGGGTAGTTAGGGTTGGATCTGGAAGGGAGCTGGTAAACCTCAGGAGGAGCGTTCCAAGGTGTAGATGGAGGAAAGGTTAGTTCTATAACAAGAAAAGGCAGTATAAAGTAACAGTGAGAAAAGGAAACAATAGTTCCTAGCATACAGAGCTGTGCAGCATGAATAAGGAGAACAACAAAGGGCCTAAGATAGAGCCTTGTGGAACTTTTGTTAGGTCCAATACCTTTTCATTTATACACACAAAGTGGTAGCGATCTGATAGGTAGGATTTAAACCAGGCAGAAAACTTTTAACTCTTTGCCCGCCGCTGCCAGCATATTTCATAATTTTCACAAAACTTTCATGGCCCCCAGAATATATTGTATGAATATCTAAAAGAGCCTCTGCTTTTACACAAAAGCAATGCTTGTTTCTGCTTCTTTTTGCCTGTGTTTTGATCTGGAGATTTTGTACTCATTTAGAAGAAGCGTAATAGCGGAAAGCCAGAAAATTCTGTCAATGGCAGGGAAGCGTTGTAATTGTCCAAAAATTACATCAACGGCAGGGAAAGAGTTAAGAAATGGCAACAGCTCTCAAGCCTGTCTAGAAGAATAACTAGCGAAGAAAAATAACCCCAGTTGCATGACATAAGAAGATCCATACAGTGCACAGCATAAATGAGTACACCCCCTCTGAAACTTCTGAAATTCAGCAATTACTCAATTACTTAGAAGACATGTTAGGGTTCTTTAGAGATATAATGTTCCAGCAAGTCTGCTTAATCAATTACCAAAGAAGCATGTCAAAATTATTCAGGAAAATTAGATTTTCTTATCTAGGTGATAAAATGTTGTGTAGCAAAAATGGGTACACTCTCTTAAAAGTTACTAAAAACAAAAAAATTTCCTGGTGTAAGTTTAAGGGCAATTTTTGAACAACAGGTAAGTGTGTTGAACCAAAACATTTAAAGAGAAGTAATTTCTTGACAATTAAAAGTGTTATATAGCCACTGAATCATTCTCAGACTTAATGCTGACAACAATGGAAGCACTTGTGAGAGAACTGTTAGGAGACTTATTTCTTAGCACAAAAGAGGACAGTGCTACAAGAGGATTACCAAATCATTGTTTTAAGTGTGAAAATATAGTAAAAGTAACGCAGAAATTCAAAAACAATGGACTTGTGACAAGACCCCTGAAATAATCAGGCCTTCATTTTAAGCTTTCATTTAGTGATGAGGGATTTTTTCTGCTAGACAAAGAGCAGGAGAAATATCAAGCGATTGTCTCAGAGCCAGCAAAAGCTATGAAAAGAGTGACTGTTTATCTCAGAGTAAGATGCAGCCTGCAGAAATTACATTCATGGTGGTTGTTCTCACTGGAACTACCCAATGTAGCAAAAACACAAAGTCAGTTAGCCATTTACAAAGCCCATATTTATAAAATATAGATCATTTTGGACCGAACAGCATCCAAAATGTTCTGGTGTTGCTAGAGGAGGAGTACAGTGAGAAGTGCCTGGTTCCCACAGTAAAGTTCAGTGGTAGTACAGCTCTTATATAGGGATGTATGAGTGCTGGAGGTGTGAGGGAGTTGTGCTTTATCAACGCTGTCATGAATTCACACACCACTGTGTAATTTAATACACAAACTTGAAACAGAAGATGTTCCTCATTCCCTGCATTGTTGGGCATTTTTTCAACTTGACAATGAGGATGAAAAAGCTTCTGTAGACATGCATTTCACTCAATCTTAACACTCTTGAGCACCTGTGGGGGATTCTGTAGAGACGAGGTGAGCAACACTCCCCATTAAAGATCAGGGCATTTAAGGAGCTCATCATCCAGGAGTTAAACAGGACAGATGTGATGATTTGTCATGAACTTGTTCACTCCGTGCCAAGAAGGGTCAGAGCAGTATATTCAAAATTATGGAGGGCATACTAAGTGCTTGGATATTATACATTTGTTGAATTAAATTTAGGGTGTACTCATTTCTGTATCCTTAATTTAAACAAAATTGGCTAATTTACTCATTTTATGGCTATTAATGACATATATTTCTCAGTTTTTATTATGTATATGTTTAATACATTTTAGTTTTGCCATCTTTCCATGAATTGTATTAGTGATCATAAAGAAAATACATCTTTTGTATTTGTTCAGAGGGGGTGTACTCATTTATGCTGTGCACTGTAACTTTAACATGTGCAGTCTCAGTACTGTAACGGGGCCTAAAGCCTTGACTAGAATGCTTCAGGAACACTATAGTGCAATTATAAAACCTTCCCATGTGTACAGTTTAGCATACTTTTAAAAAGAGTACTTATTACAGAAATAACATACTTAAATATGAACTGAATAATGTTTTCAGACATGTTAATTGCAATTAAATGTTTTTGACCCAGTTAGAGGATTAGTTCACTTTAAAATTCAAATTTCCTGATAATTTACTCACCATCATGTCATCCAAGATGTTCATGTCTTTCTTTCATCAGTTGAAAAGAAATGAAGGTTTTTGATGAAAACATTCCAGGATTTTTCTCCTTATAGTGGACTTCAGTGTCCTCCAAATGGTTGAAGGTCAAAATTAGAGTTTACAGTGATCCCAGACGAGAAATAAGGGACTTTTCTAGAGAAACCATCGCTCAATTTCTTTAAAAAATTTCAGAATTTCAAATTTCACCTTCTTTAGAATTCCAGCAGTGTAGACACTGCTAAGTGTATTACTGCCCTCCACAGGTCAAAGTTTGAACTAAATTGTCATATACAATATGCTAGTGCAAATATATAACAATTAGTTCAAACTTTGACCTGTGGAGGGCAGTAATACACTTAGCAGTGTCTACACTTCAAATAGAGAAGAAGAAGAGAGCTAGTTCAAGATGAGCATTTAAGGTTAAAACGTATAATTTTTATTTATTTTTTTATTTTTTTAATAGAAAATGACTGGTTTCTCTAGATAAGACCCTTATTCCTCATCTGGTATCGTTTAAACCCTCTGAAGCTGCACTGAAATTAATTTGACCTTCAACTGTTTGGAGGCCATTGAAGTCCACTATAAGGAGAATAATCCTGGAATGTTTTCATCAAAAACCTTCATTTCTTTTTGACTGAAGAAAGAAAGACATGAATATCTTGGATGGCATGGGGGTGAGTACATTATCAGGAAAATTTAATTTGAAAGTGAACTAATCTTATGTACATCTTTACTTGTAATTTCATAATTATTTTGTCTTTGAAATATGATTAAACTTTTTTTTAATGATGAAGTTGCAATTTAGTACAAAATATTAACTTTAATATTGAATAACACTAAAGTTAAAATTATAATCAAGTACATTACATGAACTGTAGTATGTCAGCCAACACATGAAAATAATAAGTAAAAGGTTTCAAACCTGGTCCAGTGGTCCAACAGTCACCTTGCACACATTACTGGAGATGAGTTCCCATGCAGAACCCTGAGGATAGCTGGGTGTCAAACCCTGTCTGTACCACAGATTACCTGCAAAAACAGACTGAGCTCAGACTTGACTGGAGAGAGATCTGCTTTATATGTGGTACAATGTTTTGAACAGCATATTGATTACTGCATACTGCACATTGTATACGTCTACTATTTTCCTGTTTAGTATTTGAAAGTATGCAACGTTAAGACATTTCAAATAACAGTTACATTGACGTCATGATGTTGAATGCTGAATTCAGTGAGTGTCTTCTAGTTCCTTGGAAATTAAAGGTTCTTTTTAATCCTTCTTTGTATAAAAATGTCCTTTGACTGACAAAACAAATCAAGGAAGATAAGACTGATATTTGGGGCTGATATTCATATATCACACTGGAAACAGAGCTGAAGTTGTATCAAAATCTTATTTTGACAAATATTGCTGACCATCCAGGTATTCCAAACAATTCATACAAAGAAAAATGTGCAAAAGAAGTGAGTGGAAACAACTGTCTCACTGTTTTCATCCACAGCATAAACGGAGGTCCTGCCCACAGACACCTGTTTCAGCATCTGCCTCGGAGGAGATGGGATGTGGTACCAACACTCACCTGAAAAATGAAAGAAATACACAAATGAAAATAAATCATAATGAGTCATTTAACAAAATTGGTATGCCTTTCATTTCTTTTATGTGTAAATAATGACATTAAAGGGTTAGTTTACCCAAAAATGAAAATGTATTCATTTAGTCATTAATTACTCACCCTCATGTCGTTCAACACCCGTAAGACCTTTGTTAATCTTCAGAACACAAATTAAGATATTTTAGTTGAAATCCGATGGCTCCGTGAGGCCTCCATAGGGAGCAATGACATTTCCTCTCTCAAGATCCATTGATGTACTAAAAACATTTTTAAATTAGGGATGTCCCGATCACGTTTTTTTGCCCTCGAGTCCGAGTCATTTGATTTTGAGTATCTGCCGATACCGAGTCCCGATCCGATAGGGGAGAGTGGGGGCGGTTGCAACACTTTTTACAATTCCTTCAGTTTCTCAGCGACTGTTTGTATTAGAAAGACAAAAAATATTTATATTAAACCCATATATGTCACCTACCTGCCCATACTGTTGCAACATGTGTACATGTGATAATATGAAAGTAATTTGTACTTAAATGGACCCTGAAAAATGTTGCAACTGTCCCCATATATGGGGACAGTTGCAACAGTACCGAGGGGCAGTTGCAACAGTCATTTAGATGTAATAAAACTCATACTTCTGCATCATTTTTCAAATCTTTTTTTTTAGTTTATTTGAGACCAGAGTTCATTGAGTTAACTTTTTAAAGTAAAAAACAACCAAGTACACAACCATGTAACACCTTTGTCAAAATCCCACAAACTGATTTATGTAGGCCCAACTCAAATGTGATTTTCTGCCTAATAACATCAACTCATGCAGTTCTGACGGAAGAAGAAAACTAGAGCAAGCTGTTTGCATGTGCACAACTCACCAGCACATGATGTGGGTGTTTGCCAGTGTGTTGCTATGCATTTGCAAAGTATTTTTTGTTGTTGTTACTTACTAGTCCCTCCTTCAAAGCCAATTTGAAAATCATAAATCTGAATATCATATATCTGATCATTTGCAATGAGACAGCATAAATTCCTCAACAAGATGCATAATTTGAGGCAGTTAGAGTGAGTTAGGGGTTTGCTCTAAACACAGACACTATGCATGAGCCATATTAATAGCGATGCATGGTTTAGCAAAGAGACTAAATGAATAAATGCTAAGAAATACTAAGAAAATATGCACAACATATCCAAGCACAGACCTCTAGCTTGGCTACAATATGTGCTATTTCTCTAATATGCAGTATATATGCGCATTTTCTGATGATGAACTGTATGCCTTTAATATCTTAAAAGTTGTTCAAAGCATTTCTAAGGATATTGATTTTCTGAGATGGTGAATGGGAACATGTTTTGTGTAACATTAGCAACACAGTATTTGCTGTTTGATATCGTAGTCAAACAAATGCTAAGCATATCAATTATCGTTATGTGACCTCACTGTCCTGCCATCATTGCTTACTACAGCAGCAGCTAAGGACAGAATAGGTAGAGGGACACCCCTTTCTGTTGTCCTTTTCCTGTAAAAAAAAAAGTTGTCCATACTGAAAAAAACAGAACAGAAAATGTAGGATACACTGCAGAGTTTGACTTTTAAAAAAGCAATTTGCTGAAATACAAAGAGGAGATACCTGATTATTGAAATATGTTCTTTATCAAACCACTGAATTGCCTTTTATATAAATTTTTATCTAATTGTCATTATTATTGTCATGAGGAACAATTGCAACACCATGTGGGGACAGTTGCAACAATGCGTTGCAACTGTCCCACCCCCTGGCAGCCATCTTAAAACTAGTGATGCTAGCCTAACACATTAGCTTGAACACATTGTACCCAAGTCTGTTAAGAGCTAAGAAAATGCACATTCAAACTATAAAACTATAAAAAACAATACTTAAACAGTTTAGACAGTATGACAAAAAATCTAGTAGTAAAAAAAGTTACTTTTTTGCCTTGAATTTCAGTTCTCCTATAAGGAGGTTTAGCATGTAGCTGTTAACTTCCAGAAAGAAGGAGGGGCATACTGAGCATGTGCAGTAGGAATGTCATGACTCTAGCTCATTCCTAATTGGATAAATCAGCAATGTTGCAACTGCCACACGTTGCAACTGTCCCCACTCTCCCCTACTTAATAGCCTACATAAAAAAGAATAAAGAAGAGCGAAAAAACAGATCCAGGAACAGTGCTTTTCAGGTTTTTCAGGTATTCAGTTTTCAAATAGTAATCAAATATAAAATATCACTGGATATTATCTTTACTGTATAAAATAAATAAAGATTAATCATTATTGAAGTTACAAAAACTATTCAGTCAAGAACAATGAGTGGTTTCTTTGTTTTTTGTTGTTTGATTTAAGATTAAAAACAGGCAGCAGGAATAGTTGTTTTCCCTTTAAGACATGCACGATCCAGTACATATACTGTTCCACATGCGCTGTCTTTCTCGACTAATATACGCTCACTTAAGACATTACCGACTATGTTTGCTAGGATACTCGCTAGGACGGGCATGTTGACATAATTTTTGTATGAATGTGGCCGCCGAAGCGCAAGACTTGAAAGAGAACTCAGTATTTGCGCGCTGACTGGAATAAGCGTGTGCGCGCTTCGGATGAGCGCACACAAATCTTCTCACAGTGCGCGCGAGTTCTCTTTCGCGTCTTGTTCTTTAAGGTTTAAATCAGCAAGGCTTAAACGAGTTAGTTTAAATACAGACAGCAACGTGTGCTGTTCAGGTCTCACCTGCGCTCGCACGCTATCAACACCCGGGTGATGACGACGTAAATGACTGGACATTAGAGCAGACGGCACTCGCAGTTAACAGTTTACAAAGAGTGACTGTTTTGTCCACGCTTTTTGATTATCGTTGTTGTAACGTTTTGCGCATCCATCGACTGAAACATACATTATCTGAACTCTGTCTGTTCTCCACGTTGCTATTTTAAACAAACCATATTAACCAATAGATGCGTCGTCATTCGAGATGGACCGCAGTGCAGGTGCGGTCCGTAAGTGGAGAACCGTATGGTTCGATTTTTTACCGAGAACCGTTGCACCCCTAATACATATATATCCGAGTCCTGATCGAGAGGTAATGTCCGATTCCGATCGAGTCTGAAACCACATGATCGGGCCCGATTTCCGATCATGTGATCGGATCTGGACATCCCTAATTTAAATCAGTTCATGTGAGTACAGTGGTTCAATATTAATATAATAAAGCGACGAGAATATTTTTGGTGCGCCAAAAAAACAAAATAACGACTTATTTAGTGATGGCTGATTTCAAAACACTGCTTCAGGAAGCATCGGCGTGTTATGAATCTTTTGTGATCAGTGAATCAGTGATTCAGATCGTGTGTCAAATTGCCAACTTCTGAAATCACGTGACTTTGGCGATCCGAACAGCTGATTCGATACACTGATTCATTATGCTCCGATGCCTCATGAAGCAGTGTTTTGAAATCGGCCATCACTAAATAAGTCGTTATTTCGTTTTTTTTGGTGCTCCAAAAATATTTTCGTGCTTTATAATATTAATATTGAACCACTGTACTCACATGAACATATAAATATGTTTTTAGTACATTAATGGATCTTGAGAGAGGAAATGTCATTGCTCACTATGGAGGCCTCACAGAGCCATCGGATTTTGACTAAAATATCTTAATTTGTGTTCTGAAGATTAACAAAGGTTTTACGGGTGTAGAACGACATGAGGGTGAGTAATTAATGACATTTTTGGGTGAACTAACCCTTTAAATAAATAAGGCATTTTTCTGAAAACAACAAGAATACAGTAACTTTATCTTTTTTAAAGAGGCCATTATTATGCCTTGTTTCAAAGTCTTGATTTGTTTTTGAGGTCTTCTAGAATAGGTTTTCATGCTTTAAAAAGTATAAAGTCAACAGGACCCCTTTAAAAGACTAATACTTGTTACTGTCTAAATTATTATTTATTTACTATGTCATATGGAATATGCTGCTGTACTGAATGTCAGCAAGGCGACAAGTGTCAGCCTATTTTTTATCATTTGTTAGAAAGCCATGTTTTGTTTTTATATAGTAAACATCTGAACAAGTGTATGTCCCAACATACACTTTCAACACTTAAAACCATTTTTGTCAGATTTTATTTTTAGTCAATCATGACTTAACTTGTAATCACAATGAAATGTAATTCAAAATGAAAAAGGTCTTATTTCAAAGCACTCTAAATGCACAGTATCACATTTATCAAACTGCAACAAGTTGCTGAAATTCGAAATCCAAAATCATCATTTCCTGGTTGAAATCGTCACACAACATCAGGGTGACTCTCACCAGCTGGATTGTGGGCAGACACAGAGCCCCGGTAGAAGACGGCACCGTCCCTGGCGATGGCCCACACCTGGTGACCTCCTCCTATGCAAATGGACTTGAAGGGCTGGTCTGTCCCCACATGGAGCCAGGAGTTGCCCTGTGCTTTGACAGAGTCAGAGGTTAGAGGACCACAACAACTCAACAGAAGAGAGGAGCTGGCCAGAGATATTATAATATTATTCATTCTCTGGATACTGATATAATAAAATGTCCCTCCCCTAAATTAAACACTATTTTCAAAAGTTTGGTGTTGTTAAGATTAGATTTTGTTCTTTCGGTCACATTTTAGGGAATTACACCATTATAGTCTTTTTTCATCACATTGCTCAGAGTAGAGGTCTTCACGGATCCACTTGGATCCGAAAACCCAAGGGACCAAAACTTCAAAGAGTGCCTCAGACATGGGTCGCAGGTTTTTGACAAGCTATCAAGTTTATTTTTCCCATCCACTGGTCACAATTGAAAGCCAAACTCAGAAATAACTTGTATCCATCGAGCAGATAATAATATAAAGTATAACTACATAAATAAATGAAAGTAAAATAGTCTAAATACTACGGAAGAGGATTAGGGCCAAGCAATAATAAAAAAATAAAACCATCTTGAGATTAAAGTTGTTAAATTATGAGAATAATGTTGTTAAATTTTGAGAAAAAAGTCGAGATAAAATGTTGAGAATAAACTCATTAAATTATAAGAAAAAAAACATTAAATTATGAGAACGAATTTTATCTCAACTTTTTTCTCGAAATTTAACGACATTTTCCTCATAATTTAACGAATTTGTTCTCATAATTTAACGACTTTTTTCTCGTAATTTAATGAGTTTATTCTCAACATTTTATCTCGACTTTTTTCTCGAAATTTAACGACATTTTTCTCATAATTTAACGAATTTGTTCTCATAATTTAACGACTTTTTTCTCGTAATTTAATGAGTTTATTCTCAACATTTTATCTCGACTTTTTTCTCGAAATTTAACGACATTTTTCTCATAATTTAACGAATTTGTTCTCATAATTTAACGACTTTTTTCTCGTAATTTAATGATTTTATTCTCAACATTTTATCTCAACTTTTTTCTCGAAATTTAACAAATTTGTTCTCGTAATTTAACAAGTTTATTCTCAACATTTTATTTTGACTTTTTCTCGAAATTCAACAAATTTGTTCTCATAATTTAACGACTTTTTTCTCGTAATTTAATGACTTTATTCTCAACATTTTATCTCAACTTTTTTCTCGAAATTTAACAAATTTGTTCTCGTAATTTAATGAGTTTATTCTCAACATTTTATTTAGACTTTTTTCTTGAAATTTAACGAGTTTTTTCTCGATATTTAACAACTTTAATCTCGAGATGGTTTTATTTTTTTTATTATTGCTTGGCCCTAATCTTCTTCCGTAAAATACCGTCGGGACGGGTCGGACTCGGGTCTAATTTTATCAGGTCTGTCTCGGGTCGGGTTTTTTTTTTTAAAAAAATTTGTGGATTTTGCGGATTTTAGGACTCGAGAAGACTTCTAGCTCATAGAGGCATTTTTTTTTTAAATCAGCATTTAATTATGTTTACACTTTTACTGGCCATGCCATACTCTATAATTCAAAAAAGTACAAACATATTGCCTGTATATATTAAAAATACTCTAAATAATGTATTTGCTAGTTAAGACGGTTATTAACCATTTTGCATCGATTTTAACCAAGAAAAGTCATGGGTTATTAATAATTTTGTCAGTTATGTGAGATTTATTTACAAGACACACTGAAATGGACTGACACAACCAGGATTTACTATTCTGGGACTCGCGCCATTCAGGATTTGGTGGTATCTCAGTGTCTATGGTGATTAATTTGGGCCTGAGGTAGGAAAATATGATTTCTTGAGTTCACCTTTTCAAATGAAATGAAATGTCGGTGAACAAATGGCACTATTTTGTGAGAGTGTGTCTAGGATAGGGACGTGGTTTAGCGCTCACAGCTGGGTTGTTGGCAGTGACTCCCAGACGGCACAGCACATCTCCCTTCTCACTGATGGCCCACACAGGAACCTGCTCCAGGCTGCACTGAGCCAGACACGGCAGGACGGTGACGTCAGTCAGAGGGATCGGAGCAACCTTCTGCCAGGGGCCAGTAAGGCTGATCTTACACTTCCTGTGAGAAAGAAAAAATCTGCAATAGCTTTTCTACATCCTTTCCTATACAAAGGGGCTCTGGAAGCCAATTTCTGCCACATGAGAAAACAAATCATGCTCTGGCAAATCATTATGACATAAAAAGTCACAATTATGACATAAATCATAATTATGATAAAAAGTAAAAATTATGACATACCAAGTCATAATTATTAGATAAAGTACAAATTATGACACAAATCAACTGTGAGATTAAAAATTTTATCTCATAAAATAAATCATAATGTCATAATGTCGATTTTTTTTTAATCTTATAATGACAGTATGTCATAATTTTGGATTTTTGTCATAATTTCAAATTTTTATGTCATAATTGTGGCTTTTTATCTCATAATTATAACTTATTTCATAATTTCACATTTTTATGTCATAATTTTGACTTTATTATGATTTTCAAAAGCAGGATAGTTTTCTTATGTGGCAGAAATGTGCTTCCATAGGGGCTGCTGTGGGAGTTTGTAGTTTAAATGTTTTGCCCAAACGGAGAAATAAAATGTTATTGCTAAAACTGTTAATGTAAATGCGTGTATCAAATAATCAGTGTTCAAAAGCAGCAAAAATGTGAACTAACCTAGCCCACCGTCTGCGCCGCACAAAATCCTTCATTGTCTTATAACCGTGAAAGGTCCTATATGAGCATAAAACATATAAAAATGAGTTTGAAATAGAAAAGTCTAGCTACTGTTCATTAATATGTCAAAAGTCAACATACACGGGGAAATCTGCAGCATACTGCCAGCCCTCTTTATCTGTCCCTCCCGAGACACTGTAGTCTACGGCCCAATCAGAGACCTGTGAGCATGAGATGTAGATATCATTCACAGACAATAAATCTAAATAATATTCTAAATGGGAAGACACAAAAGTACACTGCACTATAAATACTACGGATGCAGAGCACAATCTTCTAAGAGAAGAAGCAGCAGGACATGATCTCATAGTGTGGTTTTGTACCCATGTCCACTGCAGTGAGGGAGGGCTGGTGTTGTCTTTAGTGCACTCTCTCAGACCAGAAGCGTCGCTCCACATATAACGATCTGTTGGAAGACCCCTGAGGAAGAGAGCAGACACAGAGCGTTTGCCGAAGCCACATTAAACAACCACACAGCGCTTAAATGAAATGACACTCACTTGTCTGTGTATCCCGCCATTGGGTTCCAGCGCTGGTTCTCATAGATGTACACGTTCCTCACATCACTTATTTCATTTCCTGAAATTGGACAGATTCAAACATCAGGCAGAAGCAACTGTTCTTAGAAATAAAGACTTTACATACTGATCCTGAATGAAAGCATATTTGAAATGAAAACACAACTGGGAAAACAAGAAAACACTGGTTCACATTCACCAACAAATTTGTGCATGAAATCTGTACAAATATTTTCATATTTTTTTTATTGCAGCATTATTTCAATTAACAAAATAATGTCAAATACAGATTTTCATTGTTCTCACAAACATGCTTGAGGTTCCATTCACCACAACTGATGTGAGTGTTGATGAATTTTTATGTCAATGAAAGCCTAAATTAAATCTGTTCAGTGTATAAAGCGATCAAGTCTCTACAAATACTTTGGACTAATCCATTCAGCTCATATGAATTAGTTTTGCGAACTCTTTATGAACTTTTTGAGGCATCAAAGTGTCAGTTGCATGGCTGTCTATGGAGGGACAGAAATTACTCAGATTTCATAAAAAATATCTTAATTTGGGTTCCAAAGATGAACGAAAGACTTTTGTTTGGAATGACATGAGGGTAAGTAAATTATGATTTTTGGGTGAACTAAGCCTTTAAAGGGTTATTCCACTTTTAAATAAACTTTTCCTGATAATTTACTCACCCTCATGTCATCCAAGATGTTCATGTCTTTCTTTCTTCAGTCGAAAGCCTGAAAACCATTGCTCATTTTCTGAAAAAAAGTTAAAATTATTCAAGTTTTAACCATAAATGCTCATCTTGAACTAGCTCTCTTCTTCTTCTCTATTAGTATTCCAGGAGTGTAGACACTGCTAAGTGTATTACTGCCCTCCACAGGTCAAAGTTTGAACTAATTGTTATATGCAATATCCTAGTTCAATAGTATATTACAATTAGTTCAAACTTTGACCTGTGGAGGGCAGTAATACACTTAGCAGTGTCTACACTCCTGGAATACTAATAGAGAAGAAGAAGAGAGCTAGTTCAAGATGAGCATTTATGGTTAAAACTTGTATCATTTTAACTTTTTTTCAGAAAATGAGTGATGGTTTCTCTAGATAAGACCCTTATTTCTCGTCTGGGATCGTGTTGAACAATTTGAAGCTGCACTGAAACTGTAATTTTGACCTTCAACCGTTTGGTGCCCATTGAAGTCCACTATATGGAAAAAAATCCTGGAATGTTTTCATCAAAATTAATTTCTTTTCAACTGAAGAAAGAAAAACATGGACATCTTGGATGACATGGGGGTGAGTAAATTATCAGGAAAATTTATTTGAAAGTGAACTAATCCTTTAAGAACAAATTCAAGTGTGTATGCAAGAGTTGTGAATTAGCCAGAAATTTTTGGAGAAGTTCTCCAGTGCAAATAAATACGAGTAGTTAGTGAATGTGGACCCAATGTTTAGGGAAGGTTAAAGATGATTAGGAAGATCAGTGACTTTGTTTTGAATGTAAAACTAGCATGCTGCTGTTTACTGTGCAGCATATACTGAATATCCCATCCTGATGCAAGGTTCAGCTTAGACCAGCAAGATCTACATCCTGGTCCAGGCTGGTTTATGCTGGTTCGGTCTAAATGATGGACCAACATAGTGATGCTGTTCACCAGCAAAACTGTGTCTGTCTGGTTAATCTGGTTGACAAAGAAGGATTTGCTGGTGAAGCCTCATGGGAACATCAGCACACCAGTATCCAAAACACAGCAATATGCACACCCAGCTAACAGGGAACGTTCTCTGAATGTTGACCTAACATTCTGGCACAGTTATGTAAGTACCGTTAATAGAATGTTTCTTCAAAGCAATCTTGTCTTTAATAATGTTCTCAAAACACTAGCACAAACACATCGATTGTTATACATCGTTCATGGAACGTTTTTTCCTGAAGCAAAATGGAATGTTCCCTTTACATTCACATAAACAAGAAAAACATTCAGTGAACAATCAAAAATATCATTCATATAACTTAATGGGAACGTTAGCAAAACATTCTTAGAACATATATTTGTTAGCTGGGCATCAAAACTTGATGTAGGTTAGTGAGAGAGATAGAGCTAGCCGAATGCAGGGTGCATGTTTACCCTGAGCCGATGGTCCCTTGCCGCCCCCTGTGTAGACCCAGGCTGTGTGATCGTGACCAATGCCCCACACCACACCCAGACTGTTAGACTCCACACACAGCAGATGAGCAGGAACCTGACGCCAGAACCTGAGCCCACAGCAGGTACGCGGACAGACACACAGTCACGGACACTCATGAAGCATGTCAAGCCCAACAACAGACGCACATTACAATGACAAACACATATTCACACACACACACACACACACACACACACACACACACACACACACACACACACACACACACACACACACACACACACACACACACACACACACACACACACACACACACACACACACACACACACACACACACACACACACACACACACACACACACACACACGTTCCAGACGAAACCAAATCAAATGCATCAAACAGTTGTGTGGCATGCAAGCCTGACTTTATGCAAACTTAAATTATGAAACTCCAGCTCAAAACCTAGTGAGCTGCCTATCTGGACACCATTTTAAACACTTATAATGGCCATTTCAAAAGGCAGACAGTAATTAAGCTGCTTTATGAGCAGTGTTTGGCAGGAACTAACTAAAAGGAGCTGTTTTTCAAATACTGCAGCTCTGCAGTGTCCTTACAAAAATTGTGCTTCTTTTAAACTAAAATAAGAGAGTATACATTGAGGTTTTGTTTTTTGGTAATTATCAGAGATGTAGGCCCTACTTAAAATTATATTTGGCTTATACTGACATCTATACAGCAAAATCCAAGTATATTTGGCCTATACTTTTACTTAATAATAAAAAAAGTATAATAAGTATACTTGGTATATCTAGGTATATCTAAGTATACTTGGCTTTTACATGAGTTTACTCCTTTAAAGGGATAGTTCACCCAAAAATGTAAATTTGATGTTTATCTGCTTACCCCCAGGGCATCCAAGATGTAGGTGACTTTGTTTCTTCAGTAAAACACAAATGATGATTTTTAACTCCAACCGCTGCGGTCTGTCAGTCTTATAATGCATGTCAATGGGAACTCCATCTATAAGAGTAAAAAAAACATGCACAGACAAATCCAAATTAAACCCTGCGGCTTGTGACGACACATTGATGTCTTAAGACACGAAACGATCGGTTTGTGTGAAAAACTGAACAGTATTTATATCATTTTTTACCTCTAATACGCCACTATGTCCAACTGCCTTAAGCATCCAGTTGGTGAGGTCTGAAAATGCACTCTGATGCCGGAAGTGATCTCTCACGTGTATATGTCAATGAGTACAATCAGACCTCACACACCGGATGCTCAAGGCAGTTGGACATAGTGGTGTATTAAAGGTAAAAAATGATATAAATACTGTTCAGTTTCTTGCACAAACCGATCGTTTTGTGTCTTAGGACATCAATGTGTCGTCACAAGCCACAGGGTTTAATTTGGATTTGTCTGTGCATGTTTTTTTTATAGATGAAGTTTCCATTGACATGCATTATACGACTGACAGACGGCAGCGGTTGCAGTTAAAAATCATCATTTGTGTTCTACTGAAGAAACAAAGTCCTCTACATCTTGGATGCCCTGGGGGTAAGCAGATAAACATCACATTTTCATTTTTGGGTGAACTAGCCCTTTAATAAATTAGCTCAATAAAGACACTTTTTACACATATTGGCTTCTATGAAATAGTACTCAAGCATGTTATAAACTTACATGTTCAAGTTTATAGTAAGATGTCAGCTATGGGGTGGAATAGAGTAACATACATAACACATAATATGTAATACATGAATCATTGGCATAAATCCACTAGTACTGTATGTAGGAGTCTACTTATGGTATGTTTCAAGAATAAAAAATGAATATCTAAGTAAGTAATATACATGCATTTTAAAACATATTTAAATAGTGCTAAGAGAATATTTTCAAGAAGTATCCCAGCTAATAGGGAATGTTTTCAAAATGTTCTGACAAGGTTATGAATTAATAAAAATCAACTATTTATTTCAATTAATTCATAAAAATATTCATAAAATGAACTATTGTTCCCAATATTTGTGTGCTAGAGTATTGTGATGTCAGCTTAGCAACATCCTAATGCCAAACTCTATTGAAATCAATTGTGAGTCGAGTCTCCTGTGTGCTTTGCTTGAGGAGTACCATTTGTTCGGCATGTGAAGGTGCTGTCGATGTCGACAGCAGAGAGTAAAGCAGTTCACTAGGTTTAGAACAGAGTTACATTGAGAGAAAAAGACAGACAGACAGACATGGGGAGGTTCTTACATGTGATCGCAGGGTAAGTACTGCGCCGGCGCCTCCAGGGTGGGTGACGGCTCATGCACCATGACGTCACCTTTACATGTCACAGCCCACAGTGCCTGTTTGGACGGATGGTCTCCAAGACCCCTGGACTCACAACACGACTCGCTCAACAAAGACAGCTGAAAAGATCACAGAAACATCTTGAAATCTCATTCTCCTTCTGTAATGCAAAAAAAGATTTTGGGTACCACTTTACATTAAGGTTCCCTTTGTAAAGGATTTTGTTAATGAATAATAACTTATTTACAAATGCATTATAAATCATTAATGAGCAGTTATAACCGCATGAATAAAAAGGGCGACTTTAATGCAATACCTTACTGTTTTTAACTCACATGTTATAAATGCTTAATAAATGTATTATCATTTAACTTTTAAAAAAGCATAATAGGGGCAGCACTTTATTGAAGATTATGCAAATTCGGGATCATGGCTTGTAAGTATGTATGCATTTTGAACCTTGTGTGTATTTTATATCACATAGAGATCTTTTTTATACAAACGTGCTGTTCATAAGGGCTTTTTACCCAAGTACTGAAGTCATGGTGCGACGGAGTTGCCAGTAAGATGGGGCTTCTCTGTTTGGTCCTCTCTGGTGTGTAAACAGCCATAGTGTAAAGAGAGTCCCTGAGCACGGGCACCAGGGCCGTCACCTCCTTTATCGCAGCATACAGATACTGACACACACATCAGGAGAATGATGGAATTAAATTACTGACATTGATACAGTCTGATAACTTCAACGACATCTTGATTCATTCCTTCATTTGTAATGACATTCATTGAAAGTGTCCACAAGCTGTCATAATTTAGCTTTTGAACTCCTCTTTTAAAAATATAGTCAGCATGTGTCTGTTGATATACTACACACCCTTGTGAAAAATAAGTGCACTTAATTGTATTGAGTGTGCACTTGTAGTGTACTTAAAATCTTTAATGTTTAATTAAAAAAACTGTACTAATAATAAAACAATATATTAGTGCACACATTTGTGACTGTTTCTTAACGCATTTAAAGGGATAGTTCACCCAAAATTTAAAATTTGCTATTAATTTACTCACACTCAGTCTATCCGAAGATGTAGGTGTCTTTTTTTCTTCAGTAGAACAAGTAAAGAATATTTTTAACTGAAACCGTGGTCCTCTGTGATTCATATAATGGAAGTCAATGGGTGCCGTCACTTTGAGATTCAAAAACACATATGCAGATAAAACAAAATTAATACCTGTGGCTCCTGATGATACATTGAGGTCTTAAGAAACAAAACAATCTGTCTGTTCAAGAAACTGAACATTATTTATAACATTTTTACCTGTAATCCACAGCCTCGGCAAACAGTCCTGACCTGAAGCGTGAGCTTCCTGTCGCATAATGACGTATGAGTGGAGCAAACTCACAGTTTACAACAGAGAGTTGTATTGTTCATCAAAATCGTACTTTCTAGTGCTTACTCTGGATGCCACAATCTATATTACCACTCAAAAGTTTGGAAACATGACTATTTTTAATGTGTTTGAAAGAAGTCTCTTATGCTCATCAAGGCTGTATTTATGTGATCAAAAACACAGAAAAAAAACAGTAATATTGTCAAATATTATAACAATTTAAAATCACGGTTTTCTATTATAATATACTTTAAAATATAATTTATGTCTGTGATGCAAAGCTGAATTTTCAGCATCATTACTGCAGTCTTCAGTGTCACATGATCCTTCAGAAATCATTCTAATATGCTGATTTATATTGTGCTGCTTAATATTTTTTTATAATGTGATACTTTTTTACAGGATTCTTTGATGAATAAAAAGTAAAAAAAAAAGCAGAATTTATTTAAATTAAATCTTTTGTAACAATATACACTACCGTTCAAAAGTTTGGGGTCAGTATTTTTTTTTTTTTTTTTTGGAAGAAATTAATACTTTTTTTCAGCAAGGATGTGTTAAATTGATAAAAAGTGATAGTAAAGATTTATATTGTTAGAAAATGTTTCTATTTTGAATAAATGCTGTTATTTTTGACTATTTATGCATCAATGAATCCTGAAAAAAGTATCATAGTTTCCAAAAAATATTAAGCAACACAACTGTTTTCAACTTTGATAATAACTGATTATGTCACTTGAGTAATGGCTGATAAAAATTCAGATTTGCATTACAGAAAAAAAATATATTTTAAAGTATATTAAAATAGAAAACCATTATTTTAAATTATAATAATATTTGACAATATTACTGTTTTTTTTCTGTATTTTTGATCAAATAAATGCAGGCTTGATGAGCATAAGAGACTTCTTTCAAACACATTAAAAATAGTCATGTTTTCTAAACTTTTGAATGGTAGTGTATGCGTGATCTAAATAGGGAAGATTGACTTTTCACAGATTCTCAACGTTTGAACTCCTGCGAATACATCATTATGTGACAGGAAGCTCACGCTCCAGACTGTCGTGAACGCACCCCGGACCGTTTGCCGAGGCTGTGGATTACAGGTAATAATGTTGTAAATAATGTTCAGTTTCTTGATTGTTTTGCTTCTTAAGACCTCAATGTATCATCAGAAGCTGCAGGTATTCATTTTGTTTTATCTGCATATGTGTTTTTGAATCTCAAAGTGACGGCACCCATTGACTTCTATTATATGAATCACAGAGGACCACAGTTTCTTCTTTACTGTTCTGCTGAAGAAAAATAAAAGTCACATACATCTTCAGATGGCCTGAGGGTGAGTAAAATTAACAGCAAATTTTTATTTTTGTGTGAACTATTCCTTTAAGTAGACTTTAAAAAAGTGCACTTTGTAATAATGGCACTCTGCTCACACTGCGTTACCTTCTTCTCCAGGCCGTGAGTGTAGTAGAGGTAAAGTATGTCTCCTGTCTGAGCTCCGGCACCGGTGACCTGCTCCAGTGTCACGCTGACATCCTCCCACTGATGTGGCGGCCAGTCCCTCCACCAACACATACGACCTTTCGTCACACGCACAGACTGACAAACAAATAAACAAACACACACACACAGCAGTGTTTTACATCATAATTTGAGATCTCCCATTGTCTATTCCTCTCATGTGACGCTCACAGTGTAGGTACCTTCTCTATGGGGGCATCTTGTTGGCCTTGTTTTGCATGAGCGTCTGTGTCTACAGCACCGAGGGCAGGTGTGATGGGTGGAGAGAGTGGCCCGGTATCTGAGACAGAAGAGACTTGTTTCAACAAAACACTACACAGAAAAGATATCACTTATTTTAGATCACCAACCTCCATGTCCATTTCTTTATGATATAACTGAGGGAGTGACCCTCAGTCACTCCGTTTCACCCTGTTTACACTTACACTACCATTCAAAAGTTTGAGGTCATAAGATTACTGAATGTTTTTGAAAGTCTCTTATTGATGAAAATACAGTAATACTGTGACATATTGTTACAATTTAAAATCAGCATATTCTACTTTAATATATTGTAAAATGTAATTTATTCCTTTGACCAAAAGCTGAATTTTCTTTCAATCATTACTCCAGTCTTCAGTGTCATATGATCCTTCAGAAATCACTCTAATATGATGATTTAATGCTCAAGAAACATTTATTATTATTATTATTATTGTTATCAATGTTGAAAACAGTTGCACTGCTTAATATTTCTGTGTAAACCATGCTACTTTTTTTCAGGATACTTTGATGAATAGAAAGTGAAAATGAACGGCATTTACATGAAAATTTATAATCTTTTCTAACATTATAAATGTCTTTACTGTCACTTTTGATCAATGTAATGCATTTAATGCTGAATAAAATAATTAATTTCTTTAAAAAATGTCGAACGGTGATGTGTACGGAAGAGGATTAGGGCCAAGCAATAATAAAAAAATAAAACCATCTCGAGATTAAAGTTGTTAAATTTCGAGAAAAAAACTCGTTAAATTTCAAGAAAAAAGTCTAAATAAAATGTTGAGAATAAACGAAATTGGTCTCGTAATTTAACAACTTTGTTCTCATAATTTAATGAATTTATTCTCAACATTTTATCTCGACTTTTTTCTCGAAATTTAACGACATTTTTCTCATAATTCAATTAATTTGTTCTCGTAATTTAATGAGTTTATTCTCAACATTTTATCTCGACTTATTTTCAAAATTTAATGACTTTTTTCTCGTAATTTAATGAGTTTATTCTCAACATTTTATCTCGACATTTTTCTCAAAATTTAATGGCATTTTTCTTATAATCTAACAAATTTGTTCTCGTAATTTAACAACTTTTTTTCTCATAATTTAACGAGTTTATTCTCAACATTTTATCTCAAATTTTTCTCGAAATTTAACAACTTTAATCTCGAGATGGTTTTATTTTTTTTATTATTGCTTGGCCCTAATCCTCTTCCGTAGATGTGCATTGTCCTTGTCAAGCTCAATATTTCAACCAACAGAATTAAAATCACAGCACATGTTTTTTTTGTTTTGTTTTTTTATACAGATTTTAAATGTACAACATATTGACCGTGAATGTTGTGCAGTGTCATGATTTTTACTAGTTAAGTTACTAATTACTAACCATTTCTGCAATGGCCTTCATCCCCAAAACATTATGAATATGAAATTAAGTCATTAAAATCAAATGTCAAAAGTCTTCCTTCTGCTGTATCTCACAACTCTATTTCATGTTTATATTCAAATGTGGCACATGGTTGATATTGAGATTATGAGAGCCGTCATTAATGTCAAACCTTGTGTGACATGTTTTGATATTCTGACAAACCAGTTACACTTTACTTAAAGTCTTTACATATAACGCATTATAAAAGTATTTTAATGCAATAATTATGACTTGTAATTCACCTTATGCATCTCGTGAATAACTTCAGTCGAAAAGAAATTAAGGTTTTTGAGGAAAACATTTCAGGATTTTTCTCCTTATAGTGGACTTCAATGGGCACCAACAGGTTGAAGGTCCAAATTGAAAGGGCTCTACATGATCCCAGCTGAGGAATAAGGGTCTTATCTATCAAAATGATTGGCTATTTTCTAAAAAAATAAATAAAAATGTATATAATTTTTCACCACAAATGCTCATCTTGCACTAGCTCTGCGATGCGTCACGCATTACATAATCACACTGGAAAGGTCACGTGTGAGGTAGGTGGAGGTACCGATCCCAATGTCTACAAAGTGAACTTCCAAAAACTCAAAAGATATTGAAGTTGGAAGAGAAAATGAGATGGAGTTTTTCGCTCTACCACTCTACACGTCTACATCACGCAAATGGTGGAAAAATGCAGAGCAAATGAGAGATGGGCTTTTTAGAAAATGACAAATTGTTTCTCTAGATAAGACCCTTTTTCCTCGTCTGGTATTGTGTAGAGCCCTTTGAAGCTGCACTGAAACTGCAATTTGGACCTTTAACCTGTTGGTCCCCATTGAACTCCACTATATGGAGAAAAATGGAATGGAATGTTTTCCTCAAAAACCTTAATTAAACATTATACATTATAATACTTATCTATTCATTGTTACACCTTTAGAAAGTATGTATTAAAACAACCAATTTCAAATGTAACAGGAATTCTCTAAATATTAATGCATTTTAAAATTATTTATGAAAAGATATAACACATTACATGAATACCTATAACACATTATACATAAAGGCCTCAAATGAAGTGTTTGGAATGACATGAGGGTGAGTAAATGATGAACTATCCCTTTAACTGGGTTGCACCTGAGGTGTTAAACCAGTCGACATGTGAACTGGAATGGATGTCACATCCTCCACCGGTTACCCAGGCCCAGGGCGGCGTTTCCTCCTGCACTACCGTGTTCTGCTGCAACTCGATGGGGTACGTGGCCACTGAGCTCCGAGCGCTGCTGGGAACAGAGCCCTTCATCTCCTCCAGGTCTACATTGCTCCATGGTGTGTCGCCACCATCAGATGGGCTACTCGGAAGTGTCGGGGTCAGGACAGAGGAATCGGACTCTTGGCTGGTCACCTGGTTTCCCTCAGGAACACTGGGGTGAACTGCAGAGGGCGGGTCGTGCATTGGAGCGGATCGATCAGACACCAGCGCAGAGATAAAGCTGTCACTCGTGATCTTCGGGACACGTGGCTTCGGAATGTCCGTGTCATCACAGCTCAGAACAGAACCCTGGGACGGAGCGGTGACCTCACCACTGAACACACTGGCCTCACTGTGCACAGGGACACTGGGAAAGACACAGAGCCATTCAGAACACTGACAGGCACGGCGCCATCTGCTGGATGGACATGAAATATGAGGATCCGTCGGCACTGGAGTTGGCCAACAGCCCCATCAATAAAGCTCAAGTGTCCTTTCATCAACACCAAAACAGAAATGTGTTCCTTTTAACCCATAATATACTGGATATCATTTAGCATGAAATGAAATGAGCATTATTGCATGATTCACTGAGGGTAAAAACAAGACTGAGGCGGTTTGAGAAATAATGAATCTGTCATTTTATATTTGCATTGAGATATATAAATATCATCCACTGATATGCCAAAGCCTGACATATGAAATAATAGTCAGACAATTTTAATTTGTAAATTTTGGACCAAAATAAGTTTCCATATGTGTTTTATGTCATAATTGATACATCAGGCTTTTATGGCTCATATAATATGATATACTATATGAGTAGTAGATACAGTTGCTGATATTTATATGGCCAAAACGTAATGTAATATAATGTAAATCAATGAGATCTTTATAACAGTACAGCAGATTCTTACATAAAATGCATATTAATATCAGTTGTCACTCTATATCTCTCAATCTTAGTTAGATGACATTTAAATGCTTTGTTTTATGATCAAACCTCTGTACTGTAGTTTTAGCAATACAGTGATGATTAAGAGATGAACAGATAAATGTTCCTCAAAAGCCTCATATTTTATCATGATGTATAGATAATCAAGTAAACCTGTAAAGTTGCTTCAGTCCAATATTAGTAACAATATAAAATCATTAAAGATATCACAGCAAAAAAGACATGATACTTTAGAATTATACTAAAAGGCCTTTTCGCAAAAAATCAGATGACAGAAGCCATATGGAAGATTGTGAGAAACCGGTTTTGATCATGATGGTAATTTTAAGGCCTATGAATTAAAGGATTAGTTCACTTCAGAATTAAAATTTTCTCACCCTCATGTCATCCAAGATGTTCATGTCTTTCTTTATTCAGTCGAAAAGAAATTAAGGTTTTTGATGAAAACATTTCAGGATTTTTCTCCTTATAGTGGACTTCAATGGGGATCAACGGGTTGAAGGTCCAAATTGCAGTTTCAGTGCAGATTCAAAGGGCTCTACACGATCCCAGCCGAGGAATAAGGGTCTTATGTAACGAAATGATCGCCCATTTTCTAAAAAAAAAAAAAAAAAAAAAAAAAAAAAATATATATATATATATATATATATAATTTTTCACCACAAATGCTCATCTTGCACTAGCTCTGCGATGCGTCATGCATTATGTAATCACATTGGAAAGGTCACACGTGATGTAGGCGTGAAGTACCGATCCAGTCTCTACAAATCGAACTTCCAAAGACTCAAAAGATTTTGAAGTTGGAGGAGAAAATGAGATGGATTTTTTCATCCTACTGCTGTACTTCCGCCTATGTCACGCGTGACCTTTCCAACGTGATTACGCAATGCGTGGCGCATTGTAGAGAAAATGCGAGATGAGCATTTATGGTTAAAATATTTTTTTTAGAAAATGACAAATTGTTTCTCTAGATAAGACCCTTATTCCTCGTCTGGTATCGTTTAAAGCCCTTTGAAGCTGCATTGAAACTGTACATTTAAATTTACATTTAGCAGACGCTTTTATCCAAAGCGACTTACAAATGAGAATAGTAGAATCA
The DNA here is from genome assembly GCF_024489055.1 of Chanodichthys erythropterus. NCBI lineage: Eukaryota > Metazoa > Chordata > Actinopteri > Cypriniformes > Xenocyprididae > Chanodichthys > Chanodichthys erythropterus. Next base: position 50,367,775 of record NC_090223.1, on the reverse strand, counting down.
ATCAAATCAACATGAGAACAACAGTACATAAGTGCTGAGTGAAGTCACAGTTATGACAGTAAAGTGCTTGTAGCAAGGAATTTTTTTTTTTTTTTTTTTTTTGCGAAATACACAAATAGATGGAAGGAAAATAGAAATCAAGGTAAGTGCTACTATTACTGGGTAAAGTGCTGGCGAAAAAAGATATGTCTTTAGCATTTTTTTGAAAATGGCTAAAGATTCAGCTGCTCGGATAGAGCATGGCAGGTCATTCCACCAGCCAGGAACAGACCCGGAGAAGGTCCGTGAGAGCGATTTCGTGCCCCAACTGTTTCTTAACAGTTGTAAGAAACAAAGTTTCCTAAACTGTAATTTGGACCTTCAACCCGTTGGTCCCCATTGAAGTCCACTATAAGGCGAAAAATCCTGAAATGTTTTCCTCAAAACCCTTCATTTCTTTTCGACTGAAGAAAGAAGGACATGAACATCTTGGATGACATGGGGGTGAGTACATTATCAGGAAATTTTAATAATGAAGTGAACTAAATAGTTGGCTTTATAGTGTTAAAAAATAGTGTAAGATTGAATGTGCTGAGATGTTAAATGAAAATGCCCTAATATTGCAACTTTAAAGTCATAAATTCTGTTTTCCAGGTTTAATGAATCAAAGTATTTCTCTTCAAAGTCTTCCAAAGTCCCCTCTGGATCCTATTTAAGTAGGCCTTGTCAGGAATCACTGTTGTGTACAGTGTTTTTCAACTACCTGGAATGATTTGTGCCATCAAGCTGGGCTGACACTGCCACCCATGACCTTCCAGTGACCTCTGTGCCTGTCACGCCATGACGAAAATACACAGTCCGATCATCGCTGCCAACACCCCATACCTGTGTAACAGAAAAACATATCATATCTTACATATCTGTATACAGAGACCAGTCTCTTTTCTATGTTACATAGCTTCTTCAAGCTGAGATATCAAAACATCTGTGACAAAATTACTCTCTTTGAGTAATTTCTCATGTATCCTCTAAACATTACAAGGCACTTCACACTGATTCACACACTTAGATTCATCTTCCTGACCCAGAGCTTTTGAATGGTAGTGTACAGTATGTACATTAGAAGTTCGGACAGGGTCTGACTGGATATTATGGATATTATAAATATATCACAGAATGCTTGATTGACATATTACAATAATGATATATAGTAAAATCACTAATGTCAATTACATCATAATGAAGTTGGCATCAGAAAATCATGCTATGAGATGAGCTTCTAATATTTTCTTTTTATGTGCTGACATAGTTCTCATAGACAGGATATTGTTTCTGATTAAGCTAAATTGAGGAACAGGATCAAATATGAGCGTCGCAGAAAAGCTGAACACACGGTCCAGGCGGTTAGTAATAAAATGCGAACTATGGAATGGTGGAGTGTGGCCAAACTCAAATTAGACACTCCCATATGGCTGTGTGCGGATGAAAGAATTGGAGGTGTATATATATGGCTGGGCTGAGCTGCGGCAGGCAGTGGGCAACAGGAAAAGTCAGGCGTCGAGTTACAGAGAGAGGGAGAGATGCAGAGAGAAGGTTTGCATCGCTTGCAAACTCCACACTGAGACTCAGTGGCTCTGGTAATCAACACCCACAGACACCCAACTCCACCAGGCCTTACATGCCGGTCCTAGCGGGAAGGAGGAGCCAGTGTGAGCTAGAGAAGGTGATTGGACGATGGGTGTTTGTGCGTATAAACATGGACAGTGAATACAGTCAGCCTGCTATGCCAGGTGCAAATATCGGTCTGAGGATCTAATGATGGTTAATCCTCAAAGCTTCATGTGAGAACAGGAGTGTAATCAGAACTGTCTGCCCTCCCCCACCCCCAGCCCACAGCAGATGGGTGTCCCCCAAGGGCAAGTACTGGGACCCTTAGAGTTGTGCACACAGGAGAAAATGATTGTTACAATATCACCAGATGAAATATGATATCAGCGACAGTGATTGAAGCATGCTGTGAGTGCAATGAACTTTATCCGGATTGATTCATCACTCGTTAGTGAAGTAAGGCAAACATCACTATTATTATCGCTCATATTACGGTAAATGATTTAAAGAAACCCAGAAGAATCAAAAATATCGAGTAGGTGGGCTCAGCTGCAGGACAACAAAAAACAGTGATGAAAAAATAAATGTGCACACTGAAAATAACTGCTCCAATTATTTATTCAATGCAACCCAGATCCTTAAGTATAAACCCGATTCCAAAAAAGTTGGGACACTGTACAAATTGTGAATAAAAAAGGAATGCAATAATTTACAAATCTCATATTCACAATAGAGTATAGATAACATATCAAATGTTGAAAGTGAGACATTTTGAAATGTAATGTCAAATATTGGCTCATTTTGGATTTCATGAGAGCTACACATTCCAAAAAACAGGTAGCAATAAGAGGCCGGAAAAGTTAAATGTACATATAAGGAACAGCTGGAGGACCAACCTGCAACTTATTAAGTCAATTGGCAACATGATTGGGTATAAAAAGAGCCTCTCAGAGTGGCAGTGTCTCTCAGAAGTCAAGATGGGCAGAGGATCACCAATTCCCCCAATGCTGCGGCAGAAAGGAGTTTCTCAGAGAAAAATTGCAAAGAGTTTGAAGTTATCATCATCTACAGTGCGTAATATCATTCAAAGATTCAGAGAATCTGGAACAATCTCTGTGCGTAAGGATCAAGGCCAGAAAACCATACTGGATGCCCGTGATCTTCGGGCCCTTAGACAGCACTGCATCACATACAGGAATGCTACTGTAATGGAAATCACAACATGGGCTCAGGAATACTTCCAGAAAACATTGTCGGTGAACACAATCCACCGTGCCATTTGCCGCTGCCAGCTAAAACTCTATAGGTCAAAAAAGAAGCCATATCTAAACATGATCCAGAAGTGCAGGTGTTTTCTCTGGACTAAGGCTCATTTAAAATGGACTGTGGCAAAGTGGAAAACTGTTCTGTGGTCAGACGAATCAAAATTTGAAGTTCTTTTTGGAAAACTGGGACGCCATGTCATCCGGACTAAAGAGGACAAGGACAACCCAAGTTGTTATCAGCGCTCAGTTCAGAAGCCTGCATCTCTGATGGTATGGGGTTGCATGAGTGCGTGTGGCATGGGCAGCTTACACATCTGAAAAAAGGCACCATCAATGCTGAAAGGTATATCCAAGTTCTAGAACAACATCTGCTCCCAACCAGATGTCGTCTCTTTCAGGGAAGACCTTGCATTTTCCAACATGACAATGCCAGACCACATACTGCATCAATTACATCATCATGACTGCCTAGAAGAAGGATCCGGGTACTGAAATGGCCAGCCTGCAGTCCAGATCTTTCACCCATAGAAAACATTTGGCGCATCAGAAAGAGGAAGATGTGACAAAGAAGACCTAAACAGTTGAGCAACTAGAAGCCTGTATTAGACAAGAATGGGACAACATTCCTATTCTTAAACTTGTCTCCTCAGTCCCCAGACGTTTGCAGACTGTTATAAAAAGAAGAGGGAATGCCACACAGTGATAAACATGGCCTTGTCCTAACTTTTTTGAGATGTGTTGATGCCATGAAATTTAAAATCAACTTATTTTTCCCTTAAAATGATACATTTTCTCAGTTTAAACATTTGATATGTCATCTATGTATTCTGAATAAAATATTGAAATTTGAAACTTCCACATCATTGCATTCTGTTTTTATTCACAATTTGTACAGTGTCCCAACTTTTTTGGAATCGGGTTTGTATTAAATTGATCTTTCCGTGCACTACAGACAAGATGATACCTGAAATCATGCAGCTTGCTGAGATCACTTTTTTTTCTAGAGAGAGGGGGGCAGGATTGGCAAAGGACCTCGAGACAGGAATCAAACTCGGGCCGCTGCGAACGCATTTGTGCCATATGTCGGCGCTCTAACCACTAGGCTATCGGCGCTGATTAAGATCACTTTTCTAAGTGATCTGTCTTTTGATTTTCACCTGGTGGACAGCTGAAATACCCCACAGACCCATATTAACTCTTTCCCTGTTGCCAGCGACCACCAGCGTTTTTGATCATTTTCACAAAAATTTCATGGCCCCCAAAATATTTTAAATATCTGAACATGTGATATATCAAAAGGAAGAGCAGAGCCTCTGCTTTTTGACAAAAAGCCTGTTTTATTCTAGCTTCATGTATTATTTTTTATCAACGCTTGAATGTGGATAAGTTTCATTAAAAAAAGCAACATTTTGAACAAAAAGATGAGAAAATCATGTTTTTTTTCCCCAAAGACTACAATGTGCATATGCAATGCTTTTATTGCTTGTTTCTGTTCCTTTTTTGTCTTTGTTTTCATCCATAGATTCTGTACTCTTTCAGAAGTGTAATAGCGCCCCCTACCGTATAACAGTGAAAACACGGAAAGTTGGAAAATTACGTCATTGCACCTGAACTATATATAAAATTTGGCATACTTTCAAAAACATAATATTCAGTTCATATTATTTCTGTAATAAATAATTAAAAGTAGGCTATTGTGTGCATCTTTTTCACAAGATGTTCTTCAGATGATACAAAATTCTAGTTCCTGAATACAATAAATACCCTAAACCATCTGTGGTTCTCAATCTATTTGACACTAAGGCCCCCCAATGTCAAAGACAAATTTCGAAGGCCCCCTTCTACATGATGTCAGTTTACATGTTTACATGTTACAGTTTACGGACCACATGGCTAAAAACTGCTCTACAGTGAGTGTGTTTATTGTTAGAATGGCAGTATAATATGATACTCCACTGATCTCACCTGGTCATTGGGCCCCACGCTGAGCATCACCATCTCTCCACCAATGCTGATCCAGCCTGAGCCAGTGGGATTGTGGGAATTCACACCTCGTCTGAACCAGACCTATCAGACACACACACACACACACACACACACACACACACACACACACACACACACACACACACACACACACACACACACACACACACACACACACACACACACACACACACACACACACACTGTTTACGCCATTATACCCTCTATACACTGAGTGCTGCTTTCAATTTTTCAAAACTCTTTATGCAACAATAAATATTTCAGTAGTATGCTACACTGTCACATGACGAGGCATCCAGCTATCATCTGGGCCATTGTTACTCCTAACAAAAACAGCCCTTAATAATACATTCAGCATACTAGATGAAAATGGATAGTGAAGATGCACAATTAGCCTGATGGTAAGAAAATAATTATTACAGAATTTATGCATGATTAATTATGGTTAATTATTTCCATGACTGCACTAAATAAATGTGCAAAACTCATAGTAGTAATATTCATGTCAAGCTGAAGCAGTGTACAGAGCATTAATAGAGTAAGTATCATCTTACTTTGTTGTCCTTAGTAACGGCCCAAACGACACCTATGCCCACTGCAACATGAACAGCTCCTTTCTGATTTGGAGACTGAACTAGATCCCACGATGAGCCTGAAAACATCAGATTGTTTTTTGACCCACTTAAGTACATCTTTATATGTAATTTCATAATCACTTCTGTTGTCTTTGAAATATGGTTAAAGTTACTGCTGAATGTACTGACACACATTTATGATAAAATATATATATTAATGTCAATGTATACTTTAATGTAAAATATACTTTAATGTCATTTCTATTGAAACTTAATGTATTTAAATGAAGTTGCAATTTATTACACTTAAATTATAGCGCCACTTCCGCTTTTCTGGTCATGAGTATGAGGTAACACAGCTCTGTTTATCATATTAGATACATTTGAGTGTGTTGAAAATGATAATGTTACTCTGTGCGTTCACTCCGCAGCTGCTGTGAGACACTTGTTTGAGACACACTGCAGTAAGATAGATCGATTTTAGAATATTATATTAAATACTGGATGGTTTGTGTTGATAAATGGCATGCAATTTATTTTAAAATGTATTGTATGATGGAGAAAATGCTGTATTACTGTTACTAAAAATAAAGCTGCATCTGATTATGCTATGTTAGCTACTTGACAAAATAGTGTTTTTCTCTGAGGCATGGTAAAGCATGGTACAAAATCAAGAAAATTAGATTTAAACAATAAGACTAAACATGTTAAGCTATATAACAACAATTTGTTTTCTGTCTATAAATGTCACCACACAGTTGTTCCCTTGCCTATTAAAATGTGTAATATACTAAAGCATCTTTGGTGTTTCCATGGTTTCTACAAAAAAAAAAAAAAAAAAAACAGAAGCCGATGGTAACGTGGGTATGACGCAATTTACAGGCAACTCCACACATGTCTAGGAGCATTGGTTAAAACTGCAATTTTCTCACGATTTACTAATAGTTGGAAACATTTGGGATGTTGTAAGTACTCACAGGCAGCAGTTTCCCTAATCTAAAACAAATTTCTCCTAAGGGAGACAATAATTGCTACCTTGACCTTGACCTTGACCTCAAGTGAACAAAATATATAACACTGGTTTTCGGATAATTTACTGCAAAATTCTTACATATAGCACCTTTAAGTGTCTAAAAGTGTTTATTACCTTATCTCTGATGAGTTTTACACATTTGTAGACATCTTAATGAGGTATTTGTATAATCAAAAGGAATAATTATAGTAGTTAATAGTCTCTGTTTTGCTGACCACTCCATAGAATGAACAAAACAAGCTCTGAAAATGGATAAAAGAATACATATTATACAGACACTTAATATTTAATGGTATTATATGATTAGTTAATTTCATTTGATAGATTATACTTTCAATATAACATTTGCAATGGATTTGTAAAAGCTGTTTTTATGCATGTTTGGCGTGAGTTTTTGTTGTTTTGACCAGCAGGGGTCACCAGCGTGTGACAATGAATCATTTTGCGAAGCAATTGATCTGAAGCTTTGAAAAGCTTTGTTTCTCCCATCTCTAACTACAAGTGCACATTCAATACAATTAAAGGTGCAGTGTGTAAATTTTAGCAGCATCTAGTTGTAAGGTTAAGAACTGCAACTAACGGCGCACATCCCTCGCACCCCTCCCTTTCGGAGAAGCTACGGTGGCCTTCTGGCCGACATCTGCTTCTAATAAACCAGACAACTACTACTACTACTTCTTTGTGTGTATTCAATGTTGTGATGATGCAAGCTGCCTCTAAAAACAAGAACGATTTATTTTGTCCGTTTAGGGCTGCTGTAGAAACATGTCGGCACATAATGGCGACTTAACATGTAAGGGGACCCGCGGTGTATGAGATAGAAATGGCTCATTCCAAGGTAATAAAAGCATAATGGTTCATTATGTAAGGTCTTTATGTACCACTAAAAACATAGTTATGTATATTATATTGCATTTCTGTCAATAGATTCTCCCAAATTTTACACATTGCACCTTTAAGTGCACTTTTTTACTTTTTCACAAGAGTACAGACACAGTGGACCCCAAACAAATCTGGACTATTAGGCTACATACAAAAAAAAAAAAAATTTATAAACGTTACTATACGAATGATATTTAATTGATATGATACAACTAAATATACACACACTACAAAATGGTTGTCAAGCGTTAGTTGATCATGTTGATAGTTAATGTGATTCTGTGTGAACTTGAGACTTCATACATCCACTAAAATTCACCAAAACACCAGCTGATTCAAAGACAACATGCAAAAATGTTGAAGAGAAAAGAGCCTGCAGCATCTGAGCACAGGGTCAGTTATTTGAATGCATTGACATTCGAACATTTTCAAGTGTGGCGCAAGTGTCCACATTCTCTTCAAGGCCTCTGTATGTTCATACCTCTGTCATGCTATTGACATGACCATGACCATGGCCATGATCGCAGTTTGACCATAAATAGAAGTGATGTGTAAGTCATTCAAAACATGTACTGTATGCTCTGTATTCTATATGTGTGAATTCAAAGGACAGGAATAAATCTGTTAGTGTCAGACCTTTAGGGCAGTCTTTACTGATGCCCGTCCTGACCAGCAGCTGTCCATCCCAGAGAACGGCCCAAAGCAGGTCTTTCGGCCCGGCGCTGACCTGTGCCACCTCTCTGGGCACCTGGATGGCGTCCCAGCGCGTCCCCTCCGGGTTCTGCTGCCTGATGCCTGAACGGAACCACAACTGTGTAGAGACACACACACACCTTAGATCTGTGTGATGGCACAAGTAGCTTTTCAACACATAATAAACATGACAAAACATTCAGTGAGTGTTTAAATTAACCACTAGGCTGGGAAATCATTCACATTCTTGTGAGCAAGTGGTTAATCCATAAGGAGGTGTTGGCTGAGCTTAAAATATAAAGAGCATGTAACAGAACAGCAGCGCGCTCTAGTGGTCATAAATCTGTACTGCAACTGTATTGGCGTGCGGTGGTGGTCTGAAATGAGGCGGCAAAGTCAACAAAGAATAACCTTTAATAAAACTCATCAAGTTTTTAAGCAGTTTTATATTTATTCCAAAATAAGAACTAAAGGCAGTAACAATTTAAACATTATATGTTATTTGAGAACTGATGTTAAGCTGTTCTTTTGAATAATCAACTTATTTTTATCAGTCATGCTCAGTCAACACTGGTCACAGACACAATGGTGTATCTTTAATTTCAACAAGCTGATTGCTCACTAAAACCCCCGCAGTCATCATGTTTTCAGTTTGATTTGATGTGACATAATTCAATTCAATTTATTGTCATTGAGCCAAAGTACAAAGACAAAGCCAATGAAATATAATTAATAAATTGGAGATATCTAACTGGGTGAATTGTTTACTTTTTAAATGAAGTCTTCCTATTAACAACATCATTTTGTTAATTTGGACCGATTTGCGAATGTGCATGAAAACAAGAAGCGGGATTTATTGCACAAACCATTTATATCCAATTATAACCAATCACATCGAACCATAGTGCGATGGAGACATTGGCTGCGTCTGAAATCACGTACCGTTGAGTAAGTACTACATTTGAATTTAAAATTACTTCATGACCGTTGAAAAAGTATGTTTTAGGGGATCTGTTAAAACTCAATGGGCTCAAGGGAGGCAAGAGAGAAGCAGTGTCCTGCTGTAAACTTTACCTGCTGGTGTCGCTGTTGGATAGTGTTACTTTATAAAAACAAGTGATTTTTTAAACTTTTTAACATCACATTCTGTAATAGTTGCGTTATTATTTTCTCATCCAATTTTTTGAGGAGGCACTGCCTCCCTTGCCTCCTCAGAGGAAACTGCAACTACGTGAGCTAAAACTAAAACTAGCAAAAAATAGTTTATTAATTGAAATAAAGCTGAGATAATACAACATACAAATATTAGATGAAAAACTAAAACAAAATAAATGAAAATTAGAAATGTTGCTCTTTCAAATAAGTGAAATAATGTTTAAGTTTCAGTAGTAAAATTACAAAAAAACTGAAAACGATAAATAAAATAATATTTATTAAAGGTGCCCTAGAATCAAAAATTTAATTTACCTTGGCATAGTTGAATAACAAGAGTTCAGTACATGGAAAAGACATATGTTGAGTCTCAAACTCCATTGTTTCCTCCTTCTTATATAAATCTCATTTGTTTAAAAGACCTCCGAAGAACAGTATATATTTGCAATATTTGCATATACGCCAGCCCATGCTTGAAGCATTACACAAGGGCAGCCAGTATTAACGTCTGGATCTGTGCACAGCTGAATCATCAGACTAGGTAAGCAAGCAAGAACAACAGCGAAAAATGGCAGATGGAGCGATAATAACTGATTTGATTCATGATATCATGATATTTTTAGTGATATTTGTAAACTGTCTTTCTAAATGTTTCATTAGCATGTTGCTAATGTACTGTTAAATGTGGTTAAAGTTATCATCGTTTCTTACTGTATTCACAGAGACAAGACTGTCCTTATTTTCATTTTTAAACACTTGCAGTCTGTATAATTCATAAACACAACTTCATTAACATTCTTTATAAATCTTTTCAACAGTGTGTAACGTTAGCTTTAGCTCCGTTAGCCCCAGCCTAGCTACTATGAAACATCCAAATAAATGCTATACTTACATGATCTGATATGCTGCATGACAAACTCTTTGTAAAGATCCATTTTGAGGGTTATATTAGCTGTGTGAACTTTGTTTATGCAATGTATTATAGAGTCGAGAGCTCGGGGGCGGAGAGCGTGAGCAATTAAAGGGGCCGCAGCCTGAATCGGCGCATTTCTAAATATGCCCCAAAATAGGCAGTTAAAAAAATTAGTTAAAAAAATTCTATGGGGTATTTTGAGCTGAAACTTCACAGAAACATTCAGGGGACACCTTAGACTTATATTATCTTGTGAAAAAATGTTCAATGGCACCTTTAAACCAGGAATATTCCTTTGCACAAACCTTCCCTTGTTGGGACACGGCCCACAGGTAAATGTGTTTCTCAGAGCTGTCACTCATGTCCCAGCCTCCACAGCTGATGTCAGTGAAGGGCTCTGGCGGAGGTCTGCCCCGGTCCAAAGGCACCTGCACCAAAAACACACATTCTGAATGACTCTGCATATGTGGATAATAGCTAAAAGGTGTTGAATATAAAGCATAAGATAACATAGTAATGGATTGGTGGTAAGGTTGATCTTTGGTTGATGTACAGTACATTGAAATAACTACAGTTTTTAGATGTCTGGCATTTACTAGGGATTATACCTTGGCCCATGATCCCAGAGCTTTATATCTCCTGTAGCGAAGCCATCGCCTGCGACGGACACATGAATTCCACTTCTTCTCTTTGGTGAAGGTGGCAGGGAAGTCCACTGCATACTCCCACCCCTAAACACACAGGAAGTTGCATTACACCATCAAATGATGACAGAATTTTCATTTTTGGGTGAACTATCCCTTTAAGTAGCCTTTTATTTGAATTAATAATAGTATATTATCTGTAAGTACAGTTTTTAAAATATACTTTTAAGATTTTAAGGTTCACAACAAGTGCACATTCAATACAATCAATCACACCTCTTTTTTAAAAGGAACCCCTGGTGTTAAGACTTGTATGGCTTAATATAACGTAAATGATGTCTCTTACTGAAATATGTAGTAGAAAACCCACGAAAAAATTCATTTTAAAAAATCCATGACATATTTGGACAATGGGCGGCGCCATTTTATTTAGGTGCACAGGTTGCACTCACTGCTCTACCGACACTGTCCTATTGTTATTTTTATCACAACACAACTCGGAATATAATATACCATTCCACATTGTGCAGCTTTTGGTTGTAATTTTCAGTTGATGAGCCACAAGAGAAGTGATGTAAGTCTTTACTGCTTTACTAGCGATAAGAAGAGGAGAAAAGAATGGGAAGTTGTGAAGAATGTGGACAAATAAATCTTCCTAACTGCGTCTTTGTTCTCTTCACTTTAGCCCTGGTGCCTTTGAGGCTTTTAGTAGACCACAGCTGAAAGAGCTTACAGTTGGCGATGGATATAAGTGTATGCTTTAAACAAATGCCGCATCTGTCGTGGAGACTGACGAGGGCAGCCTATAACACATCTTGATTGAGATAGACTGCCTCAAAGCTTGCGTGCGCTGAGATGCACGGGATCAGATGATTTTAACATGTCAATCATACAACAGTAGCCACAGAGACATTGCACGTCTTCAATGCTTTCATCCTCACTAATTTTGTGCTCTGGTTCAAACTGAAAAGGCTGATCGGGTTTCTAAAAGGAACCCGGTGGTCGGCGGATATTAAAGGTGCCGTAGAACGTCTTTTTAAAAGATGTAATATAAGTCTAAGGTGTCCCCTGAATGTGTCTGTGAAGTTTCAGCTCAAAATACCCCATAGATTTTTTTTATTCATTTTTTTAACTGCCTATTTTGGGGCATCATTAAATATGAGCTGATTTAGGCTGCGGCCCCTTTAAATGCTCACGCTCCCTGCCCATGGAGCTCGCGCTTGCCTTAAACAGTGCATAAACAAAGTTCACACAGCTAATATAACCCTCAAAATGGATCTTTACAAAGTGTTCGTCATGCAGCACGTCTAATTGCGTAAGTATGGTAGTTATTTGGATGTTTACATTTGATTCTGAATGAATTTGAGGCTATGCTCAGTGGCTAAAGCTAACATTACACACTGTTGGAGAGATTTATAAAGAATGAAGTTGTGTTTATGAATTATACAGACTGCAAGTGTTTAAAAATGAAAATAGTGACGGCTCTTGTTACTGAATACAGTAATAAACGATGGTAACCACATTTAATAGTACATTAGCAACATGCTAACGAAACATTTAAAAAGACAATTCACAAATATCACTAAAATATCATGATATCATGGATCATGTCAGTTATTATCGCTCCATCTGCCATTCTTCGCTATTGTCCTTGCTTGCTTACCTAGTCTGATGATTCAGCTGTGCACAGATCCAGACGTTAATATTGGCTACCCTTGTGTAATGCCTTGAACATGAGCTGACATATGCAAATATTGGGGGCGTACATATTAATGATCCCGACTGTTACGTAACAGTCGGTGTTATGTTGAGATTCGCCTGTTCTTCGGAGGTCTTTTAAACAAATGAGATTTATATAAGAAGGAGTAAACAATGGAGTTTGAGACTCACTGTATGTCATTTCCATGTACTGAACTCTTGTTATTTAACCAAAATAAATTCAATTTTTAATTCTAGGGCACCTTTAAGACCTGTATGCGTTCCCTGACAGCAACATAGTGACGGCACAGATGTGGCCCACATCTGGTTCGCGTATAAACCACATGTACCAGATGAGGGCCGGATCTGGGCCAGACTATGTTGCTGTCTGGGTTACTAGATTACCGTTGCACCAAAACATACAGATAAAAAGCTTTTAAAGCCTCTAAGTCTTTATCGCTAGTAAAGCAGTAAAGACTTACATCACTTCTCTTGTGGCTCATCGACTGAAAATTACAACCAAAAGCTGCACAATGTGACATCGTATATTATATTCAGAGTTGTGTTGTGATAAAAATAGCAATAGGACAGTGTCGGTAGAGCAGCGAGTGCAACCATTTGACGTCATCGTCATAGAACGCACTGTGCACCTAAATAAAATGCCGCCGCCCATTGTCCAAATCAGTCCAAATATGTCATGGAGTTTTTAAATAATGGAAATCTTTCATGGGTTTTTCAATAAGAGACATAATTTATGAATATTAAGCCATACAAGTCTTAACACCAGGGGTTCCCTTTAACAAGGGTAGAGTTAATAGGTTGAGTTAATAGGTTAAGTGTAGAGTAGGTTAGGTTTGGGATGGATGAGTGATAGGTTCAGAGTTCAGAGAGGTCTGAGATTGTGTCACTCACCCCAGTCTCAGTGGATTCTCTCCCACAGCTTTCATCATCCACGTACCAGTCACCCTCCCACTCCCAGTTAGCAGACGGCAGCTCAAAGCTGTGAAGAGGCTGTGGGTTGGAGCCGGACTCATCTGTCCACTGCCAGCGGTCTGTCGGGAGGAGTGTGTCTGTGTAACCATCAACTGGGTTCCATCTCTGGAAAACAGCAGACAGAGAATCATACTTACATACAATATTTGATATTCTTGATGCTGCTCTGCTGCTCTCCATTATGCACCACTTTGTTTGTTATTAGGTTTGCACAAAGTTTTAAAAGTTACAGTTTTAGGCTGGTCTGCCTCAGCCGTCTAACAGCGCTAGTCACTTGTCAACATGATGGCCAATCAGATCAAAGAAGGCGGGGCTTACTGTTCACAGAAGACGAGTCTAATGAAACAGCAACACTTTCGTTTTTACAATGAAAGAGTGCGTGGTAAGGTGTAAATAGCTAAACATTTAATATTTGACAACTGTTTTACGATAGATATGTTTATCGACCCACAGTAATATACAGTGAAACTACTTTTTTAAGGAATTTTGTCATTTTGAATTGAAAATATGGTAGCATTTAAATTATCCATGTCATTCATAACTGAATGATGACCATTTTGTGTTTTTGACATATTAAACATACAAATATGAGTGCATATTTTTTAAATAAAATATCATTTGCACAGAGTTTAAATGGATTACTTCACAACTAGGCTATAATTAGACCTAGAACTTTTTAGTTTACTTTCCCTTAAATCCCTTATAACTCTTTAATTATTTAATTTCTTTAAATAAAAATGATGTGATGACGTGTTTACTGGTGTGAGGGCGGGGCAACCTGTCACTCACACGAGATCCACCAATAGCAAACCACAACCATCCAATCAATTTCCCATTTGACAATATCAAGCCCCGCCCTACATGTGTTCTTGTTCGAGAAGCCGGTTCACTCCGATATACATCACAATTGAAAAGACTATCGCAACTTCCGTTTCATGACGACTTTAACTAATGAGACCTCATTATGTACAGTATTTAATCCTGCCAATAAATAAAAAATGAATTGAAAATTTGATTAAGAAAAAAGCTGAACACACCTGGTTTTCATAAGTCTCTTCCTGGTGGCGTATAGGCACACGACTGGGATACACATTGAGATAAACGTGATGGTCGCATCCAATGCCCCAGCAGCACTGTAGAGAGCCCGTCACGCGCTTCAGCTCTAGCACTATATCGGCAGCGAGCCTCCAGCGCCCTCTAGCGGCCGACAGGCTGAACACCCGCCCGTACACATCCACTGCCCACAGCAGTGACCCGGCCATCATCGGCCCTGTCAATACAAACGTTTGTGGTCAGTAAGGTTTTGTTTATCTTTTTAAAACAAGTTTCTTCTGCTAACCATGGCTGCAATTATTTAATCAAAAATATAGTGAAGACAGTAATAATTTTACTATTTAAAATAAAAAAACTGTTTTTTATGTGAATATATTTTAAAGTGCAATTTATTCCTGTGATCAAAGCTGAATTTTTAGCATCATTACTCCAGTCTTCAGTGTCACATGATCCTTCAGAAATCATTCTAATATGTCTGAATTCAATAAATAATACATATTATTTTATCTTAAACACCCAAAATGTCAACAAATTAACAGACGAACTTCAACAGACAGAAAACTATTCAAAATGGTGTCTTAGTAATAAAAAAATTAAAAACTAAATACTATGGCATCATTAGGGTTTGAAACCTTTCATATAAACACATTTTATAAATATCAGTAGTTTTAAAGCTGTTGAGATAGTTAACTTTTGTCCAACAATTTATGTCAAGGTGGCACAACTGCAAACATGACTTTTATTATGAATTGACAAGGTAATAACAGTAAACATGGCAAGAGTATAAAGGTTTGTAGATCTCTCTACTAATTTCAAGCATGGTTAGGTTGGTACACTTTCCATGTCAGGTGGTACAATGACAGTATATACAGTATATGTCTGTATACCGTCCGACTGACATAAAAACTGTGAAAAAATGAATTTAAACACTTTTAAATGTTATTTAACTGAAACTTGTTTAAACACATTGTTCATGACTCAAAATATGCATTACATAAGCTTTTTTTGAAGCTTTATTTATAAATGACCCATATATATATATATATATATATATATATATATATATATATATATATATATATATATATATATATAATACATTTTATATAATAAGTTATAATACTCAATACACACATTATATTAATTGTTAAGTAAGAGATACAGGTAAGTGTTACTGGACACCACTGGCACCTGTCTCTCTGGAATCCTTATTACAGGCCAGCCGTGTTATTATCTGCTTAATTTGATTAAATGTAAAACATTTATGCACTTGATTTTGATGTCCTTATGATATATGATTTTATGACGATAATAATCGACACGACGAATATAAATTCCGACACACAACGGTTTCTCATTCCGTTCAAATGCACTGCAAGCATCTTCATAAACTCACCCTCTGTAGTCTAATGCCTGTGCAGTGAGTCTTCATCGATCCCGTGCTTTACAAACATCAGCCATCCGTCCGTTTATTATTATTCCCAGCATTATTCTAAGGGGCTCAGAGACCTAAAGCAGGAAGTCAAGGGTATTTTCGCTCTGATTGGTCAGCGCTCACGGAAGTGTCGAAATCTAAGCTTCTGATTGGACAGACTGTGCGCACGTATGTTTTTCCGTCTCTCATATGCGCACCTTTACTTGATCAATTATTCATTCTTTACTCTCTCAATTATTAAAACCCAAGGGTGATACATGAGCACTAACTTTTATTCCTCACCTGTTATTTCTGATGTAATGAACAGATAAACGATGGTGAATTGACAAATGAAAACACGTGAAACCCCCCAGTTTAGGTTTTTTTCTTTCTCTCTTTTTTTCAGTGGTTTCTGTGAAAGCTAATATTTTTATTGTTTAGTACTTACAACATAATCTTGCTGAAAATGTGTTTAAAATGTTGTTTTCCCACTTTTTCGACCTCATGTGTTTTGACTGTATTCCTGTGGTGAGAATAATTCAAGCACGTTGACATTATTTTCTTTATTAACATGAAGTAACGCTGAGTGATATCAGAGACTCTCCTCTACAAAATTACATCACAGGTCAGGTGATATAGCAGGTAAAAAGTGCAGTAACACTATGTTGCTTTAATGGTTCGACAGCTGTTGTTTTGTACCATGTCTGTCAATACATCTGGACACTGATGCATCAAATTAAATTGTAAATGTAATAATTTACTTACTAGGGCCTGTTCGGTCCTTTAAATATGACTTGAAAAGGCGTTCTCATTGATTTTCCTACTAGGAAACTCATATTTACGATAATTCCGAGAGCACGTCAAGGCAGCATTAAACACTCCAAGTGTTTGTGAACCAGATAAAATAATAAAGACCAATTTTTGATCTCAGAACAGGTGATTTAAGTTTCGACATGAGAGGGCATTTATGTGCAATTTTTTGCCTATAGGAAACTCGTGAGAGCACGTGAAGGCAGAATTACACCATGTCGGAATTATATGCTGCCTTCACGTGCTCTCGGAATTCTCGGAATTTCAGATAGCAAGGCAGCACTAATTGCAACTCGTAAACTGGGAATTTACGGAGAGATCTGACTTGCACCATGTGACCGCTGAACAACTTGACCACTGCAGACAGTGTTGCCAAGTCTGCGGTTTTCCCGCGGAATTGGGCTACTTTTACACTGTTGCCGTGGGTTGTTTTGTCTGCGGGTTGAATCGACCCAAAATGTGATATTTAGCCCCTGGAATGCGAAGTTCAGGGGAGCCCTGCCAAAAACGCAAATTTTGCCCCCTTGGGTGGGTTTTGTTGTGAAAACCTGGCAACCCTGTGGCTCGCACATGTGGAGAAATCTCATTAATATTAATATTAGCTCCGCCCAGTGCAACCGAAAATCCCAGGGACCGAAAATCTCGTAACACCAGATCATATGTAACAATGCACAGTACAAGCTCAGCATTGGGCTTCTTGCCAGTTGTGTTGCCAATTCCCGCGGAATTGGGCTACTTTTAAGGCAGGAACACACTAAGCCGACGGTCGGCCGTCAGGCAGTTTTTGTTCGTCGGCTGACTAAGTTTTCTCATTGTGTTCCGCTCCGTCGGCTGAAGTTGGTCCTCATTGGCTTTTTTTGGCCGATTCGACATGTTGAATTGGCATCGGAGCTCGTCGGTCCGTTGGGCCATCTGATCATTCTGATTGGCTGTTCAGATACTGCCACCTGCTGGTTCGGAAATGCATTTCATCTTGCGCAGGCGCAGAACGGACGTGCTACTTGGCCGTCGGCTGTCTAGCGTTGGTTTGGTGTGTCAGGCCAACTTTGGACTCAGACGCTGCCGACGTGAGCCAACCCCACAGTCTGCTTCGACGTCACCACTAGTTCGTCGGCGTCTGCTTGGTGTGTTCCTGTTTTTACATTGTTGCCACAGGTTGTTTTTTTATGTCCGCAGGTTGAATCGACCCAAAATAATGCAAATTTTACCAAGGGGAGCCCCGCTTGCCCCCCAGAAAGCGATTTTTACCGTTGACCCCCCTGAAATGTGATTGGACTAGTTTTGAGGAGCAATTGGGCGGGTGTTGTTGTGAAAACCTGGCAACCCTGACTGCAGAGTCATTTTGGTGTTGATAGTGCTGCCATAGAAACACATAATTCCAAATCCAAGCTCGTGAACAGCTCGGGTTTGTCATCGATCTCGTAATTATGGTAATTACGACATGGCATGAACACATAAGTGACTCACTCCATGTTCAATAACAGTTCAGTTTTTATTAGGTAGTCTTCATCTCATGATACACGATTGTGAACTGAAATAAAAGTACTGTAACTTTTTATTTTTTATCTGATCCACTTTTTAGTGTGTGTGTGTAACTTTAAGACGTCACCCACCCCCCCGCCACCGTGTTCCAGTTCATCACGTGACAGTCAGTCTTGTGACAGTGCAGCGAGCAGGAAAAACGTCGTTTTGAGTTTGATAAGGAGTTTCACTCTTCAACAAACCTAGATTTCTCTCATAAACGAGAGAAATCAAGAAAAGGTCGTTATGGCGCATCTTTAGGACATTTATACGTCTTAAAACCATTCCTGCCCCAAAGCTGTAAGAGCTGGTTGAAGTCGCATGGGGAGAGTGGAGGAACTTTCATCTAATCTTTGTTTTGGTTTTTGTTTGCGTTAGTCCAGTGATCGTCCGCGTTAAAGAAGCTCAAGAAGATTTAATGTTAGTTTGCTGAAGTGGACAGGACGCCTCAGACCGGATATGGATACCAAACCTCTCCTCCAGGACAGACCTCCAGCGTACAACACGGTCCCGGCCGCGTACGACTACGGCTCGATCCCCGCGGCCGCTGCACCCGCGGCGGGCTTCCAGCCTCCGGCACCGCCGCCCTACCAAGGCAAGAGAAGCTCACACTGACACTGTGTTCAACCTGCTCAAAATCACTGTTATATCAGCAATAACACACGTACTGCAGGGTCAACCAGCGTACGTGTAATGTTATTATTGTTATTATTATTATTATTAATATTAAGGACGTGATTTAATATAATGACACTGCTTCAGATTCCGGTTCCTCCAATTAGTTTATTTTTATTTTTTTTTGAGGAAGAGACGATATATAACACACACACACACACACACACACACACACACACACACACACACACACACACACACACACACACACATTTATATATATATATATATATATATATATATATATATATATATATATATATATATATCTATATCTATATATATATCTATATATATATCTATATATCTATATATATATCTATATATATATCTATATATATATATATATATCTATATATATATATCTATATATATATATGTATATATATATATAAGATCATTTGATCTTAAGATCATTACGATAAGATTACATTTAAAATCGTTTCAGTAACTTTTTAATGGCTTTTCACAGACTGGCAATCCAATAATTTATAACTATAAACTATTAAAAAGAACTTAAAGTGATTAAAAGAGAAATGAAAACTAAATAAAAAATACAAACATTTACCGAATGGAACGGCGTTACTTTCTATAAAATACTAACTTACTTATAAAATACTGCACTGATTTAAGTATCACGAGATACCCATCTGATTTACGATTCACAAAAAAAAAAAAAAAAAGTGAATCAGAGGAATCGAACTACACTTTTCTACTCTGACCAATTTAGCCTAATAATAATCCCTCTTTTAATTCTCAAATAGGCGCAATCTAAGTTTTCGTACAACAGATTTATTAGTTACATGGCCAGTCAAATATGACTGACTTGTAAAACAAGTCTAGGCAGATTTATGCAACAGGCTCCAGGTCACAATTTATGTGTAGTGTTGTCATTAATTGTATTACACTGGTTACACTGTGTGTTTTTGATTCTCTGAAAGAATCATGGTATATGTACAAGATAACCATTCAGTACCATGGTATATACCAAGCCACAAGTTTCTTGTGTAGTTTTGTAAGTTTAAAGTCCACAGGCCATAAATACACAGACTACACACGTTGGTTGGCTCAGTTAAAATTACTGATTGGCTCTTTTTCAGTACTTCATAGTGTACTTTTAGCCTTGTGGAAAAAGTAGTACACTTTAGCATACCTTTTTATAAAGAGCTCTTATTCTGGAAATAATAATTATTAAAAGAAAATGGTTTCCAGTTTAGCTCAGTTTTGGTGTTTAATCAGCCAATTTAGTCTTAAATAGCCTCCTTAGCACTTCATATTTTATAAAATGAGTTTTTGACCAAATGTTGCAACAAATTTTTGTGAAAAAATACAGTTTTGGACATTTCAGGTAATAAAAAATAAATAAAAAAACAGTTGGGATTATTAATATGTACGCCCCCAATATTTGCATATGCCAGCTCATGTTCATGGCATTAGACAAGGCAGTATTAACGTCTGGAGCAGCACAGCCAAATCAATAGACTTTATGCAGGTAAGCAAGCAAGAACAACAGTGAAAAATGGCAGATGGAGCAATAATAACTGACATGATCCATGATAACATGATATTTTTAGTGATATTTGTGAATTGTCTTTCTAAATGTTTCGTTAGCATGTTGCTAATGTACTGTTAAATGTGGTTAAAGTTACCATCGTTTCTTACTGTATTCACGGAGACAAGAGCCGTTGCTATTTTCATTTTTAAACACTTGCAGTCTGTATAATTCATAAACACAACTTCATTCTTTATAAATCTCTCCAACAGTGTGTAATGTTAGCTTTAGCCACTGAGCACCATCAAACTCATTCAGAATCAAATAAACATCCAAATAAATACTATACTTACGCGATTAGACATGCTGCATGACGAACACTTTGTAAAGATCCATTTTGAGGGTTATATTAGCTGTGTGAACTTTATTATAGAGATGCGAGCTTGGGGTTGGGTATTATTATATAGTTAAAGTTTCTGTACTGATAAGCATTTATGATAAACTAAAATATATTTTAATGTCATTTCTACTGAAATTGTATGTTGTTTTTAAATATATTTATAATTACACATTTATAATGATGACGTTCCAGTTTGGTACATTTAAAATATATTAACTTTAAATGTAATGTCGAATAACACAGTACAGTTAAAATTATAATCAAGTACTTTGATGTGATTTAGTATGTTAGTCAGCGCATCAAAATAAGTGCACTTATTTATAACATGATTTTAAAAGGTCCTTTAAAAATTGACATTAAAGGTGCAGTAAGCAACTTCTGAGCAACGCTCTTGATATTAAAAATCCCTGAAACAAACATACCCCACCCAGAAAGATCACACCCCTATCTTGGTAGCTCCGCCTCCAAATTCACAAACATTCTATGCAACACTGGCAACTCCCCCCTAATTAGTGTATTCACACACCCCTTACTGCTGATTGGCTACAAGTGTGTTTTGTTGCTCAGTCAGATCCACTTTCAACAGTATTTCTCAGAAATCACTGTACCTTTAAATGCACTTTTTAAAAGTCTACTTAAGTTTGCTAAGAAACAGTCATGAAATTGTACTCTTTATGTACACCTAACCCTTAAATGTATGACTGTTTCGCCAATCATTCTTACATATTCGGGTCTTTAACGACCCGGATCAATATCTAACACGGAAGGATCTCTACCTGTCATGATAATATAAAACTCCTCTGATATTAGAGTAACAATTACAGAAGAATAAAATAAATCATATTTTGTTACCTTTTGGAGCTTGAAAGTGCTCAGTTTGAGCAGATGTTTTATGCCATCACCACTGTCCTCATCAGAGCTCATTTCCCAGTAAATTCAGCAAACAATGGGCTAGTTTTATGTTTGAGGTCATGAATATGAGCCCATTCGCGAATCTCAAACATATTCTCAAAACGATATAATTTTCAACATCTTCAAAATCAATATTTTGATCGCTAACAGCTTCACCAGATCCATCCAGTAACAGTCATATTTGATTACGTTCAGCACTTGTTCTTCAATAAATCGCCGAGCCAATTCATGTTTTTCTTATTTCATTTTCTTTCTAAATGAGTCATCACTTCAGCATTGTGTATCAGCCATTGCCACCTTGTGGAATAAAGGTGAATTGCACTTATTCTGTCATCTAAGATTCAATTATTGTTGTGCAGAAGAAATATACATATACTCATACACACCTCGGGTCGTTAGCGACCCTATACAATTTTTACAAAAAAATGAACGCAAAAATAGGCATTCTTTTATAATTTTATGAATTTTTTCTTGTTATATTCTTTATAATAAATTGATTGAGGAATACCAAGAAGTTTGATGTCTAACTTTAAAAAATGAACGAGGAGGAGGGTGGTTAATGACGTCCTGGGTCACTAAAGACCCAAGGTATGCATTTAAGGGTTAAGTGGCATTTTATTTTTATTAATATTACATTACCTGAAGGTACATTTAAAAAATACTTTTATGTAGCACACTACACTTCTTTTTCACAAGGGTGTATCCTCAACTATAGCTTCCTTTACAATATTCAGCTCTGACCACACATCACTTCTGCTCACAGCATCTGAGGTGATAAAGTGAGAAACGCGGAGTGTTAAACGGATGTGAACTTTGTCTCATAGGTTTCCCGGCTGCCACATCAGGTTATCCCGCGGCCCCATCAGGTTATCCCGCGGCTCCAGGCGTGCCTGCTGCCGTTGCCAGCCAGCCAGCCTACACCAGCACCTACACCATCGTCCAGCCCTCTGTGGTGGTGGTGGGGGGATGTCCGGCCTGCAGGTGAGTCGCACAGTGTACAACCCACTGTATATAACCAGTAACAGAGAAAGAATACACTGTGCCACCTTACAGCTCTATTTATAACAAGTTATTACATATAACATGTTATTAGTATATATTTTTTTCAGTTATACTTTACGTCATGTCATTGTTCTCTGAAGGAAAGAACTGAAATAAACCAGATGCAGTTCAATTGAATTCACAGTGGCTTCTGTATCCGCTCAGTCATCTTCCTGTTCACTTGTGAGCATGTGACATGTCTGCTGTCACTTATGTCATGCCATGACTAGAAAAAAAAAAGACAAAAACAAACTTCACAGGATATACAGAATCAGATTTTTCATGCTTGGATGTTAAAACCACAAAATAACATTGTGTTTTAAACTCATAATTCTGGACTTAAAATTGACTCATTGCTTTTTGAGGTTGTTTTAATCCAGAATCATTTCCTGCTTGCTCATGTGACTCTGAGAAATAGAGAGTCATGTCACATCATCAGCTCATGACACTACTGATTTCACTCTGAACTTTGGTTCATGCACTGGATAAGTCCAGTTTAGTGAGCATGACCGCAAAACAAACAATGTGATTGTTGCTCTCTTCCTCCTTTTAAATCATATTATACTGTAACATACATACCATATAGATATAGAAATAAGTAGATCAACAGTATGTATCTGTCTATGATTAAGCATTAAAGATGTTTGATGTTTTTGTTGATTATTGGAATCACTTTCAGAAAAACTTTTTTTCCAGCTTATGAATGATAAAAACATATGAATCCATCCTGCTTTAAAGAGCTCCAGCATCTTTATACTTATTTTACATGTTTGTTTATCATTTCTGTCCCTCCACTGAAAGTCCAGTCTACCAAAACTTTTAAGATTCAAAATATGTTCATACAGAGATCATAAAAAGTAATTTATATTAAACCAGCAGTTTAATACAACACACATGATTGCTATATATGATGAACAGATTTAATTTAGGCTTTTATTCACATATAGACATTGATCAATGAACATCAAATATGGTCAACAGAAGCGCAAACCAATGACTTGTTTTCATGTCATGCAAGCACATTTGAACTTGTGTTACAAAAAAAAAAAGTTATACAATGTTTTTATGAACTTTTTGAAGCTTAAATTTTGCTTGTGTGGACTTTCAATGGATAAATGAAAATGTATTAAAAATAATCATCTGTTTTGAAGATGAATGAAAGGGTTTTGAATGACATGAGGGCGAGTAATTGATGGGTCACAGGCCACTGTTCACTTGATAATCATGCGCAAGAAGAAGAATTACAGGCTGATGCCTTTTTACATTTTTTTTTGGGAAGAGAAATGGTAACAGAGTGAAAATAACTTTGGTCGTACGAGAATTAAGGCATATTTTTAGCTCTTACTGTTCAACTTGTGCTGATGTGGTTTAACAACCCAAGAGGATCTTACATCAGGGCTGTCAAACTCCATTTTAAGACAAGGGCTAGATTGGACAAAACATCCCATTGTGAGTCAAATTTGCTAAAGTGTACATATACAATAATGCTCTTATTGAGCTAATTAAGTCCAGAATTAAAGGGTTAGTTCACCCAAAATGAAAATGATATCATTAATTACTCACCCTCATGTTGTTTCACACCGGTAAGACCTTCATTCCTCTTCTGAACACAAATTAAGATATTTTTGATGAAATACAAGAGGTTTTTTATCCTCAATAGAAAGTAAAAAAACATGACCACATTCAAGGTCCTGAAAGACATTGTTAAAATAGCCAACTTGACTACAGTGGTTCAACCTTAATGTTATGAAGCGATGAGAATACTTTTTGTGCGCAAGAACAAAAAATGCAAAAAATTTGTCTCTCTCCTGTCAATGTCCCACACTGTTTATGTCTGAACGCCGGCTCAGTATTGGCAGACGCTGTTCACGTGAGCACAATCACACATGAGTGTGATGCTGACGCAGGAGCCGGCCAATACTGAGTCGACGTTCAGACGTAGAACCTGGAAGCGTTTGACGTAAACAACATAGGAGACTGTCATGGGAGAGACGATTATTTTTGTTTTGTTTTTGTGTACAAAAAGTATTCTCGTCGCTTCTTATTATTGTTATTTTAACTGTTTTTACTACTTTTCTGGACCTTGAATGTGGAAATTTTGTTGCTTTCATTGGGGGATAAAAAAAAAAACCCTTGGATTTTATTAAATATCTTAATTTTTGTTCTGAAGATGAACAAAGTTCTTACTGAGGGTGAGTAATTAATGACAGAATTTTCATTTTGGGGTGAACTAACCCTTTAACTCTCAAACAACAAAAGATGGTGTATTAATAATGTAATTAAATAACTGGTTGTACTGTGGGTTGTTTACACAGTCTTCGCACGTTAAATCTACACTACCAGCTATTTTAACTGATTATATATTTCAAATATATAAATAAATAGATCAAATAAATGCAGCCTTGGTGAGCAGAAGATACTTTTTTTTTTTTTAATCATTCAAAAATCTTAATTATTCCAAACTTTCACATCTTATAAACCTCCTGAAGCATCCTCTGAACGTTTGTCTAGCATGAGATGTTTTATATGTGCTAGTAGTGAACGCGCTGACCGTGATGTTGTGCTGTGTTCAGGGTCGGCGTGCTGGAGGATGACTTCACCTGTCTGGGAATCATGTGTGCCATATTCTTCTTTCCTCTGGGAATTCTCTTTTGCCTGGCCCTGCGTCAGAGGAGATGTCCAAACTGTGGAGCCACTTTCGGCTAGAGGGACCAAAACCCTGTCGCTGTCTTTTTAATTCAGTTTTTAAGCATCAGCATAGTTTATTTGTAATCATTGCACATGAAAAATGCCAAACGTCGCTTAAGTAACTATGATAAATGACAGATCACGATAGTAACCAGCCACAAACTCTTTGATTACTTCAAGATGTTTATCCATGTTTTTAGTTTATACACGCCTCGCA
The DNA here is from genome assembly GCF_024489055.1 of Chanodichthys erythropterus. Classification (NCBI taxonomy): domain Eukaryota; kingdom Metazoa; phylum Chordata; class Actinopteri; order Cypriniformes; family Xenocyprididae; genus Chanodichthys; species Chanodichthys erythropterus. The sequence goes on along the minus strand of NC_090223.1, from coordinate 50,342,110 downwards.
AGCACTATATTCTTTTTTTGTCTTTATATGAAATCTTAAAGCCAGTCTCCAGTCATTTAATCACCAGTGCCTTTACGACGGCAGAGAAACCATGAACTGATCGAGCCGGGACTCACTGAGGGTAATTCCCAAACGCCGACTCACTTTGAGTAACATTGTGTAAATGAAATCAATGATTTGCTTCCCTGATGTTTTTTTTTTCTTTCCATTTTCAATTTCATCACAGAATGCTCCATCTACTCTTGTGTATTGAAATAACCATCACCATGTCTTTTCGTTGTTTTATTGACTATGATATACTCACTAATCATGTTAATCACGTCTTAGACAAGATCAAAAGCATTGTATTCATCTTCTGTATTGTTTTATGCTTCATTTAAAAAATGTTATTTGTATATCTTGGATTTCTGAATCAGTTTTAGACCATTTTTCCTTCTTGATGGGGTCTGATTTTGGGGGCCATGTTTTCATCGTACCGCACTGATGATCAATGTTATACGCGCTGGGGTTTTCTGAAAGCGTCTTAGGGAGGGTGAATATGCAGTTATGTTTCACTCAATGGACCTCAGCCAGATTAAAGTTGAATTGAAACCTGCAATAAACAAGGGAAGTTGGCGCCAGGACAATGTAAAGCGTCACACAAGGACACATAGTTAATCTTTGACAATGGAATGGTTTTCTTTCCAGTGACCGACAATCAGTCTCGGACGTGTCCAGTGTGATTTCATTCTCATACCATACACTAGGCACGCTATTATGATCAGTTATAACTTTTTTTACATTAAAAGAATTGTAAATAAATTCTGCAAGTGTTGTTTTTTTCTGTCTGTTAACTCTATTGGACCTCATTTAGAGATGTCAGTGCACAGAACAACATTTTGAACTTCCTCATCAGTGAAACGTATATATAAAACTTCCTCATCAAACTCACCTGACCTGTAACAATTTACGTATATATATATATATTTTGAAGAATTTCATCTCATTAAATTGATCAAAAGTGACATTTATAATGTTACAAAAGGTTTCTGTCCAACTGTCTCCATTGACTTTGTATTGCGTGAGACTGCCTCCTTGTCATTTCTGACTTATAACAAAAAAGGAGAACAATGCCTAAAAGCTGGTATGTGACAAACCGTCCACACCGGCGTGATGAATACGATCCTCAACTGGATGGAACTGGAATAAATACTTTGAATGTTGTGATCCCATCATAATAAAGCAGTTCGCCAGAGGAGAACTGGCCCCCCGACTAAGCCTGGTTCCTCCCAAGGTTTTTTTTCTCCATTTTAACACCTGAAAACCCAGAACTAAGTTTTTATAAGCTATCGAACCATAAATGCCAGCCTTTAAGGAGAGGAAAAAGTGGATACAGACAATAAGAAGCGAAGCATGAGCAGAAAAAATGGGTTAATTTTGGGATCCTGACTTTCAGTATGCTTCAGTAAGCCTTTGTGTGCAGTAAACATTTAGTCACTGGTAAGTCAAATATCCAGATGTCAGTTTTATATATAATATTTTCTGTCGCTGATTACGTTCCCCTCCAGTGGGCGTAGTTCTCAGTGTAATATAACAGGTCACGCTTTGTCTCAATCGCCTGTGTCCACTTTTGTGTCCTTAAATGCTCATTTTTTGGGTTGACAGCTTATAAAAACTATTGGGTTTTTGGTTCTGGGTTTTTTTTTTTAGCTTGTTTGCTGTACACCTTTTCACATAGCAGCTTTTAGGCATTGTTCTGTTTTTTGTTATAAGTCAGAAATGACAAGCAGGAAGCCTCACTCAATGCAAAGTCAATGGAGAGGGTTGGATTGTTTCCCGCACTGTACACTGTATTGTTTCATTTATACAGTGTATACTTTTTTCTTTATTTACCCCGAAAGAAGGGAAGTGAAATGTGACAACATGCCACATAGGTGGGGCACATTGTGACATGACCATATGACTGCTGAAATTTGTATCTGACTTAATTTAAAAAAAAAAATATACATGACAAAGTAAAATATTTTGTCAATAAAAGATTTTTTTTTTTCATATAAAATTATTTTTTTTAGAAATTCAAATTTAAATAATTTTGAGGTTTGACAATGAACACTCTGTAAAACACATCTATACAGCACTGGTCAAAACAATACAGGCAAACAGATGAAGAAATATATTCAGAAAAACACAGAGCCTCCACTCACAGAACACCAGACAAATAGACGAGACAGTACAAATGCTGAACATTTCTTGAAATAAAATTTTCCGTATGTTCAGGTTCTTCCTTTCAGTCTTTATTCACTTTTTTCCATAGTTTATCAACAGAAATTCATAAAACTTTATTATGCCAGTTGTATCGTAACTGTATAGAATAATGTAGTTCTAATAGTGGGGCACATTGTAACGCAGTGTTACAACGAACCCTATCTGCGCAACTGGATTTTAAACCTGTTTAGTGTCTTCTGATAGTTAATGAAGCATTAAAGAACTACCCAAACTGCTAAACAAGAGATTGGAGATTAAAATAATATCAGATTTGTCTAATTTTAAAGGTGCCATAGAATTAAAAATTGAATTTATCTTGGCATAGTTAAATAACAATAGTTCAGTACATGGAAATGACATACAGTGAGTCTCAAACTCCATTGTTTTCTCCTTCTTATATAAATCTCATTTGTTTAAAAGACCTCTGAAGAACAGGCGAATCTCAACATAACACCGACTGTTACATAACAGTCGGGATCATTAATATGTATGACCCAATATTTGCATATGCCAGCTCATGTTCAAGGCATTAGACAAGGTAAAGTCTAGGTAAGTAAGCAAGAACAATAGCGAAAAATGGCAGATGGAGCGATAATAACTGACATAATCCATGATATCATGATATTTTTAGTGATATTTGTAAATTGTCTTTCTAAATGTTTCGTTAGCATGTTGCTAATGTACTGTTAAATGTGGTTAAAGTTACCATCGTTTCTTACTGTATTCACAGAGACAAGAGCCGTCACTATTTTCATTTTTAAATACTTGCAGTCTGTATAATTCATAAACACAACTTCATTCTTTATTAATCTCTCCAACAGTGTGTAATGTTAGCTTTAGCCACGGAGCACATCAAACTCATTCAGAATCAAATGTACACATCCAAATAAATACCATACTTACACAATTAGACATGCTGCATGATGAACACTTTGTAAAGATCCATTTGAGGGTTATATTAGCTGTGTGAACTTTGTAAATGCTGTTTAAGGCAAGCGCGAGCTCCGGGGGCGGAGAGCACGAGAATTTAAAGGGGCCGCAGCCTGAATCGGTGCATATTTAATGATTCCCCAAAATAGGCAGTTAAAAAAATTAATTTAAAAAAATCTATGGGGTATTTTGAGCTGAAACTTCACAGACACATTCAGGGGACACCTTAGACTTATATTACATCTTTTAAAAAGACGTTCTATGGCACCTTTAAATAAAAAATATAGATGAAAAATTAGCTTAAGTAATACATTTACTTTTGTTTTATTGTTAAATAAATGTTCAGTGATATCTTCCAAAAACCTTTGAATTTTGGCGCAATTTTTTCTCTATATATTGTCGATATGGCAACTAGTAAATACGCTAAGATTCTTCATGCTAGGGTGTGTGGAAGTATTTAAATACCATGTTAGTTTGTGCCCGCGCTCCCCTAATATCCAGAGCGTTTGTCCTCAGGGTTCACCCCACACATCAGGATTTCTCATTGTAACTATTCAACATGTTCGAAGTTCTTCCGAGCAGATTCAGTCACTCTTAACACACCTCACACCACGGGAAGATCTGATGAAATAATCTGTAGAACCATCAAGATAATTAGGACATTACCTAGGATTGTCGGAAGGGGAGAAGTCAGCCCAAAATCAGCCTGATTATCTTGTGGTGTGTACCCAGCATTAGTCTCCAGAGCCACCATTTTCCAGAATGGCAACCTACCTGGAGTCTCCAGAAGTGCAAGGTGTCAGAGATTTTTTTTATGGTAAAGAATCCTGAAATATGACCATCATATAACCAAAATTTTCCATCTGTTCCGGAACCCTCCGCAGCATTGCATATGAATGTCTGTCCTAACACAGATGATCAGTTGAGTACAGGGAGCATCCACAATGTGCAGTGCTGGAAGTCTTCATGTACAAAAGTATTTATTACCAAGAATTTAAATCATTCATACTCATTCACAGTGTTTCTAATCTAAATTATTCATCCTCTCTTTTGGAGTTGCAACATTACTCTCATATTTTAAAACTAAAACACATTTAGAAACAAAATATTTTTATTTTCATACAGCAATGATCTACAAGATCTCAGGCCAACATCAGCGGAAAAGTGCATTGATACAATCAAAGCCGAATGAATAGTTTCCCCAAAGCACAAGATAAATAAATCACTATCCACTGACCGACAATGGATCATTATTCATTGTTGTGACTACACTGATAAAAGCAAAGCTCCCTTGTCCTAAAAGAATTAATGATCTAAAAAAGAAAATCAGCTATAAAAGCTCTTGTAGATGGTGGTGTCGTCTGCACACTGGACGTCTCCGGCTCAAACTGGAGATTGACCGTCTCGCTAAAGGCTAGCTGAGCGAGTTAGCCAGCTAACTCTGGTAAACATGCTTACATAAACATGGCTCTACTTTCCAATCGATGACCTTCACTAGGATCATAACGCTTTAATTCACTTCACGCTCAGGAATCCATCAGGTCAAGCTCATTCCACTAGTTACCAGGATAATTGGGCTCAAGTGTTTTAAGGAATAGCGACCAGTTCAGACAGCACCTACAATAAGTAGAATTTTTCAACAGCATTTCGGTTCACATCACTATCATCAGGACTTTTCTGCTAAAGCAGGTTCCCATCTAGTGTAAATATATATATATATATATAAAAAAAAGTTAAGATCGCACTCATCTTCTCTCGTGTATTTACATAATGACGCTCTGAAAGATCAACATCTGACTACCTGCTTTAGTGATCCTTACAACTATATGCATATACATTGATTCCCTCTCTATATACACACACATTCAAGATGTATATATATATATATATATATATATATATATATATATATATATATATATATAATTATTATATATTACATTCTCTCTTTCTCTCTCTCCTCAGAGAGAGAGAGAGAGAGGTGGAGGTTTTAAGGGGACAGACATAAATAGTGGTTCAACAGTATGTGGGAGTTTGTGTGCTTAAGTGTGTTACTGTGAATCCCAGCATTCTCAGCGGAGGGTCTCTGTCCGAATCCAGCGAGCCCTGTGGGAATGCGTGTGTTCACTGTAGTGCGCTCTGGGAGAGCATGAAGGCCAGCTTTGGAGTCGATCAGATGATGGGGGCTGATCTGTCATTGGTGATCGTGGGCCGAAGTTTTACTGTAGCGAATGGATTCCCTCCCCTAAAGACACACAATACCGTTACTCTGGCTGTTCATATGCAACGACAGATTTTAAGAACATTTATACATTTTCTTTAGAAACTGTGAATGGTGCTTTTCTGTGCAAAACAACTGTGCTAAGTTTTTGTTTTTCATGAGACTTTTCCTACTTCATACTTTAGTACAAAAAAAGTGCTAAACTTTCAACAAAAACTGATTTCTTGATGAGTTGATATTTTGTAACAGTGATTCATGATGTCTAAATATAAATTCAAAAGCAAAACGTCCTAAGCCTGTGTAGCTGCTCTCGACTAAATGACACTCAATGGATCACTGTCAAAATGAATTTCATATCGATTCACTAGTTGATCATTCACATTGCAAGCATTGAGGACAGACAACAAACATGATCCATTAATACTCACCCTAGGAAAGGATGCTTTGGCAGCCCGTTTGACAGAGGGACCTACAGGAAACAAAGAGCAGGACACGTCACACATCTGCAGAGTAGACAGCAATCTATAAGCTCGTTGACAAGCAGCCAGGTACCACAGGAGGGTGAATAACCAAAATAAAACCTTTAAGAGCTGTGAATAGGACACAGCAGTCTGAGAAACGGACACTCACACTAGCAGTACTGCAATGAGTATGCAACAATACAAGTTTCAAATAGTAATGTACTTTTTTGACCTCATTATGTTCCATGGTTAATTCAGCAAGTGGCATACAGCTATTTTTTTCTTTGGAAGTTTAAGTAGCATAAAATACGATTCATTGCTTCTGGTTCCTGTAATCACACTGGAAAATACATGGAAAATGAGACAAAGAATCAAATGTCCTGGACAATTCTTTCTTTGTTTGTCATTGAAGAACAAGTAGTTTACAATTAATCCAAAATAATTAACGCTTTTAGCAGAAAGTGCTATGTTCTGACCCTCTAAGGTTTGACACATGAGAGAAGTATTTTGAATTACGTTGTTTAATCACACCGACATAGTGATGCTGACTTGCTTTGACAGTTGCACTTGAAGGAGCTAGGAATTAAGTGGCCTACCTAAACATGTTAATAATTATTAAACAAATCATTTTGACACGGTATATGCTTGGGCTTGGCACAGCAAACTGCAGCATGCATGACAGCATTAGCCCAATAAAGTGTAGCAAATCGATATGTAAAGTCTTATTATTTAGTTTCAGAATTATTAAAACTTCTTCCATCTCCATAAGAAATAGTTTTTTGTAGTAATCCTTTCACGTAGTCCCTCTAGTTTTTTATACTTCTGAAGAATATGGGAAGTCAAAATGAGTCACATATCACATATTCAGTTTCACATATTCAGCGATTCACTCACTTTAGCTCAGTGTTTAAAATTAGGGATGTGTTCATCTATGCCATATCGTGTATCATCTATGGTAATATAATAGTAGGCTACCTGACTGCAAATCTAATATTGATTTTCTGGAACACTAAACTTACATTTTAGACAAAATATTGTCTATTGTCCTTTTTGATTCTGAATGAATCTGAGTTTTTGAACGAATCATTGATTCAATGACCCATCCATACAGACCGTCATTTGCTTCTTTTGTAAATTTTGTAAAATTTATAAAGCATTTTGAATGAATAATTTGAAAGAATTCCTCCAATGACTTACTCGTTAAGACCGTTATTTGCTGCCACCTACTGGTGGACTTCCCTGTTCAATAGGGCTGCACGAGTAATTGTACGATTTGAAAAAACCCATTGAAATCACGCTTAAACGTTTTGTCTTAGTGCAATTATGAAATCGCATAGCTGCAATTATCTTGTCAGTGAATTATGGCTCCAAATGATAATCCATCTGAAAACATCTGAAAGTTTGATCGCTTATAATGTGCATTTGAAAAAACAACACGCGTCAAACATCTTTCTAGACATGAGAAGCATTTATTAACATCTTGTTCAACAAAAAACAACATTTAATAATGTGTTTTACTCCAAACTCACTTCATAACGACAGCTGAGCATCCTTCTGTCAGATGAAGTGGCTTACACAGAATATGGCAGTCCTGTGTTTATTAATCATGTTTAATCAATCAAAATGTTTCAATATTCTGTTTATTCAGCTACAGCGATTGTATAGGATTTCCTGGAATGACATGTGTTATCTACTTCTGCAGCAGGGAATATTTGGAGTTTCTGCGTAAGAGCGCCCTCTGGCTTTCAGATGGAGAAGCATTTACTACTGATCACAGAGCCGTATAGCTCTGACAAGCTGCGCATAAAATAATCGCAGCCTTTGCCAAATCGCGTGCGATAAATCGTGCAGCCCTACTGTTCAACTTACGGAATGAATGCAGCACCAGTACCTTTTTTTCCGTAAACAGAATAGGGAAGGCGTAGGACATACAGCGTAAGTGTGGTTTTGGCAGAACCACTTGGAAAAGGTGATCATTTGTTTATATAAAACTTTTTTTTTTTTTTGAAAATGACCGATCGTTTCTCTAGATAAGACCCTTATTCCTCGTCTGGTATCGTTTAAAGCCCTTTAAAGCTGCACTGAAACTGTAAATTTGACCGTCAACCGTTTGGAGGCCAGTGAAGTCCACTATAAGGAGAAAAAACCTGGAATGATTTCATAAAAAACCTTCATTTCTTTTCAACTGAAGAAAGAAAGACATGAACATCTTGGATCACATGGGGATGAGTAAATTATCAGGAAAATTTTATTTGAAAGTGAACTAATCCTTTAAGTAGTTTATTTATATATTATATGAATACGCTATAAAATAAATTAAGATGAATATAAACAGTGTGCTTTCCAAATGCCGTCAAAAATATATTATGAATTTAAAAAAAATTAAAACAAACTATATGTTTTTAAAAACGTCTGGAATATATTACTTTAGGCATTGAATCTGTGATCCTAGTCTTTTATTCCCGTCATAATGAATTTTGAATGATCTCTGAAAAAGATTGGGAACCCTGGCTGTGCGCTTTGGTTATACATAGCACATTTTGGCAAATGTAGAACATTTATGTATCCCACACATACAGAATTTTATCATAATGTGCAGTATACATCCAATATACTGCAGAAATAGTCTAAAAAGTATGGTAGTGCGCTACTCCCAGCATTAGTAAAACACAGTCTGATTATATGATGAGAAGCTTCCTTCAATCAGTCTGAAACATCAATAAAAGAAACATCAGAGCTGCTTTAGAAAGTGCAGAAGGTCAGGCATTCCTCTGCATCCAGAAGTCATTCAGGTTTGATGTCTAACAGGAAGAGCTGAGCACACAAGGTCTGGAATCTAGTCCTGCTGGAAACACGAGTACTTTAAAGCCGTGTGACCATTGTGACGGGTATTAAAGAAGACACGATCTGATTACTGTCATCGGGTATGTGTGCAGAAAACTGAAAGTGTCAAAGCTGCAAAAAGCGAGTCTTTCATAGGCTGTAAATGATGTCTAGCATTTTGTGTGCAAATTTATTTCTCAGCCGCTGTCACATACATATGCAAACACATGCATAAGAGGTAGTATCAATAAACAAAACAAAACTCAGAATATCACAAGATGCAAATTTAAAAGCATACAGATTAAAACATTGCAGTTCTGGGTGGGTGTTGTCTGACTGAAGTCAAAAGAGTCCACCCACAGATTGGATCTCACCATCCTCTGGTCAGCCATCCGTTTCTTTAATACATAGTAAACTTAACAAAAGCCTCTTTCTATTAAATCTATTTGGAATCTTGAATTATTTGAATTTAGCTGTCGACTGGATGAATGTGTCGTCTAATCTCATTTTAACTTCCAAAAACTTGTCTTATCCATTTCAAAGTCATCCACAGAGGTTCAAAATGAAACTTATAACTGCCATATCTGTAACACTGTATCATCAGGTATTCTTCACATATTTAGGGAGTGCCCAACTGTTGTCAACCTATGGAATTACGTAAACATTGTTTTGTCCCCCTTACTACCAATTGATTACATGTCTAGTCCAGGATTATGTCTTCTCAATGATAATTCTGACTCCTTTATAAGCAGTGGTGTAGTCCTAAAAAAGAAGTGGTGTACTATTATAACATGACAATAGATTATGGACTTTTGACACAAAACAATACAAGTGGGTATACGCAAATCCTGATCCTTGGAAGTCGTAACATATGCAAAATAATAATATGTAATAATATGCAAACAGCCCTGAGCAAAATGTAAGTATATGGAGTATACGTGCATATGGCCTCATCTACACAACTATTTTATAAGTTCATCACAAAAGAGAATAAACTTATTTTTGTATTTTTTTTTTTTTCATTTTACAGTGAAATTTTACAATAGTAGTGTTGCTTATTTTGTTTATTATTTTATTTAGTAATATGAATAATAATAATAATAATAATAATTATAAATAACAGTGTCCTCCACAAATATTGGCACCTTTAGTAAATATGAGCAAAGGCGGCTGTGAAAATAAATCTGCATTGTTTATCTTTCAAAAAAAAAAAAAAAAAAATCACTTTCATTTAAGTAAAACAATTGAAAATGGGTGGAAAAGCTCATTATGAAATGTTTTTCTCTAGTTCATGTTGGCCACAATTATTGGCACCCAATTATTGCAATGTTTTTTTCCCCAGATAACACCTCTGAGTCTTCTTCTATAACGCCTGATGAGTTTGGAGAACACCTGACAAGAGATCAGAGACCATTCCTTCATGCAGAATCTCTCCAAATCCTTCAGATTCCCAGATCCATGATGGTGCTGCTTCTCTTCAGTTCACTCCACTCATTTTCTTTAGGGTTCAGGTCAGGGAACTGGGACAACCATGGCAGAAGCTTCATTTTGTGCTGGTTTTGATGTTTGTTTTGTATCATTGTCCTGATGGATGATCCAACCACAGCCCATTATTGGATTTCTAGCAGAAGCTAGAAGCTGTTGGTATTTGATATAATCCATGATACCATGTATCTGAACAAGATGTGCAGGACCTCCAGCAGAAAAATAGGCCCACAGCATTAAAGATCCAGCAGTATATTGAACCGTGGGCATGGGGTACTTTTTATCCATGTGTGCACCAAATCCATCTGGTGGGTTTGCTGCCAAAAAGCTCTTGTTTTAGTTTCATCTGACCGTAGAATCCGGTCCCGTTTGAAGTTCCAGTCTTGTCTGACAACTGAATATGCTGGAGATTGTTTCTGGATGAGAGCAGAGGATTTTTCTTCAAACCCTCCCGAACAACTTGTGGGGATGTAGGTGCTGTTTGATCATTTTTTTAGGCTTTCTGAGACTCAAGACTCCACTAATCTCCACAAATCTCCAGCTGTGATCCTTGGAGAGTCTTTGTCCACTCAAACTTTCCTCCTCACTTCACATTAGGATGATTTAGACACACGTCCTCTTCCAGGCAGATTTGTAACATCTTTAGTTGATTGAAACTTCTTAATTATTGCCCTGATGGTGGAAATGGGGATTTTCAATGTGTTAGCTTTTTTCTTACCCATACCCATTTTCTATTTTGTGAAGCTCAACGATCTTTTGCTGCACATCAGAACTATATTCTTTGGTTTTACTCATTGTGATGAATGATTAAGGGAATTTGGCCTCTGTGTTTACACATATTTGTACTCCTGTGGAACAGGAAGTCATGGCTGGACAATTTCATGCTCCTAGTCACCCTGGTGTGCTAAAAAATGTAAATGGGAATATACTTCAGAGATATTTTACTCAGAAGAATTTCTAGGGGTGCCAATAATTGTGGCCAACATGTATTGGAGAAAAACATTTATTTCATAATGAGCCTTTTCCCCCACTTTCAATTCTTTTCCTTCAATGAAAGGTTAGATTTTTGTGAATTTTTTGAATGAAAGATCAAAAAGATAAACAATGCAGATTTTTTTTCACAGCTGCTTTTGCTCATAATTACTAAGGGTACCAATATTTGTGGAGGGCACTGTATGTATGTATGTATGTATGTATGTATATTATATACACACACACACACATATATATATATATATTAATTATATTATATATAAAAAAATAATTAAGACAGCCAAACATTTTAATATAAGCAATTTAAAAAAAACAATACAAAAGTTTTATTTTACAGTTATACTGTCAAATAAACTTATTTTTGTATTATGTTTTATTAAATACTCTATTTTTCATATTACAGAAATATTACAATAGTAGTGGTCCTTATTTTGTAATATTTCTGTAAAATGAAAAATAGATTAGTAAATAATAAATAAATAATAATAATTATTATTATTATTAATACTACTATTAAGCAGCTCTAAGAAGAAGCACAGCAAATCTGGAACTTTAAAAAAAATGTTTTGTTTTAAATAAACTCACAATTAAATGGTTTCCGATTGAAAATGAAATAATTAAGACAGCCATAAATATTTAAAAATAATTTTTTATTAAATACTCTATTTTTATTTTACAGTAAAATATCACAATAGTAGTGTTCCCTATTTTGTATAATATTTTTATTTAGTAATAATAATGATAATATTCATTATTATTATTAAGGTTATATTAATATATAAATTAAGCAGCCTGACAATCAGCAAAGCAAATATGGAGCTTTAAAAAATAAATAAATAAATAAATAAATAATTTTAAATTGCCATTTTTTTTCTCAGAAAAGTCTTAAAAAGATTTCACACAGCTTTAACTTCAGTCTCTCCTTTGTTGTCTGTGGGATATTTTGCTCATTTTATTGTTCTCCAGATGAAAATCTCAAGCCTGATCAACACATCTCTGACAAGCCACACAATGTGAGGCATCATTCATGTTCGTAGCTCAAACAGCGCAAGATTAATTTAAGTGGCTTGCTGAAATGCATAACCTTAAGTATGAGTAACGGCAATACTTGTGCTATAGTGATAATAGTGAGGACTGAAATCTGAGTCTCCAGCAGAGGGCAGCTGAGAACCGCAGTAACTGTACACAGGGAAGAGATGCCTCTTGATTCACTTAGTGGTTATTTTGGCACCATATTAGTCCACTGCTATCATCCAGCTGTGCATATTAACTCCAGATATCAGCAAGATCTCATCTCTGACATCAACATTGGCATATAAATGGCCTTAATCTGGTTAGATGCTACTTTTTTATACAGTAAGGCTTTCTGATGTCAGTGTCACAGTCTCTTTCATGGCTACAGTGTCACTATTTGCATTCTTTTGAGATTCACATCTATTGTCAGTCTTGCATCAGTCTCTGCTGTCTTCTTTTTCTCTTTCACACACAGAAAACCAGGTAGGGAGCATTTTTCACACAATGCCTTCAACTGTGAGGGTTTGAGACGCGTCCTCGCCCACCTCTGACCTGCACCGATAAAACACTTTGTGTGTGGAAAAATACAGCCTCAGCTTCACTTCAACAGGAAGATCTCCTTTCCTGTTTGACATCTACTAATACAGGGAGCTTTTACGAAGAGTGTCCGTGTTTACCCCGGCTTTCCGGGGCGGAGAGATGAGCTTGGCTTGAGTAATTGCATGGCACGAGTCCCTCGTTCGCCACAGCGATGAGCCAACCCTCAGCAGGGAGGACAGGTGCCGAACAACAGGGCTTCACACCTACGGATCTGGCTCCGGCACGTCTATTGTGTGTACAATATCAGGAGGTGAGCCGCAGGCGCTGGTGCCGACGGGGTAAATGAATGGGTGGATCTGCGAGCGCTTTGGAACCCTGGAGCGGGTTTCAGGTTGAAGTCCGTGTGGAATTCCATCGGAAAGGTTGAGCCGTGGCCCGGATGCGTGTGTGTGACGGGAGGCCGGGGCTCACTGGAGGATTTGGTGAGCGATGAATATTTCACCGCGTCCAGAGAGAGGAGTATCCACTTTCACAGCCCGGCCATTGACACCCGCACCCCACAAATATCACAAATCAGGGCTTCCTCCAAACAAATAACGCTTCACAGCTAGGTGACTCTTTCAGAGTCATTAGACCTCATTAAATGAGCACCTGGAATGAGATCATGTGTCTCATCAGACCAGCCCTACCACTAAAATTAGCATGAGTATAATACAATAGACGTGGACCGTGACATTACGTAGTTCTGGTATTGCGTTGCTTGATGACAACAGGCTGCTCGATGAAACCGCTGTGGGCGCAACACAACACAGGGTCTTCTGGGAATAGGCAAAATACCATCATTTACATGCATTGGTTGGAATGTGTCCCAGCCCACAGTTCTGCCTCATGTGTTTGCATGCATGCAAATAACACGGGCTACCATGTTTTAGGATATCTTGACATGTTAAAACCCCCATACATTAGCTGCATATTGAAAAGATGTGATTTTGTATTTAATAATAATTAAGTAATTAATAGGGCTGTCATGATTCCTTGATCCTTCCTTTAAAAAATACTCGATTGCAATTTATCCAGGTCGAGTAACTGGCAAAATACAGGAAGAGGTGCATTCCACGGACAAGAATCCATTAAACTGTTTTCTTAAAGGGGAGGTTCACCCAAAAAATAAATAAATAAATAAATTCTGTCATTAATTACTCACCCTCGTGTCGTTTCACACCCGTAAGACCTTCGTTCATCTTCAGAACACAAATTAAGATATTTTTGATAAAATCCGATGGCTCAGTGAGGCCTCCATTGACAGCAAGATAATTAACACTTTCAATACCCAGAAAGCTACTGAAGATGTATTTAAAACAGTTCATGTGACTACATTGGTTCAACCTTAATGTTATGAAGCGACCAGAATACTTTTTGCGCACCAAAAAAACAAAATAACGACTTTATTCAACAATATCTAGTGATGGGCGATTTCAAAACACTGCTTCTTGAAGCTTCAAATATTTATGAATCATTAGTTTCGAATCAGTGGTTTAGAGCACATATCAAACTGCCAAAAATCACATGATTTCAGTAAATGAGGCTTTGTTGTGTCACAAGTGTTTCAAAATTTCAATGGTTCACCACTGGTTCGAAACAAATGATTCGTAAAGCTTCGAAGCTTCATGAAGCAGTGTTTTGAAATCGCACATCACTAGATATTGTTGAATAAAGTCGTTATTTAGTTTTTTTTGGTGCACAAAAAGTATTCTCGTCACTTCATAACATTAAGGTTGAACCACTAACTGTCTTTAGTAGCTTTCTGGGCATTGAAAGTGTTAACTGTCTTGCTGTCAATGCAGGCCTCACTGAGCCATTGGATTTTATCAAAAATATCTTAATTTGTGTTCTGAAGATGAACAAAGGTCTTACGGGTGTGAAACAACATGAGGGTGAGTAATTAATGACTCACTTTTTGGGAGAACTAACCCTTTAGGCTGCATGATGTATTAAACCATTTAAAAACCATACAATAGCATAGTGCTATTATGAATTCACAAAGGCAGCAATTCAATTAAATAAAAATATGCCCTGCGGGTTTAATATGCGTTTTAATTATTTTTAATTATACATGCATACAGGTTACATGCGTCTAAGAGCAGCTCCATTCACAGTAAATGCTTCTCCACACAAACTGTTATCATTTACATGCGTTGAGCGTCTCAAACTCCATCTCTGCATATGCTGTGAGTTTGTGTTGCTTGTAACGTTCATCTGGGAACACAATGTGTGCCATTTCACAAGATTTGTAAGGTAAATCATTTATAAAACTACCCCAAACACAGGAGAATACATCAATATGTTTCTAAATATGCAAACTGTTCATCGTGATTTCAAAACGAAAGTTGAAACCCTCGCTGAGTTTGTGCATGTTTTGATGTCCACATGTTCTTTTTCAAGAAATTGCAGTGTCTGTAGCATTTCTATTGCAAAGAAGTTTCCAAATATTAAAGATTTAAGTGAACATTTGAATTAAATGTCAAAATTAATCAAGGATTTGATCTGCTGTTTAGTGTAAAATGAATAATGAATATAGAAAAGCATAGCAGGTTTTCTAGGATTAATCAATGCAAATAATTATTTAACAAATATAAAATAGAATGTTTTACTGGAACAATTTTGGTAATTCTCACTTTGTTCTTCACTAATCTCAGTTTTTATTAGCACACCTCACATCCTAGCCAATAAATAAATAAATCAATTCCTAAACATACACAAGTAAAATAATCTGCCAATGGGGTAAGTAAAATAATCTTATTTTAAACCGAAAACAAGATTATTTGGCTTTCCCCATTGGCAGATTATTTTGTTTGTTTTAAGGAAAAACTCACTTAATTTTGACTTATTTTTTTCTGAAAACGAGACAATTTTACCTGTCTAGAAAATGCTTCTTGATTTAAGAATTTTTAAATATTTGGACTAGAAACAATATTAAAAAAAACTAAGAAAGAAAAGCATTTTTTGCAGTGTGAGTACTATATTTCGGAAAGGAAATTCTACAAAGTCCCTAAAGGCACATGGAAAATAATATAAGATGGGAGGAAAAAATATATTTCAATGCTTTTGCATTATCTCCCAATTATATAGTTGGGTAATTATATTGATTGTTAGTATTCGTGAGGGAGCCGCCATCAATGCGGGGTATTGCTATCGCTTTTGAACGCACGCTTACTTTTTACTTTTGTTGTCCAATTCATGATCACGCATACTTTGTGTATAGGGAGCAGTGGTAATAATATTTGTCATATTTGTGGTACTAATATTTGATATTTGTCAATGACACTCAGGATGTGTTGCACACCAAATCCTCCGACAGCATCCTGTCGGTCAACATGTGATAAGTGATGTACTGTAATGTAACGGACTACTGTGCCAGGCCTAAACATGTCCCTTTAGGGGCTCCGTAGAATGAGTTACTCACTTTCCGTGCCTTTTCGAATTTGGATTTAGGATACAAGATACAAGATTTGTATTACAGATCTCGTTTTCTACAGTGTTTTAGTGAAAGTATCAATCTATTTAGCTGTTTATTTCACTGTTTTTGCTACTGTTGTTAAAATAACCACGTCATCTGCAGCTCTCGTAGTGCTATATGTCTTCAGCAGGAGAGAGAAGCAACGCACACAGATTAAATGAAGCATGTTTGGCTCTAGATAAAAATATTAGAGGATATAGTGAAAGATCAAGAACCAAGCCAGGGTCCGGAACCGGACTGCTATTTGAGGACCCCTGTTATAATATCATACTCTGGTAGAAATGTGCAAAATATGTTACTTCCAGGGCAGACCTCTTCAGTGATTAAAATGGGAGTGATTTCATATCGATTCTCAGGTAGTAAATCAACATAGTGAAGCAATATGGTGCATTAACATTGAGTTGATCAGCTATTTTACAACAAATTCAAAATGTGTCCAATCTTTTTATCATGCTGTTTTGAGCCTCTGGTTTAAACTTCAAGTGCTTTATAATGTGAAGCTGGTTTTGCTTGTGTCAGACATACAATTTATTTATTATGAATAATGTACTGTTTCCAGTGTACTTTAGTGTAGTTTAATTTTTGAGCCACTATGTGGTGCTATTCTATGTTTTTGATAGTAACCTCTGACCTTAATAGCAGCCATCTTGTTTTACTCAGTTGATGCTGATAGTCACACGGTTAAAGCAGCTATTTTCAATCCTTTCATCATCTTTGCAATCGTTTAAAGAAGCTTTGTCTGTAAGTATTACAAGTGCTTACAAGAACGTTATCATCATCTTATATTGTTATTGGTGATGTTATTCAGGACAAATTTCATATTTAGAGAGATTATTTTCAGTACAGTGTTACATGCATCTGCTTTATTAATGTGTATAGTATATGCAGTTATCCCTTATTTGAACTGTTAAATTTCTTTAATGCACGTTCTTTAGAAACTTATTTTTTCATTTTTTATGTATTTCAGTTTTACTCTGTTCCACATATTTGAAGTGGTGGTCATAATAAATCCATGCTTTAATTCAACGTCCCTGTGGAAGGAGTTATCTATCTGCCTAGTTAAGAAGGGGAACTCTTTTACGAGGGCAGAATAGTAAAAAGACAATTAACATTGATTGCTGCATCAGTGAATAGGATTTCAAGTTCTGCTTTCACTTCAGAATGTCTTCGAAAGAGAAACATAGTCTGAAAACCAGATCAGTGTGTTCGCGATCATCAAGACGCTCAAGCAAGTCAGCAGCAAGTGTAGCCGCATTGGAGGCTCGCGCAAAGGCAGAAGCAGCACTGACTAGAGCCACGTACGCGCAAAAGGAGATAGAGGTGAGAGTGAAACAAGCTCAAGTACAAGCACAGCTTAAAGTAGAGGAGACTCGTTTGGAGGCTACACTGAATGCACTCCACCAACAAAGAGAAGCAGAAGCTGCTGCAGCTGAAGCATCAGTGTTTGAGGCAGCTGCAGAAATAGGGGACACTGAACGGCTGTCTGAAGGCAAAGAGTGTCATTCTTCAAATGATTCATTGAAAAGGACTGAGAAATATGTAGAAGATCAGCATAAATATAAAGAGGTACAGATACCAATGCTTGCAGAAACCAATGAAGACAAGCCATTAGCTCCATACTGTGTTGATCTGCCACAGCCTGAACCTTTCGTGCAGAGTAGCCCTTTTCAGGACTTGCCAGAGAGACAGCCTCCAACTCGTGACCTTGCACACACTGTAACACCCCTCAGCTCCCACACCATGCAGATTCATGCTGAATCCTACAAACATGCAGGTGGGAACACATCACAGTTTAATTCTGCATTACATGATGCATCGTCTCCTAGACACAACATTAAATTGACAAGCTGCTCACCCTCTCATCACAAGGAGTCTCATACTGCTCGCTCAGATGTGTTTGAGCTTGCAAAGTTCCTGGCTCGCCGTGATCTTCTGACAGGTGGACTTTCAAGATTTAATGATAAGCCGGAGAACTATTGGGCCTGGAAGTCCAGCTTTTGCAATGCTATTGAGGGACTTGATCTTAAGCCTAGTGAAGAACTAGACTTACTTATACAATGGCTTGGCCCAGATTCTACTGAACAAGCAAGGCGCATCAGATCAGTCCACATCAATCATCCAGACATTGGCCTCGGCATGGTCTGGTCACGGCTGGAGGAATGCTATGGCTCTGCCGAAGCCATTGAGGCAGCTCTCTTTAACAAACTTGAACGTTTCCCAAAGCTGTCTAACAAAGACCCTCTACGTCTCAGAGAGCTAGGAGACCTACTTCTTGAGTTGCGGGCAGCCAAAACTGAAGGCTATCTACCTGGCTTGACCTTCCTGGATACTGCACGAGGCATCAGCTCCATTCTAGAGAAACTCCCATACAGTCTACAAGAGAAATGGATGTTGCAGGGAACTCGTTACAAGCATGAGTATGGTGTCAGCTTCCCCCTTTTCATTCTTTTGCGATTTCATTTGTTGTGAGGCCCGCATGAGAAATGATCACAGCTTTAACATGAGTATGCATAATGCTACATCATTTAAAGGAGATAGATTTTCAACAAAGGCAATCAGAACTACCATCACCGTTCACAAAACAGAAATAGACAATGCCACACAAAGGGATGAATCTAACAAGGCAAGTGACAACCTCAACAGACAATGTCCAATCCATAAAAAGCCACATCCCCTTAGAAAGTGTAGAGGTTTCAGGGAAAAGACTTTGCAGGAACGCAAAGCTTACCTCAGAGAGAACTCGATATGTTTTAGATGCTGCTCCTCAACTACACACCAGGCAAAAGACTGTAAGGCAATAATCCAGTGCTCTGAATGCGACAGCAACAAGCATATAGCCGCACTTCACAATGGCCCAGCCCCCTGGTCAAAAAAGGAGGATACCAATCCCTCTACAAACTATGGCGGGGAGCAAGAAGAGCCTCCTTTCCCCAGTCGCCACATCCACCTGCACACAAGTATGTGGAGATCATAGCAGCGGAAAATCCTGCTCAAAGATCTGCCTGGTAAATGTGTATCCAAAAGGTGAGCCTCAGAACAAACAAAAGGTTTATGCAATCATAGATGATCAGAGTAATAGATCTCTGGCAAGATCTGCCTTCTTCGAGATGTTTAATGTTGCAGACAATACAGCACCTTACACACTTAGGACGTGTGCAGGCATCACAGAAGCTGAAGGGCGTAGAGCTGAAGGTTTTATGGTGGAGTCTTTGATGAACAGACACGCCTTGCTCTTCCATCACTTATTGAATGCAACCTCATCCCAAACAACAGAGCAGAGATTCCTACTCCAGAGGCTGCAAAATACCACAACCACTTAAAATCAGTAGCCTCCAAGATTCCATGTCTAGATCCAAAGGCCAAAATTTTGCTTCTTCTCGGAAGAGACCTCATTCAGGCACACAAGGTGCTGGAGCAATGCAACGGACCACAATATGCTCCCTTTGCACAGAGGTTGGCCCTTGGGTGGGTGATAGTTGGAGATGTATGCCTTAACGGAGCTCACAAGCCTTCATCAGTTGATGTTTTCAAAACTCATATTTTAGGAAATGGGCGCCCCAGCTACATGAGTCCATGTCCAAACAGTATGCATGTAAAGGACTTTTTCAATCTTCACAATGAGCCACAGAAATCCTCCACTCTGAACCCTAAACAGAGCAGTTTGCTGATGCATAATGAATGTCCGATAGGAGAGTCAGTTTTCTGCCACACAAAGTATGACGATAAACCAGCTCCCTCTATGGATGATCTTGCCTTCCTGAAGATTATGGAAAGAGAATTCCATCAGGATGAGTCAAATAGCTGGGTTGCCCCACTTCCGTTCCGTAGCCCACGGCAACGCCTTCCAAATAACAAGGTTCAAGCCAACAACCGGCTCACGTTACTGACTCGCAAACTAAAAACACACCCCCGAAGAAAAGGAACACTTTGTGGATTTTATGCGTAAGATATTTGAGAATAAGCATGCAGAGTTGGCACCACAATTGCAGAATAATGAAGAGTGCTGGTATCTGCCAATGTTCGGGGTGTACCATCCAAAGAAGCCCGGCCAGATAAGGGTGGTATTCGATTCTAGTGCTCGACATCAAGGTGTATCATTAAATGATGTTCTCCTTACTGGCCCTAACGCAAACAATAGCCTCTTGGGGGTTCTGCTGCGGTTCAGGAAGGAACGTGTGGCAGTGATGGCAGATATCCAGCAAATGTTCCATTCCTTTGTGGTCGCAAAAGAGCATCGGAACTTTCTGCGCTTCCTTTGGTATGACAACAATGACTTAGACAACAAGGTGCTGGAGTACCAGATGCGAGTGCATGTATTTGGTAATAGTCCGTCTCCAGCAGTTGCCATATATGGGCTCAGGAGGGCTGCCCTCGCAGGTGAAAAGGACTATGGATCCGAGGCAAGGCACTTTGTGGAAAGGAATTTTTATGTGGATGATGGCCTTATCTCTCTCTCCACAGAAGAGGAAGCCATCAAGCTGCTCAAGGCCACTCAGGAAATGCTGGCTCTGTCTAATCTACATCTTCACAAGATTGCCTCCAATAAAGTGGAAGTTATGAAATCATTTCCTGCAGAAGATCTTGCAAAGGAGTTAAGGAATCTAGATCTGAGCACTGGCCTCCCACCAGTTCAGAGAAGTTTGGGGGTGAGTTGGGACATGTCTGAAGACATGTTCATCTTCCAGGTTGCAGACCAGTTGAGACCTTACACCAGACGTGGGGTTCTGTCAACGATCAACAGTTTGTTTGACCCACTTGGCTTTGCTGCACCTGTCGTAATTCAGGGCAGACTCCTGCTCAGAGCGCTAACCACAGAGTCTTGTGACTGGGACACACCTCTACCAGACGAGAAATTTAAGGAATGGAAGGTTTGGAGAGAGTCATTAAAAGAGCTTGAGCATGTCAAGATTCCCCGCACGTATGCTACAATCTCTCTCTGTCAAGCACAAAGAAAAGAGATGTGCGTCTTCTGTGATGCATCCACAAATGCTATTGCAGCTGTCGCTTACAGCAGGGTTACCAATGCAAGTGGTAATGTAGAAGTTGGTTTTATGTTTGGCAAGGCTAAACTAGCCCCCGCCCTGAGATCTCTGTCCCCAGACTTGAGCTGTGCGCAGCTGTTCTGGCTGTAGAAATAGCTGAAACAATTGAAGATGAGATCGACACCAAACTGGATGCTGTGACTTTTTATTCTGACAGTAAGGTTGTCCTAGGCTACATCTGTAATGAATCCAGGAAGTTTTATGTGTATGTTAACAACAGGGTGCAAAGGATACGGCAATCTACATGCCCTGAGCAGTGGAAATACGTACCTACCGATCAAAACCCTGCCGACCAAGCCACAAGATCAGTTTTGGCAGCTGACCTTCCCCATAGTATGTGGTTGACTGGTCCAAAATTCTTGTTTACGACGACATCACCTGAAACTGACACTAGTCTCTTCAGCATGATAGACCCAGAAGAAGACATTGAAGTACGTCCCCAAGTCACTTCTTGTGCTACACATACTTCAAGTAAGGAGTTGGACACCAAACGATTTGAAAGATTCTCAAGCTGGCGATCGCTAACTCGTGCAATAGCAAGACTTGTGCACATAACCCATTCCTTTAAGCAGGATAGCGGCAAGAGCACTTGCAGGGGGTGGCATATATGCGTTAAGCCCTGCTCAGTCCAAGATCTGGAAAAGGCCAAGTCCATTCTTATCCACAGTGTACAAGCAGAAGCCTTCTCAGAGGAGCTGAAATGCCTTCAAGTAGGCACTGTGATTTCCAAACAAAGTCCTCTCTTCAATCTATCCCCCTACATTGATAAATCTGGCTTACTCAGGGTTGGTGGACGCCTTTCACAAGCAAACCTTGGGAGGGACGAACAGTGTCCTCTTATTCTCCCTGGTCATTGTCACATCACATCTCTACTCATTCAACATTATCACAAACAAGTTGCACATCAGGGGCGCATCTTCACTGAGGGTGCATTGAGAGAGGCTGGTTTTTGGATTATAGGTGGTAAGAGACGCATCAGTAGTGTGATCTTTCAATGTTTACAGTGTCGCAGACTGCGGGGAAAGATTTTGACTCAGAAGATGTCTGACCTACCTCCTGAAAGGCTCAGTATGGACCCTCCATTCTCCTATGTAGGGTTAGATGTTTTCGGGCCTTGGATGGTCACCTCACGTCGAACCAGAGGAGGACAAGCAAACTCAAAACGCTGGGCAGTGCTGTTCACATGTATGAGCACTAGGGCCATACATATTGAAGTCATAGAGTCAATGGATAGCTCCAGCTTTATAAATGCTCTCCGCAGATTCTTTGCTGTTCGAGGTCCAGCAAAACAGTTGCGGTCGGACTGTGGCACCAACTTTGTTGGAGCATGCAAGGAGTTGAAGATGGAGTCAGTCACAGAAGACAGAAGGGTACAAGAGTATCTGAGTGACAGTGGATGCTCTTGGGTGTTCAACCCTCCTCACTCATCTCACATGGGTGGGAGTTGGGAACGTATGATCGGGGTTTCAAGACGGATCCTTGAATCTATGCTACAAAAACTTGGACCTTCAAAATTATCCCATGAGGTTTTGACCACCTTCATGGCTGAGGTCACAGCTATAGTCAATGCTCGTCCCCTGGTACCTGTTTCTACAGATCCAGACGCTCCTTTCATTCTGACTCCAGCAACTTTACTCACTCAAAAGACTTCCGCAGTTCCTCCTCCACCAGGAGAATTTGGTGAAAGGGACCTCTTCATTCGTCAGTGGAGGCAAGTCCAAAGCTTGGCCAATACATTCTGGAATCGCTGGAGAAAGGAATATCTCGCAACCTTGCAAAACCGTAAAAAATGGCAGAATGAGAGCTCCAATCTCCAAGTAGGAGATGTTGTGCTACTGAAAAACATTCAAGCGAAAAGGAACGACTGGCCAATGGGAATCGTGTTAGAGACATTTCCCGGGAGAGATGGGAAAGTAAGGAAAGTTGAGGTCAAAGTAGTCAAAGATGGATCGTCTAAGGTGTTCCTGCGACCTATATCGGACGTCGTTTTACTGCTGTCTGCTGGGACTGAATAGATAAATGTTATTATGCTTAATGATGGCATCTTACCAGATACCAGACGGGGAGTGTACTGTTTCCAGTGTACTTTAGTGTAGTTTAATTTTTGAGCCACTAGGTGGTGCTATTCTATGTTTTTGATAATAACCTCTGACCTTAATAGCAGCCATCTTGTTTTACTCAGTTGATGCTGATAGTCACACGGTTAAAGCAGCTATTTTCAATCCTTTCATCATCTTTGCAATCGTTTAAAGAAGCTTTGTCTGTAAGTATTACAAGTGCTTACAAGAACGTTATCATCATCTTATATTGTTATTGGTGATGTTATTCAGGACAAATTTCATATTTAGAGAGATTATTTTCAGTACAGTGTTACATGCATCTGCTTTATTAATGTGTATAGTATATGCAGTTATCCCTTATTTGAACTGTTAAATTTCTTTAATGCACGTTCTTTAGAAACTTATTTTTTCATTTTTTATGTATTTCAGTTTTACTCTGTTCCACATATTTGAAGTGGTGGTCATAATAAATCCATGCTTTAATTCAACGTCCCTGTGGAAGGAGTTATCTATCTGCCTAGTTAAGAAGGGGAACTCTTTTACGAGGGCAGAATAAATAATCTTATCTTAGCCTTTAAGTTAGAAAAAAAGATCTCTCTCATTTCTTCAATATTTAATTAAATTATTTAGTATTTCAATTATTAATAAATGTACTGTATATATTACATAACATAACCACGTAGATGTTACTACATGCTTATGTAATAAATACATTAGGGGTTGAATTTCCATCAAAAATATGTGAATTGCATTACTCATACTGTCCTATCTCCCACTCCTATTACAATTTGTAATTTGATCCGTCAGCTACTTCTGATCAACAACGACTCAGTCTCATGAGGTTGAACAGTGTGCGCTTATAAGGGAATCCTATTTAGCTTTTTAGGCAGAAATCAAACATGCTAAAATAAACGGTGAGATTTGGTGAGTTTGAAAGGGTAGATTTTGTTTAATTCACTGTTGTCACTAAGGTGACACTCGTCTATGTGAGCAGTTTGGATTTAGCTTTTCTCCACCGGAAATCCTCTTTAAAGTGATCCTGATCCTCTGATCCACTCAGACAACAAGGACTGCGACTGTATACACGTCACGGCACGGCCTAGATGCTGACTCAGACACATTTATACCCACACTATACCTGAGAAGACTTCACATGAGCTTCAGTTGTTCTGGGCTAAATTAAATAAACACAGCCTATCCTATATCTAACAGCATTTGCAGCTTAAATAGACTTGTACTTTTTGATGCTTGCCAATGGAAAACTCAAAAACTATGATGCCAGGGTGTTGCTGTGTGTCCTGGGAGGTTATTTACTCCTCTATGATACAATTTAATGTAAGTAAATTGAATCACCTGTGAGATGACAATCATAAGTCAAACAAAGATCAGCCATATCTGAACAGACTAAAGTGATGAGAATACAGCCCAAGCAGCATCAGTATGCGTTAAGGGGGGAGAGATGAGGAGGAAGATGAAGAAGACTGACCGAGTTCTCAGTGTATGGGGTGTAGGTCTGCGTCAGACTCTTGGTGGAGTTTCTCCTGATGGGCGAATCGCTGTAGTCCGCTGGAGGCAGAACCATCATGTTGTCCTCTGGTTCCTGATGCATGAGGTTGGCCACGCTCTTACTGCGCATCGAAGGGTTTCCAACAAAACTACAACACACAATCACATCACCATCAGAACACTGATCTCATGCTTTCTTTATTCTGCATTTATTACTCTTACAAATAACATATAGAGCGTATGCATGTGCCGTCACCGTCGGCCGGAGTGACTGAAAAGCGAGTGGCAAAAAGACTGAGCGGCAGCACTGGTTTCCATTGTGAATGCTGCGAAAAACACACAAAACACATTCAACACGGGAAAGAGCTTTGCGATTGAGTGTACAAACAGATTTGACAAGAAATCAGAGGTATATTTTTACCACCTGCTGAAAGCTACAGAAAAAAGAAGTAAATCGATTGCTGCAATTCACAGAAACAACTGGACTCCAGGCAGCGAAACCTGGATTTACAGTTAGTATTGTGTGTAAGAAAAGCATTCCTGAAGCCGAATACTATGAATACTATACTATACTTTCGGAAAGGCAATTCTATGCAGCCCCTAAAGGCACGTTAATGGAAAATAATATAAGATGGGAGGAAAAAATATATTTCAATGCTTTTGCATTCTCTCGCAATTAAATAGTTGAGCAAATATATTGATTGTTAGAATTCGCTAGGGAGCTGATATCAATATGTGGGGTATTGCAAACGCTTTTGACGCACGCTCGCTTTTTACTTTTGCTTTCTAAATCGTGATCATGCATACACTGTGTATAGGGAGAGGTGGTAATGATATTTGTTGAACAATAACATAAAATTCAATCATATCCTATATATCGTATTGTTATATATTGTATTGACAACACATCAATTAAATATTTACCATCTTATATTATTATAACACTGACAAAAACTATAGTTTTAGGACTGTATGATATATAACATTGATATAAGTGATCACCCGTATTTAGACCTACCTATATTGTATTTATATAAAGCGTTCAAAGGCAAATTTCCCTAGTGTCGAAATCGGGCACATATAAATGTCTGGAAACATGATTCCTGGCTGTATGTTAATATCTAAGGATTACTGGATCTTCGGTAAGTTGTAACAGGAACACTATCGAGTTCAACCTTTAGTTTAATAATCTGTTTTACTCGCGTTTTCACAGTTTCCCCTATTAAATCCAGTCATGCAGCAGCTCTTTTGCCACTCATTCCAGCTGATGTGGCGCACTCAGGCGGGAAAGTGACGTCAATGCATACCCTCTATTAGGGCTGGGCGATATATCGCATGTGTGTCACGCGCATTGCGTCAGTAAAGCCGGTTCCCTGATTACCGCTAAATCGCCATCACCTGCTTTCAAATGGAGCGGCATTTAATAGACAGAGCCGTAGATCACGTTCATTATCACAGATGAATCGCCGTCGATATTGAATGCGATATTGCGTGGCTTGTCAGTGATCTACGGCTCTGTCTATTAAATGCCGCTCCATTTGAAAGCAGGTGATGGCGATTTAGCGGTAATCAGGGAACCGGCTTTACTGACGAAATGCGAGTGAGAATCGCATGCGATATATCGTGCAGCCCTACCCTCTATAGTGAACACATAGTTATAAGCTTTGGGTGGTATCAAGGGAAATCACCTCAACCCCCTGAACCAGTGATTCCCAAACCATAAAACAATACGCACACAGCTTAATTCAGCTAAATTATTTAATGCAAACTATTCCAAAATATGATGATCCAATTTCCTCAAACAAAAAAAGCATTACTTTACTGTTCAAAAGTTTGTGTTTTTGAAAGAAGTCTCTTCTGCTCACCAAAGCTGCATATATTTGATCAAAAATACAGTAAAAACAGAAATATTGTGAAATATTATTATTAAAATTTAAATTATCCGATTTCTATTGTAATATATGTTAAAATGTAATTTATTCCTGAGTCACATGATCTTCAGTATCACATGATCCTTCAGAAATCATTCTGATATGATGATTTGATGCTCAAGAAACATTTCTGATTATTATCAGTGTTGAAAACAGTTGTGCTGCTTCATATTTTTTTGTGGAAACTGAGATACATTTATTTTCAGGATTCTTTGATGAATAGAAAGTTTGATTTGAAACAGAAATGTTTTGTAACACTTTAAATGTCTTTACTCTCACTTTTGATCAGTTTAATGCATCCTTGCTGAATAAAACTATTAATTTCTTACACTTTCTTTGAAAAAATTGTAGATTGTATTCACTCAGAAAATCATATGTATGAAGAAATAAGTAAAAAAAAGAACATAACTAGACATATATATATATATATATATATATATATATATATATATATATATATATATATATATATATATATATATATATATATATATATATATATATATATATATATATATATATATATATATATATATATATATATATATCTTGACATTTCTCTGACTTTTCCAAGCCTGGAAACTACACACACAGTATTAAGCTAAATGATGAGCTAGCACAGGCTGTCCAACACGTTACCATTCATTATCAGCTAACTGAATTTGGTGCACTCAGTGTTCGCTGCAACACAAAAGGCTTTTTGATCAGGCTTTACAGGGACCCCTCAGGGTCCAAGAGGATAGGATTTCATTTGACATCAGAAAGCATCAAGTCTTGTGTTCTTCAAGCAAACATCAGCTGAGGTAGGTGCATGATCTGACCTCACACACTGTGAACAACATCAGTGAGAAAGAGCACAAGGGATTAGAAGTCTTATAAAGCACGCCTGGGTCAGTCTGGGTAAGCCTATTTCTAGTGTTTCACTCTCTGCCGACCGCATGACAGTCAGAGAGTGCGGAAAATCTGCAATTAATGATGTTGACCAAATAATTTAACCAACATTGAATCAACAATTAAAGGGATAGAAAATTCTGTCATCATTTAATCACCCTCATATCCTGTAGTACCTGTCGAACACAAGAGATGATAATTTGAATAATCAAACATTTTCGGTTACCATTGACTTTTATTATATTTTTGGGCCATTCAATGGAAGTCAATGGGAACCGAAACAGTTTGGTTACCAACATTCTTCAGAATACCTTCTTTTGTTTTTGAAACAGCATCAAGGCGAGTAAATGACAGAATTTTCTTTTTTGGGTGGACTATCCCTTTAAAGTTTTATCCCTTCAAAGCAATATTGCATTAACTCAACCAATGTTGTGAGCTTGGGTCAGGACTAGGGTTGCAAAATTCTGGGAATTTTCAAAGCTGGAAACTTTCCATGGGAATTACATAGGAAATTTGCAAAATTGCAGGTTAGCCTATAACAGGGTACTTAAATGTAGTTGAAAAAAAAAAAAAAAAAAACATCTTGCAGCATAATTTTGGTTAAAACAACCATATTTAATGCAATTTTATTTTTTATTTAATTTTTATCCTGCACATTTTTCAATCACATCCACAGGGCACACTACTTACTGCAGGGCTATTGAGGCCACACCCCTGCATGCACTGTGCATTTCCCCAGTCCATAACATTTACATTTGATCAAAAATACATAATATTGTGAAATATAACTATAATTTAAAATAATGGTTTTCTATTTTGATATACATAAAAATGTAATTCATTTCTGTGATCAAAGCTGAATTTTCAGCATCATTACTCCCGTCTTCAGTGTCACATGATCCTTCAGAAATCATAATGCTAATTTGATACTCATTTATCAATGTTGGAAACAGTTGTGCTGCTTAATATTTTTTATAACCTGGGATATTTTATTTCAGGATTCTTTGATGAATAAAAAGTTAAAGAAAAGCATTTTATTTAAAATAGAAATATTTTGTAACAATATACACAACCGTTCAAAATTGCATTTTTTTGAAAGACATGAATACTTTTATTTAGCAAGGATGTGTGAAATTGATAAAAAAAATAATATTACAGTGATATTGTTAGAAAAGATTTCTATTTTGAATAAATTCTGTTCTTTTTAACTTTTATTAATCAGTGAATCCTTAAAATAGTGTTACAGGTTCCAAAAAAATATTCAGCAGCACAACTGAAAAAGTTTCAAAGTTTCCAACAATGATAATAACTGAGTATCAAATCAGCATATTGGAATGATTTCCGAAGGATCATGTGACAATGAAATAAATAACACATAACAATTGCTGCAATAAAAATATATTTTACATATTTCTAAATTAGAATTAATTGAATGCGAAAAATAACTTATTTCAACAAAAATTTTATATTTGTTTTTATATGATACATTTTATGTAAATATTATACATTTATATAAATTTCTGAAAATCTCCAATTCCCATAAATTCTCCAAATTAGAATATTTCCAAAATTTGTTAAGTTCCCCTGGAAAGTTTCCAGAAATTTACCGGAAACTTTCCACCCCTTTACAACCCTAGTCAGTACTAACAGCTTGTTCAAGTGGATATATGGGGAGTGTTCAGGAAACCTGTTTGAAAACAATGGTTTAGCGAGACACACCACTTTTTCTTTTTCTTTTGTTTTCAAGCTTATTTCCCGCCTTTTGTTGATCCATGCAATAGAGAAAGAATCTAATATCAGAGGATGTGTTTTTTGAGATAAAGGCTGTAAAAGTCTTAAAATAGGGCTTGACTGCTGTGAAGCTTGTGTTTCCATCTCTTCAGAGGCGCAGCGATCAGTATCAGAGCTAATCAGGACAACAAAGAACCGTGTTAGTGTGTGTGTGGTATCTGATTACCTGTTATTTACAGCTGGCTCTGTGTATGCACGACAGTAAGATGATGGAAACCAGCCCCGCCTGTAAAAACACACACAGACAGCACAAATCACTTACATGGAAAAACAGAGCGGATGCTTTTATCTGGGCCTGGATAAATGTCTGTTATAATGTCCGCTCCGTGTTTACTGAACACAGTCTGGAAATTCTGGGACATAAAACACTGAGAGAGAAGCATTTCGAAAACAATTTGTACATGGAGAGTTGCACTGCGTTCTCAGAAAGGAAATCTAAGTGGAGGGCTGTCATCTGAACGTGAGGCGGTGTGAGGTGACAGTCACATAGCCTGTCTTTACAGTGCCAGTATTTGTCTTGGTGTGAGCGCTCGCCTCGGGACTTTATGTTCTTATAATCTGAAGGAATGTAAATATTGATGGGGAAACTGAGTTACTAAAATCACCTCCACCCCTGAAAGGCATTGGGAAAGACAAATAACATCTTATATGGAGATTTATGTAGACTCTGAACATACAGTTGTGGCAATACTTTCTGATCAAGTGTACCAGCAGAGACTGGATTATGTTAACACTGTAAACATAAACATATAATTTAATAGTTTTTAATTAATTCATTCCTTTTTTTAAGCATTTCATTAAATCTTTAGACAAAATCTAAAAAAAAATTTAAGACGCGTGCCAGTATCGAGTTCTCTTTCGCACTTGAACAAACAATAACACACAGAATTATGCCTGTTTTGTTGAGTATCCTCATAAAAGCAGTCTTAAATGAGTTAAATAATGTCTTAAATGAACTTAAAGGGTTGTGAGAAAATGAAATGCGCGTCAGATCTGCATCATGTGCAGCAGCGGCCTAATAAACCTTTTGCTGTGATGTCTGTCATTAATGTTAATCAAATAACAAAGTTAACAGAAAATTGTAGCTTTAATAAGGATTAATCTATATTTAATTTAGAATTTATGCAGTGAAGAGTGTAAAGTGATTGATAACTTTATTCAATTTTTGTATATGATAAATATGACATTATAGTGGGTTTATGTGAAGATTGTTTTAAGTTCACTTAAATTAAAAAATGTTTTTTTTAGCCTAATAAATGTTGAAACTGATAGCTTTTAATTATACTGTAATGTTGAATGTCTATATTAAATGTTTAAAAAAATACATTTCATAGAGACATCAATAGGCTACCAGTGTTAGTGTCATTCATAAAGAGATGCCATTAAACAAATATTTAAAATATACTGTCTTTAAGTTGTTTCTACATTACATTGTAAAGTAACGCTTTTAATCATGATAAATCGTGATTAACCACAGGAAAAATGTGTGATTTGATTACTTTTTTTATTGATTGACAGCACTACCAATAAGTAATACAATGAAGTTCTGATAGCTTGTAAAGAAAATCAATGAGTTTAAAACCGTACAATAGACTACTTGCATAAAAAACTTACTATTGTGGGGTCAAAATATATAATACAATGCAATACAATGATAATTGAGAGATGAACAAATAAATGTCCAGACTTCTAATATTTGACACTCACATTTTTCTAAAAGAAATTGACCCTTCGCCGGGAGTTTGATTGACATGCGATCTAACCAATCATAACCGAATCCGCCATTTTCTCCGACAAAGCAGTCAGGAGTTAAAAGATTAACCTTGGTGGACTTGAACTTGAAAAATGGTGTGTACTGACATCTTTCCGCATTTGAAACAACATTTCTTCTGATGTTCATTTATGTTTATTTGATGCTATAAATTAACTAGTAAAAAGAGATGATCGGTTCACAAGCCGCTTGAGCTGAGGAGCTACAGCAATCTGTCACGACACATTAAAGAGCCACAAAACGGTTTTTATTGTTCGAATTTCTTATAAAAATTACACAATTTGAAAGCTGGGACTTTGTTTAATATCATAAGTAAAAGGATGCATTTTCACTGCATAGTATGACTCGCCTCACTTTCGGTATGCTTTTCTACTGCAGTTTAGTACCGCTTCAAAATGGATTTGAAACACATGTCTCGTGTTTCAAATCCAATGACGCTGTTAGTGATGATTCACTCTGACCAATCAGTGATCTGCAGGGTTTACACGTCACATTTTAATATCGGTGTGGCTCGCTTGGAACCTCAACTGAGGTGGTACTATTGAATAAGGTGCAACCATTATTGTTTATATTGTTATTATGTATTGATAATGTTTACTTTTTTAAAATCAGTAAAGATGTCACAGCGAAACGAAACTTGAACCTCGACCTGAAAGACCTGAAAAGGTTTTTACAAATATACTAAAAGGCCTTTTACATGCTAAAATAGTATGAACTATCAATCAGATGAAAGAAAGCATGTAGTAGATTATGTACAAAAGTTTTTTCAGCAAAGTTTTAAAGCCTTTGATCAGTGAAGCTATTTAAGTTTTGAACTCTAAAAGGATCATCTGTGCTGAATTTTTAAAGAACTTACAAAACCAAATTGGTCTGAAAAACAAGCAACTTCAAAGAACCACTTGAATCCTGTGCAGCAATGAACCACAAATAAACCTTCATTTCTAGTGGAAATTTAGTGTAATATCTAAACATCTGAACAACTAGTCGAACATATTATATATTTAAGCACTTTTAGGTCCATTCAACATGTTTGTTAGTGATACATTGACACTAAACACCAAACTTCAAATAAGACATCTGAATAAATAAACTAAATAACCTACAGATTATTCAAGGTCATGGGAACACCATTAACAGCAGGGCAGGGGATTTAAAGTCTGTCAGTAATTGCTGTAAATTTTATGGCTTAAGGCGGTGAATTTATTACAAAAGCAAAGTTTCAATAGCTGTAGCGGTAGGCCTTTGAAAACCCCATGAAATCAGAAGTGGAGTTTTGTGGCTTTAGCCCACATTTGTTAGCTTTAAGTTCATTTACATTCTACTAAATGTTGTATAAACTATCTGTCAGGAGATGCATTTTAAAAATACAGTCCTTCACTTACAGGCCTTCTTCCCTCGTGTTCATATTCCATGTAAAGAATGTTAATATTTGTCTATCTGTGCTTGGGTGTGTACTTTAATTCAACAGACCCGAGGAGCTTGTGAAGGAACCATGATTAAGTGTCATAAGCTGGAAAGTTTCACCAGTGATTTCAAGCCCATTTCCTGCTTGGCATTTAAGAACACGAGAGGACATTTTAATTGACCTGGCAAATGTATTATTAATTAGAACCGTCAATCAGTCTGAAGTTTTCTTTAAATAGAAGCACTCAGTCACTTTGTCTGAACAGGTCTTCGTAGTGCTTTAAAATGCCTCATGTTGCAAATGGTGCTTGCGTGTAATTTGGCACATATTAATGGGTTGCTAGGTGACAAGTCTGACTTCATGTATCATTCCCTATAGGGTTCAGACAAGTTTGCAGAACACCACCAACATATATAAACAACTAAGTGAGTCACTACAGATTAACCAAAATGAGTAAATGACTGAATAATTCCTTCAACTATGAAGCTTCCCAGTTATCGGCCAATATCATGTATTATCTGCTTGTGGTGAAAAAACAATGACCAACGAACCAGGCTGTATCACAATGTATGATGATAATTATGTATATTGTGTGAAAAGCAGCAATGTTTGTTTTGCTAAAGCCTCTCAAAATTAATCATTGGTTAACCTGAAGCAAAGACGACGTGAATTGCCTAATTGAAATTTGGTCAGACAAACATATTTCAGAACAACTGTCCAAAACATATACAGTAAAAACACCATAAATGTTTACAAGGTGTTTATCGAGTGTCTCAAAAAGATTTAAATCGCTCCACGTAACAGTGCCACACGAAGGCTAAAAAACAAATGTTTGGGATTCACTTCACAAGACTGGAAATTCAGGAGATGAAAAAAAAAATACATTTGTCCATTTACTCACACTTGTATTAACAAATTTTAGAGAAGAAATTGCAACACTAACAATTTTAATCCCTGTTTCGGAACAAAGCAAGAATATACAGTAGAAATCGACCAATTAATAGGTTTTGCTGATTAATCGGCCCCAATAACCGATTGTTCCAGCAAAAATCCATATTGATATAGTCTTTCTAGGTTCCGTCCATTGCAGGAGTGGCTGAGAAGAGTCTGCCATCATTATGCAGTAAGAGAGTGGCCTCTAGAGGCAAAATAAAAACTACAACTGATGCCTCATGGTGTTTGTTTTGACAGGTGAGGCTGTGAGCTTCACAGAGCGGGACGTTTCAGATGCGGATTTAAAATATCGAAACGATATGTATACAGGACACTACTGTACGTGTTTTCATATCATTATAAAGTAATTAATTTGCTGACTAGATGCTGCGTTAGTGGAAATCAGCAGTATGTTTGCCGTCGCGGCTGAGAGGATGCTAACATTAGTAGTACCTCACGCAGTTTAAAAAAAAAAAGTGTGACAAAAACACACGCGAGTCCAACCTAAATGTTTAATGTCACGAATGTTACCATCTATTTGCATTAGTTTATATCCAGCTGGTCGCTTTTATGCATTCGTTATGCAGAGAATTTGCATATTTAAAGCTAGTGACATGAGAAAGCAAAATGACATGTTCACACAGCTGAGAAAAACATATAAACAAATCAGAAACATATGCGAGTTGAGTACTTTTTTATTGTCACAGTAATATATATTTTGTTATTTTAAAATAGAAGTAAATAAAGTGTGAGTATACATACAGTCAAACCAAAAACTATTCAGACATTTTTGATATATTTTTACTAGTGGGTGCAGGACACTATAGTTTATTTATGTAAGTGAGGATAGCAAAATAAACTGTGACATATTATACCCAAAAATTCTTCATACAGTGAACTACCAGTAAAATTGATACAAATTTGGAACCAAAAATTATTCAGACACTTTGACCTGACCATGTTTTGTTTAAGTGTTATCTGACTTAATTAAGATTTTAAGACAGTTTAACTCTGAGATCTTGTCATATTTTATTACCATTTTCTTTTATTATAGTGAAACTATTAATGAATGAAATGTTCAAGGTGTCTGAATAAATTTTGGTTTGACTGTATGTGTCTAATGTCAATCCAATGGATAGTGTGTAGATATTTTAAGATGGCCATCTGTAAGCATGACTTTGGGTGTATATGAAATGGTAACACTTTACAATAAGAGTCCATTTGTAACATTAACTAAGGTGAATAAACGTATTGTTCACCGTTAATATCAACATTTACTAATACATTTTTACATTTTAAAGTTGTATCTCTTAACATTAGTTAATTAATGAACTAACATAAATGATCAATATTTTTTATATTTAAAAAGTACAGTACATTTTGATGTTTCAGTACTGTTTTTCAATTTTTGTAATAAAGGTTGGCACTATTGCATGTCTTATGTTTGTTTTCATTCAGTATCCATTTAAAAAAACTATTGGTTGATTAATCGGTTAACGATCAGCGTTGTCCAACCTAGTTATCGTATTGGTAAAATCCACTATCGATGGACCTCTCATCTACAGGTCTGAAAACGCCCTAAGAATCGAAATACTGGATGTGCATCACATATCCATCGCAGAACCAAATGCATTTACTTGTACTGCAGAGATATAAATGAGGGATTCACTGGGAAGGCAATCAATCTGCAAAGTCTGAATTGTGTTTGCACAACTTGTCTTTATCCTGAAAGTTTATTCCAACTCTATTCCAACTTCAACTTCTCACTTGACTCTTGTGGCAAAGGCACTGGCGGCTCTGAATGCATTCAGAACACACCCTGTCTGTTTTGCCATCTGGTAGCATTCTCTCAAACCAACAACATCAGTTTTTGGCAGGAATGCTGGTGTGTTCAGATCATTTTCTCTGCCATAACTGTGTTATTCTGATTACGTCTCCTCCACCTGCTGAAAGTCCTCAGGTCTGTGGGGAGATTGTGTTCTGCATCTCAGATAAGCTGCCGCCCCGTCTGCTCTCTCTAACAGGACTTCACGTGGATTTGATTGACATCACAATGAACTGGGTTTTCTTATTCACAGCTGGGCGCCAGCAGCTGTGTACACATGAGGTCTCTCCAGCTCCTGAGCCACTTCAGTACATCTGAGCTGGACTGACTGGATAACGTTCACTAGCCAAACTTCACCTGCACATCATTCTTAAAAACGCATAGATCGTAGGGCTGGACAATTAATCGAATTTTGTTTTCAATTTTAGCCTCCAACAATTATGAAAACAATATTTTATTTACAGTACCACTCAAAAGTTTGGAAACATTTTAATGTTTTTGAAAGAAGTCTCTCATGTTCATCAAGGCTGCATTTATTTGATCAAAAATACAGAAAAAAAACAGTAATATTGTGAAATATTATAACAATTTAAAATAACGGTTTTCTATTTTAATATACTTTAAAATACAATTTATATATGTGATCAAAGCTGAATTTTCATAAGCCATTACTCAAGTCTTCAGTGTCATAATCTTTCAGAAATCATTCTAATATGACTGAATACTATTTTTTTGGAACCTGTGATACTTTTTTTCAGGATTCACTGTATACAAATAACAGCATTTACTCAAAATAGAAATCTTTTCTAACAATCCTACTTTTTATCAATTTAACACTTCTTTTCTGAATAAAAGTATTCATTTCTTTAAAAAAAAAGAAAAAGATCACATATATATATAAAGCAGCACAAGAAGGATTATGTGACACTGAAGACTGGAGTAATGATGCTAAAAATTCAGCTTTGCATCACAGATATAAATTATATTTAAGTATAAGTATATTATAATAGAAAACCATTATTTTAAATTGTAATAATTCACAAAAATGTCCATGGCTTGGTTTGATTTAGCACCCAGTTTTGTTTGGTTAGCCAAATTATTATTATGATTATTATTGAGTAATTATGAAAAGCATAGACATGTCCTCATGAACCAGATCCCCAGAATCAGATGTGGTTCTAAAAAGTGAAGTCTGACATCAAACTTCGAGCAGCTCTAGTGTGAAAACCACCTATAAATGAGACCAGATGCACTCACTGTCTGGTTTTCTGCAGTTCTCCATACAGCCAGCCGTCCCTCTCATCAGGAATCAGCAGTGTGATGATGTCTCCTTCTTCAAAGCTCAGCAGCGTGCTGTTGTTTTCAGACTTGTGGGGGAAAATGGTGCGCACTTTGGGTCTTTTGTCTGTGAGGTTTAGGCCAGTGGCCATCGACACAGACCTGGACAATCCACTGTCCTCGTTGTTGTATTCTAGAGGGGAAAAGACAGACAACACTTTAATGATACATTTGATTATAGATGCTGAAAAATTGGCATATTGGTTCTTTGAATTGAATAGCTTAATTGTGAATTTGAACAGTATATAACAATTTGTAATTCAATGCTTTTTTTACATTCGTAATGTGGCATTTTTCAAAGTAAAAAAGGATATTCAAAAAGAACAAAATATTTTATTCATCAGGAATTTGTCTTAATGACATCTGTCAAAAAGTTAGAAGCTGAGTTATGCAGAATTAGATCAGGAATGAGTTTTAGGCAAGTTGCAGGGTCAAAACTGAGGTGAGACTGGTAGGATAAATCTATGTAATATGTAGGGTGAAGCTCACCAGGCTCTCTCTCCGGTCTGGATGACTCTTGATGGAACATGTTGGCCAGGGGACTCGTCTGAGGCGGCAATGGAGGTGCCGGAATCATTGCATCTGAGTTGGCCTGTACAAGTACCGAAAAATGCAGGTATGAATTCAAAGCACAACAGGCCCTCTGTACTCCTGTATGAGAGCAGTGCATAGTGTAGGAATTGGTGTCCTCACCCTGCTGTGACGCTGAAGGGCTGGAGACGCCTGTGGTGTGTTGGCCACTGGAGTGCGCAGACCTTCAATCATAGACATCACGCTGTCTGGGACATTGGTAGCATCACCGCATTTGTCCTGCCAGCCGGTCAGGTTCTCTGACAGAAGCTCTCGAGCCTTCAAGAACACAAGGAGGAAACAGATCCAAGAGTTGAGGAAAGCAATTGAGCAGCTGTAGAAATCATGAAGGTCTTCCAGTTCTCCAGCAGAGGTTGGTAACCTTTTTGACAAAGTTCCCTTTTTAATTTTTCTTTTTATTCACTGGTTGCATCTGGAATTGCATTCTATCAGTGTAGGCTGATGAATATAAATATGTACCAACTTTGTCACCACCGTTTTATATAGAATGAATGTGAGTAGTATGAATACATTCTGGACTTACTACATTCGTCATAATATTGTCGTCCATTGGACGTGCACTTCAGAATCTCGCCAGAAGTAGGTTCGCCAGGTACTTTTTGTCTACTGTTTTATGAATACTGTGAATTCAAACATGCTACTCTTTTCACATGCTATTTTTTGCATATTGTACAGTAGAGAAGCATGCAATGTTAATTTGGCCGTTTTCACACCTGGCTCGTTTGGAGCATTTGTTTCAGAACAAATGGTGTGTTTTCTCTTGGCTTGGTCCATTTAGGCATGTATGAACACGGCAATTCAAACGGATCCACCTGAATGAGGTGGTCCCGGCCCAAATGGAAATGAACTCTGGAGCAGTTTGCTTGTGGTGAGAAAGCAATCCAACCAAATGGACCAATGAAACAAGCTGTATCATAATTCATAAGGGAAATGTATTACATAAAATGTAGCAGTGTCTGATTGTTTGAGTGAGCATTTTAGTTATCATAGTTAAATACCAAAGATCGCCTCTTCATCTTAAAATGTCGCATAATTGCTGTTCTCTGAAACAGGTGCATTACAAGAATGTAATTTAGCAGTTAAAGCAGGAATGACGGCTCATATCCATCTGTAAAGGTGTGTGTAATGACAACTACAATAAGCCTGCAGAGCGAACTTATCAATCCATCTTGATGGATGACGCTATGAGCAGGTGCACTCTGACCAATGACAGTACAGTTTTACTTACAAGTGACTTGCATAAACATTTTGGTACACTTTAAAAAAATGTTGCCATCAGTGAAAGCAAACCGAACCAAGAAAAAAAAAAAAGAAAAGAAAAAGCAATATTGTAGCAATGTACGTCCCTGTTTTGGACAAAAAGCAAAAAAGTAAGTTATGAAAGTACAGTTAGTTCTTATTCATGATAATGCATGTGTTAATTGTTTGTAGGGCTTCCACCGACTAAAAAGTTTCCATTGTGCAGCCTATTCCACGCTCAAGTGCATGCATAAAGTTTACTGGCAAAAGTAATGATTATGAATGTGTCCGAAAAAAAATAGCAAGGAGACATTTTAATTATGTATTAATAAACTAGTGTTTTCTGCATCAGTTTCGGCTGCAAAGATGAAGAAGCTGACTCTCATCTCCGCAGTCTAGTGGAAGCGCCTATAGAGAAAAACGCACTTTTGAAATGTATTACATAAGACAAGAGGTTTTTTTTTTTTGTGATTTGCTTAAAAGTACACATTTAATGCTTTCTATAGATATATTTCTCAAGTCTGTGAGGTAAGTAGCAGACGCTGAATTTTTGTGAAACACACAAAAAGTATATCCTGTTTGCTTTCTTTATTTTACAAAGGCACAATGTTCTATTGTTATTGTGAGTTTGCATAAATAAAAGAAGACCATTTATAGTTTCAAATGATGTATTACTCTTATCAGTATCACCAAAAAATGACAGCGTATTTTAAGTTGTTTCCGCTGTTATCATGGTCTTGCAGTAAGTGTGCTTTACTTTAGCTTACACACTCCGCACAAACACTTTGCTATGTGTCTAATAATAGTGCAAATTTATCTAGGTTAACGTTAGAGCGAGCAGTAGGCTTGTTACGAAAGTTGGTGTTGACGGTGTTACCAGTGTTCAGCTGCAACACCGATTACATCATTGCCCACCGTGGCACCACCCATACCATCATTCTGATTAAAAATCATTAAAAATTATTTAGTTGAGTTAGAGAACAAAGACTTAAATTAAAAACTGAATGTGTCAGCTCAATTCAGCGTGTGTCGTGGCACAGATCAGCAGAAGGAGTGAGATTTGACTGACAAGATGATGAAGTGAAATGTAAAAGCGCCTATTTATGCGAGTTTGTCATTGTACCGTTTTGTTGTTGTGTTTTTCATGAAGAATAATAATTAACCCACCATTCAAGCAATTGTCACACCTG
This sequence comes from Chanodichthys erythropterus, assembly GCF_024489055.1. Lineage (NCBI taxonomy): Eukaryota > Metazoa > Chordata > Actinopteri > Cypriniformes > Xenocyprididae > Chanodichthys > Chanodichthys erythropterus. The sequence goes on along the minus strand of NC_090223.1, from coordinate 50,302,369 downwards.
AATTGGCACTAATTCTAAAGCGAAAGTAAAATGTGCAAGGTCGCACGAGCGTACTGGCGTGGAGCAAAGTGAGTTTTCTCAGTTCATTCCTATGGAAGTTGAGCAATTAATTGCAAATGCTCACTCTGCTCTGTGCCAGTGGACACGTACCGTAAGCGATTTAAAAGCTTTGTGGAAAAGGAAGGGAAAATGCCCCAGTGATATCGGAATAACAGGTATCATGTTGATCAACTGGTGGGAAAAGTTCCTCACCGTCACATCCCTAGCGAGCAGCCATGTAAAGTTGCTACTACTTACACGTTTTAAATGATAAGCCATATTTGAGGTCAATGGATGATACGTGAACCCTCACGGACTGCGTGACTTCACCACAAGGTTTTATTTTTTTCTGTGACTAATCGACTAATAAAATTTTGACTAAGCCTCTTCTAGTCGACTAACGATTAGTCGAATATTAGGAGGCATCCCTAAATGTTAGCAAACACTACACAAAATGTTCATGGTTGCATCAACTTGATTAAAGGCCCATTCTCACCAAGAATAACTAAAATGTTAGCTATAACCATCAAGTTTTAAAAATTGCTATAAGCTAGTGGTCTCAAACTAAATTCCTGGAGGGCCACAGTTTAGCTCCAAGTCACACCTGCTTGGAAGTTTCTAGTAATCATGAAGACCTTGATTAGCTGGATCAGGTGTCTTTGATTAGGGTTGGAGCAAAACTGTGCAGAGCTGTGGCCCTCCAGGAATTGAATTTGAGACCACTGCTATAAGCGAATAGTGGAGTCCACACCACCCCCATAACTATAACAGAATACTGATATATTGCTGGATTCATTTTTTTAGAGAGATTTTTCCAGCTAAAGGACAATTAAAACCTTGACAGCCAATCAAAATCCACCCAGTGGAATGGGTGTATAACTGACGTGAACAACAGACAATGTTTGGACCATTGGTGTGAACGCTAAAACAGTCATTGTTAGAGTTTTCGTTCTTGGCTTGAACAGGCCTTAATACAAATTACACCATCTTTTTTTAATGAAAAACAAACACCAAAACGTATCAAACATGGCTGCAATGTTCCCTGTCCATGACATGAGTTAACTATGAGTTGTGTTGATTGAAGTAACAAACCTTGTCATGAAAAGCTGCAAACTGGAAGGAGAAGCTGCAGTGCTTGTCCACCAGGAAGCAGAAGCGCCTCTTCTCCTCCAACAGAGCTTCTCGACAGCCGTCAGCGATGAACTTCTGCATGTCCATCTGACGGTGAGTGAGAGTTTCAAGACACTGCGGAGAACACAAAGAGAACAAGGACGCAGGTTTTTATCAGCTGGCCGATAAGCAGTTCATGGCTTTCAATAAAGAACAAGGCATTGTGAAGATGACATCACGCTTTTTGGTGTGAGGATTGTGAAGGAACAAAGTGAACAGTGAGATTGATTACCACATTGTGATAGAAGCAAGCGTCAAGGGAGCTGCATTCATATCTCCGGTCAGTCTGACCTTTTGTTTATCAGTCAACCAGTTGTTCATCATGTACAATGAATGAATACGGTTAGAGATCATAATATAGTATCAGTTATGACGTAAAGACGGAACTGACGATTTTTCTTTTAAATAAATAAATAAAAAAAAAACTTTCTAGAGGCATGACAACTACAGACTGAAAGTTGACAAGTTTGAATGTGCACAAGCGTAACTGAGATTTGAGAGCACCCCTAGAATTTAATTTAATTCAGAGTAAAATATCTCTGAAGTATATTCCCATTCATATTTACATTTTTTTAGCACACCAGGGTGATCATGAACATGAAATTGTCCAGCCATGACTTCCTGCTCCACAGTAGAATAAACTTGAGGAAACACAAAGACCAAATTCCCCTAATCATTCATCACAATGAGAAAAACCAAAGAATATAGTTCTGATGTGCAGCAAAAGATTGTTGAGCTTCACAAAATAGAAAATGGCTGTAAGAAAATAGCTGAAGCATTGAAAATCCCCATTTCCACCATCAGGGCAATAATTGAGAAGTTTCAATCAACTAAAGATGTAAAAAATCTGCCTGGAAGAGGACGTGTGTCTAAATCGTCCTAATGTGCAGTGAGAAGGAAAGTTTGAGTGGACAAAGACTCTCCAAGGATCACAGCTGGAGAATTGCAGAGATTAGTGGAGTCTTGAGTCTCAGAAAGCCAAAAAAAAAAAAAAGATAAACAGCACCTACATCCCCACAAGTTGTTCGGGAGGTTTTCAAGAAAAATCCTCTGCTCTCATCCCAAAAAAATATCCAGCATATTCAGTTGTCAGACACGACTGGAACTTCAAACGGGACCGGCTTCTATGGTCAAAAAAAAAAAAAAAAGAGCTTTTTGGCAGCAAACCCACCAGATGGATTTGGTGCACACATGGATAAAAAGTACCCCATGCCCACGGTTCAATATACTGCTTGATCTTTATTGTTGTGGGCCTATTTTTCTGCTGGAGATCCTGGACATCTTGTTCAGATACATGGTATCATGGATTCTATCAAATATCAACAGCTTCTAGCTTCTGCTAGAAATCCAATAATGGGCTGTGGTTGGATCATCCATCAGGACAATGATACAAAACAAACATCAAAACCAACACAAAAATGTGTCACTGAGCACAAAATGAAGCTTCTGCCATGGTCGTCCCAGTTCCCTGACCTGAACCCTAAAGAAAATGAGTGGAGTGAACTGAAGAAAATCTGAATTTGGAATGGTCTCTGATCTCTTGTCAGGTGTTCTCCAAACTCACCAGACATTATAGGTGAAGACTCAGAGCTGTTGTGTAAGTATTGAATAAAAGGGTGCCAATAATTGTGGCCAACGTGTTTCGGAGAAAAACATTCATTTCATAATGTGATTTTCCCCCCACTTTCAATTCTTTTCCTTCAATGAAAGGTTAGACTTTTGCTAATGTTATGAATTAAAGATCAAAAGGATAAACAATGCAGATTTATTTTTACAGTCATCTTTGATCATATTTACCAAGGGTGCCAATAATTCTGATCACAACTGTAAATGGTTGGTCTGTTCTTCACAATGCACAGCTAATTATGACTGTGGTATTATTATACCGCACATGTTAAGTAAGTAGCCTGTGGAAGCTACAGGTGTATTCACATGGACACACCCTCATGCTGGCATAACGCAGGTGACGTATGAGTGCATTCATCTCACAATGGATTTCATAAGATCTCTGCTCCACCGTGATCTCACTGATGAATGAAAGCCAAAGAATGCACCACATCCCTCCTTCCCCTCTGGTTGTCATAAAAAAAAAAAAAAAAAAAAAAAGACAAGATTTTAATTTTGTTTGGTGTTACTTAGTCACTATGATTTTGCTCTCAAATTATATTTGAGCTATCTGTCCATGTCTTGTTTTGCCTGTCCGCGTTTCTCTTTCTTAACCACTTCCTTGGAATCTTTGGAAATTATGTTTGGGCATCTCTCCCAAAATACATCTGGAGACATCTGGAGCAAAGGTCAATATTACACTAGTAATTTAAAGGGGGAAGGTACCATAGATTAATAGGCTGATTTATTTATGTTTTTCCATTTCATTACTCAAAACAAATTTAAAAGAGTAAAGTCAGAAAATATTTTAATGCAGCACAATTTCATGTTGACTGCAATATGCAAATTATGAAAACATGCAAATTAGACACCTAAATAAATATAAATAAATACCCTGAAATGCTTTAACATTTGAGAGGCTGGGGCACTGAATGAGAAAGTTTGAAAAAAAAAAGGGGGCCCCTGTAAATGTTCAAGTGACTTAGGCCTGTTTAAAAAGTCACTGACCTCAAGGTAAACTAGCTATTATGAAACATTTTGTATGAGCAAAGGGTATTTGAAAGACACCAGACCAATGTTAATGTAGTACGAGGTAGTGACAATAAATTACACAAATCAAAAAGTCCGTAGCCTGATGTTTTGTGAAAGTTTGCTAGATGAAGCTGAAAATATAGTGGAAAGTCATAATGGTATAATTAAAATCATCATTTATGTCTGTAATAACTCCCCTTCATTCATTCATCAGATGACTCAAGGTCAAGTATTCTACACAAAACAGTAAACTCCACAGTCCCAACTCGCAGCTGGGGACCGTAATCTACATGCTACACCTGGCACGACATTTCCTGTATGCATTAAACTTCTGGATCAATTGTTAATGAAGCGGAAGGGCCAGCCTTTTATTTAGTTGTTTTTCAAGCACAGGTATTGCTATAAATGGCAAATGAAAACAATATAGACTGGTGGTGCAGGAAGAGGCAGAGTGGTGACTGTGGTGAACCCCTCGTAATCAAGGGAAAGGCCTGGGGCCCTTACAGCTGATCCTAATCCACTTCCTCCTTCGTGTGCCAACATTTTCCAGTCAGTCTGAATCATGTGTGGTTAAAAAGGCCACCACCATCCACAAATAAACCATCCACTAGACAGCAGGGCAGGGTCTATTCTTGATTTTTTTTAGTTTTTGAATTATTTTAGCTTTAATATTTTTAATGGAAGTGCTTTAAATTAGAGAAGGACTCTTAAGAATCAGCTGAATTATACAGCGCATCCTAAAGACAAACTAGTTGACTAGTCAGTTTTGAAAATATGTAGTTCTGAGTGTGAAGTGGGCAGATTTAAAAACAAAACAAACCGTGTACACATTGAGGACACATGAGGGTCTTTCCCTTACATATATGCATTGTGTGTCTGGCTATAGCTCAAACATAGACACACAGTCTGGTCAGCTGAGATAACAGCTGCATTTTCTGAAACATTACAGACGAACACACACAGAGTTAAAAGCACCAGCGTATCTGTCCAGGCGAACACGTCCTAGAGAGTTGTGATGGAACCATGGGAGATGGACAGGGGCGTAAGTGTGCTATTTGTCTTGTTTATCATCACAGACCCATGATAAAGTCTGTTGCTATGGACACCTTCATTCTCCCCCTGTGGAGGAAGGTAAAAGAAACAGAGGACATGCCACACACAGCGGAGAAGACCTGAAAAACACACCAACGGTCAAACCTCAAAAAGACAGATGCACACAGATCACCACAGATTTTTTCCGAACCCTAGTGAGTAGCCGTGCTGCCTTCATAACCATCATGAAAGCTCATGAAACTCATTTGAAGAACAACACGCCTCACAACCGATTCCTACAGAGTCTGACATTAGTATGCTGCTACATGAACAGCATGATGCTCTAATAGGCATAAAAATACACAGTCAGCATACAAACATTGGGCAGACTAGTCTAAAAGACTAGTTTAAAAAAAATTGGGATCTGTAAGATTTCTTATTGGAAAAAAAAATATACTTTTATTCGACAAGGATACTTTAAATTGATGAAAAGTGACAGACATGAATGAAAAAGACATGACGGTGAGCTGACATATGTTCATATGTTGGGTAAGTTCACCCAAAAATGAAAATTACCCCATGAATTTCAAGCTTTATAATGGCAGTAAATAGAGGATGAGATTTTGAAGCCCCCCAAAAAGTGCATCCATCCACCATAAAAGAACCACACGATTTTGGGGGGGTTAATAAAGGCCTTCAGAAGCGAAGTGATGCATTAAGCCCGGGGTATACTTCACTTTCCGCGCCCGGACGCGTCACGCGCGCAGTTGCGTTCGTGCGTCTTTCAAAGTATGCTAAACCAAGGCGCAGTGTAATTTTTTCTATACTATTATCAGACAACCGGACATTCGCATCCACCATTGCAACATAGTTCAGAAGATACACCAAGAGAACAGGAATCAAAAATGATGGAGAAGACATGCTTTTGAGTTTATTTGTCTTATTTTTGAATCGTTCTTTACACACTCTTCTTTGAAGACTGCACATTGTGCTCAGTACTGTGCGTATTGCCACCTAGTGGACTCTTCTTTCCTACTGTTGCTGCGCGTGGACGGGGTTTGCGGCCGGCCGCGTGCCCTCCACATGACGAAAATTACGTCATGCGGACGGCTGAAGTATACCCGGGACTTTAGTGTAAGAAAAATACCAATATTTAAAACTTTAAAAACTAAAATAAGTAGCTTCGGACAGACGGCTGTATGCATGGATTTACGACGAAATAGTGAACTCTGACCTGACACATGATGTATTGACGAACACGGAGGATAGAGCAAAACAAAAACCCCGATCGCGAAAGTCTAAGGCCCCGTCCACACGGACACGCGTTTCAGTGAAACCGCACACATTTTTTATCGGATAGGCATTTCGTCCACACGGATCCGGCGTTTTCTAAGGGTGAAACCGGTATGTTTTGAAACCGGGTCCCAGAGTGGAAAAATTTGAAAACGCCGGCTTGGCGTTGTCGTGTGGACGGGGCAATCCGTATATTTTCTGAAACGATGATGTCATCACCCCACGTGTCGACCCTAGTCAAACGCGCTAACACCACAAAACACCACCAACAACAGCAATAGCAGACTCTACATGCTTGTGTTCGTGCTGCAGAACCTACTGAACCAAAATAAAGTGTTATTTCTAAGCTTTGCTAAAGTTTGTATTCAGCGCGCAAGGTTTATGCGCATGCTCACAGTCTTCTTCGCTGCTTTAAGTGCATTTCTGCGGCAGAATTACAGCGCCACATAATGGTCTGGCATGTATACTACATCGTTTTGAGTCATTTCAGTGGTTTCGTGTGGATGCAGATATTTTTTGAGACGAGAGAAAAAAAAAAGATCGGTTTAGGGTAAGCTCCGGCTTCGTGTGGACGTAGCCTAAAACGAGAATTTTTAAAGAGAAATGTTGGAGGATTTCAATACAAGAGAAGAGGAGCTTGAATTTGTTGCAAAGCCCTATTTGTTTGAACTGTGAGAGGAGTCTAAGCTTACAATACTCCTACATTTGCGTCAGGGGTTACTCTTTCGACGCAACTCAACGTGCATACGGCCGTCTGGCAGAAGCTAGTTATTTAATTTTTTTTTATTTTTGCTTAAACATACTCCACACAGCTCCTTATTAAGCAAATTGATGCGTTTGTGTATGATGTATGGATGTACTTTTTATGGGCTTCAAACCTCATCCTCTATTCACTGCAATTATAAAGCATGAAAAAGCCAGGCCATTATTTAATAACTCCGATTTGTGTTCGTCTGAAAGAAGAAAGTCATATACACTTAAAGCCTGGAACACACCAAGCCGATGGCCAGCCGTCAGGCAGTTTTTGTTCTTTGGTCGACTAAGTTCTCAGTGTGTTCCACACCGTCGACTGAAGTTGGTCCTCGTCTGCTTTTTTTTGGCATGTCAACATGTCGAATCGGTGTCGGAGCTCGTCGGTCCATCAGGCCATCTGATCATTCTGATTGACTGTTCAGATACTGCCACCTGCTGGTACGGAAAGGCACTTCATCTGACGCAGGCACAAAACGGACGTGCTACTTGGCCGTCGGCTGTCTAGCGTTGGTTTGGTGCGTCAGGGCAACTTTGGACACAGATGCTGCAGACGTGAGCCAACCCTGCAGTCTGCTTTCGTCGCCACTAGTTCATCGGCATCAGCTTGGTGTGTTACGGGCTTTAGATGGCTTGAGGGTTAGTAAATCATGGGGTCATTTTCATTTTAGGGTGAACTATCCCTTTAAAGTCAGTGCAATTAAAAATAAACCATCAAAATGGTACCATCAAAAAGTACACAAGCCTGGCATTCAGGAAGAGTTTATTTAGTAGGAAATTACGCCAAAAGCTTGTCGAGGTCAACAGAGACTGATTACGAGGAACACGGGACCGTTGAAATGTCAGGATGTCAATGATGTGCTGTCTGGAACAAACAAAGAGAAGAGGTATGTCTCTTATCATAGACCCCGCTGCGACTGGCACATCCATCCATCGTCGATGGGGGTGTGAGTGTGTGTGTGAGAGAAATCTGACAGTAAATTCCACGGTGAGGTGAGACATTAGCCATCAGGACGCAGACGCACAGAGAAAAGTAATTAATCTCTGCAGGCTGCCCTGATGAACAGACTCTATGCAGAGAGTCTGTGCTCTGGGCTGGCAACCATGAGGTGCTTATGATGAATAAACACGCCTGCCCTTTACAGATCATAAGATTAGGGTTAGATTTCATGTACAGCTGTTTTCTTGCAGACTTTATTTATACAGGGAATGGATCCTTCACTTCGGTCACACCCAGACAGAGTTTATGGAGGTGTTTGTGTGGGATTTCACCCTGATTCGAGATAAGCAACGGCAACGACTCCTTTATGAACATGTTGCATATGAACACAAGCCTGCATCTGATAATGTCGAGTGGCAGACATTCGACTGTGTGCCAGGTGTGGCAGGGTGTGGGTTTGCAGTATGCTGCTATTATTAAAATGTATCTATAAAATGGACAGTTCCAGTCCTTCATGCTGATTGGTCAATTCAGCATTCCAGATAGGGCTAACACGATACCAAGACTTTATGATGCCTGATAACGCAGTTAATAGGCTAGTAAATACACATTGAAATATTAACTAAAAATAACTAACTCAGTACTTCAAGGCTACATGCTATTATTGCTACATGGAAAAATTATAATTGCGATTAGATGCATTATAGATGGTGGAGAAATGCACCAATCTGATAGGGCATTTTATATCTCAACCTTCACAGGTTAACAACACTCTCTGTATACCTCAGTGTGTCTCTACTCAGAATACGTTTACACTCTTATTCAGTTTCTGAATAAAAAAAAAATACAGGTTTGCTGTGCCTGTTTGTAGGGCTGCAGAATTTGACCAACATTTTGTTAATATGGCTATAAATAATAATTTTATTTTATATTTTACAACTGTAAAATGACTGGTAATGGTAATATTTATGGCTGTCAAAATTACTTTTTTGTTGACCGTTTACATTCACTAACCAACTGTGTTTACAATAATACTTGTCTAGACGGGCAGTTTGACCATGAGGTGCGTTTGACCATTCATGTGCAACCACAGGGAGTGAAAGCTCTTCACAAACTGTGTTCATGTGCATGCAAGCATTCAAAACAAGCCTCCTGTCAGCAGGATATTGTGTGGGTAACGATTTGAAACAGAAGTAGAAATATTTGTACCGTTACCTCTTTTGACATCCTTGTTCCAGCCATAAAAATAAATGCATAACACAAGAACCATCAAAGACCTGTTCAGAAGTTACTGTGTATTTCAGAGTTCAGCATCTGAGATGAACTGTTAACCTTAGTTATCATGTCAGGGCCTAGATCAGGGTAGAGGTTTCACATGCTTTAAACTGAGGCCTGGATCCGGCCATACCAGAGATCGTTTGACCTGACCCGAACCCGACCCGTACTGTTATAGTTTAACCCGAAATCAGTCGCTGTATCTTGCTATCGTAAGCCAAGACAGCTTTGTAAGACATACATTGCATGTAACCACAAAGCTATTTATTAGTTGAAACGACAAGATTACATCGTACAACATTTAAATAGGTTTAAAACATTTAAATATACATATCAAATGATGTAGTATTTTAATTGACGCTCTTGACAATGCTTTGATTTCTGAGCTTTAAGACAGATTTAAGACAGAGAAGGCAACGCGGATATTTGATTTGTGGCTGCGCTCAAATTTACAGTCGTTCACTTGACACACACATTCATTTTAGAGACTTTAATTTTGTGCTATTCCCTGGCTCATTTCCCTGCACCATTTGACACTGTGATAAGTTTTCCCTGAGTAATTGTTTGCCTTATCGCCCTCATAGTTAAAGGTTTGAGTGCTGTCTGCTGTGTTGTTGCCGAAAGAGCGCTGTTAATATATAAATTATAAATGTGCTCCCAATTTTGCATGCTCTTTCGGCAACAACACAGAAGACGGCACGCAAACCTTATATAGCCTAGGCTATATAGTTTTTCTTAGTTACAGACCCAAACCTATTCATGAAACCTTATCCTGAACCCGACCCGAAACCCACGAGTTCTTCGGGACCCATCGGGCTCGGGTCGGGTAGCAGACCTCTAGATCAGGGGCATTCCAAGAGGTCCGTTCTCTATATGACCTTCCCAGCGGAGGTCCAGAAAATACTTTTTAGGTGCATTTCCATTGGGGCAGCAGTGGTAGTTTGTAAAACAAACAAACAAACAAAAAATTCTAAACAGTCAAAATAGACATCAATGATGAGGATATTGGATTATGAGAGCCAAAGCAGTTGTGTCTAAGAATAAAAAAAAAAAAAAATAAAAAAAAATAAAATTATATATATATATATATATATATATATATATATATATATATATATATATATATATATATATATATATATATATATATATATATATATATATATATAAAAAATCATCAGTTGAACTGGATGTGAATATTAAAAGGCAAGATCAGATGTTTTATCAAGTTATTACTTTTACTAGGTATGTGAATTTAACATGTTAATTAGATTAATTAATTATGGGAAAAAATAACGCATTAAAGTTTAACTAATTTAACGCACTTGCCCCGGCCCCAGGCCTACACAGGCCATCTGACATTTCCTACAGTTGACTGATGAAGAATATGAAGCAGGGCAACAATTCACTGCCTGATATAGCCTAAGAACACAGTTAGAATGTCCATAAAATTCAAGATAAAAAAGGCGAAAGGCGATCGGTAAGATCAGAACATTCACTGCTACATCCAAACATGCTTTCGCGCTTTGGCTGGTGCTGAGCCAGAGATGGACACGCTCAGTGCTTTTCATATCACAACTATTCAGCGTTTTCAACCACATAAAACCACATACACATTGTGCAGTTAACTATAAAGTTTACTCTGTTCTTTTCCCAGAACAGACATGACATGATTTAAACAACAAAACGCATTCAAATATTTGACAATAGGCACAGATTTATGTTGGTGCTGACACTCCATAACCAAGCGCACACACGCAATATCAAAGCAAGAGTAGAGCTTTGAGGACTCTATATTTGAGAGCTTGCGAGTTTTGTGGAGAGATTCGAGCTGCACATTACCCAAAAATTTAAATTCAGTCATCATTTACTCAACCTCATGGTCCAAAAGTTTGTGAAACAAATAAAATATTTCTTTCTGAATGTACTTTTTTAATGCTTTACACAATAATGACTTTATATTATCTTTTGGGGATAATTTCTCAGCCAAATTTGATGTACGATAAATTTGTGACAAATTAGATTAATTAATCGCCACATCATGCAATTAATTATTAGATTAAAAAAAAAAATGTAAATCGCTCTAATTTTTACATTTAGATACATATATAAGGCAGAAGGCCATGTGACAGAAAAATGTGAATTGGGGTTCAGGGCTGTTTTATATTTTGTTTAAAATAAGTATCTACAAACAAACAAACAAATATACAAACAATATACATAATAATAAAAATGCTCTCATTATGAGCAGAAAACAAAGTTAACTAATAATTTCAAAGTTTTAGTTGTCTTTCCTTGACATTTACACATTATTTTTCCCAATTATAACATTGATTATTATGAAAAGCTCTTGACATGCTGATTAATAATGCTAAAAAAAAAAAAAAAAAAAAAAAAAAAAGGTGACAAACCTGGTTTGAACAGTCAAAAAAAACCCTATATTATGAACTATATTTGCTGCATTCATGTTTTCTGAAGCATTTTAGCTAGCTAAAGTTTTTTTTTCCCTTTAATCGCTAACAGTAAAGTGCCCTTACAATTCCTGCACAGGAGAGACTTGGTGTTGTTTCCAAATAAAGGGGGGGGGAAAAAAAACTATATCTGACATGCGTGTGTATAGGTACTGCATATACGTGCTGTAAAAACACACGTACCTCGTTCTCTTTACTTTCATACTTCGAAGCGTTCTTTCCTTGACTTTTCCTTCTGAGTTTCTTCAGGTCTGACTGCGATCTCTCCAGCGAGTCCTGCTTCATCTTGTGTTCGGTCTGGTATCTCTTAAACGTGGCCTGTGGACAGACAGTATTCGATCAGTGTCACTCAGGGACAGGGAGACGTGTCCACACACGCATGGTGTGCAAGTGCAAAGACGAGTTTGATTGACTTCTGCTCTAGATGCAGACAGGAAACAAATAGTGTGACACGAGCCTGTCTGGTTTTCATTCCCATCTCTAAAGAAAATACAATTTTTTGGCTTATTTCCCACAGGAAAAGGTTATAAACATCTGCAGAGAATAATATGTGGACACCAGCACTGGGAACAAAGCAATGATTCAACTAAAGTTTCAGTAGCGTGACGGTAGCCGTGTTCAAAATAATCAAGCTTTTCCTGTTACCATCTATGTTTTCCAACTAGCAGCACTGTAGCGTGACAACATACTATATATTAGTGGTTTTTAGGTCACCTTGTGCTGCACACGCAGCCGTATAACGGAGAATGCAGAGGCAATAGTCAAATACATACATGCTCTCACCTCTGCCTCACTAGCACTGGGAAGTCCAATTCATTTAAGCAAATTAGGCCAGAAAAAAAGAAACAATTCACAAATTCATTACCTAGAAGTGTTTCTCAAAGAACCTGCATGGCTTTTCATATAATCTTTGTTGTTAAATAAGTTAAAAATGAAAATTCTGTCATTAAATATTCACCCTCATGTCGTTCCACACCCGTAAGACCTTCATTCATCTTCAGAACACAAATTAAGATATTTTTGATTAAATCCGATGGCTCAGTGAGGCCTGAATTGACAGATGTCCAGAAAGCTACTAAAGACATACTTAAAACAGTTCATGTTACTACAGTGGTTCAACCTTAATGTTATGAAGCGACGAGAATACTTTTTGTGCACCAAAAAAACAAAATAACGACTTTATTCAACAATATCTAGTGAGGGACGATTTCAAAACACTGCTTCATGAAGCTTCAAAGCTTTACCAATCTTTTGTTTTGAATCATGGTTCAGAGAGTGTATCAAACTGCCAAAGTCACACCCCCAAGTGGTGAACTATTGAAATTTCGAAACAACTATGATGCAACGAAGCCTGATTTACTGAAATCACATGACTTTGGCAGTTTTATACACACTGATTCGAAACAAAAGATTCATAAAGTTTCGAAGCTTCATGAAGCAGTGTTTTTAAATCGTCCATCACTAGATATTGATGAATAAAGTTGTTATTTTGTTTTTTGGTGCACAAAAAAGTATTCTCGTTGCTTCTTCGTTGAACCACTGTAGTCACATAAGCCCCGTTTCCACCGCAGGAACTTTACCCAGGAACTAGGGACTTTGGGCTGGTACTCGGTGTATTTCCACCGCAGGAACCAGGAACTAAATAAAGTTCCGGGTAAAATTTCCCCCTCAGAAAAGTCCCTGATGGCGAGGTGGTACTTTTTCAAAGTTCAGGAACTTTCGGGGGTGGGACTAGGCGCTGAACATGCTGATTGGTCAGATTCACGCCGCATTTGATTGGTCGACTCCACGCAGCAGTAAGTCGGTTATGCGAGCTTGGGATTGTGCACACTGGAAAACAATGCCGAGAGAAGTTGAAAAAACTAAAGCAAGATTACAAGAAAATAAAGGATCACAACAAGAGAAGTGGTTCCGATCGGCGTACTAACAAGTGGTTTGACCGCCTGGATGCGTTGCTAGGACACAGACCGTCCTTTTCTGGTTCAGAGGTGACAAAAGACTCCGCTACTGCATTGTTGGAAGCCATGCCGGAATCCGATGAACAGTGGGTTGAAGGTAAATAAATATATGTATATATCACATCGAAATGATATCGTCATTGTAGTAAAAAAATCAATCTAACTTTTTTACACCATATTTTTCCAGACAAAACGAGTGGTCCGTCACTGACAGGAAGAAACAGCCGCGCGCAGTACTATGTCACCGGACAAATTAGCCTAATCTTTACGGTACTTTAGACCGCGTGGAAACGCAGAAGGCAACAGGTCTGGGGGGGACAAAAAGTTCCTGGGAGAAAAGTTCCTGGTACAATTGTTCCAGGTAATTTCGGTGGAAACGCGGCTATAAACTGTTTTAAATATGTCTTTAGTACTTTCTGGGCAATGGAGGCCTCACTGAGCCATCGGATATTATCAAAAATATCTTAATTTGTGTTCCGAAGATGAACGAAAGTCTTACGGGTGTGGAATGACATGTGGACGAGTAATTAATGACAGAATTTTCATTTTTGGGTGAACTGACCCTTTAATACTGTTGTTTACTATTAAGTTTTCAATTAAGTTTGTATAAATTACGTTGTTTTTAGCATCAACAAATGTATTTTGCACAAGTTGTTAAGTTTGATGCGGTCAAAGCAACTAACACTGTTTTTGTGGGACATACTGTAAAAACTGCAGATTTTTTTTTTAAATGCTGCATTGACAGTTACTTTATGTTTAAAGTCAACTACTTTTTGTTAGTAAAGCACTGTTCGAGCCTTCAGGGCATTTTTGGTCTTTTGTTTGAATTTAAATTAATTTTGAAAGAAGTTTCTTATGTTGACCTAGGCTGCATTTATTGATCAAAAATACAGTACATTGTGATTTTTTTTTTTTTACAATATTATTTTTATATATATTAAAATGTAATTTATCCCTGTGAAAAAAGCATCATTACTCCAGTCTTCAGTGTCTCATGATCCTTCAGAAATCAATGATTTTCTGCTCAAGAAACATTACTTATTATCAGTGTTGAGAACAGTTGAAATGGTCTTTACTGTTACTTTTGATCAATTTAATGCATTATTGCTGAATAAAAGTATCAATTTCTTTTTAAAAAATATACTGACTGCAAACTTTAGAATGGGAGTGAAAATCTGTTCAAATCTAAAACATCCTTTCCTGTTAAATTAGCTTCAGTGTAATTATTGTTGTAAGTATTTAAAGTAGCTTCCTCATCAGTGATGAACATATTAATTCAGCTCACCGTCATGTATTTTACATCCATGTCTGTCTTTCTCTCCAACTCTGCAATGACCTCCCGATGAAACCGTCTGAACTGTAGAGAAAGAGAAAATGAATGATAATAGTTTGGCATGAAAGTGTGCTCCTGAGATGCCTACATTGATAAAACACACATACACACATAGAGAAAATGAGGCAACTGGGTGAGTCGGTAGGCAGTTTACTGTTGTTGTATAAGCTAAAGTGCTTACAGAGGAGATGAGTCACAGACAAACAGAGGGATACCCACACACACACACTAACCCATCAACCTAATGAAGGAGGGCGAGAGCGCTGGCATCAACACCTCATCATCATAGCTACAAGTGCGCCCACCCACCCCTCTCCCTCCTTTCTGCTCCACTAATCTGTTTTTACCCCTCTTTAAAAACAGAATCGGTGAGATCCCACACTTCCAGCGTTTGCCTACACTTCCGACACTGACGTGTCTTCCTTAATGCATGACTTCATTCAGAAAAATGCTTCATTTGTTATAAGAGGAATCACTGTTGTATTTTAAACGTGTCTGCCCTATATTCAAGACATTCTCCTTTCATCATTGCATACTTCTACAGGAGTATTTTTAGGTTCTGGTTACTACGTCACATAGTAGCCTGTAGAACTGAAGTAGAAATGTACCTAAATGTCATGACTAAGGCTGCAACTCATTTATTTTTCAATCGATTAATCTATTGACTATTGTCCTGACAAGTGCTATACTATTGACTATTGTTAATCTAACAAGTATTTTGATTATTCTATTCATTATTTTTCAGATTAATCAAATAATTTATCAATTATTTTTCAATCGATTCATCTAACTATACATCAATTGATTATTTTCTGATTAGACAATTAACCCTTTGGTTAACTCACCATAAATCATAACCATAACTTCTGGCATTTATCTTTCGATGTCCACTTTAGACATTTTACTAACTATAAGTAACTTTGCAACAACATGTCAACTAACTCTCATTAGAGTATTAGTAGACTGTTAGGTTTAGGGTTAGTAGAATAAGTTGACATGCAGTTGCACAGTTAAGCCCTATTTGGACAGGATTAGTTTTACATGGGGAGGTGGGGGTATAGTAATTATTACCAGGGTTTCTCAGTGATTTTAGTCCCGTCTGAATATGTGATCTCGGTAATCATTACGGTAATCATTACGGAAAATGTCAGTTTAATAAGGTCCGGAAAAATTCCTCAGATAATACTAATCCCGTTCGAATAGTCCCGCTGTAAATATGTGCGGTAAAATTCCGTCATTTCCTGTTTAAAAGTAGTTTTCTATGCATTTTTCAAGCATGGAAGCACTTGAAGAAACATTAATTTGTGTTGTAGGTGGACAAGTCTGTGGCAAACCTCAAGTAACGTTAGGTTATTTTCCATACCATTCAGAGCAAAAAGAAGATCGAAGCACTTATCAGAGGCAAAAAACTAATTTTATCTTTAGCTAAGTGCCTATTACCATCATAATCCAATCAGAATTTAATTAATAAATTGGACCTAACTGTTATTTATAGTTTATATATTTAGATTATATGTGTTTTCGCACATGGTATCAGGAAGGAACATATATCCACATGACGACAGGGAGGTGACGGTGGTGCGTAAATCAAGTTACCCCTCCATCTTCTGCTAGTTTTACTGAGATGTCTTGTCCCGTGTGAATTGGCCAATTAATATTACAGACGTCTTGAGGTAAAATTACTTTACTCCACCTCCCCATGTAAAACTAATCCCGTCCGAATAGGGCTTTATTTATAGTCAGTAGAATATCTGTTGGGGTTACGGTTGCAAAGGGGCAGAACATTTCCAGAAACCTTCCATGGGAAGTTAAGATGGGGAATTTTGGAATTATTCCAAGTTGGAAACTTAACAGTAATTATGAAAATTAAAGGAAATTAATTGGAAATTTGGGGTATTTTATACAAACTGTATCATATACAAACATAAATATAAATATTTAGTTTGGTCATAAGCAGACATGCATGCAAACTAAGACAAAAAAAGAGAAAATACATTTTTGACTTTGATTTATTTGTGAGATTGATTCTTTTACTGAACAGCAACAACAAAAAAGGGTTCAGGGGTGTGGTCTCCACCACCCCTCCACCACCCCGGTTTGGACTTTATAACCATGCAGTAAGAAGTGTTCTGCAAGCATGTGATTGAGGAATGCACAGGGTAAAAATTCAACTGAATTTGCATTAAATCTGGTTGTTTTAACCAAGATTATGCTGCAAGATTTTTTCAACTACTTTAAGCTAAAGTTTCCTTTAAGGTTTTAAACTTTAAAGGTAATTAATTGCAAAATTGCAGGTTAGCCTATAAAAGGAAACTTAAATTCTATATATTGTTGTGTTAACACTTTATTTTAGGGTATTTTAACTACTTGCTTATTAGCATGCACAATATTAGAATATTGGCTGTTTATTAGCAATTAATAAAAACATATTAATGCCTTATTCTGCGTGACCTTATTCTACATCCTTAATCCTACCCAATACCTAATCTTAATGACTGCCTTACTAACTATTAATAAACAGTAAATTAGGAGTTTATTGAGGAAAAAGTCATAGTTGAACTAGTGAATACATGTTCCCTATACTAATGTGTTACCATTCCAGTTAATTCTAGGTAAACTCGAGAATTCTTTACTTAAGCTTCAAGCAATGGCTTACTCAATCTGGCACTTTGACAGATGCATGTGTTTCCTCAGTGCAAAACGTTCATTCTTCAGCTATATCTTTATCTGTAAATGTTACAAATTAAAATAAATAAATAAATAAAATTAGGACTTTTACGTGATTAATCAAAAAAAATAAATCGGCAAACTAATTGAATATCAAAATAATCGTTAGTTGCAGCCCTAGTTAATTCCCGCATGGAAAGTTTCCAACTTCTGGAATTTTGCAACCCTACTTGGTGGAGCATCACAATAGTGTTAGCAGATATTAAGCAGACAGTCTAATAATACTCTAATGCCTGCTAGTTGACATGCAGTTGCAAAGTTACTTATAATTAGAATTTCCAAAGTGGACCATTGAAATAAAGCGTTACCACATTTTCTCATAAAAATACTTTGCAAATAATAATAAAAAAAATCCCAACATAAAAAACTGCATAGAATTAAAAGGTATCTATCAGTAATACAAATGCTCATGAGTCCAGCATAAATTCAGCCCAACACAAATAACGCAAAAAAATTTAAATAACCAACAATGCTTTGTAACCAAGTGCAGAAAGTACATTTTAAACTCATGCCTCGCAGCTCCAGTGGATCTTTGGATGAAAGCAAATCATTTATCTATATTCTGCCAACAGTTACCATGAATAGTGTCGAGTATGATTTACTTCAGTGGCGATGCAACGACTCTTTCCACACAAATTGGCGTATGCAGATAATCGATGTCATTGGTTACATCATACCCCCATAATAATAAGAAATCCTCATGAAGCACATCTGACAGTCACAGCCATCAGTGTTGGCTGATTAAATTAATTATCTGTGCTACTGGACATTAGTATAAAACAGCCATTGATCAGAGCCGATTTTGCCCCGTCAATTAATATGGGATAGAAAAGCAGGAAATCTCACACAGGAAAGAAAATGTCTCTATCTTGGGTGAACCGTTTGATCTTACTAAGAAAGGTAGAACTTATAAACATGTTTAGAGGAGCTTCTTGAATTAACATCCGGTATAATGACACTTATGACACTTATCTTGCATTTGCAACCTTTTTAAAATCTGAAAGCTTCAGTCTGCATTCATTGTTATTTGATGGAAAAGAACGACCAGCACATCATTCAAAATGTCTCCTTTTGTTTAACATGGCGATGAGTAAATGACATGGCGATGAGTAAATGACATTTTAATAATTTAAACTTTAATGCGGTCACTCTAATTGAGATGCTTTTTCAACCCTCATTGTGTTTAGGCCAGAAAACACAGTGATTAAAGTGATGTAATTATAACAGCCATTCAACAAAAAGTGTGGGCCCTCTCACAACTAAGGGCCTCAACTAAGACCTATGTTCTTATATCTAAATAAAAGCATAAATAATCTGTTTAATCAAATAAAGTGTTTATTTCCCCCCAAGACTGTATTATTTGAGTTGTTTTTTCCTCTCTTTCTCTCTCTCTCACCTAATTAAGGTGATCACCTGTTGTCTATAAAGAGTTGTATCTTAGTTCACAAAGTTTGTGCCTGATAGTCAAAACATTGTACAAACTACAATAAAGCTTTGTAGCTGTCATATATGTGCGGATATCACATTTGTAGGGAAAATTCTCACTATTAACTAGTTGCTTATTAGCATTTATGCATATCATTAGGATACTGGCTGTTTATGATTTATTAAGCACATCTTAATGCCTTATTCTGCATGACCATCTTCTACATCCTGTAACCATACCTAAACTTAACAACTACCTTACTAACTATTAATAATGTAAGCAGTATAATAAGCAGTAATTAGGAGGCAAAAGTCATAGTTAATAATAAGTTAATAATGAGAATTAGGGCTGCACGATTAATCGCATGAGATTGTCATGCGTGTCTCGTCAGTAAAGCCGGTTCCCTGATTACCGCTAAATCACCATCACCTGCTTTCAAATGGAGCGGCATTTAATAGACGGAGCCGTAGTTCACGGACAAGCCACGCAATATCGCGTTCATTATCGAAGGCGATTCATCTGCGATATGAACGCGATATTGTGTGGCTTTTCAGTGATCTACGGCTCTGTCTATTAAATGCCGCTCCATTTGAAAGCAGGTGATGGTGATTTAGCGGTAATCAGGGAACCGGCTTTACTGACGAAATGCGCGTGAGAATAGCATGCGATTAATCGTGCAGCCCTAATGAGAATGGTAACACTTTAGTATGGGGAACACATATTCACTACTAACTATGACTTTTTTCCTCAAACTCCTAATTTACTGGTAATTAATAGTTAGTAAGGTAGTTGTTTAGGTATGGGATAGGATTAAGGGATGTAGAATATGGTCATGCAGAATAAAACATTAATATGTGCTTTATAAGTACTAATAAATAGCCAATATGCAAGCTAATAAGCTACTAGTTAAAAGTGAGAATTCTTCCCCATACTAAAGCGTTACTGTGAGAATTGGACCCTAATCTAATATATCTTAAATATCTTAATTTGTGTTTAGAAGATGATTTCTCATTGGGTTTGGAAAGACTTGAGGGAGAGTAATTAATGACAATTAAATTTTTGGATGAACTATCCCTTTGAGTCGTACTATGTAGGCTAACTACTCATGTTAGTGTACTAAAATTGATGCATGTTAATACACGTTTTAGCCCTTGGCTGCTGTCAAACTTGTGGATTTATAATATTATCAATAATATTAGTAACAACAAAACCAATATCTAGTATCAGAATCTCTACCCAGCTAATTCTTATTCAGATTTGTGAGAATGAAATCAGATTTGACTGATGAGAAAGAAAGAGCTGTTCAAACACGGCCCGTCTTCTGTTGTGTGGCCTGTTTTTGATTCACAGGTTGTAGTCAGCAGCCGCCCTAGCAGAAACGTCTGTGTCATCATCATGCGCTGGGCTCAGGTGCACTAAAAGGCATGTTTAAACTTGCTCTGATAAAAAAAAAAAAAGGCAGTAGGTGTGTCCACCGTAATCCTCCACTCGTTCCTGCTGTTTACACGAATATGACTGCCTGTACGTCAACAGCAATGAGTTAATAAAGTTTATGGGAAATAGGATGTTTGATATGAGATTAAATTGCAGATGGTAATTGTTTGTTTGGGTGAGTGCGAGCATGTGTTCAGTCAGCCCAAGATGTGTTTACAGCAAGGAAACAAACACAAACACACACTTAACGGGACACACTCACGTTCTCCTCCAGTTCTACATTGACTTTTCGGTGGACATCTGAGATCTCCATCAGGACAACCCCTATGGAGAGAGAAAAAAACACTTATCAGCCTCTCACACCAACACAAAGGCCATTAACACGTTGCATTGTTTTTTAATATATTATTCCCCAGTCTAATAAACCCCCTCAGCCTTGTTTTCCAAGAACAGTCCTCCCTCAGAGCAGCTACTGTAATTAAAACACGCTGTGCCGGCACAGATATTTCTCCCAGCATGCTCCTTCCCGCTGTAATCAAATGGGGATTAAAATGCAAAACCTACGGCATAAATCAGAGCACTTTATATAAAGGATCCGCCCACCACACACTTAGTCAACACTTATTTGAGAGGCAATTCTCAAACACCCTTAAGAAATGGATTTGATAGTCGGACAGAGAGACGGAGGGACAGACAGCAAGTTCTTGCTCGGCTCAAACGAGAGCTAATTCTCTCTGACATCTGCGAAGAGATTTTATACCTGCCCTAGGGACTGATGCGTGTAGATGTGGAAGAAGAAAATAAGAGTGTTTTCCATAGAAACAATAATACAGTCACTCTCGCTCGCTCGGTCTCTCTCTTCTGTCACATGACTTCTTGGGTCGCTCTCTCAGAGTACTAAACACAACATGTTAGCTATTGGCAGCAGATAGTGAGGCAAAGACAAAATAACGTGAGATGATAAACAGAATGCAGCAAATCTGACTTGGCAAATTTATATACACCTATAAACTTATAGTCTTTAAAATGATCAAACAAATGGAGAACTATGGATTAATACTGTACTGTGTACAGTGTACAATGTGAAGGTTGGGTCTGATAAGCTGATAATACATTAATGTTATGGCTGATATTAAAGGAACTGGATTGTTTTATTGTTTTATAATGTTTCTTGGGGTGCACTTATAACGTTAGTATGGTTTTTAGAAATAAAAAGGCATTTTCCTACCCTGATTTTAGCACAATCGCTCTGTTTTAAGGGGCGTGTCTGATGTAAGACTTCAGTGTAAACCCCACTGCTGTGATTGGCTAACATCTATGCATATGAAATTGATAAGTATTACTCTCTCTTTTAGCACATTTTTAATATTACAGCTCTCAAGGTTAACTAATTGTGAAAAGTGTTGATTACAGCATTACATTTAGATCTATGGCATAATATTTAGATTGTGGCATCAAAGGTTGCAGTGATGAACTTTGTAGCCGATAACAGACATGTTAAGCGCACGAAAGCAGTGATCTCATCATTGCAACTCAATTTCTGTACACTAACAAATGTTTTCATCATAACTAACAGTGCAAACGCGATATAACTAAGAGATTCGTTGAATAAAACGGGAGTTTTGGTGCGAGTCCAGTCACTGATAAACTCGCGCCGTTTGATTGACAGCTCCAAACAATTGCAAAAGGGAGCTTTCTTTGATCGTTTTCTTTATATAATTGAATCACTGTTTGAATAAGATTATTTTCATCCTACTAAGAGAAACAACGTGAAGTTGACCATTAGTCACTGGTTTGATTTACTGACACATAGACAAAGAGCATCTGACTGTACATGAATCATTGCATATCAGATCAGGCATTAGAACGATAGGAGTTACTTGTAAGTAACATGTAAGTTGCATTACTGTCGAATCCATATCATAAAAGTCTGTTTGCAAAGCCTGTGCCGAAATGCGATTGATTCACCAAAGAATCCACAGTGAATACCGAATAGAAATAAATAAATTTACATTGTTGACAATAAATAACCATATTCCAAGCATTAGGATCTCTTGAATGGTAAAGTTATTTTTAGTCCTGTATCACTTTCCTCTCCTCATCATCTCACTAACATGCCAGTGGGCGGGGTTAACGTTGCAATGAAGAAGTAGGCGTTGATTTCTTCTGCGGAGGCGGCATTTCACCCATCTATAGGCACATTCCAGGATCAGTTGTTCAATGGGCTTGATGTCAATAAAAGCTTTTATTGGACTGACAAGGAACTTTTCAGTTCTGAATCTTACAGGATATTCTTATAGTACGATGACAAAAGCTCAAGGAAAAGCTGATTTCTCAATTCATGACCCCTTTAAAAAATAGTTTATTCAAAACAAAAGTGAAAATTCAGTCATCATTTAGTCACCTTCATGTCAATTAAAACTCATAAAAAGCAGCTCAATTTGAAAGCCAAATTAAATCTGTTCATGACAGAAAGCAATGTTTTTTTGCCACCAAAAGCTCCAGCTCTAGCCATGTGATGCTAAACAGACCATGTTGTTTAAACTCTGAGAAAAATAAAAAGTCAAGGTGAGGCCATGTGAATGAGACGAGGGGTGGGGACAGAGATTCAGAACATGAAGCCAGCCTCGGTCCTGAGTCACATGAGTCACAAGGCCACCTGAGAGAAGCAGGTGTAGGTTCCCTTCTCTGCCTCAGCTGACCCACTTTAACTTTATCTGATCTCTGACCCTGAATCAGTCTGGATGTCTTATCAGCTCCACTCGAGGCATGTGAGTTTGTTTATGTGTGCCTGCGGCAATGCCATAAAAGAAAGATTAGGCCAAGCAAAGTGTAAACCATCCTATCCGGAGCCATGTCTCAAGACGTTTACTGGCCCAGTGTTCAGGAAGTACATGCAGTGGACTGCGGTAAACAGTTCTCTGTGATTCTACTGCTCTCTCATAAACATTGTTAGTATTGTCCTTCAATAATGACAACAACAACAACAGCATAATGCAAGATTGAATAAAGGCCTAGGCACTCAAAAAGGACAGATAGTTACATATTTGTCTGCATACATACATAAAACATATTGATCAGATCCAAAGCTCCAAAGATGTTCAAATCAGGGCCCTCAGGCCAAAGCTGGCCTGTGATTACCTTTGATTTGGCCTGTCATGTCATGTCACAGAGTGAATAGGTAAAAACATGCCATTGAAACAACTTCATTTCTAATTTATCTTTTTTAACCCAATCAAGCTGCATTCATGTTACTCTTCAACCGTTTGTACTATCAAAAATGCCCCTGACAGTAGACAACATGCACTTTTCGGCAATGTATGGCTTATTACGGTAATTATAACGGTAATGCTTTCAGTCAGCAAATGAAATCAGCTTTCGGGGAGAGCGTAAAGAAAGGATTTGAACAAAGAGATATGGAGCAAGGCAGGTTAGTGTGTTTTGGATTGCATAAAATAATAAAAGGAATGAACAAAAACGCGGCGAATGAAGGAGTACACAGCAGAAGAGGCGACTGGGATGATTTCTGAGAAGACGTGGGAAGTGGCTAAGTAGGGGGAAAAAAAAAAATCTGAGTGAAAACTGTGCAACCCAGTGTCACAAAAAAAGACTTGTATATATGTATTATAGTTCATTTTTTCCACTTTGAAGTGAAAAATCAGTAAATTTGTTCCCGTTTTTTTGTCTATTTAAATTTTATTTACTAACTCTCCACACACACAGTAATGATCAATAACTGCAATTTATCACCATTTGTTTTCTGAAAAATGGATTTGATAGTCGAAAAAGTCCACCCATTGTAGCTTCATGTTCTAAAAGGTTAAATGTATCTCTTATCCATTTGTTTTAACACTTTTGTTTTATCTTTGCATCTAAATGAATAGAATATAAGTGAATTTAATACAAAAGTAAAATGTTAGAATTTTAATATAATATAGTTTAATATAATGCAGCATTTATTTGTGGCTCAGCCATGACCCTCAATCAAGTTTTTGCCCATCACAGTATAAAGTTTGAGCTCCACTGATTTAAAGCACAAACAAATTAGAAAGGCCCTTTAACCAAAGACTTCTGATTAAGGATTTAAAGGAGACTCGCATCTAAAAAAGCCTGAAAGTCCTGAGAAAGTTTCAGTTCTCTGACATTTCCAGGTTTACCATGTCCATGAGAATCCTCAAAAAGGTATAACATATTAGCTGACAATTGATTCAAAAGGACCAGAGCTTGTTGGTCAAGCCACCTGAATTTGAATGTTATAGTAATTGAAGGTGAATGGCAGGATGAACTGTGATGGGAGGGGTAATGTGTTTCCACCCACAGACTTTGATCATAGCCACTGTAGGTGCCGCCCAGTCAGACACAGAAACTTCCACTGCTAAGAACAAAAGCTGCAGGCAGACAATGACTGCAGAGACATAACAGCGACATGACCAGTGCTTTACAGTCGACAGTTATTCTGTGATACAATAGATCATAGATCATCCAACGCTTCTGTATTATCAAAGACAACAACAGCAAACATTCCAGCTACATTGAGCATGAAACAGAGAACCAGGGTGTACAACAAATCAAAACTCACGGCTTTCAACCACACCATTTCTAGATGGACTTACACAAATGATAACTGCTCTTAGTAAGCAACGTATACTAGGATAGCAGATCCCATGAGAGGAGTACTTGAGTCACAAGAGGCTGTGTGTCGCAGTGATTTTTCCACGGTTACAGGGCGACATTGCTAGACTTGCCGTGAAAATAGCATCAACAGCAGCATTAAAAAATTATTTATTAACAGTAATGATCACCATAAACAACTCTTGTACCAACAGGGCTCTCGCACCTTTTAAATAACTTCAACGACTAATCGTTTCTGATTACCGGATAAACGCGCGCATGCTCTGGAGATTATCACGTGAAAAGAAACAATATCAAATCAGAAAGTGAGCTGACAGAAGACGGAAGAATAACAAACACAGTCATGGTGCAGCACAAAGTTAAATGGATTTGGACAGCAGAGATGGATGATCAGATTGTCGATTTTGTGGCAAGAGCATGAGTGACTATACAACGTGTCCTGTAAAACATACCACAATAGACTCGACAAGGAGAAGAGCTGGTCAGAAAACAGGAGCAAAACAGTTAAATCTAGGATTTTTTTGTCCTCATGTTTGTGGTCTCTCACATTTTAAAAATCTTTTAGTGTGTACCCAGCTTAAGGGCCAGATTTACTAACAGCATGCGCCAGCGCAAACCTTCTTTTGCCGTTAAAAAAAAAAAAAGTACTGATAGGATTTACTAAAGACATGCAGTAAAAAAAAAAAAAAAAAATAGTGCTAAAAAAGCATGAGAGTTATTTTTTTGTGGCTGACCTTATTGCATAGGCATTTGTAGGAGTTTAAGAAGTAAAATTTATGGGAGGAGAGTATTTAAATGAATCATGCAAGGTAATTTACTAAGGTTTGCGCTAGTCAATTTACTGGTATTTTTGACATTATTTACCGCCCAAAACCCTTGGTAGATTGTGTTGGTCATCATGGAAATTATCCGGCTGCGTCTGTGTTCTTTCATTTGTGAGTCATCAGTAGATACACTCCCATCTGCACTTTTTTGTAATTGCGCTCTTATGCTAATTTGCCCTTTTTAGTAAATCTGGCCACAAAAGTCTTGTGTTTCAAAGAAGAGTGAAAGTCTTATAGATTTTGAATGACATGAGGGTAGTAAATGAAGATAATTTTCTTTAGGCTCTTGTGACTGGCAGATCAGGGTGCTAAACAAGCTAATGGGTTTGATTCCCAAAGAATGCACCAACTGATGCATAACATGGACTGAGTTGTTTATTCAAATGAAATTAGCTTTTACTCAATATAATCTAAGTTTAAGGGCTAAACTGACACAAACAAGCAATAATTCTGAGGCTGATTTGTATGTGTGTTGACTGCTGTCCTGTGGCCAGCCTTGCTAAGCACAGTTCAAACAACACAGGAGACTAAAGGTCACCAGAACGTCCTGGTAAAAAGCTTCCTTTGTGGCACCAGTGAGGGAGTGAGTGCGTGTGTGTGTGTGTCGGGGACCGGCGGCCACTGCTGCTTTCACTGTTACACAAATCAAGCAAGAGGGGTGTGGACACCAGAGCAGGTGACATTGTGAAAAAAAAAAAAAAAAAAAAACTCAACAATGAAGCTAAAAAAAAAAACATCTATTCTTTTACAAACACTATACTTCAATAAATACAAAAAACAGGAAAAGAACTTAAAGAGTTAAAGCATTTGGTTTGGTGAGGTGATTCAGCTCGGTATTATTCAGTTTAATGACCCGAATCATATCAGAATGGAATTGCTATGCCAAAAATTAAAATCCTGTCATTATTTCCTCAATGTCATGTTGCTCCAAACCTAGATGCTGTTAAAATTTCTGTAGAATCTTTTACACAGCTCTTTTATATACAATAAAAAGTCAAGCTCCAAAAAGGACAAAAACATCATGAAAGCACCATATTGAAGTCTTGTTCTGAAGTCTACAATGAGGAACAGATTGAAATTACAAGGAAAATTGTCTGCATTTAGCCAAGACATTTGAGAACGACTGGCATTTGGCATCATTGACGTCAAACCTGGTGTGGTCCATTTCTGCACTGATTTTCAAAACTGAAAGGACAAATTTCAAAGCCAGCGTATAGTTTAAGATGACTTGGTTATATAAAGAATGAGTTGTATGGACCGCTTTTATCATGCTTTTTTGTCCTTCTTAGAGTGACTGTCAAGAGTCATGGTTGTGCCGAGAAGATCTGCATAAGGATTCTTCAGAAATTCTCCTTTTGTGTTACACTGGAATATAACAGCATTTGGTAGAGCTGCACATTTCTGGATAAACTGAGAATCACATTTATTTATTTTTTTTAAAGAGATCACAATTCTACCATGATTCTGAATAGACAACTAAACAAAATAACATGTAATTTACAAGAGGTTGTGACAAAATGTTAATTGCTGCAGTCCATTTAAAAATATTTAATTTGAATTAATTCAAATTAATTAAAAAGTGAAAAATTCAATGACTTCACTCGTTTCCTTACTGAATGACTCAGCATTTTTAATTGATTCTCTTGAATGAATGATTCAATGACAAATCCATTTTTTAACCGTCACTTGTCGCCACCTACTGGTGTAATGATGTAAAATTGATTCAATCTTTAACTGAAGAGTCAAGTTATTTTCAAAAACTGATTTTCGCTATTTGCTACCCTTGACATCAGAGTTTATATCCAAACTATAAACTTTTATCTCAGTAACTTGATCATTTGAATTATTTTAACAAAGAAATAATGATACCTGTATCATACCTGTACATGACAACTGCTCTCTCAGCACCAACACAGATCTGAATGTTCGCTGTGATCGTACTTGTCAAAAGTTTAATAAACATAAGAATCATCGTCATTTAGGAATAAGATCACGTGGGTGTTTGAATCGTGATTGAAATCTTTTAATGATTGTTCAGGCAACCCTAGACTGTGGGTTTAATACCATGAAGGTATGAGTACATAATGACTTTCTTTTGTAGCTGAACAAATCCTTTTCCATAGAAGGTTCAGGTGTTTTACACAAAAGGTGGATATATCAGTGTAGTCAATCAGAGGGAAAGCAAACACAAGCAGATTGGAGCAAAGTCTCAATGCTGGTTCATAACATCCTTCAGTCGGTTTAAAAAAAGCAAAACATGAAAAAATGAAACGTGTCAGGAGTGGGCTGATCTCCTGGCTTAGAGACTCATGCCCTGATGCACAATGATGATAAGCAGAGGATTGTGTCACTCTAGAAACACGGAGGCTGATTTGCATCTTCATGGGCTGTGGTTCACTCCTGCTTTGTTTGTGTGTCCTTCCCGAAAGACAACACCAGGCAACAGGTGGGGTCAACTAAACCCAAACACTCCTGACAAAGTGAAGAAATATTTGACCCACTATAAGCATTACATAACAAAACAAACAGAGAAAACCACATCTTTACCTTTTGTTGTCCAGAGGCATTAACACGCTATCTAATAAGGATAATTAGGGATGAGATGAGAAATATAATGTGTGATCTATTAAAATATACAAAGAATTAGGAATAAAGGAAAGATGTTGAGTTGACATATTTCAGTAAAAACAGACCCGGCATTAAAGGCACAGTATGTAAGTTTGGCCGCTAGAGGTCCTTATTCAAAACAATAACAAAGGTGTAGCTTGATAAAGCCGTGAATGAGTGTGGAATCATGGGAGTTGTCATCTTCACAGCTCTTCTCCACAGCTGATAGGGAGCAATCACTGTCATTACACTGGGTAAAATGGCTGATTTCTCTGGGTTGCAAACATTGTTGGAAACATTTGGGATAATTCAAGTACACAAGTCAACAAAATATATAACATCGTTCTAGTGGTTTGTGGATATTTAATCCAAAAAATCTTATATATTGTGCCTATAATGGTGCATTAAATCTTTTGTGTCTTTATGTTTTTGTTCTGCCGACTGTTTGAGCGTTTTAATGGGTCTAAACAGTCAGTGTGATCATAAAATTAAGTGATATAGGGAAGGAGAAAGACTGTTTTGAATGAAAGCACAGTGTAATATCACAATGCTCCAAGTGTTTTTTGAGCAGAGAAGCAGCCAGGGGATTTCAGAGGAAATAGCATATAAATTCATTTCTGTTTGCCTCTCAGGCTCACTAAATACAGACTGTTGAAAACAGCAAGTGTCAAATGTGCCTTGAGGTTAAAGGCAGCAAGAGCAATTCAGGGCTGTGTTTAACTCAACTTTTATACATACACTCATGAACTTCCCATAGTACTTTCCTTCGGGTGAATCCCTGCCACCATTTTGAAGTGCGTTCAACTTCGTCAAGTGGATGAGCAAAGTTTATTTGGACAGAACCCTTGATTTTGACAGAGGGAGCGAGTCTACTCATTTGTACATTTCAGGCAGATACACAGACCACAATACAACACGATTGTGATGTCACAACAGCAACTCAGTGATTTACCCACAAATGATCAAGGGTTTAAAGGAACACTCCACTTTTTTTGAAAATAGGCTCATTTTCCAACTCCCCTAGAGTTAAACAGTTGAGTTTTACTGTTTTCGATTCCATTCAGCCAGTCTTCGGGTCTGACGGTACCACTTTTAGCATAGCTTAGCATAGTTCATTGAATCCCATGGTACGTAGCCCAGGGGATACAGGAAGAGCTGGGGTTTTGGTCATGGGGCACAAACTAATCAGGTCCTTATGATATGAGCACTAAAGCTGCAACTAACAATTGCTTTGATAACAGCACAACTGGATAGTAGGGATGTCACGATTTTCGAATATTCGATTAGTTGATTTAATTATAGAATATCGAATAGGTTGTGCGATTGTCGTCTTAAAAATCCTCATGTTTTCAATGGTGACACGTTCACAGACGGTGGTGCGCGCGGCCAATAACGCACCTAAAAAGCTGTCAATCAACTCTTAGACAACAGTAGAACACAGACTAGCGCGTGGCATATAACAGAGACGTTAAAATCAATGTTCACACGACACAAGTGCCGTCTTTCAGGCTGTTCGCAATGTTATAACACGTTTAGGCAGCCTAAAATCAATATGGCTTGAGGTAGGCTTGCTGCGATAATCGGTGTTGCCGGTGTTCAGGAACAACACCGGCATCATTGTAATGCTCCCGATATGGCGCTAATTTGAAAGTGAAAGTAAAATCCCCTCGGTCATTCATGGTGCGTGTCCACTGGCGAAGAGCGAGCGTTTTCAGTTTATTCCTACGGAAGCTCAACGTAGGAATTACTTGAAAGCGCTCGCTCTGCTTCGCAATGTTATGAATGGCCATGCGGATTTTACTTTCACTTTTATTAGCGAACATGTTAATATGTTTCAGCACATTACAATCATTATATGGCTTGAGTTAAGACAGCATATTCCCCAATGAATTAAACAGTTTATCAATATCATACTGAAAGCGTGAATGGTCTCTCTCCCTCTCTCTCTGTTTGTGTGTGCGTGCGTGCATGCGGGGGAGGGGTGCGATTTTCGAATAATAATCGAATAATTCCCAGCGATTTTCACAGTATTACTGTTTTTACTGTATTTCTGAAAACCTTACTGACCTCAAAATTTTTAATTGTAGTGCAAGTGTTAACTGGTAAGAGTGAACTGCAGGGAAAAAACTATGTTGAGTAACTATTAATTCAAGAGAACAGAGTCCACTTTTATGTTGTTGTTCTGTAACCAGGTCAACATGAGCATAATCACACTCCTAACATATACACTTAATCTGGATGACACTGATGTAGGGATGTAAACTATACTGCTGCTGCTGGTCATCATTGGAAATGCTAGTAGTTTACATTTTCTTTTTTTTTTTTCTCCAAATGTTATGTTCAAAGTTACTATCATGTTAATGTTACATTTTAAAAAGAATGCATTATTTTGTAAGTGTGTATCTGGAGCAGAAAACAAAATCATTTAATTTTACCTCAGACTTGGCAACAGTTTGTTTTCCCTGTCACTCGCGGCTCAAAGAAACGTCCACTCCTAAGACGGGCAAAATTAGGGAGTATTTTGACAGAAAAGGTTTGTGTTTTGTTTTCATGTCAAACTGGCATATAAGAATTAATCTTGCTTACAGGCTTGTTATGCTATCGGTTAATGTTGAATGCTTATGTTTACTGTAGAATGTAGGGCTGTCAAACGATTAATCGCGATTAATCGCATACAAAATAAAAGTTTGAGTTTGCATAATATATGTGGGTGTACTGTATGTAATTATTATGTATATATAAATACAAACACATTAATTTAAATATTTCTCAAATACATACAAGTATATGTATTTATTTATATTTTTATATAATTTATATTATATATATAAATAAAAATATTGTTCATAAATAAGATATTTTTCTTAACTATATACATTAATTTGTTTGTATTTATATATACAAAATAATTACACACAGTACTCACACATATATTAGGCAAACCCAATTTTTTTTATATGCGATTAATCGTTTGACAACCCTACTAGAATGACTGTAATCCAAAGTAAGCACAGTGCATGTATATGGCCCATTTTCCAGTGGCATTCAGTATGGAATTTGACTGTTAGATTCATAGATTAAGTAGGATGTTTGACATGGATAGCTTATACAGACTGTTTTCTTCTGTGGGTTTCTTAGACTACTCAACTAGTCGGTAACAAAATTTCCATTTAAACATTAATGAAATTAGTCGTGGCACAGATCCCTAGTAAAAGGAGGACTCTTTATCCACTAATGCCTGGCTCACACTACAGGAGTTTTAAAATCCTATCCAATTGTAAAATCTGGTTGCAGCACACACTTCAGGAGAATCTTTGCAGATTTTCTTCCCTCAAATCTTAAACATGCTCACACTACAAGATTTGAAATTCGCGGAGCATCACACACTACAAAATGTTATTAAAATTATCTGCCAGAGGAAGCGCGTCACGTGATCTACGCAGCAGATCGAAAGCGGATGTAAACAAAATGGATAGGCTACTGAAACACGGAAACTTGCTGTAGCAATAATAATCGTTTGTTGTGAGAAAACACAAAGCGGAAGAATAAACGACTGTGGATGAAAAAATGGTTGAGGAGACGGGCTCAACGTGGATTGTCAGTTCTTCAGCGAGAAATGGAGGTAAAATTGACCCTTTATTACTATCGTAGTGTGCTAGAATGTTTACCGTTATAATATTGCCTGCCTACTGTAGTTCAAAAGCGCTAGTGTCACCTTTTACATTGTAGATTCCTTGATCTTGGTTTTGCGGTCGCCATTTCGAAATGTCTGTCACTTCCGTTGCGTCGTATACTTGTTTCCTATTGGCTATTGTGACAGTACTGATGTTATTACAATCTTGCTCATCCCGATAAATATCAAAAATGTTTGATATGATCGGGGTGAGCCTGATTTGTGTGAGATCAGATCGGGAGGTGCAAGATTTTATCTGTGAACGTCTCACATTACCAGATAATCTGCGCCGAACATCAGAACCGATCGAGGTCGTGGACAAGATTTTTTCTCAGATTCTCGGGAGGGGAAAATCGGGCATAAATCGGCCTAAAACTCCTGTAGTGTGAGCCAGGCATAAGGCGCACAGTAGCCGAGCAGGAATTCAAGCGTGCTGCACATGTGCATTCATGCATTACTCAGCATTTCCACAGTACCTGCACACCTCCCATGAAAACACATGCAGGCATTTGAATGATATTCAGTGAACTCTACAAGAGTAATTTGATGCTCTTCTGTCTCTGGAAGTCTACGCTGTCAAATGCCACAACAAAAACAAGGTGCCTCATACAAACATCGACAGTGCCGTCATTTTTCTTAGCGAGCAGGACGTCACACCTGTTGGGCTTAACAGTTTAAACACAGAGGACACCTAGATGATGTGCTGTCTTTGGTGCCACTAGTTAAGAATGAAAGCATCTCCATCTCTCTGCCACCTGACCTCGTTGTCAATCTGTCCGTGACTCTCAAGAATATCTAATGTCAGCTCATCTGCCTGAAGGCGGCTCTGGTTTCAGCTCAGCCGAGCACTCAGAGCTCAAGAGGCTCCAGTCGCTGAGGAACACCGGTGACGTGGAAAGCGAGGTCTGCGTTTGGACGTTATCTGCCCAAACAGAGGCAAGTTTCGGCTCTTATCGCCTACGGATAGGGAGGGCATTGTGTTAACAACCACTAATGTGATGTCCAAATGTTACGGCCCTCAAAGGAAAAGGTCAAGGAAAGGTCATCCCGACTAAAAGACGAAGGAAAGAAAATCCATCACTTTGAAGCATGAATGTTGAAAAGTGTTCACAATCAGGCACCACTTACACTGCTGGTGTGACCAGCCAAGGTGCAATGCCATTTCCACATTTGCAACAAATTTGGCTTCCACCATTTATTTTTTTACAAACCTATGTAGGTTTGATCAAGAAGTAAAACTGGAATAACTGATGACTCGTTTGTCATGCAAGAAACATTTAAAATGCTTTAGGGAATATAGACATCCACATAAAGATACCAAACACCAAACCACTCATACCATTTCTGCAGTATGAAGTATGTATATAGTGCACAAATGATCTGTATGCATTGAACACATGGCATATTTGCCAAAACTGTGCAGTAAACAAGGGAGCTCACTGTGTGCAATACTGTATCCCACAATGCACTTGACTTGACCTAACCTTCCATTTCCAGCTTGACTAATCAACTGAAAATAATACCAGCTGTGATTTTTTTCTCATTCTTCTCATTATCTGGTCAGACTGCCAAGAGAATAAAATAAAATTGGATTAAAAATGCAAAAAAAAGAGCAGCCTCAGCTGAAATTATAGTAGTCTATATTGGCAGAGCAGATTTCGCTGAGTTTATCCCAGTCAACACGCACACAAAATCCCTGCATATGTGTAATCGTGGGTGACCTTGCAAAGTCAGTCTCCTAATTTGTAGTTGGGAAACAGTATTCGGCTACAATTCATCCAACATCCGCACAAGCGAATCTGGTGGAATCTCTCACTCACCTGCATTTTACAAGTCCTGCTCTGGGATGAAGCAGACCAAAATAACTGGTGTATGATCAGTTTCACTTAGACTTAAACTAGGGCTGCTCAATTATGGCAAAAAAACAATTACGATTATTTTTGGTAAATATTGAAATCTCAATTATTGGTGGGTGATTTGATCTTATTTCACGATACGAGTAATTTCAGTGAAATTTTCACAATTATCGATACTTCAGCAAAAACTAATACTAAGTTAACAAATGTAAGTAAAAGGTCCTCAAAATAATTACATAAGACAAGTAAACAGTCAGCAATATAATAAGAACAAAGAAACTAACTACAAACAAAACTGAGAAGAAAAATACAAATTAAATTAAACAGTGTTTTAAGGTTTTCAGGAAGATGTACTAACAGTATTCAGATATAATAGCCTACAACAAAAAAAATGAATAATTAAACATAAAATAACAATAAATATTAGGGATGGGTAAAAAAAATATATATATTTTTTGATTTCTCAATTTTAATCTCATTTTTACAAACCGATATTGATTCTTAAATCCCAAGAATCGATTAGTCTAGTTTGTTTTCAGTTGATGAATGAGCAGAATATGTAGCGCCTCCTTTCCAATAAATCGCAATAATCTTTGTGCTTTGTTACTTTTGATATGAAGTCACAGATTTCAAACGACGTCCATCTTATTATGATATTCAAAAAATAAATACCGTTGGCGCTGTTTAATGTGATGTGAAAGATCACTGTAGCGCCTCAGTTAGAGAGAAGCTGCAGCACGAGCGCATGTGAACATTCATCTCCTCCGCTTTAATACCAGTTACAGCATGAAATAAACATGACTGAACATCTGAAGGTATGTTAAAATATACAGTACAACTTACCGAAATCCGTATCATATCTTGTCTATTAGCTCAATCAGTGTTTCAACCTCAGAAAGACGTCAATAAAACAACTTGTAAACAATGTCACGTAACGTCACATTTACCTCGGAACAACCATATTCAGTGACCATAAACTCATCAGTCAGCTAGAAAAGTGAACTCTAGAGAGCAGCATTCTGATGGATATAGCTATGCACTGTTACGTATTTATTATAATTTTTTTTTGTGTTCTTCAATATTTAATGCATGTTTGAATTAATCAGTTATGACAGCCGCGATTTAAATGTTTATATTTCAAAAAAACCAGTAGAATATGATTATGTAATTCTAAACTTTATTTATAATAAAAACATCATTGAGTGTAATTTAAGTGTTTGTATATAAATAAGTTAATTTAACCTTCAATATTACCTATTATAGTAGTACCAACTGACTCACATGTGTAGTTTACAGCATTAGCTGAGAGATTTTATCTTCTAGAAAATTTGCCACGTACTGTACCTGATATACTACATCTAAAATAATTGATATCGAATCGAAAGCATGTGAATAGAAATCGAATCGTGAAAATTGTGTCAATACCCAGTCCTACTGCATAGTCTTGCTGTACACATTAAATATAGATTAACCCTTCTTAAAAAATACTTAAGTTATTCAGCCAAGATCAGTGAGTGATTTTCCTTTGTCATTTGTTGTTTGACCATTAATGACAGACTGCAGCAGGATTTTTAGGCTGCTGTCACTTTAAGAGCTGCACGGATATAATATACTGTTACACACACGTTTTTTTTCTCAACTGTGTACGTTTACTTAAGACAAAATCCACTGCGTATATCCAAAGCCCATTTGCTTTTCTGCATTTGGCTCCGACTCGTAGCATGCACACAGAAAGCCACCTGGGTAACAGTGTCTCCTTTGTGGCTTAATGCGCTTTCAATAACAATGTTTAATATCAAGCACGTCCCGCAGTTTAGCAACAGTAGACTGCATTTTACAACACTTCCTTATTCGGCTGATTGAAACACTGTTTTCATATCATGAATAATATTTTTAAATGACTTTGCATTATAATTCATAATGACTCAATACCACTGAGATTAAAGCAATAACCAATTAATGTATTCAAAATTCAACCTCCTACTCTACAAGAATATATAATATAAATGCCATTAATTACCTACACATCATGTCCGCACTTGAACTACTAGAGCACCCTCACTAATTTCAGAAGCACACTCAGAAGTTTTGTTCTGGTCCCTGGAAAGCAATGTACTGAAGTCATTTGACAACAGTTTAGCATAGTGTTGTTTGAAATGTTTATTCCATTGCATACATTAGTTTCATAAAGCATTCAAAAAACAGGCTGTGAATACACTTGAGAGCATACGCTATCAATGCTGATTTCTCAAAGTTAACATGACATGACACAAAGTTAATAAACGCAACATATCCACCATTATTATGACCTGGCAGACACAATGCCATGCCAACAAACATGCTGAACAGAACTTGAAACTGAAACGTGACTCGGACACATAACATTCTTTATGGCACATTCCTGTACGTTATCACAACATCAGATTATGACCCATGTTATCTTTAACACGATAGAGGAAATAGTGATAATGAAAGATTACATGTCTATTTGTGTTCAGCACTAATGACAACCAAATGAACTGAAGTGATAGCTACAGTAGATGTTTGTCTTTTGTGAACTCTATAACAAAGACACCATATAATCTTCTTTAACATTTTCACATCTCTACACATGAGAATTGGCACTATAGGAAGAGTAAATGGAAAAGTTCTCATGCAGTTCTCAATAAAAAGCATTAGCCGTGACTCACCCAGTTCCCTGGACACTGGAGATACGGCTGCGTTCTCCCCGATCTTAGATACAGCATCAAAGTACTGCTTCCCAGCCAGAGCCATGGCTGCAAAGAGAGGATAAGAATGTGTTATTCTACTGGGGTGGAATAGCCAAAGATATTTGTTTCACTTTCTATATTTACAACATGCTGCACATTGTATATTAGTTATAAAACAATATAGTGGCATTGGGATTATCAACATTCCTAATTTTCCGATTAACAGAAGTGTCTTGTGTACTTTTGAGTACATTTAGAGTATAACATTATAATATTAGTATAATATTACTTTGTTTAATCAAGCTGTACAAGTCTCATTGATAACCAAATTATAAAAAAAAAAAAAAAAAAGCTAATCAAAAGCACTTCAAAAAGGAGGAGTTATTTGGATGGAGCACAGTAGTACACTGTCTGACTATGTTTGCATGTGCACCAATAATGTGATTATTTCCAATAATCAGAATAAGAGCAATCACAGTAAGATGTTTACACAACACACTCCACTTTAAAATGCAATTTTCATTATTCTGATTATTCACTAAGAATTGTGTTTTTTTTTTGACCGCCATTATTCACATTCGCGATATGTTGAGTACTGGCCACTCTTTTAATCTGCTTACATCGAAAGCAACACATTTCTATGGACTATTGGACATTTTTGACCATCATTATACTGCATTATATATTTGTCTTGCAAAACTGTCAACATGTTTCTTTAGCACTCCAAACATTCATCTGTGTCACAAGCACATGTGCACTTTTTGGTGGAATAGATGTGATTAAAGTGTTTACATGCCCGTTTATTGTAGTGTTGTCACGATACTGGAATTTTCAACTTCAATACGATACCTTGAAAAATATCGATATTCAATACCACGAGGAAAATCGCCATATTTTTAAATAAATAAATTGCCTTGCCATATACTGTAAACTACGGAAGAGGATTAGGGCCAAGCAATAATAAAAAATGAAAACCATCTCGAGATTAAAGTTGTTAAATTTCGAGAAAAAAGTCAAAATAAAATGTTGATAATAAACTCATTAAATAACGAGAAAAATGTCGTTAAATTTCCAGAAAAAAAGTCGATATGAAATGTTGAGAATAAAGTCATTAAATTATGAGAAAAAAGTTGTTTAATTACGAGAACAAATTCGTTAAACTATGAGAAAAAAACTTTAATTTAATGAGTTTATTCTCAACATTTTATCTCAACTTTTTTCTCAAAATTTAACGACATTTTTCTCATAATTTAACGAATTTGTTCTCGTAATTTAACGACTTCTTTCTCGTAATTTAATGACTTTATTCTCAACATTTTCTCTCGGCTTTTTTCCCTTAAAAATTTAACACGTTTTTTTCTCGTAATTTAACGAGTTTATCCTCAACATTTTATCTCGACTTTTTTCTCAAAATTTAACGTTTTTTTTCTCGTAATTTAACGAGTTTATTCTCAACATTTTATCTCGACTTTTTTCTCGAAATGTAACGAGATTTTTTCTTGTAATTTAATGAGTTTATTCTCAACATTATTTAGACTTTTTTTCTCGAAATTTAACAAGTTTTTTCTCGAAATTTAACAAGTTTTTTCTCGAAATTTAACAACTTTAATCTCGAGATGGTTTTATTTTTTTATTATTGCTTGGCCCTAATCCTATTCTGTAGTAAACTGTTATATAGATAATTTGTTATCTCAATTATTTATTTATTTTTTTTTTTGATAATTTGGGTAATTTTGTTGCAATAGCTTACACACAGCAGAGGAAGGCTTTATTAGAATTATTTACCTAAATTTACAAAAAGAAAAAGAAGCACAACGAGATTTAAAAGAGACAAATGATTTAAACATGCTTTTCAGGTGGGTCTAACAGTAGTATTCGGCTAAGGAATACTACAGAATTTAAAATAATCAAATTTCACTGTAAAATTAAATACAGATTAATGCTAACAATTGAAGTTTCAAAAGTTATTCAGTCTTGAGCAGTGGGTGATTTTCTCTTTTTCTCTTCTTGTTTTATTAAAATGACAGAACGCAGAAGGTTTATTAGACTGCTGTCACTTTAAGAGCTTATACACGGATCCAATATACTAAAACAAAACATGTTCTCTCAGCTAATTACACTCCAAAACTGACCGTATTTACCTGAATACTCAGCAAGACGGGCATTTTGACATATTCTGTATGAATTTGACAGTTTAAGCCTAATAAGCCATGAAAAAGAAATCGCTTTGGTACTCGCAAGCTGTTTGAGAGGTGGCTTTATGTGCGTGCCATTTATTGATCAGTGGTGCGTGTGCTTTTGGTGCGAGCGGGAATGAGTACATTTATACACAATACAAGCACTATTCAACCAGGGCGAATGAGAAGAGTGAGTGAGAGGAGGCGGGTGTGTGTCAAATGCAGCTGATATTGGTGTATCGATACTTTGGAAAATGAGTATTAGAACCATTTCAGTTATTTCAATATTGAAATATCAATATTTTTGACAACACTAGTTTATTGTGATTAAAATTGGTATAAGCCACATTTTTTACTACGATTATGGTTACTGCGATTATGAGCTTAATCACATCAGCTTAATCACATCAACTTAATCACATCAACGAAGTATTGAGTTTAAATGAGGTAAAGTTTAATAGCAATATTGCCTAAATCTCATTATAATCACATTATGGGGGAACATGTAAACGTATTTAATGCCTTACCACTGGGTTTATAGAAGAAAAGGGCAGAGGGAAAAACTTAAACCTTTTCAGTCAGTCCAGGCACAACAAACTGCATAAAAGGTGTTGTGTTTTGTCTGTGTGTATGGTTATTATGTCTAACCCTATTCCTCAAGCAATAATACATTTGTTTAAGATTTGATGAAACCTACCCTTTGTTCAGTAGACCTGCTTTTTCAGAATGATTTGCAACTCTAATTTAGCAATCTGAAGAAAGGGAGTGGGAGTGAGGGATGTTACACAAAAAAGGAAATCTCCATTCTTTCCATAATTCATCTCTATGTTTTAGGTGCTATTTTGCAAGTATCAATCATTAGATGTTCCTTTTGTTTAGATTAGTATTCAATTGCCAAACTTTTCCCAGGAAAAACAGGAGATGTGAATATTGGATGTGTCATTTCAGAATGATTTCTGAAGGATCATGTGACACTGAAGACTGCAGTAATGATGCTGAAAATTTTGTGTTAATAAATTATAATAAATTACATTATAAAATATATTAAGTTAGAAAATTACTATTTTTACTGTACTTTTGATCAAATAAATGACTTGGTGAGCAGAAGAGACTTCATACAAAAGCATTAAAAAATCTTGCTTATTTCAAACTTTTGGCCAGACGTGCATTTATAATGCCATAATCTGTCAGTCTGCTTTTGGGATATGAGCATTAAACACTCAGTATTTATTATCAACCACTAATACATAGAGTATAGAGACTCACAAATAACCAAATGTTTCATAAAACAATGTAGCCCTACAATTCCCGACAATGCTTAAAATATAGAATGCTATATGGAAGTAATAAAAAGGTAAGGCTCACCTGAAACAGCTTTCTCGTAGCTCTTTCCCAGGTTTATGAGGTTACGTAACCCCGGATTGAACTGTTCCATAACATTCTGTGAGGAGGGATTTTAAATAGAGGAAATGGTTAAAATGTTGGCATGAGCAATTCTTATATAATCAGTCGCAATCATGACATTATTTGGTCTGAGACAGTTCTGTCCATGAAACAACCTCTTCAATCCCATTTTAAAATGTTTCTGCTTTAATTTTCGGTGCATGCAGGGGTATATCAAAGTGCAGAATGCTTCTGCTTCTGCCCATAACAACATATTTAGGTATGTTAGTATGCTATTGTTATTGTATAGATGATAAACATGGAGATCTAGTATCTACCCAAACCTCGACAAACTACAAACTGTTGAGTTCCAACCTGGTTCAGGTTCAATTTAATGGATAACTTTGGTTTGTAATTAGTGGATAAATAAGTTGTGTTTTCAAATCAACGTAACTCATTTTGTGTGATGAGTTGCACACACACACGCTCCTTCCATGAGTCAGAACAAGCTGTTGGACCAATTTCCAGTTTGGTCTTAAATACAAACAATAACACTGAAACCAAAATTAAAAAGTTTTCATCAAGCCAACTGAAAACTAAAACCGAAAGTCTCCAATTGGTCTTGGGTCACTGATCTCGATATGCTGTTTAGAGTGTCATGATCTCAGGTGAAAAATTGGTCAAGTTGCTCAGCAACAATATTTTTCAGCAAAACAAATTTTAGGTAATCAGAAAAGCACTAATAAAACATCACTGTTTTGGTCAATAATTTTGTCCCTCTGAAACTAATTTGGCTTCTTATTCTTATTTTTGTAGACTTGCCTTTAAGGCACTTCAGTGTTTTGCTAACAGTATTACACACATAATATGCTAATAATGAGTTATTTCACATGACAATTTATGAATATATTCATGGATATCTTGCGTAGTGGGCAGCAGCTCTTTCCATATGGGTCAGCTTTGATTAAAATCACTTAAAAACTTAGGCCGCTTTACACTGCAGGTCTTGATGCCCAATTCCAATTGGTTGATTATATCCAGGGTTTTTTTTGACAACCACCTTACATCTTCTATAAGTGACACATATCCGATATATCCATTAATACTACACACTTGGCAAAACAATCCAAGGTAGACGTAGTGACCCAGAAAAGCTTAGGCCGAAAAGGAAGTAAAAACTGCGTAAATTGCAATGGATGATAAATTGCAGACGAAATGACAACCAAAGATGATGCTTTATGCACCATCTTTAAAGGTCAGCAAAACACTGAGTTGAGCTTTCGTCCTCCTTTGTGCCACTGAAAAGAGTCATGTGATCGCAGTTGTCCACCTGAGTCGACGTCGCTTTTTCACATTGACATGGGAAGATCCGATCTGTCTGCTTACATGGCAGATGTATCTGATTCATATCAGATTTATTTCCACATATGAATGAGGCCTGAAACCGATCTGATAATATCGGAATCCTTATGCTTTTTTTCCTGTTTACAAATTCATAAGGTTGCAATTTTCAAAGTTGGAAACTTTCCATGAGAATTAATGGGAATAAACTGGAAATTTGCAACATTGTAGGTTAGCCTATAACAGGGAACTTAAATGTAGTTGGGAAAAAAAAACATCTTGCAGCATAATCTTGGTTAAAACAACCAGATTTAAATTCAGTTGAATTTCTACTGTGCATTCCTCAATCACACTTCTTACTGCAGGGTTATTGAGGCCACACCCTTGAATCTGCTTTCATTTTACATTTTTAATCACTCTTTTTTTTTTTTTTTTTGTAAAAAGTGTATTTTTTTTTTTTTTACCTGTATTACTTTTCATGCATCTCTGCATATAGCCAAAGAAAATGTTTATATTTATGTTTGCATATTATGCAGTTTGTGTAAATTATCCCAAGTTTCCAATTAATTCCTGTAAATTCCTGTTAGGTTCACAACTTTGAAAATTTCCACAATTCCTCAGCTTAATTACCCACGGAAAGTTTCTGAAAGTTTATGGAAATTTTCTGCCATTTTACAACCCTACACGTTCATGGGTCATATCCACATTGGAGGAAAAAAAAAATCAGAATTGGGTCACTTGAAGCATGTAACGTAAATGTAATCAGCACGTAATGTAAATGTGGCCTTAGAGAGCCAATCATCAGCTTCACATAACTCTGAACACACATCCTATGAGAGACCTTCAAGAAGAAACTCAAAGTGTGAAATATCCATTCATGAGTCGACCCACTTGATACTGTTCTCGCAGGTTGCACATCTCAGGGTTTGAGGTGCTGTGCATGTTCCTCCTCTGTCAGGAGCGACTGTGTGGAATAAATCTTGAATTCAAATTCATATGCACCGCTCTCCATCAATATTGCGAACTACCTCGAGTCGATGAGTCTGGTAATGATGTCATGGAAATAATAAAGTTTGGGAGAATGAAGTTTGGACTCAAGATGAGAACTGCAGGAATCTACTGCTTTTCACAACAAGATCAGTTCCTGAAAAGCACCATGTGTTTTAATAGGTGCCAACGTTGCATTTGTTCCTGGTTTCTTTGAAGGAAGAGAGGAAGCAGAGATTTGAATGAATCACTAGTGAAGACTTGGGCTTGGTTATATTTACTGAACTTTAAGCGGCATACATGTGCTTACTTAATGCTTACTAATTCTCAATTCATGAAGACGGCCCACTCCTCTCCACTCCCTGACACGTACTGAACTGCCTGAGACTTCGCATGACAGGAGGCACAGCTGATGTTATATTGGAATGAAACTATATTGGAATGACACATTCATGGACAGATATGACGTGGGTGCTGATCTCTGATAATAAACCTCCTCCCAATAAAAGCGTTCATTCAGTAGCACAGCTATACTGTAAAATCAGGGACAACTGTATAAACGTGTCCTTCCCGGATGAAAGAAAATGTGTTTATATGTCTGTTCTGTTACCCCTGAACTGTAAAAAAAAAAAAACATTTTTTTTTTTACTTCAATGAACTACATTATAAACCCATGTTATACCAACAGAATTCCCCGATATGTTAAAACACAGCTGTCTAAACAAAGAATTTCAAATTCAACAATACTGCTGAAATATTAAAGGGTTAGTTCACCCCAAAATTAAAATTGTCATAATTTAATCACCCTCATGTTGTTCCAAACCTGTAGGACCTGTCGAACACAAAAGACGATATTTTGAAGAAAGCTGGTAATCAAACAGTTTCGTTTCCCATTGACTTTCATTGTATTTTGACCTTACAATGGCAATCAATGGAAAACAAAACTCAACATTCTCAACATTCTTCAAAATACCATTTTTTGTG
The DNA here is from genome assembly GCF_024489055.1 of Chanodichthys erythropterus. Classification (NCBI taxonomy): domain Eukaryota; kingdom Metazoa; phylum Chordata; class Actinopteri; order Cypriniformes; family Xenocyprididae; genus Chanodichthys; species Chanodichthys erythropterus. Next base: position 50,258,709 of record NC_090223.1, on the reverse strand, counting down.
TTCCAGAGTAAAGCACAAGATGACTTAAAATGATCTAAAATACATCAATACAAGCATTAAAATAATCTAAACCCGTTTTAAAAATATCAAGACACTTATTATTATTTGGTTATTTTTATAGCAAGTATACATTGTTCTAGCTATGCCAAGCTCTAAAATATTTTATATGGAGTCAGAAAGGTTGAGATCCCCTGCCATAAAGGATAGGAACGATATTTTATTATTTATTATTTTATATTATATATTTTATATTTTTATTTTATTATTTTAAATTATGAATTAATTTCTTTATTTAAATTTTTGATGTTTTGTCATTATTTGTTGTGTTGTGAAGTGCTCATCTTTTCTGCATTTGTTCACAACTGTCACTGTTCTTGAGGATTGTGTGTCATATACTGTGGTCTGTGTACCCCCCTTTAAAACTATTAAAGATAGCATAGGTCACTTCACATATTAAAATAACCATGAAATTAAAATGGACATTTTATGGAATGTTGCGGTATTTGTTTGTGCACATTAGTATTTTTTTTTAATTTTTTTAATTCAGGTGCCTTTAATCAAAATAACTTTCCCTCCTCTTGTAGGACAATGAGTTTACCATCACGAGGTCGGGACAACCTGTCACTCACATGAGATCCACCAATAGAAAAGCCACAGTTATAATCAATTCCTCATGGACAAAATCAAGTCCTTCCCTACATTTTCATGCCCATAACTATATAATTACCAAAATGAAATATGGATATAGAAACATTCTTAAGACAATAGTTGAGAGAATAAAAAAAGTTGAATGTATCACATTGCCTTGACGTTTTATCTTTTGTCAATTTTACAGTGTGGGATCTAATGTATCTCCATGAGTAAAGTTACTCAATATCAGTACGCAACCTGCGTGAATGTCATGGAAAATGTCAAGAACAAGCCTGGGACATATTCTGCCCCAGAATCATTATTATTAGGCTGTTTTCCTTTTATTATGTAAAAAAATAAAAATGAAAGGGTACATTTTAGGATTAGGACAAAAACAACATCAAACACAAAATAATGCATCATATATGAAATGTGATGTTGCATATTGGGAGAGTTCCTCACTGTGATTCAGATAATTTAAATTATATCTGTTTGTGCTAATATTAAGCCTATTTTTGGCTAGCTTTAAAGGGATATAAAGCATATAATTCACACAAGGGTGGAGTGATAATAAAATAAGTCCCCAATAGGCAAAAAGCAGTATCAGTATACTTGTGTGACTAAATCCCTGGATGATTTAATCTAGGATTCATTTGTGACTCATTTGGGTGTGTCAATAAATCATTTGACAACCATATGTGCTATGGTAAAACCCAATGACAACCCGAAATTTGAATATCCTGAAGAGAATCGTGTTTGTGTTCTTCAGCTTTACCAGCTTAAACATCAAACGACCTAGTTTAACTAAAAGTTTCCTGGCCAGGTTAAAAGTTTGTTAACCAGCAAAATGACCATCTCAATCCAGAAATGTCCTAACTGTTATCAACCTGTTTTGATATGTCCACATATATGTGAATGTTTCAAGCTTATCCTAGCTACTGTGATCTCAACAGGTGAATACTATTGGTGTTTTGTCGTGAGGCAGGTGTCATTTCTCTCACCTTGTAAGTGCTCTCGGTCAGTTTATTCACCTCCTCCGGGTCGCGCGACATTCTTCTACCCCTCTCGCGACGAGCGCGCGCACTCAAATGTCGACAATTCGCTTCGCCAAAAACTCTCCGCTCAGTCGATTACTCCAAAATAACTCGGACAGGACAGTACGCTTATCGCCTCCCGCAAGTCCTCATAGCAAGACGACCGTCAACAAGAGCTGTGCTTTATATTTCCGACAGAAAGTGACTGCAGTGTTAGTCAGTAGCGGACAGGTGGAGTTGAGCTGAGAGTCTAGGCTTTGCTTTCAAACTTATGAGCGTGTGAATGAATGTGTGTCTGCGACGTCAGGGGCGGGACACAGATAAGGTGAGGTCTGACGCACTGACAGGTGGACTGGACAGATAGAAAAGATAAATGCTGCCATCTGCTGCTTATTTTCGTTATTGCAGACATCTGAACATTCACACAGAACCCAGTTCTTGCTTTCAAAAACATTTAACTTATTAAAATGAATGAAATTCACTTAATTAAGTTAAAGGTGCAATATGTAATATTTTTGCAGTAAAATATCCAAAAACCACTAGGTCAGTGTTATATATTTTGTTCACTTGAGTACTTACAACATCCCAAATGTTTCCAACTATTTGTAAATCGTGAGAAAATTGCAGTTTTAACCAAGGATACGGGACGTGTGAGGAGTCGCCTGTCAATTGCGTCATACCCGCGTTATCCTCGGTTTCCGGTTTTATTTTGTAGAAACCATGGAAACACCAAAGAAGCTTTAATATAATACACGTTTTAATAGACAAGGGAACAACTGTTTTGATGTTTATAGACATAAAACTAATTATTGTTATACAGCTCAACACGTTTAGTCTTTTTTTCTCCATCATACAATACATTTTAAAATTAATTGTATGCCATTTATCAACACAAGCCATCCAGCATTTATTAATATGATATTCTAAAATCGATCTATCTTACTGCAGTGTGCAACAGTGTCGCAGTCGAGTGAATGCACAGAGTAATGTTATAACATCATTTTCAACACTCTCAAATGTATCTAATATAAACAGAGCTGCGTAACCTCATACTCATGACCAGAAAAGTGGAAGCAGCGCCGGCGACTGTGACATAATAAAAGTTCTGCTGTTCGTGAGGTGTGTGTTGCACATTCGCTCCAGCGGCCTCGTTCAGCTCCACAACACTCGGTCCTGCTCTGCTTCATACTACAATAACATTAATAATCGCTTCCATTAACATGATCTCTTAATGAGTCCCATTCTATTCCACCGTCTGTGAGGTGGAGACCACATGTCCCAAGATTCTGCACTCAAACTTGACGTCATCAAGCTACGCTTTTGTTTTAAATAGGACTCTATTGACCTCTAGCAGACAGAAAATATTACATACTGCACCTTTAAGTTAAATGAGCAATTAGTGAACAAGCAGCAAAAACCCATTGTGTAAACAAAACAAGGGTAGTTAAGTAAATTAATTTATATATGACTAATATGACTAATATCAATGTATGAAAAGAGATGAAGAAACATCATTAAGTACAACAAAGATATATGTCGGTTGCTTTTAATAACTCAAATTAGAGCCTCAAATCCTTCAAATAAACACAGGAAAACACATATGCGGGATGTTTTTTTTTACTACAACTTCAGTAAATAACTCAACAGATTAACCCAAAACTGGATATAACTTAAAGTCGACCACAGATGACAAGTAACTTTAAAGTGATAGATGACCTTAATGATACAGATTTACAACATTGTTTGGTTGCTCATATATTTTTAAATGTTTTCATGCCTTTATTACAATTTATTGCGCTTTTCACTTTTTTCTGCACTTGACATTTTTTGTGCACTTTTCTTTTTTTATATATAAATAAATATGTATATGTCTCAATTCACCTATGCACAAGTATAAATTTACTTGTGCGTATGTTTATATTCAGGGCCATCGAGAGGTTCAGCTTCAGATATTTTGTCACCATCAGGGGAGTCCATAATAATATCCAGCCAAATATGCTATTTAATGTTCTACCAGAAAAACTCAGGAGGCAAGATAACATAACAATGAAATGTATTAACAAATCCGCAAATGCAAGCAAAATATTATAAGATAAGTTCTTTGGCGTAGGCCCTGTCCATAGCTCACATCCTGAGGGATGCAAACTCTGCATTTCCTGCCTGAAGATGAAGGCAGGGGCATAGCCGACCCCCAAGAGGTATGGACAGGGACCATCCTGGTGGTGGTGGGGAGGATGGGGGTGAAAGTCAGCATCATCATCTGCAAACTCAGACATGTGTAAGTACCAATCTTTTATACTCCAAGTGTTAGATAATGATTGGTTAGATCTAAACATAATTAGTGATGTAACATTTGAGTCTTCCCATCAGAACTTATGCTAGAGCTTTAATTTCTTGATAATGTTTCCACTTAATGAGGAAATTCTCACAGTCTAGATATAATGAATCTATGCCAGAATCAAATTGCTCCTTTATTTTCTGGAGAAAGTCGTCCCATATGTTTTGGATTCTGGAGAACACACACTAGAAAAAAGAATAACCATTATAAAGTGGACTGTTATTCCTCGTGAGGTGTAAATTACTTTAATTTCTTTGTTACCCTTCTGTTCCTTGCTAAAATAAGGCTTATGCAGCGGACAAATGTGACGGACCTCCAGAGAGAGCAGCCTTCGAAATCATACACAGCTTATGTCTCATCTCTCTTCTAGGGCTTTTCAATCTGATGCAACGGACCCCCAAATATGATCATCCTCATGTGCGGAGGACCCTCATACTAAAATTTAAAGACCCCTGGTGAAAATCAAGTTTTTAATGTTGTTTGTATGTCTATGAAGTGTTTTTAACCCTTATGTGTTGTTGGGGATGTTTTCATCCACTATGGGGTGATTTTGAGTATTAATTTGGCCACAACTTTCTCTGTGTTTCAGCAAATGGAATGATTTTTGGTGACAAATCTTATTTTTACACATATTTTGGGAAAATGCTTTGAAAATTTTCAAAAACTCAACAGTACACTGTGGGCAAATTCACTACCCTTTCGTTATGTTCGTGGATGAAAACATCCACTAAATTAAACTGCTGTAAAAATGTATCAGGTAAATATTTTTTCAAAATTTTTTTGCACAAATCTGTTAATCAACCTCAGTCCTGATCAAAACAAAAGATAAAAAAATCCAGGATTTTTACTCTTTAATTGCCAAATTCCTAAATGATGTCACTGACTTTGGGAAAAAAACACACAAAATGACTTATTTTCAATATAAAAAATAATTGTGGACTGGATTTTTTTTTACCTTTTATCACAGTCTTGGACATGTCAAAGATTAGTACTAACATTGGTTTTGATGCATTGTTAGTTTTTGTGCAGCATCAGATTTAAATTTTTTCTCCCTCATTTGTTGTTCGTGGCTGTTTTTGCCCCATTGACTTCCATTATAACCACATTTTTTGATTGCAAAGCCGTGACACCATATAATCATGCATTCTTGATTGTTTGTGGTTTTCCCTGTTGGCAAGAGGTAAAATTTGTCATTTTTACTGTTGATCACCACGTGGCACCATTAACCCTTTAGATAGGCCTGTGCAAAAAAAAGCTTAGTTTCTGGCTTTTATATGGAGTTATATGGAGTAAAACAGTATATTATAGTGTGTGTGTGTGTGTGTGTGTGTGTGTGTGTGTGTGTCTGAGAGAGAGTAAGACCTTTGCGCACTTACCTTGATGTGTCTGAGAAAATCAAAACATGTACCTCAGCTCTCAGAACTACATGGAGTAAACAAAAACAAAGTAAGTGTATTTATGCACCTGCTGCCTTTTGATGGTGAGAAGTACAGACGGCCTATGCCTGAAATGCTTGTCTTTTTGTGATGGTAAAGCCAGTTTAAAACCTTAAAATCCTTCAGTGATACACTTTTCCATTTTTTTTCTGTAAAAAATCTACTCTGGATCAGATTTATGAACAATTTATTACGAGCCAAAATGCAACAACAACTTCAAATAAACTGAACAATGGTGCAAGAGTTGAGGATGGATGGAGAACTAAACAATTAAACTAACTATTTAGAGTGTGTGTGTGTTCAGTCTTTCCAGCAGGACTTGCAGCATGTCACTTGGTGCTCTTTGCAAATGTGTCCACCACAACAGATGCAAGTGCTGACTGTTCTTTTTTTTTGTCCTGTGCACCACTTGCATGTTCCCCTCTTCACTCCGGAGGGGAACATGCAAGTGGTGCACAGGACAAAAAATTTTTTACAGAAAAAAATGGAAAAGTGTATCACTGAAGGATTTTAAGGTTTTAAACTGGCTTTACCATCACAAAAAGACAAGCATTTCACGCATAGGCCGTCTGTACTTCTCACCATCAAAAGGCAGCAGGTGCATAAATACACTTACTTTGTTTTTGTTTACTCCATGTAGTTCTGAGAGCTGAGGTACATGTTTTGATTTTCTCAGACACATCAAAGTAAGTGCGCAAAGGTCTTACTCTCTCTCAGACACACACACACACACACACACACACACACACACACACACACACACACACACACACACACACACACACACACACACACACACACACACTATAATATACTGTTTTACTCCATATAACTCCATATAAAAGCCAGAAACTAAGCTTTTTTTTGCACAGGCCTATCTAAAGGGTTAATGGTGCCACGTGGTGATCAACAGTAAAAATTACAAATTTTACCTCTTGCCAACAGGGAAAGCCACAAACAATCAAGAATGCATGATTATATGGTGTCACGGCTTTGCAATCAAAAAATCCTTCCCTCCCTCCCTCCACACACCCATCCATACATACATACCTCCACCCACCCACCAATCCCTTTCCACTCACCATCCATCCACACAACCATCCATACATCCATACCTCCTTCCCTCCCTCCCTCCACACACCCATCCATACATCCATACCTTCACCCACCCACCAATCCCTTTCCACTCACCCATCCATCCACACACACACACACCCATCCATCCATCATCCCTCCTTCCCTCCCTCCCTCCACACACCCATCCATACCTCCACCCACCCACCAATCCCTTTCCACTCACCCATCCATCCACACACACACCCATCCATCCATCCATCCATCATCCCTCCTTCCCTCCCTCCCTCCACACACCCATCCATACATCCATACCTCCACCCACCCACCAATCCCTTTCCACTCACCCATCCATCCACACACCCATCCATCCATCCATACATCCATACCTCCACCCACCCACCAATCCATCCATGCAGCCACCCATCCATCCATCCCTCCACACACCTGTCCATCCATCCATACCTTCACCCACCCACCAATCCCTTTCCACTCATCCATCCACCCACCCACCCATCCATCCACCCATCCATCCATCCATCCCTCCCTCCCTCCATCCCTCCATCCACACACCCATCCATCCATCCATCCATCCATCATCCCTCCCTCCCTCCCTCCCTCCCTCCCTCCATCCACACACCCATCCATACATCCATACCTCCACCCACTTAGCTAATACCTTTTAGTCAGTTGCCTTTTGATCATTCAAACAAAAAATGTAGTTTATTTAGCCACTTCCATACAACTTGCTAAATCAGTGATAGACAGAAATCAAAAGGTCTTCAGATGACGTGCCTACTGCTCCATTCATTCATGAGCCTTTAGTTTGACCTATCCTGAACACAGATTTTCGGTAGCACCAGCCACCTCATAATCTACTGGTCATAATGATTTTAGGAGAGTCCAGAATGCAAGATAATTAACACTTTCAGATGCCCAGAAAGCTACTTAAGACATATTTAAAACAGTTCATGTGACTACAGTGGTTCAACCTTAATGTTATGAAGTGACGAGAATACTTTTTGTGCACCAAAAAAAATAAAAAAAATAATGACTTTATTCAACAATATCTAGTGATGGACGATTTCAAAACACTGCTTCATGAAGCTTTACCAATCTTTTGTTTTGAATCAGTGGTTCAGAGTGTGTATGAAACTATATGAACTATTGAAATTTTGAAAGACCTGTGACATAACGAAGCCTCGTTTGCTGAAATCATGTGACTTTGGCAGTTTGATACACACTCCGAACCTCTGATTCGAAACAAAAGATTGGTAAAGCTTCGCTTCATGAAGGAGTGTTTTGAAATCGCCCATCACTAGATACTGTTGAATAAAGTCTTTTTTTTTTTTTTTTGGCGCTCAAAAAGTATTCTCAACGCTTCACAACATTAAGGTTGAACCACTGTAGTCACATGAACTGATTTAAATATGTCTTTAGTAGCTTTCTGGGCACTGAAAAAGGAAATGATCTTGCTGTCTATGGAGGCCTTACTGAGCGATCGGATTTTATTAAAAATATCTTTATTTGTGTTCTAAAGATGAACCAAAGTCTTATGACATGAGGGTAATTAATGACAGAAATGTTCTTTTTTGGGTGAACTAACCCTTTAAATAATTTAAAATATGTTGAAAGAACAACTTATGATTCGTGGATTCTTATAAAATAAAAATAGCTAAATTAAAGTCCCCTGAAATCAAAAAAAAGTTTTTTAGCTTTTAGTATGAATATGTAAGCCTTGATGTTATGAATAAGCTGGTGTGTTCCAAAACAATGACAAAATTCGCATTTAGGAGATAAGCATTCAAAACTTACAGTCTCTCACTTCCGCTAAAATGGATCACGGATTTTCATGACATCACATCGCACTTCAGCTTCTCATCAAATCTTCTGTCCAATCAAATTAGAATCTGAGAAATCTTAGAATCTCTCTAGAATCTGAAATCCCGCCCCTCCTGAAGCTGTGGCTGAAATCGGTCATTTGTTCACACATTTACTAGTTTCTACATGGTGAATGGCACATAGTGCACTATATAGAGAATAGGGAATAGAATAGATTCAGACAGTGTAAATATGCTTTCCTTTGACGTGAATGAAGTCTGTTTTCGTGTTAGCATAACATGAACCACCGCAGCGCGAGCACAGTCTGCTCTGGTCCAGAGAAATGAGAGCACAGAGCGGATCATATCCGCGAGTCGGCTCAGACCACGAAAGGTATCGGACCCATTTAAATTCTGCACAGAATGCTATATTTTAAAGTGATATAGAGGAGATTAGGAGGAGAAACGGTTAGATATTTAAAGGAAACAGGTTTTACTGAGCTTAACGGCTCTGGCCGAGCTGTAACATAAACAAAACGCTATTGGCTATTTTAAAAAAGGGGCAGGGCTGTTCGATATATCGCCCTGTCTTCCTGTTTCAGTTGAAATTACGTCAACACATTGAATAATGCTGCACATTCCAAGACACTTTAGTGGGCCTTTAAAAGCTAATTCTGGCTGAAAATGCTTCAGAAATAACAGAAGCTATTTGAGAGGTAATTTAAATAATAAACTGATAAACAAAAACCTTATATTCAGTTTTCAAAACAAAGACACATTTCATGAGTTCACACTTACATATAATCAGATATAGTATACTGTATATTATAATTATTTGTTAAATTAGTTATTTGTTAAATGATAACTAGAAAAAGAACAGAGCTACACTTCAAATGGTCTTGTCAAGTAATTTAATAAAAAAGGGTGAGCTCATTTCACTCAAGGCAGCAAACAGCCAATCACGAATCACCTTCAATGCTTCATGCCCTACCAACCATTGTCAAGCACCCTAGCAACCAAAACCTAAAGAGAGATATCTTTAAATCTGAATGTCAGAGGCACTGGGGTTGGTTTAAATCAATTATACTGTCAAGAAGCCTTTGTTGTACCATCACTGGCAGCTGCCAAATGACTTCCTTGCAACTACCCTAGCAACTGTTCAGCAAGACATAGCAACACCCTAGAAATTACTCTGAGTACCTTAGCAACTGCCTAACAACACCCTTGCAACCACCCAGGTTACCATAGCAACCACCAAACAACACCCTGGCAAAACCTTAGCAACCACCCAGGAAACCATCGCAACCAACTAGCAACACCATAGCAATCACCCAGAACACTCTAGCAATTGCCTAGCAACAACTCAGAACACATTAGCCACCACATAGCAACACCCTAGCAATCGCCTAGCAACTCCCTAGCAACCACTCAGAACACCCTAGCAACCGAGTGCTGAGTTTTGCTGGAAAATAACTATTTTACATCAATGAGTTTATCAAACATTGTGAAAGTCATTAATTTCTTCTCAAGAGTTCATGTTTTCCATCACTTGTGACTCAATATCTGAAATCTCATATAAAGAGCTTCTTCATCCCTCATCTTCTGCAGCACAATTTTCCTCACATTTTGAACTACTTTGAACATTTTACACTATTTTCTCCACTACTAATGTTGTTTTCCACATCTTCACTCCTTGTTCATGGCTGTTTCTGTTATTTCATTATTCAAAATCACACTGCTCATTTTGTAATGAACCCTGTGTTTGATCATTTAACTGAAAGGTACTTTTGATGGTAATTATAAAAATGATTTATGTATTTATGTCACTACAATAAAAACTAAATTAATATGATTTCTATCAAAACAATCAGAGCTTGAGAAAAAGACAAATACACATCACACACACACACACACACACACACACACACACACACACACACACACACACACACACACACACACACACACACACACACACACACACACCCGTGGTCAAGATGATTTCTCATGAAGCTCAAATTATTATGGATAAAATCTCTCTACAGTTTATTCTGAAACATCAACACAGTTTCACTGATGATCCAGACCAAACAGTAAACCCAGGATAGAGCGGCTGAGTGAATGTGGTCTGGACTGTGTGGATGAGGCTCATTGTGTCAGAGACGCTGTAGAAGGACAGAGTTCCTGCACTGTGATCCACATACACTCCTATTCTACCACTGATGGACTTTACAGGGAGATCAGTCTCTATCTTATTGTGATAGAATGAATAACTGGAGTAATAGCAGTACAACATCCAGGACTGATCATTATATCCAAATCCACACTCACGACCCCATCCTTTCCTGCTGATGCTCTTATATGACACTGATATACACACACTCCCACTCCCCTCAATCTCCCAGTAACAGCGTCCACACACACTCTCTCTACACAACACCTGAGACCTCTCATTAAATCTGTCTGGATGATCAGGATACGGCTGGACTGTGTCAGTGTAAGTAATCACTCTGTTCCTCTCAGACAGACGGACGTGTTCGTTCACTGTGTTCAGATCCAGAGTGAGCTGATGGGAATCTGATGGAGAGAAACACATCAGAATCAGGAATTATGAATCTGATCTTTTAATGTATCTGAACTCTTCATGACTCAATGTTCAGTGTATCATCAGTGTCTCAGTACAGCTGACCAGATATCCTGAATCATCATTTACATGATCAATTATTCAACTCTTTCCTGAGAGTTGAGATGGAGAGGAGGAGTGCCAAAGCAAAACTCTGCCCTCTATTCAATATTCCGTTTCACCTGGAAATACGTCACAACATTGGAGAAAAGTTGTTTGCAACTTCCGGTTCACGCAGACTTTAAAATTAAAACAGCTGCAATTAGATCCTTTTCTCATTTTTGCCTGACCAAACTGACGCATGAACATATTCAGTGAGTTTTTCTGCTTGTTTTCTTAGTGACTTACACAGTAGGAAGTCGTTCCTGGTCTTGGGATTCATGTTGGGGAAAGTGACTGTGGAAATAAACAGACATGAACAGTGTGAAGAGAAATGACAAGATAAAATACATTCATTTCTAAGACATTTCTAATATGATGCTCTATGATATTAGATGATGGAGGATCATTTCTGAGAGCAGATGAATCTCCAGGGGCTTCATTTATAAAACACACGTATTGGATTTGATCCTAAATTCCATGAATTTCATCCTACATCATGTATAAACACTTTCTCATGATCATGAGTGCCGTACTTCTGAACCATCAAGGGATATTTGTGGCCATTCTGAAGGTGGATTTGATGGTCTTGTTCACATTACACTTGATTTAAGATAAACTTTGAAAAATGTAATTTAAGATTTGTGCACATAGACATTTTATAAATCACAGGAACATTTCAGAAACTGTTCTCCAGTCACATTTCGGATCTTTCTACACACGTCTGTATAATGACTTTACCTCTGTCAGAGATCTTCTTGATCTCCTCTTTGCAGAAATCCTCCAGTTTGTCTCTCAGTTGACGGACAGATTCTCTCATGTCATCAAAAGAGCAGAGAAAACTGAAGGGATCGTCGGATTCGTCTGTAGATTCAGGAGGTGCTGAGAGAGACTGGAAACTCTACAGAAAACACAAATCAAAACTTCAGACAATAACCTGCGCTATATCAGATCTGTGCGGCTCTTGATGATCTTCAGTAACTTCACACAATCTAACCACAAACTAATCATTAACTAATCCAGCACTTTCACACAATTGGATACTTTCTTCTCATGTTCATTATTTAATGCTACAAGCTCTAGTATTTCACACTTACACTCCTGTCATGAAGTGTCATGAAAAGTGCATTTTACCATACTTTTAAATTATTACAGGAATGATATAATTAAAAATATATATTTAAGAGCAGCTTAATGCTTTTTGACACTTAATTATTATTATTATTATATAAAAAATTATAAAGTAATTATACTTTAATCAATGTATAATAGTTTAAATTTATATTAAATGCAGTTAGCTAATATTTAGAGCACTTTTTGACCCATTTAAGTAGGATTTAAGTAATTCATAATTCTATTAACTTTGAAATATGGTTATGGTTACTGCTACATGAACTAACAAACATTTATGATAAACTAAAATATACTTTAATGTCATTTCTATTGAAACTTGTTTGTGATGTGTTTAAATATATTAGCAATATTATTAAATATATTAGACATATTAGTAAAATATAGTACATTTAAAATATAGTAACTTTAAATGCAATATTGAATAACATACTAGAGTTAAAATTATAATCAAGTATGTTACATGTGCTTTAGTATGTTAGTCAACACGTCAAAATAAGTGCACTTCTTTAAAACATGACAAAAGATTAATAAAACATAATGATTTAAAATGTTCAAATTAAAATGTTTAATTTTACTTTATTACAATGTGCACTTAAAAAATCTACTTTAAAATGTGTTAAGAAACGTAATCATGAAAGTATCTCTCTGTAAGTGGCCTTTTATTTTATTAATATTATATTATCTACAGTGTTTTAAAAAATATACTTTTAAAAGGTGAACTTTCTATGAAATGGACCCTTACGAAAAAAGAAGCTTATTCAAGAGTGCAAGTATACTTCTTTTAAAATAAAAAAAATAGGATACTCAGTATATTCAGTATATTCAGTATACTTTTTATATACTTCTCAGAAATATACTTAAAATTGCAAGTATACTTGACTTATACTGACAGAAAAGTTTAAGCATATTTGGCCCTTACTTGGACTCAAGTGTTCTAAGTATACTTGGCTTGTAGTTATGTTTAATCTTTTGATGGATAAGCCTATTAAATATACTTTTTTTCACCTAGTTGTATAAACAGTCTTATAAACTTGCTATTACACATCTTCTGAATTACAGAATCTCTGGATCAAAACACAGGAGAAGAAGAAGCACAAGCAAGTGCTAGAAGATTGCTCACACAAATGTGAAATAACGCGACCATCAAACATTAAACAGCATATCAAAAACTGCCTAATGTTACTGAATGAAATGTCAACCTAGTACGAGCTATAGGACTGTGAAGCTTTGGAGATACTGATTGACTCGATCTACTCCATCTATTTTAATAATCGTTCTTAATCACATCGGAACGAAGTCTGACAAAAATTCTATTTTCTCAGCTTTTTGTTTGAAATGTTACCTTTTTAAATGAAACTTTTGCCCACATTCAAGTGTTGATGGGTGATTCATGAAGCTAGAATAAAATGTTAATACAGTTAAATGTATATTTCAAGTATAAAAAAATGTATAGGCCTTCTTAAATTGTAACATAGTAGTATACCTAAAGTGCAAAAATAATGTATAAATAGTAAACTGTAAGTATGATGTTATGTTCACTTAAAGAAAACTTACAAGTATACTTGCAATATAAAACTACTAAACTAGTAGTTTACTGAGTGCATAATTTCATAAACTAAAAAATGTGCTACTAGTATTAAAATAGTAAACTACTTACTTATAAGTTCACTAGTAGTATAGATGAAGTACAAATGAGAAATGTAGTTGTGAACTAGTTATGCACTTAAAGTTTACTATTTTTACACTTATAGTATACTTGAATGTATACTTTTTATATACTAAATTTGGGCCAATTTAGTTCCAAGCAGTATAGAAATAGTACACTTCACAAGTTTATACTAGTACACTGACATTAGTATACTTACTACTTAAAGTATACTTAAAACATACTTGAACATTACTTAAGTATACTTCATAAAATTAACTTGAAGTATACTTCTTATTCGTAAGGGGAGTCACATTTTAGGGTTGAGAAGATTTGAGGGAAAGCAGTCCAAAGGCTACGAGTAGATTGACAATTATTTGTAACTTTTGACTGATAGTGGCACTGAAACTTCACGAGGACCCTTACGGCATGATATCAAGGTGAGGTTTTGTTTGGTTTTAACAAGCATTGCTAATATTCAGCCTCACTTCCTGTTTGGAGTCTTCATGGGCAATTTCATCAATGTGTTACAGGCAAACAGATAATGAAAATAAAAATCTTTTCAGGTTTGAAGATCACCTGACCCAATTTTGGTGGCAATTGCTGAAAATATTGTAGTACAAATAAAAGATTTCATTAAAAATATTATGAAAAATCTAGTTGGGTGGAAATTGATACCATCAAGTTCACTGATTTCATGACAGAAGAAATCAGAAGGAAAAATTAGTTATTAAAGAAAGAGCTCAAAAAATGTTTCCTATAAGATTTTCCATGTCTTTGTAAGTGTTGTCTCTCTTTAAACAGAAGTTGATCAGATGAGAGTCTGACTGATGATTATATGATAACAAACACTGGACTGAATCTGACTGTATTCCTGACAACATCTCAGTCAATGTCTCATTCTGCTCTCATGAAATGTTTCTCTTGCTCAAGTCCACTATGATCCTGTTCTTCTAGATCTCTGTTACCTGCAGGAAATGGATGTGATCATGTGTGTGTGAAAGCTGCTCCAGCTCAGCGTCTCTCCTCCTCAGATCATTGATCTCCTGCTCCAGTCGCTCCACTCGTCCTTCAGCTCGACTCACTGCATCCTTTTCCTGATCTCTGATCAGCTGTGTGACCTCAGAGCGGCTTCTCTCAATGGAGCGGATGAGCTCAGTAAAGATCTTCTCACTGTCCTCCACTGCTGTCTGTGCAGAGCGCTGTTAGGACACACATCACAATCACACAGTGGCTTCAGCGGGACTGACAGAGTCCAAACTGAGACGTCTCAAACTTCTCTTCTTCTCCAGACTCACCTTATGAGACTCCACAGCCTCTCTCAGCTGCTGAACATCTTTCTGTCTCTGCTGGATTCTCTGACGGATCTTCATCTGCGTCTCCTTCAGCTGTTTCTGGAGGATGAACCAATAACAGGAAATGACACGTAAAACTACTATCACACAAAAATTAAAGCTACATCCAGAATTGGTGGAGGGTTAAATGCACAAGTTTATACTGTAGGTTCAAACCACAGATTCATGATTTCCTGAAATGAGATTATGAATGAATATGAAACTGAAATGTCAGCAATATTTCACCAGTATCTAGATTTGAATAGATTATGAATATTTCACCCTAAAGTTTTAGGAAGTAAGTGTGCAAGACTGTCCAACATCTTAAAAATGCCCAAGTGCAGAGATGTCAAAAAATTAATTATATATTACACATAATTTGGTAGTAAAACATAAAGTGTTGCACATTTTATTGGTACAAAGATGAGTAGGCTATGTGTATTTTGTACAACATTTGCAACTACTTGTTATCACTTAAAGAAGCACCACAATTTTTAAATTGTGTCTTTTGTTAGTTACATAGAGACCACTGAACAGACATTTAGAAGTGCATTTTAAAATGCAAAGTATTGAAAATAACAATTAAAAAAAAAACCCTGTAAACACTCTGTAAACTCTGTATCCCATTGGGTAATCAAAAGTTATATACACACTCGCAATCTTCACGCCCACTTGAACATTTGAGCCAAATACAGAAAAATACGTCATGTTAGTAGACAGGTGCAAAGCAATAGGAGCTGGCTGCAGACTAAGGGGCGAGTCGAGCTCCACTAATGGAGCTAGCTACAGCTATGGCCCCTGGGCCACTGGAGTAGTTTAGATTAATTAAATGCTTTTGTCTCCTTTTTTGAGCTTGAAACTTTTGTACCCCATTGACTTTCAATGTACAGACTAAAACAGATGAGACTTTCTTCAAAATATCATCTCATCTCAACGTCATGACGGATGAAGACAGCACTTTCATTTTTGCTTGAACAATCTCTCTCAGTTCATACCTGTTTCTCTGTCCTCTGTGCTGCAGTTGATACAGTGTTGTGGTTTTTATGTTCAGACTCCTTACACCACACACAGATGCATTGTTGATCAGTGATACAGTACATTTCTAGCTCTTTATCATGTTTACGGCAGATCATGTCCTGCAGTCGTCCAGTGGCATCGATCACTTTGTGTGGTTTACGAGAGTGATATTCCTCATGACGGTCAAAATGAGTTTGACAGAAAGACTCCTGACACACCAGACAGGACTTGACAGCTTTGTATTTTCTTCCAGTACAGATGTCACACTGCACGTCTCCAGCTCCAGCGTAACAGTCAGCAGGAAGTTTAGTCTTCTTCAGTTTCTCCACCATTTCAGCCAGAATGGTGTTTTTACCTAAAGCAGGTCTTGGACTGAAGGTCTGTTTGCACTGAGGGCAGCTGTAGACTCTCTTCTCATCCTCCTGATCCCAGCAGTCCGTAATACAGCTCATACAGTAACTGTGTCCACAGGGAATGGCCACTGGATCCTTCAGGAGATCCAGACACACTGGACATGTGAACTCATCTTGAGAAAATCTGGCTTCTGCCATTTTACTGCATGAATACAGAGAGACACAAACACACAACAGCTCAACAATACTTTCAGTTTCTGTTTCTCTGAACTGAGCAGTTGAAATAGTTTCCTGCTTCTGTGTTTGAGTGACGTGTGGAAAACAGGCGTGTCTGTAAAGCAGCTTCTTGCGCTGGTCAAGGAGAGACACCTTCCTGCTGTGTTTCCTGCTATGTGCCCTTCAATTGGAGTCAAAAACATTGTAATTATGGGTTCTGAGCACATGAATGACAAGCAACATTTACGAATGAGAAACACTAGGAATTCTAGACTCTAGATGATCTTCTCCAGACTGGAAATTGGGCAAATAACTGGACAAAATTGATGTAGTGTATTCACTTTTTTTCATTTCTTTTATTGTACATTTATTTGTATAATGCTGTTCACAATGTAGTCTATATTGTTTCAAATCAGCTTTATAGAAAATGCATGTTTCTACTGAAGCCTTTTTCATCCATTGGTTCATGGATTTAAAGTAAACGAACCAAGGACGGCGCGGTAGAGCCGCGCGAGCCAATGGTGAGCGGACTCGTGCGAGCCCGCCAAAAAGGGTGGGGTATCGGGCTATATAAGCGGCCGTCTCACCATGGCAAATCGATTGATTCGACTGAAGTGGGTAGCGTGGCAAAGTAGGCAGTACTCGTTCTGTATCTAATCGAACTGAGGTTACGTTAGTAACCAAGTACGTTTCCTTATGATACTATAATTCATACTGCGTTGAACGTCTTATTATGTCTTATATATAAGACAAGACGTATATGGGGACGATATTCCATCTCGCTGTGCTATGCAGGGGGATGACCAAGTATCAGGGCAGAGGGAGGGCCCTTAAGGCCTCTAAGAACCACAGACAGGTCCCAGGCAGGAACCGTGAGGGAATGAAGAGGTTCAGCCTCCTGGATCCCTTCAGGAAGTAGACAACAAGGTCGTTCCCTTTCGTGGGAACTATCGACGCTGCGTGAAACGCATTGGGAACCTTCTGCGTGATATTGTCATTGAAGCACTCCTGTATCCAACCAATCGTGTAACGAGACGTCAGAGGCAACTATAGGAAACTATAAAGCATGCCCGGATGCAGAGAACGCTAGCTTCTGTTATCTTCAGCGAGCACTCTATGTTATTCCGTGTGTCTTATTTTTTGTTGTCTGTCCAAATATATTGTTTGTCTCACTCTTCGTCTGAGGACAAGAGCTGCAGCAACAAGTGTGTGTGTGTCTAAGATCGCTGTTGTGCGTCTTATTTTTTGTGATTTAAAATCTCTCTCTTTGTCTGAGGACAAGAGCTTCAAAAAATATATATACATACATACACCACATAAGACACAAATGTATATAAAGAAATGGCGGATGAAAGCAGCAAGCGGTTCAGGAAATGTGTCCATCCCTGCACTCGCTTTATCCCTGACGGGGATACGCACGATATGTGTGTTGTTTGCCTGGGGGTTGAGCACGCGCAGGCAGCTCTCGAGGGAGCTGTCTGCGTGCATTGCGAAAGGCTCGCCCTCAGAGTGCTGCTATCTCGCCGGGCACTCTTTCAACCTTGAAGGTTTATGTTGCGGCTATATCAGCCTATCATGTTGGGGGGGATTCCTCGGTTGGTCGGCTGAGGCTGAGGCCTCCAGTGCGCACAAGGACCCCGGTCTGGGACTTATCAGTGGTTCTATGTGGGTTAGCTGAGGCTCCCTTTGAACCACTGGAGGAGGTGTCTGCAAAGTTTCTGACTTTAAAGACGATATTTTTACTTGCTATTACTTCTCTAAAAAGAATTGGAGATCTTAAGGCCCTTTCAGTGGCCCCCTCATATCTGGAGTTCGCTCCTGGAATGGTGAGAGCATTTCTTCATGCTAGACCTGGCTATGTGCCGAAGGTCCCCACCAATGTCCCGGGTCCTATTGTGCTTCAAGCCTTTCATCCTCCTCCATTTATATCTTTGGATCAGGAAAAACTAAATCTGCTTTGCCCAGTGAGGGCTTTGGACGCTTATGTCCACAGAGCTGCCCTGTGGCGTAAAACAGAGCAATTGTTCGACTGTTACGGTTCTCCTAATAAAGGTGGACCGGCGTCCAAGCAGAGGATGAGCAAGTGGGTGGTTGAGGCCATCTCACTTGCATATAAAGCGGTCGGACAGTCCTCTCCTTTTAACGTCCGCACTCATTCCACAAGGGGTATGGCGGCATCGAAAGCTTTGATGTCTGGCGTCTCTATGAGTGACGTTTATGATGCAGCTGGATGGTCAAACCAGCACACATTTATCAAATATTATAACCTTAATGTGGGCTCCACTCCGGGGTCCTCCGTACTGTCGAGCTAACATAGCAAGCATTTGAAGTACGGCACAGTTGTGTAGCGAAAATTAACTCAAAGGGGAAATATTAATAATTATTCATAACTCATTATGATTATTAATTATGATTAATTATGAATATGCAAGTCCGTTGATCAGATTAACTGGACATAGCTACATTCAAATTAATATTACAATCAGTTAACCTGTTCGTCCAGTGAACGCTCAGTGTTGATTGTTTATTAATTCTAAGAAATGTTCATTTCCAAGTTATGGAAAAATAATATTTCTTATTGTACTGTACTACTCAGAGCACATAGTCCGGATCTATCACTTAAGAGGCAATTAATTAGCAGACGGAATCAGAACCAAACATGTCTTGTGCACAATCTTTATTAACTAACTCACAAACACATAACTAAACTAACAAACATGTAACATAACATACACAAAGGGTCACACACACATACACAAGTCAGAGTGAGTAATGATAGAGTTGAACCGGAAGAGATGCTGTTACTAGAGCTACATGAAATGTCAAAGGCACTCTGGAAAGGACTCATCAGTTTCTTTTAGCAATAGCAAAGGAAAGTCTTTACAAATCAATACTAAATCGCTGTTTAGCATTAAAATGTATGATACTTGCAAGATGCCTTTAGGCTGAAGAGCGTCGGATCTGCAGGTTGAGGATAACTCTTGAAGTTATCATCTGAAGTTGTTGCCAGTCTGTTGGGTGATGAGCACATGGCTGGGTGTTGTAGGCCAGGGGCCTATCAGCCTTGCGGCCGGGCCTAGAGAGGTCGGCCGCAAGGAGATTTGTTCGGTCGTCCAGAAGCAAGGAAGAAGAGAGGGAGTGGCACTGTTCGCTGGTTTTTAACCTCTGGTCAAAGTCACACCTCTCAGTTGTTGACCGGACCAATGAAGATGTTGTAATTCTGGGTGGCAACACCCCTCCTGTCAGGGCTTTTACAACCCAGAAAGATTAACAAGCTGAGTTCTTGAATCAGAACTATTAAATATTCTTTTAATACTGATGTGTTGCACAGGTATGGATGTACCGCATACACAAGCATTTAAATCTTCCCGCTACGAACTTATAGACACTAAACATGGCATGATTGAAGTTACCGTGCAGGTCATAACATTTAACAATCATCAAACATGTAAATACAATGAGTACAATACAACATCAGTAATAATGGATACCATTTCCTGAGAAGGATTCATTTATAGCACAGTCTGTCTATACATTAATGCCATAGAGTCTGTGTTCTGTGTGGAAAATGCAGGGAAGATGCAGATTTTCTGTGTCTCTACTCTGTTCTCCATGCGGCAACCACATTCCTCAGTGCAATAAACTTGTAACTGAAAACGTCCCGGGGGATGGGGTCAGACTCCAGAGTGAGCTTAAAACTATTGGTTAACTAACCAATAATTGTGTCTGATTTGCCTCAGTCATTACAGTTGGGATTGCGTTCCCAATGCGTTTCACACAGCGTCGATAGTTCCCACGAAAGGGAACGTCTCGGGTTACGGATGTAACCCTGGTTCCCTGAGTAAGGGAACGAGACGCTGTGTCTCTTGCCGTACCCCTGCATGCTTGCGAGTGCTTGCTTCAGATTTTCCACAGAAGCTAGCGTTCTCTGCATCCGGGCATGCTTTATAGTTTCCTGGTCCGTGACGTCACCTGCCTCTGACGTCTCGTTACATGATTGGTTGGATACAGGAGTGCTTCAATGACGATATCACGCAGAAGGTTCCCAATGCGTTTCACGCAGCGTCTCGTTCCCTTACTCAGGGAACCAGGGTTACATCCGTAACCCGAGACTATTTTCATATTGACTGCCCTGCTATAGGAGCATGAAAGGCTGCTATAGCTGTGCCTCTGTCCATTAAGTCTTGAAGGAAGGACAATATCTGGGATGGAAGTCAATGGGTCTTCGCCCCAGGCTGTGCACCAGGCGGCAAAGATGGACCATTTAAGAGATGTCTAGTCGACGGGGCTCTAGCTTGTGTGGCTAGCAGGCTCCATTTGAGAAACCGCACATGAAGATTCCACAGCTCATGTCTAGGGTACCATATCGTTCCTCTCGCTTGAGAGAGGAGGTCTTGTCTCAGAGGAATTGGCCATGGGCGATAACTGAGACAGGTCTGAGTCCCACGGATGGGACTTCCACAGAGGAGCCACCAGGAGGACCTTGTGAGCACCGTACTAGATTCTTCTGATCACCTGGGGAATCAGAGCGATCGGGGGAATGGCATAAAGGAGGAGGCTGGGCCAGTTATGGGCCAGCGCATCCTTGATCTTTGAGAAATATACTAGGCAGTGATAGTTGTCTTCTGAGGTGAAGAGGTCGACCTCTGCCCTCCTGAAGGCATCACAAATTTTCCAAACTGTGCGGGGGTGGAGCGACCATTCCTCTGAGGGGAGGTTGCTCCAGAACAACATGTCCGCCCCTGTGTTCCGTACGGCCTAAATATGTGCTGCTCTCAGCGAGAGACCACTGGGGGAGACGGGCGTGTCAAGGAAGACGGCTTTGTCCGTGTCCTTGATCTCGGTCAGGTTGAGCCACAGGTGGCGCTCCAGCACCACCAGGCTGGCCATCGAATGCCCAATAGCCTGAGCCGTAGTCTTTGTGGCATGCAGGGCCAAGTCTGTGGCACTGTGCAGCTCCTTGAAGGTGGCTGAGTCGTGTCCAGCCTCATCCAGGTCTCGGAGGAGCTTTGCCTTGGTACACCTGGAGTACCGCCATTGAATGCAGCACAGAAGTTGCCTGGCTGGCCGAGGTGTAATCCCTCCAGCGAGGGCTGACGTAGTGTGGCAGGGCTTGAATTGGTGGGCAGCCTTTGTCTTCCATCCAATGTCAGCGGGCGGGCACAGGTGTGCGGCCACAGCTTCATCCAAAGGAGGCAGCTTCTCATATCCTTTCTGCCCGGCACCATCAATGGAGATGAGAGCGTGAGAGGCAGAAGGATGCAGGCGGGCAGGGTAAGGGGTGCAGCATGACTTTGTAAGCTCGTCATGGACCTCCGGGAAGAAGGGCGCTGACTGCCGAGGAGGTGCCTGACGGCGTCCTGGCACGAACCACTCATCTAAGCAGCTGTGTGTGGGTGCCTCAGGCGCAGACCACTCCAAACCGAGCTGTTCGATGCCCTTTGACAGCACACAGGTGAGGTCTGTGTCAATGGATACACTGGCGTCGATTGGCTCCAGAGACGGCAAGGGTGTGGGGTCATGAGGCGAGCCCGACCACTCCTCGGCATCTGAAGCCACTAAGGACAAGCTGTCATCTGGCTCTTCATCAGATCCCCCCAAATAAGACCAGGTTGCTCACGATGGCAGAGGGGCGCTGGTCTGGGTGGGAGAAATGGATGGGGTAAGCCTCTCTGTGTGGAGAGAGTGAGGCACGCGGGAATTCTATAAAATATAGGAATGGGGCCCTATGTAATTGCACACAATTACCTGAATCATCCTTGAGGTTCCTTTCTCTGGTGGGATGCAACGGCTTCAAGTCTTATAGATCAAGCGAAGAGATGATATCTGCGTCACTGAAGGAGAATAAATTGATTTGCCATGGTGAGATGGCCGCTTATATAGCCTGATACCCTACCCCTTTGGCGGGCTCGAGCAGGATCACTCACCATTGGCTCGTGCAGCTCCACTGCACCTTCATTAGTTTGTTTACTTTAACCCCACGAACCAATGGCCATGCAGTGTTCACTGCGTGAATGAAAAAAGCTTCAGTAATCAGAGAAAAGGAGTTTTCCCTATATGTGTCTTGTCTTTTGAATAATAAGACATTCGACGCAGTACGAAGTGTAGTATCGTAAGGGAACAATGAGCTCAACTCTTCCCCTATATATATATATATATATATATATATATATATATATATATATATATATATATATATATATATATATATATATATATATATATTAATTTTTTTTTTTTTTTAAACTCTGGTTTTAAACAGCAATATTTTTTTTCTCTAACTTTAGGAATACTTTTTTATCAACACTTGAATGTGAGTGAGTTTCATAAAAAAAAACATTTTAAACTTAGAAAAAGCTGAGAAAATCGTGTTTGTTTTGAAAGACTACAATGTGCATAAGCAATTCTTTTATCACTTGTTTCTGCTTCTTTTTTGTCTATTTTGATCCGGAGATTCTGTACTCTTTCAGAAGATGCGTAATAGCGCCCCATACCATTTAACAGTAAAACATGGAAAGCCAGAAAATTCTGACAATTGTGGGGAAAGAGTTAGAGCAATTAGTTATGTAGTTTAGTAAATAGTTTAATTAGTTAACAAAAGTTATGACCATAATCACAGTTTAGCAGTTTTGTATGACAGATTCTAGAAGATAGTGCTCATACTGCTAGTCATTTGATCAAGGTCATTTGTGTTTATGGTGGGGCAGATTTAGTCATTAGGGGGCCCCAAGCAAAATATAGGAATGGGGCCCTATGTAATTGCACACAATTACCTGAATCATCCTTGAGGTTCCTTTCTCTGGTGGGATGCAACGACGGTGTCCCATATGTAGCATATGCACACGTATCAGGATAATCAATAAACTTTGGAATGTTCAGAACGCTTTTAGCATGCTGGACTGGGTTGTAAAACCATCCCGGCTCCGAACAGTCTGCTATAAGATGAGCCCACTTGACACTTTTGTGGACCTGTGAGGGTAAACAGAAAAACTCCCAACTTCCTCACACACAGGGACACACAAAAACACACACACAGACACCAAGAAACTTTGCCCGCCAAATAGTGCTGCGCATCTATTGGCCGCTACAATTCAGGAGGTGTGTTAGCTTGGGTTTCCATAAAAACAACGACACACACCTTCTCCTTTGTCTCCTGGTTGTCTCCCGATCGTCTCGTGCACGTCTCTCCGGACGCCTCAGGTGACCGCGCTTCCCAACCACGCACGCAGCTCGGGAGGACCACTTCCTCTCTCTCACTCCCTCTCTTCGGTTAAGTTACTTAAGTTTAAACCTCTTTTGAAAACCCCGCCGGAGAAACCCTCTCGGAAAGGACCAACCAAGCCAAGCGCATTGAAACTGCTACTCACGGACTTGAACCAATAAGCTTGGTATCAAGACCAAGAGCACGCCGTCAACCTACCAGATCCACTCAATTACAGGCAAACCTGTGAGTAGAAGATGTGTCAGCTGTGTCGAAGACATCCAAATGCTGGTTCTGGAGGGTTCCACCGCTGACGTGATCCTAGGGCGCCCGTGGTTGCAGCAGCATAATCCCATCCTCTCTTGGAAGACGGGAGAAGTCCTGAAGTGGGGCGACACCTGTTTTCCAAAATGTTTCTCCATTCTACCTGTTCCCAAGTCTCCAAGCTTCTAGTCTCTATCTCTCTGTGCCACGACCATTGAGAGTCCCCTCGAGAAACGTTCTGTGGACATCCCGTCATGCTACGCCTCCTTCAGAGACGTTTTCTGCCCCAAGAGAGCCTCCAACCTGCCGCTACAATTCAGTAGGTGTGTTAGCTTGGGTTTCCATAAAAACAACGACACACACCTTCTCCTTTGTCTCCCGGTTGTCTCCCGATCGTCTCGCGCACGTCTCTCCGGACGCCTCAGGTGACCGCGCTTCCCAACCACGCACGCAGCTCGGGAGGACCACTTCCTCTCTCTCTCTCCCTCTCTTCGGTTAAGTTACTTAAGTTTAAACCTCTTTTGAAAACCCCGCCGGAGAAACCCTCTCGGAAAGGACCAACCAAGCCAAGCGCATTGAAACTGCTACTCACGGACTTGAACCAATAAGCAAGTATTATCATTTATCTGAAATTTGTCTAAACTGATTTCTGTGCTGGCTCTCTCAAAAAGGTTTAACTGTGTAATTTGCTATTCTTTGATCATCTTTCTTTCCCTGTCTTTTCTTCATTTTCACTCTTGTGTATATATATGTGTATACCTTCTGTATATATTTTAGACGTATAATCTCTGTAGTCATAGCTGCATATATTAAACACTTAATTCATGCTCGATTGTTCTGGTTGTTCTTTCAACTGAAGACCAAGTCACTTTAACTTTTTTCGATCGCTTTTTGCTTTGATGCTATAATAGCAAGTTATTTTCATGGCCAGAGAATAACTCTGTTTATAATATTCTGTGAGGGACTTAGTTTGCTGGACAAATGAACAGTTTCTCTAAATAATTATTAAATCAGAACTAATCATATATGTAATTGATTATAATTCGTTGTAATTGATTCACAATATATGTTTAATTCCCCGTTGGGTCGATATATGAATCATAATTTATTCATAACCTTATGAATTATTATATTCATATTTCATCCATAAATTGATTAATAACTGCTACATTAGTTACACATAGTTGTGTCCAA
The DNA here is from genome assembly GCF_024489055.1 of Chanodichthys erythropterus. Lineage (NCBI taxonomy): Eukaryota > Metazoa > Chordata > Actinopteri > Cypriniformes > Xenocyprididae > Chanodichthys > Chanodichthys erythropterus. The sequence continues at coordinate 50,233,297 of NC_090223.1, read as the reverse complement.
TTTTTCTATACTTTTCATTTACATGATATAATGGCTTTTATTCTTGTTTTAGACCACAAAATTGCAAACAAAACAAAAGTGAAATGAAACTGCGCTACTCAAGTATTACTATTACTACCATACTACTACTCGTCACACAGTTACATGATCTCAGGCTACATTTCACACTGTCAGTCCAAATCTGATTATTTGTGTATCCGATTGGAATCTGATCTAAAATGATTGACTGTCCACATAGTGTTTCGCAACTGTTCAGATCCAATGTGTATGTCCATGCTGCTATTTTGTCATGTGCATTTTATGAGGCATGGCCAGAACCATAAGAGGCTGGTATGGCTTTATTCTGTGTTGTCATCTCCACCGGTTTCAAAACATGTCTCTGTTATATTGTCCTTTCACGAGTTCACACTTACATATAATCAGATAGAGTAAAGCTTATGTGTATTTAGTGTGCTGTCCGAGGGGAGGGCTCTGAGCTCAGAATTTGGCCTGAACTCAGAGTACTACCCCCATCCCAGGCTGAGATAGGAAGAGTTAGGAGTGAGGAGATGGGGTGGTTGAGGGATGCTGGAAAATGTTGGTTGAGTATCTGAACATGCTCCTCCTGAACTTAAAACATAATTTTCTGCTCATCTGGCACTTCACAAGAACACAAGTTACACAGCCTTGTTTCTGCAGCAACTTTCAGCATGTTTCTTACCTAGCCCTATCACCTAACAACTACAGCCCCATTGACTCCCTGTGCCAGTGCATTGATGAAATTAAAAATTGGATGTGCCTAAACTTCCTTCAGTTAAACAAAGACAAAACTGAAGTCATTGCGTTTGGAAACAAAGATGAAGTTCTAAAAGTGAACATGTACCTTCACTCTAGAGGTCAAACAACTAAAAATCAAGTAAGGAATCTTGGTGTGATTTTGGAGTCAGACCTGAGTTTCAGTAGCCATGTAAAGACAGTAACTAAATCAGCATATTATCATCTCAAAAGTATTGTAAGAATTAGATGCTTTGTCTCCAGTCAAGATGTAGAGAAACTTGTTCATGCTTTCATCACCAGCTGTCACAGACACACCAGGCTCCAGCACCATCCAATCACAGCGCGCACCCTCTCCCGAATACTAATCACCGCCACCTGCACCTCATCATCACCAGCACTTCAAAAGACACTCACACACACAGTCACTTTGTCCGGTCTCGTTCGCATTAATGGTACTTACTTCCATGCTTCCCTCCTGTGTTCCTGTACTGTGTGTGAGTGTCATCTGCCAGCATCTCCTCCAGTTCTACTTCTCCGTCAGCCTGCAAGTAACAAGGACGGTATTACACTCAATCCAGTCTGCACTCTGCCTATCTACCAATGTTTGCTTACCTCATTGCACTGTTACCTCTACTTGTGTCCAGTAAAGACCATCATCTGCTGTATTCCGTCTCCGACTGGTACATATTGTAACAGAACACTGGACCATAACAGCGGGACACAAGTATGAGCCACTCCAATCCTTTCCAGGATTTGGTGGATGCTTTTCGTCGCACTTTCCACGTGCAACCGCCACCACCAACGCCAACACCAGCTCCAGCACCGGCCATCACTTCCGCATCCACCATGGCCAAACCGGCGCCCTACTCTGGTTCGGAGGAGGACTGCAATGGACTCCTCCTGCAATGTTCCCTGACCCTGGAGATGCAACCGCACTTGTTCCCAACGGATTACTCCAAGGTAGCGTTTCTCATCTCTCAAATTTCAGGAAAAGCTCTCCAATGGGCCGATTCCATCTGGTCCCAAAATAACCCGGTGACGCAGGCGTATTCCAGCTTCGTTGAACACTTCCGGGAAGTGTTTGGAAAACCATCCTGGGACTCGTCAATCGGTGAGAAACTGTATAATTTGAAGCAAGGGAAAATGTCTGTTAATGAATATGCTCTTCAGTTCAGAACTCTCGCTGCTAGAAGTGGATGGAACGAGCAATCGCTACTGTCGCCAGGGATTGGATCCTCGAGTCCGGTTGCATCTCGCTGCATACGAGGACACCATCAGCCTAGAACGCTTCATCCAGCTGTCAATTCGCTTCGCCACTCGTATGCAGTCATGTCTCGAAGAGCACCAATGTCAGTCACAGATCAACACCTTCCTCTGCCGACCAGAATCCGTCAGCACCCCAGAACCAGCCAACGAACCCATGCAAATTGAATCAACACGACTGACACCTGCTGAAAGAAATAGACGGCTGACCCAGAATCTTTGTTTATATTGCGGATCCCCGGGGCATGTACTCTCCTCATGTCCAACACGTCCTCCATGTCCTATGTTGAGTGCCATCATCTCTAATCTCCAGACGCATAAGCCACTCACCACTACTGTAACACTTACTGCTGCCGATGTTTCCCTTCCAGTATCCACCCTCCTTGACTCTGGGTCAGCGGGAAACTTCATTTCTGGCGCCCTCTGCCGTCAGCTTGGTATCAAGACCAAGAACACGCCGTCAACCTACCAGATCCACTCAATTACAGGCAAACCTGTGAGTAGAAGATGTGTCAGCTGTGTCGAAGACATCCAAATGCTGGTTCTGGAGGGTTCCACCGCTGACGTGATCCTAGGGCGCCCGTGGTTGCAGCAGCATAATCCCATCCTCTCTTGGAAGACGGGAGAAGTCCTGAAGTGTGGCGACACCTGTTTTCCAAAATGTTTCTCCATTCTACCTGTTCCCAAGTCTCCAAGCTTCTAGTCTCTATCTCTCTGTGCCACGACCATTGAGAGTCCACTCGAGAAGCGTTCTGTGGACATCCCGTCATGCTACGCCTCCTTCAGAGACGTTTTCTGCCCCAAGAGAGCCTCCAAGCTGCCATGGGATTGTGCCATCGACCTGCTTCCGGGTGCGTCAGTGCCAAGGGGTAAGATCTACCCCTTATCCATCCCGGAGGAGAAGGCCATGGTGGATTACATCGAGGAGACGCTGGCTCAGGGATACATCAGACCATCAACTTCCCCTGCTGCTTCCAGCTTCTTCTTCATGGCTAAAAAGGACGGAGGCTTGCAGCCATGCATCGACTACCGGGCTCTCAACTCTGTCACTGCCAAGTTCAGGTACCCCCTTCCTCTCGTCCCAGCGGCCCTGGAACATCTCCGTGGTGCCACTGTGTTCACCAAGTTGGACCTCCACAGCGCGTATAACCTCATCCGGATATGCGAGGGGGATGAGTGGAAGACCGCCTTCGTCACGCCCACCGGCCACCTTGAATATCTCGTGATGCCGTATGGTCTGGTCAACGCCCCTCCGTATTCCAGGACTTCATACACAAGGTGCTCCGGGAGTTCCTCCACAAGTTCTTGCTGGCATATATTGATGACATTGTAATTTACTCAAGGAGCATGGCCGACCATCGCCACCATGTTGCGGAGGTCCTGCAACGCCTGAGAGATTTCCAGCTCTTCCTCAAAGCCGAGAAATGTTCCTTCCACCAATCCTCAGTGCAGTTCCTTGGATACAACATCGACCACAGTGGCATCCGGATGGATGAGGGGAAGGTGGCAGCCATTAAGGACTGGCCCACACCTACAACAGTGAAGGAACTCCAACGTTTCCTCTGCTTTACTAACTTCTATAGAAGATTCATCCACAACTACAGCTCCATCACCAGCCCACTCACCAGTCTCCTCCGCCACAAGTCCAAGTCTCTGTCCTGGTCCCCAGCAGCCACGGAAGCTTTCAACATCCTGAAGCAAGCCTTTACAACCGCTCCTCTCCTAGTACATCCCAACCCAGACAAACCCTTTATCGTCGAAATGGATGCCTCCACCACAGGAGTTGGAGCGGTACTCTCTAAGCAGCAGGGGAATCCGAGCCGACTCCATCTGTGTGCCTTCTACTCCCGCAAGCTCAACCCGGCGGGGGTGAATTATGACATCGGCAACCGAGAATTCCTGGCTGTCAAGTTGGACCTCGAGGAGTGGAGGCATTGGCTAGAGGGAGCCAGGCACCCTTTCCTAGTATTGACTGATCACAAAAACCTGGAGTATCTCAGAGCCGCTAAAAGACTCAACCCCAGACAAGCCCGCTGGGCCCTTTTCTTCACACTTTTTAACTTCACCATCTCCTACCGACCAGGCTCCAGAAATGTCAAGGCGGATGCCCTATCTAGAATTCATGCACCTGAAGAAAACTCTGAAGAACCTGAAACTATCCTCCCAGAACAAATAATTGTCAGTCCCATCTCCTGATCCCAGGAAACTCTTCCCTCTTCCAATGCCTCCACCAACACTCTGCCGGGTTGTCCCCAGGGCTTGCAATACATCACCAGGACACGGCGCACTCCACTTATTCACTCTGCACACTCTTCACTAGGCACTGGCCACCCAGGGGTCAATGAAACCCTCTCGTTGCTGAAAGAATGCTTCTGGTGGCCCAACATGGCTGCCGACGTCAGAAGGTACGTGCAGGGATGCAAGGAATGCGCCATCTCTAAGAGTCCACGCCATCTTCCATCCGGCAAGCTTCTTCCTCTGCCCGTTCCTAACCAACCCTGGTCACACCTAGGAGTAGATTTCGTCACTGATCTCCCAGCCTCCAACGGATATACCTGCATATTAGTAGTGGTGGACAGATTCTCAAAATCCTGCCGTCTCATCCCTCTAAAAGGACTGCCCACAGCTATGGAAACAGCGGAAATGATGTTCAACAATGTGTTCAGATACTACGGAATCCCAGAAGACATTGTGTCCGATAGAGGACCCCAATTCATTTCCCGGGTATGGAAAGATTTCCTCTCACTCCTAGGTGTGACCGTAAGCCTCACATCGGGATACCATCCACAGTCGAACGGGCAGACAGAGCGGAAGATTCAAAAGGTCGCTTCCTCTGTACCTTCTGCCACGGCCACCAGAACTCTTGGAACCAGTATCTGGGTTGGGCCGAGTACGCACAGAACTCCCTTCGCCAAACGACCACCGGACTGACACCATTCCAGTGCGTACTCAGGTACCAACCCCCACTGTTCCCCTGGTCTGGGGAACCATCGGACGTGTCATCTGTGGATTACTGGTTCCGGGAGAGCAAGAGGGTCTGGGACTCAGCCCATCACCAACTTCAATGTGATGACTGTGGTCCGGATGACTGTGGACCTTCGTCGTGCTGAAGCTCCAGCATACCAACCTGGACAAAAGGTTTGGTTGTCCACCAGGGATATCCGCATGTGCCTACCATGCCGTAAGCTGAGTCCCAGGTTCATTGGCCCATTTACCATCATCGAGCAGGTCAACCCAGTCACCTACAAACTTCAACTACCACCTGAGTATCGCATTCACCCCACATTCCATGTATCACTATTGAAGCCTCACCACCCTTCTGTTCCTCTCTCCACAGAGCCTGTTGTGACCGAAGCCAAGCCCCCCCTTCCACTCATACTGGACGACGGAGCTGTGCATAAGGTGTGCATAAGGACAGTATTACACTCAATCCAGTCTGCACTCTGCCTATCTATCTATCTGTTTGCTTACCTCATTGCACATCCAAATGCTGGTTCTGGAGGGTTCCACCGCTGACGTGATCCTAGGGCGCCCGTGGTTGCAGCAGCATAATCCCATCCTCTCTTGGAAGACGGGAGAAGTCCTGAAGTGTGGCGACACCTGTTTTCCAAAATGTTTCTCCATTCTACCTGTTCCCAAGTCTCCAAGCTTCTAGTCTCTATCTCTCTGTGCCACGACCATTGAGAGTCCACTCGAGAAGCGTTCTGTGGACATCCCGTCATGCTACGCCTCCTTCAGAGACGTTTTCTGCCCCAAGAGAGCCTCCAAGCTGCCATGGGATTGTGCCATCGACCTGCTTCCGGGTGCGTCAGTGCCAAGGGGTAAGATCTACCCCTTATCCATCCCGGAGGAGAAGGCCATGGTGGATTACATCGAGGAGACGCTGGCTCAGGGATACATCAGACCATCAACTTCCCCTGCTGCTTCCAGCTTCTTCTTCATGGCTAAAAAGGACGGAGGCTTGCAGCCATGCATCGACTACCGGGCTCTCAACTCTGTCACTGCCAAGTTCAGGTACCCCCTTCCTCTCGTCCCAGCGGCCCTGGAACATCTCCGTGGTGCCACTGTGTTCACCAAGTTGGACCTCCACAGCGCGTATAACCTCATCCGGATATGCGAGGGGGATGAGTGGAAGACCGCCTTCGTCACGCCCACCGGCCACCTTGAATATCTCGTGATGCCGTATGGTCTGGTCAACGCCCCCTCCGTATTCCAGGACTTCATACACAAGGTGCTCCGGGAGTTCCTCCACAAGTTCTTGCTGGCATATATTGATGACATTGTAATTTACTCAAGGAGCATGGCCGACCATCGCCACCATGTTGCGGAGGTCCTGCAACGCCTGAGAGATTTCCAGCTCTTCCTCAAAGCCGAGAAATGTTCCTTCCACCAATCCTCAGTGCAGTTCCTTGGATACAACATCGACCACAGTGGCATCCGGATGGATGAGGGGAAGGTGGCAGCCATTAAGGACTGGCCCACACCTACAACAGTGAAGGAACTCCAACGTTTCCTCTGCTTTACTAACTTCTATAGAAGATTCATCCACAACTACAGCTCCATCACCAGCCCACTCACCAGTCTCCTCCGCCACAAGTCCAAGTCTCTGTCCTGGTCCCCAGCAGCCACGGAAGCTTTCAACATCCTGAAGCAAGCCTTTACAACCGCTCCTCTCCTAGTACATCCCAACCCAGACAAACCCTTTATCGTCGAAATGGATGCCTCCACCACAGGAGTTGGAGCGGTACTCTCTAAGCAGCAGGGGAATCCGAGCCGACTCCATCTGTGTGCCTTCTACTCCCGCAAGCTCAACCCGGCGGGGGTGAATTATGACATCGGCAACCGAGAATTCCTGGCTGTCAAGTTGGACCTCGAGGAGTGGAGGCATTGGCTAGAGGGAGCCAGGCACCCTTTCCTAGTATTGACTGATCACAAAAACCTGGAGTATCTCAGAGCCGCTAAAAGACTCAACCCCAGACAAGCCCGCTGGGCCCTTTTCTTCACACTTTTTAACTTCACCATCTCCTACCGACCAGGCTCCAGAAATGTCAAGGCGGATGCCCTATCTAGAATTCATGCACCTGAAGAAAACTCTGAAGAACCTGAAACTATCCTCCCAGAACAAATAATTGTCAGTCCCATCTCCTGATCCCAGGAAACTCTTCCCTCTTCCAATGCCTCCACCAACACTCTGCCGGGTTGTCCCCAGGGCTTGCAATACATCACCAGGACACGGCGCACTCCACTTATTCACTCTGCACACTCTTCACTAGGCACTGGCCACCCAGGGGTCAATGAAACCCTCTCGTTGCTGAAAGAATGCTTCTGGTGGCCCAACATGGCTGCCGACGTCAGAAGGTACGTGCAGGGATGCAAGGAATGCGCCATCTCTAAGAGTCCACGCCATCTTCCATCCGGCAAGCTTCTTCCTCTGCCCGTTCCTAACCAACCCTGGTCACACCTAGGAGTAGATTTCGTCACTGATCTCCCAGCCTCCAACGGATATACCTGCATATTAGTAGTGGTGGACAGATTCTCAAAATCCTGCCGTCTCATCCCTCTAAAAGGACTGCCCACAGCTATGGAAACAGCGGAAATGATGTTCAACAATGTGTTCAGATACTACGGAATCCCAGAAGACATTGTGTCCGATAGAGGACCCCAATTCATTTCCCGGGTATGGAAAGATTTCCTCTCACTCCTAGGTGTGACCGTAAGCCTCACATCGGGATACCATCCACAGTCGAACGGGCAGACAGAGCGGAAGATTCAAAAGGTCGCTTCCTCTGTACCTTCTGCCACGGCCACCAGAACTCTTGGAACCAGTATCTGGGTTGGGCCGAGTACGCACAGAACTCCCTTCGCCAAACGACCACCGGACTGACACCATTCCAGTGCGTACTCAGGTACCAACCCCCACTGTTCCCCTGGTCTGGGGAACCATCGGACGTGTCATCTGTGGATTACTGGTTCCGGGAGAGCAAGAGGGTCTGGGACTCAGCCCATCACCAACTTCAATGTGATGACTGTGGTCCGGATGACTGTGGACCTTCGTCGTGCTGAAGCTCCAGCATACCAACCTGGACAAAAGGTTTGGTTGTCCACCAGGGATATCCGCATGTGCCTACCATGCCGTAAGCTGAGTCCCAGGTTCATTGGCCCATTTACCATCATCGAGCAGGTCAACCCAGTCACCTACAAACTTCAACTACCACCTGAGTATCGCATTCACCCCACATTCCATGTATCACTATTGAAGCCTCACCACCCTTCTGTTCCTCTCTCCACAGAGCCTGTTGTGACCGAAGCCAAGCCCCCCCTTCCACTCATACTGGACGACGGAGCTGTGCATAAGGTGTGCATAAGGACAGTATTACACTCAATCCAGTCTGCACTCTGCCTATCTATCTATCTGTTTGCTTACCTCATTGCACTGTTACCTCTACTTGTGTCCAATAAAGACCATCATCTGCTGTATTCCGTCTCCGACTGGTACATATTGTGACACCAGCAGGGTGGATTATTGATAGCAAAAGGGGAGATTGAAACTTAGTTTATCAGTTTGAAGTGCCTTAACAGGTAGCAGTCCTGTCATGTGAAGAAGATCCATTTAGATCTGCTCTGGTGGATAGATCCGTTTAGATCCACTCTGACGGACAACAAGAACAACAACAACAACAATATTAAAAAAAAAAAAACCTCCCTAAGACTTCCTAGCTCATCCATCCAGATAGCAAAATTCTGTTTTTACTGTTATTTCTATTCCTTATGTTCTATTTTTATTCCTCTTCTTTATGTAAAGCACTTTGAATTACCATTGTGTATGAAATGTGCTATACAAATAAAATTGCTTTGCCTTGCCTTATAAAAACGTCTGTGTCGTGATCTTCAGTCACTTCACCATCACCTGTCACCTTCGCACTAAATTTCCCATAATCCCTCCAGGCTCACCCTCACACACACACACACACACACACACACACACACACACACACACACACACACACACACACACACACACACACACACACACACACACACACACACACACACACACACACACACACACTCTAAACTTTGACATTCAACTGAACTGCACCGTCCATGATTTAAATGCACGTCCTTGAATGAGTGCTGTCTACGTGGGTTGAATTGACCTAGAACAGCGATCTAGGTCAATTCAGGGCACTTCAGGGGCCAATCAGGTTTCTCTGGCCAAACCCTTGGATCTGCTGTTATCAGTGCCGGAGAGCAACAGTTCTCTTGGCACTCGTGCACTTCGCACACACAGGTGCTTCAGTCTATTGCTTAACGTTGATGCAGAGACTTCTGGTGAAAGTTACAAAACAAAAAGCACATAAACAGGTCCATGCTCTTGACATACAATCACTGATTAACATCTTTGGGAACCCAGATCCTGACACACTTAACAAAAGTTCTACCACCAGACCATTAAAGGTAGGGTAGGCAATTCTAGAGAGGCTAGCAATAGCGAGCTAGCTTTAAAGCATGAGATCCCACCCTCCCTTCAGAGTGTCTCCAAAGCCACGTCTCCTTCAAAAAACATGAACTCACACAACATAGTCTGCAAAGCATCACAAGACGAGACAGAGTTAAATTACCTCATGTCTCAAAGCACATAACATTACAAACATTACACAGCATTTGGTGACTGTGGTCCCAACTGCCTTGAGATCATTTGTTTCTCATCTTTCTCATCATCTTCCTAACCCCATGAGGCGAGATCTTGCATGGAGCTCAAGACCGAGGGTGATTGATGGTTATATCCGAATAATCACACCAACAGTTGTCTCCTTCTCACCAAATTCTTGCTGATGGTCTTGTAGCCCATTCCAGCCTTGTGCAGCTCTACAATCTCATTCCTGATGTCCTCGGGTTTGAATGGAAGATACAGATTCTTTGGACAGGTATCTTTTATACGCATAACAAGCTTATTTCACTTGATCAAATGTTAATCAATTTATAACCTTCATATAATGTGCTTTTTTTCTGGATTTTTGGTGGAAATTCTGTCTCTATCCATTAAAATAACACTACCATAAAATTTACAGACTCCTCGTTTCTTTGCAAGTAGGCAAACTTACAAATTCAGTAGGGGATCAAATAATCATTTTCTCCACTTTATATTTTATCATAGTAGATGTACGGATGAAACTGTCATGTTAAACGGGACTAATGTCAATGATAAATAAAACTCAATGTAGCCCTACTTGCCTACTATTGAAATGGATTTCTGGAGATTGTAATGCTATTTTTTCTGAATTTGTTATTGCTACCCCTCCGCCCCCACCAACCCACTTTTTATAACAAAGTTACACCACAATTCATGACGAAACCTCATAAGGGCCGAAATAGATGTCCAGCAGTGCTTGTGAAATTAATTTCCTTGACGTCTCTCTCACACACAGCTGCATCTCAGACACTGGCAAAAACCCTTCATTAAATATTTACATGACATCTTCCATATATCAAGCAACATACATTTTCATGTGGTATGCAAATTATTCTTTTACTGTTGATTTATAATTTGCTACATTTATCATTTTGAAGTTTGCTTCATATTTCCATAAATATGCTAATAAAATTATATAGAATTTGAATAACTGTTGTTATTAAATAATGTTGATACCATTAATCAGGTTATCAAAAATGAGAATTTTGTCATAATTTGCTCACCCTCATGTTGTTCCAAACCTGTGTGACTTTCTTCTGGGGAATACAAAAGTAAGTTTATATTGCTATAATAATATAGTTGAATGGCTATAGCTTTTTTTCTCTCCAATATTTGGTGGCATTTGTATGAATGTGACTGTGTATGTGTTTCCCTTTCCTTCCACAAGAGGTCACCACAATCATGAATAATGACTCCGCATATACATGAGCAGGAACATGAGCCAAACATTGACCAGAGATTTTAAAAAATTTAATGTCACATTTTTGTACATTAGCCTATATGATGTCCCTCAAATGGTTAAGGTTAGATTATGTCAATAGACAATTTAAAATATAATATTTTGCAGCAGATGTAGCAATGCTTTTATATGAGAGTTTACATTACATAATGTGTTTATGTTGCATCAACATAACATGACCACATAATCTAATCTGCGGTTAAAATATCTGCACCAATTCTCTAACAGCAGAAACCATGAATACAGTGAAATTATTTTTTACAGTTACATAAAAAAGCTAACTCCTTTTGAAAACATTTCTATTTAGATCAAGGCTGCAAGGTGTGCATCTGATTTTATTTTTCTTTCTGTACATAAAACACTTTGTTGGAATTAATAATGATATTGCATGTAGGCAAGGCAATTTTATTTCTATAGCAAGTTTAAAACAGACACTTCTGACCAAAGTGCTGTACAATCTAACAAAATGACACAATAAAATACATAAAAAGAATACACACAAATTATTAAGACTACATTGATCCAAATCAATAAAGACAAATATATATATATATATATATATATATATATATATATATATATATATATATATATATATATATATATATATATATATATATACAGCTATGGAAAAAATTAAGAGACCACTCCAAGTTAAGAAATCAATGTTAAGTGGTCTCTTAATTTTTTCCATAGCTGTATATATATATATATATATATATATAGTGTAATAAATACATATAGTGTAATAAATTATAGCTACTGTATATAACTTTATAGAACATTTTCATAAAATCATAAATTCTTTTATTTAATTAAAAATCACTCTGTCTGCAACCGTCCATCTATACAGAATGTCACTGAATTTAAAGCAGAGAAAATAAATGGCAATTAAAGGTCACACAAAGGTTACTTTGTGGTATTTCTACAGCATCTGTCCCTGACTTTGGCATGTACCACCTCATTATTCTTTAAAGAGTCTTTGAGGCAGTCTGATATGCTCTGTAAAGAATTAAAATGTTTAAACAAGCTAGGAAATGGTAGATGGTTAATAAAATAAATGGTTCATGTCTGTAATAAATGATCAGTGCCAATATTCAGAGCTGAAACAAAGGAGCCAATCAAAGCTCCACCCTCACAGACAACAGAAAGAATAATGTAAATTTTGAGATAAAAAAGCATAATAAATATTTTAGGGGGAAATGTGTTTAACAGTTATGAAAATTATGTAATTTAAAAAAAAAAAAAAAAAAATGTATTAAATTCTTCATGGCCTTGAGCTTTCAGAGCCAACTTTTCTTCTACACTTGAAACATTTGCTCATGTGCAGTTTAAAGGAATAAAACCACTGACTGGCAGTATTCTGAAGCTTTCATCTCTATTGCTAGTTAATCATCTGAATGTTGCAGTCTTATCTTTGATACACTGTTAAAGTGGGCTTCAGAGAAGAGTTCACAACCAGTGTTAAGTCGTAAGTGGTGAGGAGACGGGTGGGAGGACATCTGCTGCGTTCTGCTCCACCAGATGCAGAGCCTCTCAGCAATCTGATTTTTACAGCCAAACAAAGAATGGCCTTTTGCTATGAGGCTGTGCGGCTCCAACACGTGAGAGCTCATTCACATTATAGAGCTTCAGGGCTGAAGCGTAAAACGCAATGGTGAGGGTGAGGCAACTAAAAGTGTGTGCTGAGTGAATCATCACTTTACAAAAAAAGAGAGGTTCAGTACATAAAAACACTCCAGTACCTAAAATGTTTTCTGGGAAAAATGAGTCCTATCCAAAAACTAAACTGTGGAAGAAAAACTGTCAGCATATTTAACCCTATAAAGCCTACTGTATCATATTTGATAGAATTGATACCACATTTTTAAAGCCTCTAAATTATTAACATGATCAAAACTTTGAAGAAAAACCTGTTTACACAATCTATACATGCTTTCTGTCGTCTGATTGATAGTTTTTAGCAAGTAAAAGGTGTTTTATAATTAGTAAAATACATCTCCCTTCAGGTCATGGTATACATGAATCTTTTTTCTGTAAAATCTTTACTGAATTGTACTAAAAACATTTCTTTCCTTTGCATTTTTGACAATGATGTCAAAAACGTCAAAAAATTCTATATTATTCATGTCAGGCCAGTAGTTGGCGATGACACTTAATGAAACATTACACTTCTGAACATGTAACACTCATGAGCATGACGTCATCTTTTTCACCGATTCACGTTTTTGTAGTTTACACATATAGATAACAGTATCCTTTTCAAAAACTAGCACTTTGAAACCCGTTTTCAAAAGTTTGTGTTTTCAGGCCCTCAGTTTCTTCAGTTCATGGTCTCATGTTAATAATATGTTAATGTGTAATACCTGATATACACTATATTGCCAAAAGTTTTGGGATGCCTGACTTTACTTGTACATGAACTTTAATGACATCCCATTCTTAACCCATAGGGTCTAATATATAGTTGGCCCACCCTTTGCAGCTACTACAGCTTCAACTCTTCTGGGAAGGCTTTCCACAAGGTTTAGGAGTGTGTTTATGGGAAATTTTGACCATTCTTCTAGAAACGCATTTGTGAGGTCAGGCAGTGATGTTGGCGAGAAGGCCTAGCTCACAGTCTCCGCTCTAATTCATCCCAAAGGTGTTCTGTCGGGTTGAGGTCAGGACTCTGTGCAGGCCAGTCAAGTTCTTCCACACCAAAGTCGCTCATCCATGTCTTTATGGACCTTGCTTTGTGCACTGGTGCGCAGTCATGTTGGAACAGGAAGGGGCCATCCCCAAACTGTTCCCACAAAGTTAGGAGCATGAAATTGTCCAAAATGTCTTAGTATGCTGAAGCATTAAGAGTTCCTTTCACTGGAACTAAGGGTCCAAGCCCAACCTCTGAAAAACAATCCCACATCATAATCCCCCCTTCACCAAACTTTACACTTGGCACAATGCAGTCAGGCAAGTACTGTTCTCCTGGCATCCACCAAACCCAGACTCATCCATTGGATTGCCAGACAGAGAAGTGTGATTGGTCACTCCAGAGAACACGTCTCCACTGCTCTAGAGTCCATGGCGGTGTGCTTTACACCACTGCATCCGACGCTTTGCATTGCACTTGGTGATGTAAGGATTGGATGCAGCTGCTCGGCCATGGAAACCCATTCCATGAAGCTCTCTACACACTGTTCTTGAGCTAATCTGAAGCCCACATGAAGTTTGGAGGTCTGTAGCTATTGACTCTGCAGAAAGTTGGCGACTTCTGCGCACTGTGAGCCTCAGCATGCGTTGACCCCGCTCTGTGATTATACATGAGTTTCTGTTGTTCCCAATTGCTTCCACGTTGTTATGATACTACTAACTGTTGACCGTGGAATATTTAGTAGTGAGGAAATTTCACAAATTGACTTATTGCACAGGTGGCAACCTATCACAGTACCACGCTTGAATTCACTGAGCTCCTGAGAGCGACCCATTCTTTCACAAATGTTTGTAGAAGCAGTCTGCATGCCTAGTGCTTGATTTTATACACCTGTGGCCATGGAAGTGATTGGAACACCTGAATTCAATGATTTGGAGGGGTGCCCCAATACTTTTGGCAATATAGTGTATCTTCGTGTCCATTAAAAGTCTACTATTATTATTATTGTTCATTCGGTGACACATCATCCTTGGGATTCATAGTAAATGCACCCATGACAATGAGGCATAAAATATGACATCAAATATGACATAAAACGTAAAACACAACTTTTCTTTTCTTTTTATCTAAAGGTCCAAAAGTTAAAAAAATAAATATTTTTTTGCACTATTATTTCATATGTCAGGCTTTACTGGGTTAAAAACACATTGAATTAAACACAAAATTAATATCTTTCACATAATAGGGGTTTGTTTATTAACGGTTAACGGTTGAGATTCATTTGTGGGCCCCACCCTGATGGAAAGTGAACTTTAATCAGATCCATGTACTAAATGTGGAGACAGATAGGTAAAAAAGTTAGAAATGCAACTGTTATGAAAGCCAAACAGTCAACTCTCATTTATCTTTTATTACGTGTTATTATTAAACCTCTCGTTCAGATGAACATGCCCTGGTCACCCTCATCTTTAAACAGATGAAGGTCATGCGCTACTCTCAGTGTGATGTTACCCCATCAGTGACACAACCTCCTCCTTCAGTGACGTTCTGTTCTGCAAAAAAAAAAAAAAAAAAAAAAAAGCTGCAGTTGAGTTGCAGTTCAGGTGCAAATGTACAACATCAAGGGGATGAGAATGGCTCCAGGGATACAGATCCATCCACTACTCCACATTTGAGGCTGCTGAGACGGTCTTCAAAAACCTTGACGTCATGTTAATAAAAATGCTAAAATACATTTTTTAACCTGTAATAATAAATTATAATAAAAATGGCTGATATCACAACTTCTGGACTGTTTAACTAGTTGTTTTTTTCCCCTCTCCTGCATGATTGTAAAAGACAGCCGCTATGGTCTAAAACTCCACTGCCTGTCCACAGTCAGCATCAGTAATTAAATCAGTGCCCTCTATGTACGAGTGAGTTTGAGCCACTGCAGTGCTACAGAAAAAAACATATGCTACCAAACAACAGTTTTTGGTCAGTATGTTTATTTTTTTTATTTTTTTGAAAGAAAGAAAGACTTATTAAATTGAGGCATCAAAGTGAATGTAAAGACATTTATGATGTTACACAAGTAGTTTATTTCAAATAAATGCTGTTCTTTTGAACTTTCTATTTATCAAATAATACTGAAAAAATGTAGCACAGTTTCCACACAAATATGAAGCAGCACAACTGTTTTCATCATTGATATTAATGAGAAATGTTTCATGATCATCAAATCATCATATCAGAGTGATTTCTGAAATATCATGTGGCACTGAAGACTGGAGTAATGATGCTGAAAAGTCAGCTTTGATCACAGTAACAAATGACATTTTAAAATATAGAACTTTAGAAAAGTTATTTTAAATTGTAATCATATTTCACAGTTTTACTGTTTTTACTATATATATATTTTTTTTTTATCTTTTGAACAGTAGCATATAGACACTCTTACTGCTTCTCCATTTTCCTCATTGTCCTCAGTCTCATTTCCGGCAGCATCTCTGACTCTTCACATCCTATCTGAGTGTGAAGCAGCTCCTATGAGTGCAGCTCCTCAGCAGGTACCAAACCACCCCGAATCCTCTGTAAAATGATAAAAATGAAATCATTTACGCCTGTAGAGACAAATGTGAGTGAGGAATATGTGTAGTCGTCTTGCTCTGCTGTCACAGGTGTGTGAGCAGTCGTCACTGATGTGGGGACTCTGGTTTTGCGGCATTGTATCAAATTAGAATATGTGAGCTGACCGACGAGCTGGACATTTCTAAATCTCTGCAATGTTGGAATACAGCATTTTCTGTGGGAATCTAGTTAAGCACACATCAAGTAACCCAAACTTGGTCACGTCAGTTGATTATACATTTTTGATTATTTTTCAAATACAAGATTTCCTGTATCACAAATCGATGAACTTTTACTTAAAAACAACAAAAAAGACTTTAATTCCTCTAAGTAAAAAAAAAGGTCACACCAGAAAAACTGGAACAGCTATATACTAAACGTTACTGCTTATAAGTAAGTAGCACTTCCTAAAACTTTCTAGAACGGTTTAGAACTTTCTGGAATTTCCTAAAGCTGTATTTCTAGAACAATCCGAATCTTGATATATATATATATACACCGATCACACATAATATGGTCCCCCTTTTGCTGCCAAAACAGCCCTGACCCATCAAGACATGGACTCCACTAGACCCCTGATTGTGTTTTGTGGTATCTGCACCAAGATGTTAGCAACAGATCCTTTAAGTCATGTAAGTTGCAAGGTGGAGCCTCCATGGATCGGACTTGTTTGTTCAGCACATCTCACATATGCTCGAGTGATTGAGATCTGAACCATTTTTGCTTTGTGGCAGGGTGCATTATCCTGCTGAAAGAGGCCACAACCACCAGGGCATACCGTTTCCATGAAAGGGTGTACATGATCTTCAACAATGCTTAGGTAGGTGGTACATGTCAAAGTAACATCCACGTGGATGGCAGGACCCAAGGTTTCCACAGCAGAATATTGCCCAAAGCATCACAATGTCTCCGCCGGCTTGCTTTCCCATAGTGTATCCTGGTGCCATGTGTTCCACAGGTAAGCAACACACACGCACCCGGCCATCCACGTGATGTAAAAGAAAATGTGATTCATCAGACCAGGCCACCTTCTTCCATTGCTCCGTGGGCCAGTTCTGATGCTCATGTGCACTTTCTGCGGTGGACAGGGGTTCACCACTGTTCTTTCCTTGGACCACTTTTAATAGATACTGAACACTGCAGACCAGGAACACCCCACAAGTCCCAGCCATTTAGCCATCACAATTTGGTTCTTGTCAAACTCGTTCAAATTCTTACACGTGCACATTTTCCTGCTCTTAACACATCAACTTTGAGGACAAAATGTTCACTTGCTGCCTATTTTACATATCCCACCCACTATCCCAGGTGCTGTCAGTGGTCATAATGATTGGTAAGCCTGATTGGTATATAATATATATATATATATATATATATATATATATATATATATATAGAAAGAGAGAGAGAGAGAGAGAGAGAGAGAGAGAAGAGAGGGATAGAAAGAGAGAGGGAGCTTTATGAGCAAAAAACATCCTCGACTGAATCCAGGAGCTTAAACTGAGCTCTATGCCCAGCAAAACTACAGAGAGGTCCCAAGAGTGGATAAGGCACCTCCTGGCACCTCTAAGGCACCTGATGATCAGGTCATGCTTCCCTAAAGACTTACCGTCCACTGCATCGTGATGTGCCGCTATAGTGGCCACATACATTTTCGAGGTGGAGGGGGATAACCACAGGAAGAAAAACAACTGACCCGACTGGGCAACTCTGTGGGTCATTGCCTTGGGAAGAAGACCAGTTCACAAACAGATGCCACTTCAAAGCATACAGCTGCCTCATAGAGGGGGCCCTGGCTTGAGTGATAATGTCTATCACTGCTGGTGATAGTCCACTCAGGTCTTCCCTGGATTATCCAGAGGACTGGGCTTGGGTGTCGAATTGTGCCCTGCCCCTGAGAAAGAATGTCCTTCCTCAGGGGAATTTACCATGGAGGGGCTGTCGCAACGAGTGTGAGAGCCAAATCCTGGTGGGCCAGTACCACGCAACCAGCAAAACTTGTTCTTTGTCCTTGTCTATGCAATCTGGCTCACTGTGGGAAATGCATATTTGCACATCTGCCAAGAGTACTGCCAACAACTCGAGGCAGCTGTTGTGCAAACACATTCGGGGTCTTGTCCAGGATCCTGAGGCTGCATGCCGTTGCATACAGCACCCCAGCCTGCCTTGGTGTCCGTTGTCAACACGCCTTGACACTTATTCTAAGGGAACCCCAGCACTTAGAAATGCAAGGTCTGTCCAAGGACTCAAAGTGCTGCGACAGATCGGTATGATAACCATAGGATGTGTGCCACACATCAGTGTAGCTGAAACGGTTTCACATGCATCATTCTGAGTTGTTGAACCGAGGATGCCATATGCTCCAGGACCGTCTGAAATTGTTGAATGAAAAACTGATTCTAAACGGACTCAGACATTTCAGCACTGACGTTGTGAGATGTGCCATCATTGTTACTGAGTCCAAATCCATACCCAGAAAAGAGATGCTTTGCATCAGGGAGAGCTTGCTCTTTTCCCAGTTGACCTGAAGCCCCAAACAGGCTCCCTGTGCACACACAATAGATCTCAACAGATGTCCTGTATGCAGGCACCTGGCAAACTAAATCGCATGGCCGAGTCGAATTGTCCTGATGAGCCAGCCTTGATTCCTGATCTAGTGGTTGTGCCAAAGGAGGCACTGAAGCACCTACCATGCTCTGTGAGTGTTCAATGTACTGCTGTCATGATAATGAGGGCCATAAAATGAGGCTCTTTTTTTTGAAAATGAAAGTGCCATCACCCCCTGGGTATATGGTGAAATTAAAGAAAAAGGAAACAAAAAATTTCCCTCTCAGCCCTCTACTGGGGGATGGAGTGGTACTTCTACCATCATGTGGCTGGAAAAAGCTCTCCTCCTCTCTGGGTCGCCCATCTCAGGGCCACTTTGAAGCCCTTTTGGGATTCTTGGCGCTAGTTACTTCCTGTCTAAAAAAGAAAGAAAGTCATAACCGCATAAGAAGAAAGAGAGAACCTGCTGTAATACACCATAGATCCAACAGCTTTCATTTTCACATTTTCCTGCTTTAGAGGTGAATGGAGAGAGAGCTCTGTTGAACTGATCGGTTCCGAGTGGAGCAAGCCATCTCCTTTTATATCCATGCATCCAGTGGAGTGGCATGCAAATTCCACTCACCAATCCTTATTTGCTTTTTCTGAATGATCAGAGGTGAATGATCAGAACTGTCAACCGAACTGAACATAACATAACAGGGAGTATAAGGCCACATTTACACTGCATGTCCTAATGCACAGATCCGATCTTTTGACCATATTTTTTTGGACGACGTGCTTACATTTCTTTTAAAAGTGACCTGTATCGGATGTCTCCTTTTTACACTGCACTTGGCGAAACGTACCAAAAATAACCTATATGACATCACAAATCAATTTCAATGGTACATTAAGCTTAATTTATTGACATGAATTCATATAGAAACCCTTTTATTGCAAGTTACATCCCTACATAAAAATAATAAAAAATTTTCATGAAAGTATACGTACGCAGCTCTGCTGGAAGCGTGCAAGTTGAATAATACCAAAGACATCGGGTACGGGTAGATATTCACAGCTTCATGGGTTCGAATCCGCCATCCTATAGGCCTACTAGTTGTTTTTTTTTTGTCATTAAAACCAATGCGTTCATCAGTGATTGTATATCAAGGGCAGCTGCAAGTTTGTGTGCTTTTTATTTTGTGGTTTCAATGGAACGAATAGTCATTAGTCTCCACAACGGGACTGAATCGCGCGTCTGAGCACCAGCCGTCGTCACTGACAACAGCGGCAACGAGCACTCATTTCAACGTCAGATCGCCTTTTATTTAACACAAACAAATGAAATTAATAATCTACCAGTCAACTAGAGATGCTCCGTTTGTTATAGGTATGTCTGTACCGCGAAATGTTAAAAAACCCTCACTTTTCAATGACGCAGGAGTCACATTTACAGGGGAATATCCGATCTGTCCGCTTACACTGCAGGCGCAAACGCTCGTATCCGATTCATATTTGATTTATAACCACATATGAATGAGGCCTGAAACCGATCTGTGAAAATCGGAATCCATGCGATGTTTTCCTGCTTACACGGTCGTGACTCATATCCGATCTGTGCCACATGGGAGGAAAAAATCGGAATTGGGTCACTTGAACCGGGCAGTGTAAATGGGGCCTAAATACCATCAGGCAAACATAATGACATACAGGTGCAAATCATAAGTAACCACAGATACAAATGATGACATAATCAGTAACCCAGGAAACCAAAACTAAACAGAGCAGGGAAACAGGAACAAAACTAAACAAAACAGAATATTAAAATAAGAGTCCATAACCATGAAACTTACATTGCAATGATAAGGTTTATCATTTTTGTCAAAATTGAGTTATTCACATAATCTTATTCACATATAACTTATTTACATTATGTGATGTTTATTAAAGTTGTGTACATTTTGATTTCTTTTTTTTTGAAGGCAATAAAGGTCTATGCACAAATGAGTATGGAATGCAAAAACTTTTAAGCTCAATATCTCAAAACTGCTTAGAATACCGATAAAACCTTATAATTCCAAGGTGGCGACAAATTAACATTATATATGCATATACTACAGACATATTAAACACATATGTCCCAGACTAAATCATATCACTTATGATATAGGGCAATATATCATACATTACATTTCCGTATGGGATGAATTTATGTGTTATAAACAGTATGGAGTTTTTAGTCTTTATCCATTCAAGTAAGTTGAGTCTATTGCTCTACAGAAAATAATTGCTTAGGTGCTATATGACCACTGAGTGACTAGCCGTAACAGACTTTACCCAGATGTCCACTTGGCCACTGCTAAGCGCCCTAGTGGTGCTGTTTGACACTTCCTTTGAATATTTATTGCAGACCATGAGAATTTGGGTATTTGGCACAGAGCTAAAATTAGCTTTAGTCATGTACAACAGTGTGGGAGTAATAACCACATTTAAATGCAGGGATTAAATTGCTTAAATTTTACTGAATAAATCCTGTGGTGAGTGACATAGTTTGGGGTCTCAGGATTGTAAACAACAACAACAACAACAACAACAACAACAACAACAGATAACAGCAGTTTGTTGTTAGCTTTATGACCAAAGCACTATTAGCACCTCAAGACATATAACGTCTAGCAATTATTAATAAACTGCAGTCGACAGAAGCATCACATTTTTGTTTATCTCATTACGGGAGGGCTGGTGGTAGTAACTATGATGAAGAGAGACAGACTGATGTCAAAATTTGCGAATGAGTCAAGACACCTACCCCTACCCCGACACCTACCCCTGGAGAAGAGAGACACACATCTCAACTCCTAATTAGGCCAATGTCATAAAAGATTCTGTCATTTACTCTCTCTTTTGTCGTTCCAAACCTGTATGACTTTCTTTTTTTTTCTGTTGAAAACAAAAGAAGGTGAGACATTTTGAAAAATGCACTAGATGTTTTTCCCATGCAATTATAATTGATGAGGAGGACAGAAGTGTTATGCATAGTCTGCATCATGTACGACACAACAAAGGAGTATCACAACAAACAGTATTTATTTAAAATTCATAACTTGTTATATGGATTTTTTTTTTTACACAAACACATTGTTTCACTTCATAAGGCCTTTATTGAGCTGTGTGAAGTATGTTTATGATGGCTGGATGGATGTGGATCCATGTTCACTGCCATTATAAAGCTCGGATGTGTCAGGATATTAATTAAAATACCTCAGATTGTGTTCATCAGAAAGAAGAAAGTCATATACAGCTAGGATGGCTTGAGGGTGAGTAAATCCTGGGCTAATTTTCATTTGAAAGTGAACTAATCCTTTAACCTGTTAACTGTCATGGGCCCACCGGTGGGCCCACAGCCATTACATATTTAAAACAGTAATATTCTATACTAAACCTAAACTAATCTTGACAAACTATATATCATTTGAAAGCGTAGAATCTGTAGTTTACATATTTGGAGACTGATTTTCAAAATAAATTACAGAGGAGCAGTAATTTATCAATTTGCAACAAGCATATTTTCATACTCATAAGGCATGTTCAGACCTTTATTTTGAAATAGCGATGAACATGAAAAATCATTAAAGATTGGTTGAAACATGTTTGTTTTCATGCCAAAAGATAACATCCATTCAATTTTTTTAGAAAAAAAGGTCTAAAAATGTTTTTAATAGAAAAAAAAAATACATTTATGATTGTGGCGGTGATCTATAACCCACATGCATGTTATTTTTATGTTTATTAGATTAGATCAACTTTATTAATCCCCGAAGGGAAATTCACATGCCACAGCAAGCTCAACACACAGAATAATAAATAGAATAGAAATACAAAAAAAATAAATAAATAAATAAAATAAAATTACAAACAATTACAACAAATTGTGCACAATAACCTGAGCAACTACATTATACACTGCACCACATTGGTTTAGTTTTGAGCATATAAAGTACACATTCCACATCAATACACAATCAGATTTCTAACAATTATCTTGTAAAGCACTGGTTGTAAAATCTAATGGCTGTTGGTAAAAAGGACCTTCTGTAACGTTCCTTATAACACCTAGGTTGAATTAATCTTGAACTAAAAGAACTCTTGCAAGCATGAACTAAATCATAAAGAGGATGGCATTCATGATTCATCATGTTAATCAGTTTGTCAGTCATTCTAACCTGAGCTATGTCATCTATAGTGGGAAACACACACCCCACAACCGAACCTGCTTTCTTAATTAGCTTATTAAGTTTGTTTTTCTCCCTCTCCACAAGTCCTCCTCCCCAGCAGGTAACGCCATACAAGATCACAGATGACACAACAGAGGCATAGAAAGTCTTCAACAATGCTTGACATACACCAAAGGATCTAAGTCTCCTTAATAAATGAATACGACTCTGACCTTTTTTATAGATTTGAGTTGTGTTGTCAGACCAGTCAAGCTTATTGTTCAGATATACACCCAAGTACTTATATGATGTGACAATCTCAATATCTGACTCGTATAAATTCACTGGCATAGCGTGATACGGATGTCTGCCAAAGTCAACCACAATTTCCTTGGTCTTGCTAACATTTAGCCTAAGAGAATTTATCTCACACCAATCTGCAAAGTTCTTTAGAAGTTCCCTGTATTCACTCTCATCATTATCTTTTATACAACCCACAATTACAGAATCATCAGAAAATTTTTGAAGATGGCAATTCTTGGAATTATATTGAAAATCAGATGTATAGAAAGTAAATAAAAATGGTGCCAAAACCGTTCCCTGAGGTACACCAGTGCTACACTTAACTACTTGAGACACACAGTTTTTTTCCCTTACATACTGTGGTCTGTTTAAGAGATCGTCAGTTAGCCAGCTGACCATGCTGTGGTGTAATCCGGCATTTTCTAACTTATTCCTAAGTAAAGCAGGTTGAATAGTGTTGAAAGCACTAGAGAAGTCAAAAAATGTAATTCTGACAACATTACCAGAGGTCTCTAAATGACTTAAAGATCTGTTTAAAAGATAGATAATTGCATCATCAACACCAATGGCAGTTTTATAAGCAAATTGCAATTTATCATCAAAAGCACATAGTAACTGCTTAATATAGTTTAAAACCAATCTCTCAAACACCTTCATCAACTGGGCCGTTAGGGCTATCGGCCTGTAATGTGCAAATTCAGTAGGGTTAGTTTTCTTAGGAACTGGTACAATACATGATGTCTTCCATAACACAGGTATCCTTTCCAGAGGCTAAATTCATATCAAATTCTGCCAAACTTCCCATACTACTTCTATATAGGATGTCTACTTCATAAATTGTATGAAAATAATGTAAATACATGGTTCAGATCACTCAAACCATATATGGAAATGGAGGCGCCTTTATATGGTCAGTAATGGAGCTTGGTTGTCATCTAGTGAAAAAGTGTGGTACTGCGCCCAAACAAAATCTTACTGAAAGCTCATTTTTTGAGATATCAACCTGAAATTTGGAGCACAACTTGTTCAGATTTTTGGCTTTGATTTCCTTGCAGATTTAGAGTAATATTGTTTTGTAAAATATATATTTTATATAAAATATAAAATATTATATTTTAACATTTTATATTTTCATAAACATAAACTTCTATAACTTTTTTTCTGTTTCACTTACATAATTTATATACAGTACATTATTTCACTTTTACAATAATCTGCCAAATTTCATCTTTAAAACAAGACCAGCCTTATGTCTATACTCCAAAGAATTCTTGAATTACAACCATTTAAGTTTGGATAGTGCATTTTCTTGTCTAAAACAAAAAGTGGGGGTGACAGTTAACAGGTTAAAGACACTACTTGCTGTTTGAACAGAACATTTTGAGACTCACACTAGTAAATAAATGCGGGTAGTCAATCCCAAAAACCAACAGCGCAAATGCAGCCTTTGTTTTTTTTTTTTTTTGTTTTTTTTAATGTGCAATTCAAATGGATAGAAATTTTATATAGCCTACAATTCAGATTAGTCTTAAATTTAGACCTAAATATTGAAAATGTGAAAATAAGAGACATTTAATCGCTTGTAAGAACAATGAATACTGTATTTAGCTGCAGTGTGTATGTCCCGTAGCTGAATAAAACCGAAGTCCCTTTTTTTTTTTCTTTTTTTTTTTCTATAGTCTTTGATAAAACTCACTCGCAACTCCCTCATCCTGTATTTGTAATGAATGTGGACTCAGGCAGGGGATCCAAATGCAGCTTTATTAAAAGGTGAGCGTTGTCGTACAGGTAGGGTCAATCAGGAGCAAACAGGAACAGCATGGACAGGCAGAGTCGTAGTCAGGAAGCAGGCAAAGATCAGGACAGGCAGATATCACTCACAGGACGGTATACAAAGCACAGGTCAGGACAGGCAGCAACGGGTCAATAACGGGTCAATAACGGGTCAATAACGGGTCAATAACGGGTCAATAACGGGTCAATAACGGGTCAATAACGGGTCAATAACGGGTCAATAACGGGTCAATAACGGGTCAATAACGGGTCAATAACGGGTCAATAACGGGTAACAGGCAGGAACAACAAACAGACATGATATAAATGCTCAGAATTGTAACGGGAGTTAGCAAGACCTCGCGGTGAAGTGGTATGTGTATGAGTCCTTTATAGTCCAGGTAATGTGTGGCAGCTGGGTGTGGTGATTAGTGTGGAGTGATTGTGAAGTGAGTGCAGGTGATAAGCAATGGAGGATCATGGGAAATGTAGTCCGGGATGTGACAGGAACAGACGTGATCGTGACAGTATTACTGTGAATGTCATCTGAATGAGAGTTTTATAATGGAATATATATATTACAAAGCTAAAGAGCAATTTCTGAAATGACCAAAAGACACGAAAAAGGCCAAGTATACTTTCTTAAAAACATCCAAATTATTATACGGATATCATTTTTCTCGTTATCTGTGGTTTGATTGTGGAAGCTTCAATTTCTTCAGGCATCAAGGTCTCTAGAGTCTTTGAACTTTGACCTGTGTGTTTTTGTATCAGTATAAAAGAAGTCCTTGGTGCTTTTGTGCCTATAGGCTTTTGTGAATTTCTTGCCATGTGATGGAGCAGAATGAATGCTTCTGTTTGACCCTGACCTCTTATTTTATAAGGTGAGCATCATCTATGATAATGTGTTATTTGGTGTAACAGGATCTTTTACAAACACACATATACCCACAATAACCTTGTACAGTAATGCTCCAGTACAGTATTTAATTGCACTATTTATGACCTATATGAATCACTGTAGTGCAATATTGGCACTAATGGATTAAAAGAGCTATGTAAGTTAATAAATAAACAATTTTAGTGATTCATTTTCTGCAAATCTAGATACACATAAGATACCTGAATCAGACACTTTGAAGTTTAAGATATAATATAATATTTATGAGCTGTGGCTCATAAATTTTATATCATGTGACATGCACATAGGTTTAACTGATATCATACTGAAATCAGATCAGTTTTAATTAGGTTATGTGATCGGATGGACCAGGAAGGTTACCTAGCAACATCAGCATGACCTAATTAATATTCATTATTATTACCCAAGCTTTCACCATATAATGACATTATAACCAGCCAGTCTATGCACTTCCCACTTCCCACTTTTACTGTCATTGCCTTTAAGTGTCTTGTTTGTGGTAAGACATACGAAAAGAGCGGAAGAATAATCAGCAAGAAAATGATTATCTTTAAACCAAAAACAAATCACTGCTTTCAAAGCTTGAGTCATCTGTACATTTTCTTCCTCTAAAACATGAGTGGCGCCTATTTGATTAGCCATGTCCCATCTTCATTTGATTTCATTCAGCCTAAGAGCACAAATGTGAGCTGCAGTGACTGATTGATTGTGACTGCGAAGAATAGAGGTGTTTTAAAGGGAGAGAACAAAAAGAGAAGAGAGAAAAGAAGGACATGAAAGAACGTCATATCTATGTACACTAACTAAACGTATTATTAGAATCATAATCTCATAGTGCAGTGGAGGTCTGGGGTCCAAACGCAAACTATGAATTCATCAAATAATCCACAGAGATTCTGTAGGCAGGACTCTCCAGTCATATGAATAATTACATATGAGTATAAAATAATCCAATTCCTGATCTGAATTCTGACATGCGATGCAGGCTGAATCATAATGACATAGTGTTTGTTCATTGGAGAACTGGCCTCCTGATTGGCCCCCTGGCCCACTGTTGCCTCTGGCTTGCTTTGTTGGGGACACTTAATATTCAACAATGTTATTGTTTTTTTACTGTACTGACGCTGTTGTATGAGAACTGAAAAACACATTATTTTCCACATTTAGTACATTGTTGCAGCACCTCTCTTTCCAGTCTGTCAGCAATGCTCTGGGATAAGATTCCTGAAGGCATCATTAGCCAACTAGTACAACGGAACTTGCGACTATAGTTGGCTTTAGGAAATTCTCCTCTGTTTAGTTCCTGTCTCTATGAAGCCCCTCCTTCCAAAAAGAACAATGATCTCTGATTGGTCAGCTGGATCAGTGTGTTGTCATTGGTCAACCGCTTCGAGCTTCAAGCGTGTTTGGGAAAATATTGTACAACTGTGAGTTTCAACACACTACTAATGCAACTCAACCAGGCCTCTGCCCATTATTTTGCATATGCTTTGGGCAGGAATTATTTAAATGAGGAATATTGTGGCGTGTTCGTTCCTGAAATAAAACCCTAGACCAGGGGTTCCCAACCACATTCCTGAAGGCCACCCAACACTGCACATTTTGAATGTCTCCTTGATCAAGCACACCTGAATCAGGTCATCAGCTCATTAGCATAGACTCCAAGACCAGAAATGGGTGTGTCAGACAGAGGAGACATGGAAAATGCGCAGTGTTGGAGGGCCTCCAGGAACATGGTTGGGAACCACTGCTCTAAACAACAATTGAGGCATTCAGAAACAATGTGCACTGATATAGAGAATAACTCCCTTTGACTTTGACCTTTTTTCTGTTCAAACAACAACAGTTGAACATGTAAAAAAGCAGAATATGTCCTCTTTAAAGGTATAGTTCACCCTAAAATGAAAATTAAGTCATCATTTACTCATCATGCAGCCATGTACAGACAGCCATGGTCAAGAATTTCATTAAATAATACAATAATTTCAGTTTGTTTTCACCAAACCCTATCGTAAAGCCCCAGAACACTTGGATTAAATGAAACGTGCAACAGCAGAGTGAGCAAATGATGGCTTAATTTTCATTTAAGGGTGAAATATCCCTTTAAGGCTGCATCCAAAATCACATACTTCCCTGCTATATACAATAGTAATGTACAGTATATAGTATATAGTTCACCATAGTGGGGTCACCAAGATTTTGCAAAGTAAGACATATGTTGTAAAATATGTACAAATGCACAATGTACAAATATGTACATATGTACAAAATATGTTGATCCAGGAACAACATTCCTATCCGAAAATTTAGTCCTAACCTTTCCCCAACCCCTAAACCTAACCCTACCCATATTATTCCTAAAATCAGAGAGAAATGATAGTTGAAGAACACGGTTGTGGAAGCACCTAACTCAGGTTGTAAGCCTAAACTTGACATAAATGGTAAACTTGTCCCTCATGTTTGATTGGTTGATTAGAATGTTGTTCCAGGATCAACAAAGATGTTGATCCAGGAACATGTTGTACTTGGTGAAATCACGTTCACCATAGTGACATAATAACAACGTGAAAGAAGTTTGTTTGAAATGTTTGTAAATTAATTAAAAAAAAAAATCAAATGTGCATAAGTATTCACAACCTTTGCTCAATACTTTGTTGAAGCACCTTTGGGCGCCAATTACAGTCTCAAGTCTTTTTGAGTTTGATGCTACAAGCTTGGCACACCTATTTTTTGGGCAGTTTCTCCTATTCTTCTTTGCAGGACCTCTCAAGCTCCATCAGGTTGAATGGGGAGTGTTGGTGCAGAACCATATTCAGATCTCTCCAGAGATGTTCAATCGGGTTCAAGTCTGGGCTCTGGCTGGTCCACTCCAGGACGTTCACAGAGTTGTACCGCAGCCACTCCTTTGTTATCTTGGCTGTGTGCTTAAGGTCATTAATTATCCTGTTGGTAGATGAACCCCAATCACCCCATTCTGAGGTCCAGATCGCTCTGGAGCAGGTTTTCATCAAGGATGTCTCTGTACATTGCTGCATTCATCTTTCCCTCGATCCTGACTAGTCTCCCATTTCCTGTCGCTGAAAAACATCCCCACAGCATGATGCTGCCACCACCATGTTTCACTGTAGGGAGGGTATTGGCCAGGTGATGAGCGCTGCCTGGTTTCCTCCAGACATGATGCTTGCTATTCAGGCCAAAGAATTCAATCTTGGTTTCATCAGACCAGCGAATTTTGTTTCTCATGGTCTAAAAGACCTTCAGGCGGGCTGTCATGTGCCTTTTACTGAGGAGTACCTTCCTTCTGGCCACTCTACCATACAGGCCTGATTGGTGGAGTGCTGCAGAGATGGTTGTTCTTCTGGAAGGTTCTCCTCTCTCCACAGAGAAACGCTGGAGCTCTGTCAGAGTGACCATCGGGTTCTTGGTCACCTCCCTGACTAAGGCCCTTCTCCCCCAATCACTCAGTTTGGCCGGGCAGCCCGCCCAAGAAAGAGTCCTGGTGGTTCCAAACTTCTTCCATTTACGGATGATGGAGGCCACTGTGCTCATTGGGAGCTTCAATGCTGCAGAAGTTATTCTGTACCCTTCCCCAGAGCTATGCCTCGATACAATCCTGTTTCAGAGGTCTACAGACAATTCCTTGGACTTCATGGCTTGGGTTGTGCTCTGACATGCACTGTTAACTATGGGACCTTATATAGACAGGTGTGTGCTTTTCCAAATCATGTCCAGTCAACTGAATTTACCACAGGTGGACTCCAATCAAGGATGGATCATCTCAAGGATGATCAGTGAAAACAGGACGCACCTGAGCTCAATTCTGAGTGTCATGGCGAGGGCTGTGAATACTTATGTGATTTTTTCATTTTTTATTTTTAATAAATTTGCAAAGATTTCAAACAAATTCAAAACAGATTTCTTTCACGTTGTCATTATGGGGTATTGTTTGTAGAATTTTGAGGAAAATAATGAATTTAATCCATTTTGGAATAAGGCTGAAACATAACAAAATGTGGAAAAAGTGAAGCACTGTGAATACTTTCCGGATGCACTGTACATTACATAGTAGGGAAGTGGACTATACGGAACTATATAGTAATAGTGAATAGAATGTCTGAATTCACAGTATTCATTAAACAGCGGGTGAAAAATAACCGGATGAAGTACTTTTTTAATAGTCGGGAATTAAGTATTCGTTCAAAACAAGTACCTACTCAGAGAGGATGCAATCTTTAGACGCAGCCTAAATTCCATACCCACTTGAGCAGATGAGTCCCCTCATTTAGTCTTTAGGATATGTTCACAAACTATTTAAAATAACTTTTTATGTTACATTAGAGGTTAGAACAGTATTCATACCAATAAGTTATAGGCGCGACTCAATGCATACTGTAGTGTTAATATAGTTATATTTAATAGACACAATATTTGCAATACCTTGAGTGCCTTATTGTTTTTTTTTTTTGTTATTGTTTTTTTTTTTAATAAAAAACTTTTTCATTATTTTGAAAAATGTCAAAGAAATGACTTTTTTTAGAAGTCAGTGGGGTCCAAAATGGTTTTGTTTCATTAAAATATCTTGTAAAACTTAATAAAAAATAATTCCAAATATTAATTAAAACTATAATAGTTTAAATAGTACTTAACCCTGGAAATAACCCTTTAATATAGCGATGGAAATCCATATTGATTAACCCCAAATCATTCTTTGAGGCTTAAAAGCCAGCAAGAGATGAAATACACATGGCTTTTGTCATAGAAGTGATGTGAGGATGTCAGAATTTTAAAAGGATTCTTGCCTTTAATGTTTCATTTTGATGTGTTATGAAATATTCTCCTTGTAGCAGAGAATGTGTCATTCAGTCTGCGGTGAAATGACTGAAGTGCAGGTGTGCTGAGCAGAAGGGAGCGGACGGCACTGCAGGTGTTTCTGCTTGCAAACCCCATCCATAAACACAAACCACAGTTTGACTAAATTAACCAATAGACTGCTTTTGCATGCGCAGCCTCGCTCCATACGCGCTTGTGTTTTTGCTTTTGATCTCTCTGTCCGCCTCCTGTGCGTGTGTATGTGAATTGTATTTGAGCGTGTTTCCTGGGACTCAAAGTCTCTGGAGGGAATGCTGCAACTAGAGCAGAAATACAAGACGAAATGAGATCATTGGACTGTGTGCTGATTGGCTGCCGAGACGACGGCCGGTTCCAAAGCCAGTTCTTGCCTGATTCTCAATCTACAAACACTCTGCCACAAGGGAGTGCAGAGGGGTACAACAGAATGCCAAAGCGAGAAAGGCAAAGGATTTGGATTGATGTTTTATGTCTGGATATAGTCACAGGGCTGTAGAAGCATGAAGCTGGAGGAATAACTTCACCTGTGTTGAAAAGTTGTTTAAAAATATATTTTCCTGAGTAGAAGGGCCCAGATCGCATCTCAAACTAACTGATCTCTCCTCCTGGTGCCAGTCGATTGATCCATGAGCCAGGCTCTCAGGACACAACGTGGGCTTCTGAGGTCAGATCTGCTCTTTACAGGCATTGATCGCAAATTTCTGCCTTGAACCCTGGACTAACAAACCTCACTTAATGATGTTCTTGTCAAATACACATGGCTGGATAACTGGATATATACACTTTTTTTTTATTTCACTTTTTATTTACAGTTTTAGTTAATGCAGTTGGATGCAATTTTTATTAAGCAACAAATATGTTAAAAATGTTTTTTTTAAAAGTTTACATCTTGCAATTCTGACATTTTCCTCAGAATTCTGAGTTTACATCTCGCAATTCTGACTTTTTTCCTCAGAATTCTGAATTAAATTCGCTCAATTCTGACTTTTTTTGGAATTTTAAGTTTACATCTCATGATTCTGACCTTTTTTTTTAAGGAATTCTGAGTTTACATCTCGCAATTCTGACTTTTTTTTGTAATTTTGAGTTTACATCTCACATTTCTGACTATTTTCCTAAGAATTCTGTGTTTACATCACGCAATTCTGAATGTTTTTTGTAATTCTAAGTTTACATGTCATAATTCTGACTTTTTTCTAGGAATTTTGAGTTTACATTCCTCAATTTTGAGTTTTATTCTCTCACATTTCTGACTTTTTTTTCCATGGAATTCTGAGTTTACATTCCTCAATTCTAAGTTTTATTCTCTCACAATTCTGAGTTTACTTATCGCAATTCTGACTTTTTTTCCCTCAGAATTCTGATTTTACATCTCACAATTCTGACTTTTTTTCTCAAACTTTTAGACACCTGACTTGGCTGCAGGCCAAATCAGAGAACAAAGTTAACAATTGCAATATTTAAATCCAGAATTCTGGAAGAAAAATCAGAATTTTGAGATGTAGACTGCCATATCCATTTCGTAATTTGCTTTTTTTTTTTTTTTTATTAATTAAACATACACACACACATATATATACAAACCTGATTCCAAAGAAGTTGGGACACTGTACAAATTGTGAATAAAAAAGGAATGCAATAATTTACAAATCTCATAAACTTATATTTTATTCACAATAGTATATAGCTAAACATATCAAATGTTGAAAGTGAGACATTTTGAAATGTCATGCCAAATATTGGCTCATTTTGGATTTCATGAGAGCTACACATTCTAAAAAAGTTGTGACAGGTAGCAATAAGAGGCCGGAAAAATTAAATGTACATATAAGAAACAGCTGGAGGACCAATTTGCAACTTATTAGGTCAATTGGCAACATGATTGGGTATAAAAAGAGCCTCTCAGAGTGGCAGTGTCTCTCAGAAGTCAAGATGGGCAGAGGATCACCAATTAGCCTTTCGCCGAGCCCCGCCCCCCTTAGTTACTGTTGCTTTGTCCGACAAGCCGTGGCGCTGTCACTCCACACGCAGTGTAAAATACATTGCGGAACAAAGAGGATACTGACCACACATCGACAGACAAGACAGAGCAGGTTACTTTTGATATTAAACAAAGTCCCAGCTTTCAAACCGTGTTAGTTATTAAAGAAATTCAAACAATAAAAAACGTTTTGTTGCTCTTTAATGTGTCGTGACCATGGTCGTGACAGATTGCTGTAGATCCTCAGCTCAACCGCTCGTAAAAACCGATCATCTCTTCCTATTAGTCCATGAACATGAGAATGAATGTTGTTTCAAACGCGGAAAGACGTCAATACACACCATTTTTCAGGTTTAACTCCACCGAGGTTAATCTTTTACCTACTGGCTGCTTTGTCGGACAAAATGGCGGATGCGGCGTTCTGATTGGTTAGATCGCTTGTCAATCAAACTCCCGGCGAAAGGTCAATTCCCCCAATGCTGCGGTGAAAAATAGTGGAGCAATATCAGAAAGGAGTTTCTCAGAGAAAAATTGCAAAGAGTTTGAAGTTATCATCTACAGTGCATAATATCATCCAAAGATTCAGAGAATCTGGAACAATCTCTGTGCGTAAGGGTCAAGGCTGAAAAACCTTACTGAATTCCCGTGATCTTCGGGCCCTTAGATGGCACTGCATCACATACAGGAATGCTACTGTAATGGAAATCACAACATGGGCTCAGGAATACTTCCAGAAAACATTGTCAGTGAACACAATTGTGGTGACCAGGGCGGGCGAGAGCCGTGAGGGAACGGCGCGAGGAGCTCCGGGAGCATAAAAGGAGGGGCGACTACCGTGGAGGACGAGAGAGGACCAGGCCTGGACTTTATTTTATGGTTTATTATGTTTGTGTGGCCGGCAGACGTCCGCGAGGGTCTGCCGGCATTACTTTTGTTTTGTTCTTTGTTTATTTTATATTAAAGTTTGGTTCAACGTTCACCGGTTCCCGCCTCCTTCTTCCCCCATCTACTAACTTCGTTACATTGGTGCCGAAACCCGGGAGGAAGGAGGGACATGCTGTCGAAGAGCCCTCGCTGCTGAGGGGGATCGCGGTGCTGCGGAGTTCGGGCAGCGCGGGAGTGAAGACCGCGAGAGGCTGCCCGAGGCAGTGGTGCTGGAGCCTTGTGAAAGGTGGGACGGAGACCCGGATGCCGTGCTCCTGGGACGAGGTGGGGTGGCTGCCGTCCAAGAGGGAGCGGAGGAGTCGCTGCCGTTCGCCGTGGGCCGGAGCCTGCTGCCGTCCGCCATAAAGGGGAGGAGCAGGGAACGGGGGACTCGCTGCCGGCTGCCCTCAGTCGTAGGAGCCATCGCCGGCCGCCAGGAGGCGGTCGAGGATCAGGCCGTCCACCGAGCGTCCAGTGCCACCGCATGGCACCGCGAAGAAGAGCCTCTCGGCAGGCTGAGGACCAAGCGGCAGTGTGTCGGGGAACCGGACCAAGAATTTTTTTTTTTCTTTTTCCTCTCTCCCCTCTCTCGTCCTGTCGCTCCCCTTGCTTCCGTCTCCTTTCTCTCGTCTCGTCTGTCCTTACCCCCAGGTGCTGCGGCCGCCGAGACAGGCCCCGGGGGGGAGTAGAGCGCAGTCTCGGGAGTACCCCCGGCCTGCGAGGGGCGATGGGGGTATGTGGCGACCAGGGCGGGCGAGAGCCGTGAGGGAACGGCGCGAGAGCCGTGAGGGAACGGCGCGAGGCCGGTGGCGCGAGTGTTAATGAGCTTCACCTGGGAGGCGCACCGGCCTTGAGTCCCTCACGGAGGAGCTCCGGGAGCATAAAAGGAGGGGCGACTACCGTGGAGGACGAGAGAGGACCAGGCCTGGACTTTATTTTATGGTTTATTATGTTTGTGTGGCCGGCAGACGTCCGCAAGGGTCTGCCGGCATTACTTTCGTTTTGTTCTTTGTTTATTTTATATTAAAGTTTGGTTCAACGTTCACCGGTTCCCGCCTCCTTCTTCCCCCATCTACTAACCTCGTTACAACAATCCACCGTGCCATTCGCCGTTGCCGGCTAAAACTCTATAGGTCAAAAAAGAAGCCATATCTAAACATGATCCAGAAGCGCAGGCGTTTTCTCTGGGCCAAGGCTCATTTAAAATGGACAAAGTGGAAAACTGTTCTGTGGTCAGATGAATCAAAATTGTAAGTTCTTTTGGGAAAACTGGGAAGCCATGTCACCCGGACTAAAGAGGACAAGGACAACCCTAGTTGTTATCAGCGCTCAGTTCAGAAGCCTGCATCTCTGATGGTATGGTGTTGCATGAGTGCGTGTGGCATGGACAGCTTACACATCTGGAAAGGCACCATCAATGCTGAAAGGTATATCCAAGTTCTAGAACAACATATGCTCCCATCCAGACGTTGTCTCTTTCAGGGAAGACCTTGGATTTTCCAACATGACAATGCCAGACCACATATTGCATCAATTACATCATCATGGCTGTGTAGAAGAAGGATCCGGGTACTGAAATGGCCAGCCTGCAGTCCAGATCTTTCACCCATAGAAAACATTTGGCGCATCATAAAGAGGAAGATGCGACAAAGAAGACCTAAGACAGTTGAGCAACTAGAAGCCTGTATTAGACAAGAATGGGACAACATTCCTATTCCTAAACTTGAGCAACTTGTCTCCTCAGTCCCCAGACGTTTACAGACTGTTATAAAAAGAAGAGGGGATGCCACACAGTGGTAAACATGGCCTTGTCCCAACTTTTTTGAGATATGTTGATGCCATGAAATTTAAAATCTACTTATTTTTCCCTTAAAATGATACATTTTCTCAGTTTAAACATTTGATATGTCATCTATGCTGAATAAAATATTGAAATTTGAAACTTCCACATCATTGCATTCTGTTTTTATTCACAATTTGTACAGTGTCCCAACTTTTTTGGAATCAGGTTTATATATATAATATATATATATATATATATATATATATATATATATATATATATATATATATATATATATATATATATATATATATATATATATATATATATATGTATAATGTATGTAGTTGGAAATAAATACAAATTTGCTTTATTTTCCGACTAGTTGTAGCCTATTTCACGAGTTCACATATACATATGATTAGATAGAAAGAGTAATGCGTATTTGGCGTGCTGTCCAGGGGGAGGGCTCCGAGCTCGGAATTTTGGCCCGAACCCAGAGTACTCCCCCCGAATGTGGTTATGAGAGATGGAATTTAGAAGTGAGGAGATGGGGTGGTGGAGGGATGCTGATAAACTGTCAATCGAACGGAGGTAAGTCTGCTGTATATATACCTCCATTGGTTGATTAGCTGAATGCTTTCCACCTATGATAATTAGTCTAATAATCTGCACCTGCTCCTCCCGAATTTTGTTATTAAAACATATGTTTTTTTTTTCCTCATTTGAGCCTTTTAGGTTTTCTTCCAGAAAATCTGATCAGCAATTCCTTAGAATTTTTGACAAGAGAATTTTTGTCAAGGTTTATTTTGGTTTTTTAACATAGTTCATGTTCTTAACAAAAGCTTCATATCATGTCTCATCGGATTCCCAACAAGCAAAGTTGAGAAACCATTGAAGTGAGAAATGTTTCCCAAGGTGACCTTGAAACTTACTGTTGTCTCAGGTTTCTAACACACTGATCAGTCATCAGACACCAATAGGGACAGATCAATGAGTGTCAGAAGAAAGCAGCAGCAGTCATTGACCTCCCCCCTGAGCCCTCGCATGAAGAACACATGGCACCATCAATCCTGCTGACCAGGAGCCGTCTTACTGGAACATCCAGGCTGGCTGATGCTTCTGTAGAGTATTGTATATGGACACATGCACTCGTTTAGCTACTGAAATGGCTTTCCTTTTGATCAGAGGCTCAGCTTCAGAAGCCAAGAGAGCCTCATGCAAACCGCATCTGATGCAAAGAGCTGCAATACATTTATTTTTAGAGTGAACTCTGAAAGTCCACACTGACAAATCTGAGATTCAAAACAGAAGTCTAGAAATAAACAATATTTTAGGATTTTGAGTATGTATACACACCACTGTTTATAGGAACCCTGCAATAAAGAAGTGCACAATTATATTGAATGTGCACTTGCAAATCTTAAAAGTATATTTTTAAAACTGTATTTGCTGTTATTATTAATATTAATTAAATAAAAGGCCACTTAAGTGCACTTAAAAAGAGTACACTTTCATGTTTCTTAACACACTTATACACAAGTGTCTATATGATATATGAAGTAACATACTGTATATTTTAGTGTTCTTCAGTCCACAGTCCTGCAGTTTTTCACTGTAACCCTGATCAAACACGTTGGCGTATTAGTTATAATGCCGTTGCATTAGGTGTAGAATTAAAAGTTTGCAGTCTAATGACTGACTTTTGGGGGTACAGTAGTTATAAATATTTATATAAAAAAAAACATAAATAGGTTTGTTGAAGGTTGCTGGATTGGATGTGACTTAGCTTGAGAGGCTTGACTTTTGATCATGAACAATATAAGCAATGGTGACTTGCGGCTGATGGAACAGATCCATTGAGCGGCGGCAGGTATACAATAAAATCTGATGTTCTGAAAGAGCCACTTCATTATGAACACTGCAAAAAGCTCTGAAAAGCTTTCCATCTCAACTGTACCAAGAAGGTATTGACATAAACCTGATTGTCCATTTCAAAAGTACTTGGCAGATATGTGGATCTGTAAGCACTGAAATTCATCTCTGCAAAAAAACGCAGTCACCTTCGGCAGGCTTTTCTTTGTTACTGTAGTAACAACAGTGTAGTGCGTTAAATATTTACTATGTGTGAGCTTTAGTAGCTCAATTTAAATTCATTTTAACTCCCATTACCCACGACACATAGCTGAAGCTTTGTTTTTGGTTGTGCCTGAGGCCAGAACTCACAAATAATGAGGAGTTATTTTTTATTTTGCATTTGTTTGGTTTAATGAGAATTAATAGAGTTCTTTAAATTACATGAATCCTCGTTTTTCTCATCAATAGAAACATAAAAGTATAATTTTCATTGCTCTCAAACAAGAAGAGCTTTAGCTTTATACAGCTGCTTTTTCAAGTGACAAGATATATGTCTTTCAGTCACCAAGGCCACATCGTGCAGCCCCCAGCATGTGTTTGTGTTCATTTGACCTTTACTGCTTAGAACTCTGACAAGTATGTTGAATGGTGTAAATTAATACAAAGGAATGATAAAACGTGCAGTTTACAACTGTGTACTCTATGTGTGAATACTGCCGTTAGTGTAGTTTACACAGAGACAGTATTGGTATCATTTTCAAAAACTTCCACTTTGAAACCCCTTTTCAAAAGTTTGCATTTTCAGTCCCCCAAAATGCCATTTTCATGTAAATGAATGTCCAAAAGGCATAAACAAATTCTGTTTTTAGTTGAAAATGGAGTTGAAAATTTAGTTGTAAATGGCCCACTGTTTATTTTTAAAAGTATATTTTTAAGATTTGATATAAACAAAATATATGCAAATTTTATAGTCAGCGTTCAAGATAAGAACTTGCTATGATCAACAGTAATTTGCCTCCATCAAATTTGATTTATTTTACAGACCCCCAACTCTGAAAATCTTGATACTGTGACATGACTTGACAGGAGCATTATAGCATAGCATTTTCTAGAAATGCACAATACAATTCTGAAAACATAGTGGTGTCTATTTTACCATCTGTAACCTGTGGCAGTGACATTGACAAGCTTATTTTAAGACTTTGACAAGTTTTGACAGTGTTGACTTTAACAACAAACACTGGCTTTTGCAGGGAAGGCTTTACATCTTTGATGTCTGGTGTTAGGATGGAGAGGGTTTAAACACGCAGTGGGCGCAGGTCAAACTCAGAAGCGCTTTATCTGAGCACAAGCGCCTGAATCCTCATGGGGATCCATAATCCAGGTAATGTCCTTATCTGTCCCCAGCCATTTCTGATTAGTTCTCATCTGGGAAATCACACAGTGGCTGGATTCCACATCCGGTAATCAGGATTAATGCCAGTCAGAATATCAGAATGAACTATGATACTTTTAGCTGTGTGCTATTTGTGGAAAAGTGGTCTTGTGACAGTTATGACTGAAGCATGACACGCAACAGCTGACGAAAGCATGCCCTCATGAAGACTGTTGCTTTTGTAGTTTACACAGAGAAGATATCGGTATCATTTTCAAAAACTTGCACTTTGAAACCCATTTTCAAAAGTTTGCATTTGTCATGTAAATGAATGGCTAAAACGCATAAAAAGTTCTCAGTTTTTAGTTGAAAATGGTGTCACTTAAAGGCCTGAATACACCAAGCCGACGCCAATGAACTAGTGGCGACAAAAGCAGATTGCGGGGTTGGCTCATGTCGGCAGCGTCTGTGTCCAAAGTTGCCCTAAACACCAAACCAATGCTAGACAGCTGACAACCAAGTAGCACGTCCGTTCTGCGGCTGCGTGAGATGAAATGCCTTTCCAAGCCAGCAGGTGGCAGTAGTTGAACAGCCAATCAGAATGATCAGATGGCCCGACGGACCGATGACGGACCTATACCAAAAGGCACGCTGGGATGAGAATCTTAAACAGCTCTTATGGAACAGGATGATATCCTTGGACAGATGCTGCTGATGTCCTTTTGCTGAGGATGATCAAGAATGATACCATCAGACTCCCCAGGACATTTACCACATCCAGCAGCCATCTCTGGAGACGGGACTCATTGTTAGAGCCGGGATTGTCCTGGACGGCAAGAGAGATCCTCTGCCATTGACCTGACCTACAGAACAAGAGCCCAAGCCAAGTGCCAGCCACAGAGTTCATCCTGCAGCCAGGAAATCCCGAGGCCAGAGCTGATCGCCAGTCCTATCTCAGAGTCCGCGCCGTCAAGACAGTCCACCCCACCCTGTGTAACCCCTCCGGTTCTACTCGCACCACTCAAACCGGAGTTTCCAGCATGGGAGGCGGGCATGTTAACAAGGATACTCAAGACCGCAGTCTCTAACGTCAGGTGCTAGTGCACCTCTTGAGGCCAGGGGAGTGGGGTTTACTCGCACAGCTCTTACTATTTCGCCTCCATTACACTCACCCCCTAAACCTTACTCCCATCTGGGTCATGACACCAATGTAACCCCTCCAGTTCTACTCGC
This sequence comes from Chanodichthys erythropterus, assembly GCF_024489055.1. Classification (NCBI taxonomy): domain Eukaryota; kingdom Metazoa; phylum Chordata; class Actinopteri; order Cypriniformes; family Xenocyprididae; genus Chanodichthys; species Chanodichthys erythropterus. Next base: position 50,193,361 of record NC_090223.1, on the reverse strand, counting down.
ACCACTCCCACTTGGAGTGGTGCGAGTAGAACTGGAGGGGTTACATTGGTGTCATCATTGAGCCAGTGCTCCACATCTGGCTCTAGTGTAACAGACCAGCTAGTAAGAGCTGTGTGAGTAAACCTCACTCCCCTGGCCTCAAGAGGCAAACTAGCAACTGATGCTAGAGGCTGAAGTCCCATCCATGCTCCCATCTATGTCCCCACCTGAACTCTCTTCTCCTCAGCCTGCTTTAGTTAATGTCCTTGATGACTCGGTCCTGCCTGTTATTCTTCCCACCTGGTCGTTCCCGTCCATTTCACTGGCTCTGTCCACATCTCTGTGCTGGCCTGCTCCGCTGGTGCCTCACAGCTCCTTGACTCCGCCATCACCGCTGATTTCGTACAGCTCTCCAGCTCTGCCTTGGGCGCTTTCACCACCAGCAATGCTATGTAAAGCGGATCCCCTGGTCTCCAACTCTGCCTGTCTGCTCTCCACTCCCTCAGCTCCGTCGTGGTGCGCCATCACTCAGGCTCCAACAGGCTCCCTCGTCCATCTGGCTCCACCTTGGTCTTTCATCATCCTGTTTTCACTGTGACCTCCTTCCGGGCCTCCTGCTTCGGCTTTAACCCCAGAATCAAAACCAAATGCTGCAAATGAAACTGAAAAAGTCCAATTTTATTAAAAGTTTCAGTTTAATTTTCTGGGGTTAAAGCTGATGTGGTCATGTGTTTGTGAGATCCAACCTAAATGGTTATATATATGATCTAAATCTAAATTGGGTTGACTTGATGTTCTGAGGGTGAATTGAACATGAAACAGAATAGTAACTACACAAGCTGTTTTAAACAGAACACCTAAGGTAAGCAACAAACTTCAAAAACATAAATTATGTAACGAAAGAAAATAAACAGCAAAGATGACGTTTTTGGAGAAGCTAGTTAGCAAAGAAGGGATGAGTAAGAGCGTTTTGTGGGCTGTGAAGAAGGGGTTGTGGGGAAAGAGAGGATATGACATTCAGGTTTCATAATTTAATGAGAAATGTTCAGCTGAAAGGGCTTTTGTGAGTAGTTTTTCATGGAACAGGATAGTAGAGACTCAGTGTGCCTGGAAGAGGTCATCTTCCTAGTTCCACATTCTCTCTGACTGTAATTACAGAGAAACACATGTTAGCTGGCCAGGTTTTCACTCACAGATCTTTGTCTGAGGGCAGAACTGAAACTGTGGCATTTTAATTTGCCCTCACAACTGTGAAACGTGCCCTTTTCCTAATGGATACAGAAACTCTGTGTGCTAATTACAAGTTCATACTCGGCTATTCTCAGCTTCTTCAGCTTGAACACAACCTCAAGGCAACAGCAAGAACTTGTGCTTCTTCTTCATGCTGTAAAGTCCCGCTTGGGGAATGGATAATGAAGGGAAATTATAATTAAAACTGTAGCCACAATTTTTACAGACTGTAGTTTTATTTTTATCCTCACCATATGTGCCCAGTGAGTAGATATTTTTATGGTCATAATATACTTTAAATGAATATACTTAGGTGTGAACTGAATGTCTCAAATTCACTGGCCAATATGAGCACAGTTTGAGACATTGTAGAGATCTCTTCTGAAGCACTAGAGGAGACACTCCGTAATATGTGATTACTGAGGTTGTTTAATCAAGAGAAATATCTGATATTAATGAGACTCAAACATTCAGACTCTCTATTTAACCTTATTTAGGAGAAAAACTACATGTCTTTTGTGACTGTTTTGTCCTATGAGGCGGTTGCAGCTGAACCTAACAATAGTGCTGTCAGATACTCCGTATCTTCTTCCTCTCATTTGTTTTGTTATTGTATATGTAATTCTGCCATGTTTAAAGCACTAAAACAATTACACAGTGATGCCTTGGGAAAAGGAAACCCATGAATTAATGCCAATAACAACCCAGAGAGTGCAAATTAAAACAGAAAGCCTCGGAAAAGCACGACCTACATTGCTCTGCTCATAATCCGCAGATTTTTTCATTTCCACCTGGCGGATTGCCAAGGCGAGGATTTTGCAGCTGTTGGAAGCAATTTGATCCAAAACAGAGGACCAGGGGGAAAAAAAATGCCATTTATGTCTATTCAAGGCTTGTGTGGATGCAAACAAAACAGCATAGCATCTCACTTCGATTATGAGAAGAAAATCAACACAATGCCTTCCCAGAAAACCCATCGTCTAATCTGAGAAGTGATGCGTCAGAAAACACGTATTGTCTAGACATGCCAGAATAGAGACACCTACATGGTGCACAAAACAATTTCATTGCAGGTCGTTCCTGAGCTCTGGTAATGATTCACTCCTTCAGACTTTGTGAGGTGCTTCACCAAAGCACAGTCATTCACTACGAGTTCAAAAGGAAAGAGGCGCAAACAAAGGGTTTAAACCAAAACCCATGAGGTTTTACCCGACAACACCTACAGCTATGCTAGCTGTCAAAGAGATATACCAGTTTGAGACCAGGTAGTTAATGATATATTTTATGATACAAGGCGATCAAGAAATTTAGACTAGAGGGCTTAACTGAGACCCCCAAATGTGTCAGAGGACTATTCAAGCCCACTAATTAGTGTGCCAGATTTCACAACTCTCCTTAAAATCATTATAAACTCCCTCTACAGAGGACAATAAAAAAAATAATGGATACAGCAGGGGCTACGCATCTTTGAAAAGCCATTAAAGGCCTTAAAGCCCTTTAATGGAAATACATTGCTATATTATGATGAACTGAACAGAATATTGCATTAATGTGTCCATTTAAACTTGTTATAGTGTTCACCCCCTAGTTTCAGCCCCAACACATTACAGATTTGGACAAATAAAATGGGGAAACAATTGATTATGAACTTAATGCTTGCTGAGCTCAGCTCAGAGATCAATCAAATTTTCAACAAAATTGTACTTGTAAAAATCATAATTATTTTTGTCAATAATTTTGTAGTCTTTGTTTCAGAGGTTTTTATTTATTTATTTAAAAATAAATTGGTACTTCTATTCAGCAAGGGTGCATTAAACAAATCCTAACGAATCACAAGAGATTAATTGACTGCAAGTAAGTTCAAACTGTCAAAGATTCAAATATTCCCCAAGGCAGAAATCTGATGTGTGGTTTTCAGAATTGTTTATTGGGTGAAGAAGGACATTCAACTGTTCCTCCATGCTGAACAACAAAACGAGGTTGCTCTGTATGCGAGGAAAGAGAGATTTCACATTAAACCCATTTTTTTTCAGCAGTTATTTTCCTCGCTTTTACAATTTCACACCATGGTCTTACATTAGGTGTTGAATCCTTGAAAAACCCAGAAAGCACAGTTGGTGCTCAGAAAAGGCCATTCATTTTTGGACAAAAATATCATGTTACATTCTGAAACAAAATCAGATAAGGTTATAAACAATCATTTTGCCTTAATGCTGCCTTCAAGTCCTCCTGGGACGTTTCATTGTGTGTTTGGTAATTGGTCAGAATAACATGTTCGCATTAGACAATTTGAAGTTTCTTTCTCTCTTTCATTTCCCGATAAAGACAGGAAGCTAATGAAGAGCAAATGATGCACATTAGGTGTCTAATTGATGCTTCATCTGTTCACTCCTGTGCTGCCACAGAGAATGATGGGAATTTAGCATCAGATGGGAATACATCAGCCAAACTTTATTGCTATTCTTCATCAACAAAATTATGCACATGCAGTGCAGTCAACATTTACAATTACTTATCATGGCCAACATAAATTAGCTTCCGCCATGATTCTTAAATTTACACTCACTGGAAATTAGGAGGTTCCCATTGCGGCATCATTGTACATCACTCAGCATATGATGATTCATCAGGACCTGAAGGCAGCATAACAGCTCAAAATTCATTTACATAAGAAATTTTTGTTTCTCTAGGTACATTTATGACACAAAATAGCAGTAGATTACATTCAAATGAAAGAAACTGAGTATTCAAACGTGTTTTATATCATTCCAGTGCATTTCAGTAGAGCAGTAGAGCTCTAGTAGCCCAAATACAAACACGTGTCAACAAGGGAAACACACTAATGCATTATTAGTGTCTATTGTGTAAGAACGCTGCACCACGGTGAATTTCACAGACTTTGATCTGGCCTTTGTGCACAACAAGTTGAAAGATGAAATGAAAACATCCACGTAACACAGCGAGACGGAGTGAGACCGACAGGCCCAGCGGTGCATTTGAATGTGAGAACACAGGAAAGATGCAGAGGACCACATTTACATAAAGTGTCCCATATCTATTGCACTGCTCTACTTCAACACAAATGTACAATTTGAAGAAGTCGTCATTAATAGATCAAGCGCAAATAAAATCAGTAAAGAATCTCACAAAAACATATCCAGGTCATAACAGCCTGTTTTCAGGACATTTACTATTTTTTTCTTCTCCTTCTTTTTTTGGGTGTCATTTTTATATTAAGCACATTTCCCATTTTCAGACATTTTACTTTTGATTTATTTTATTTTTTTTGTTATTCTCATTATCAAGGGTGACTCACTTTATTGGAATTATTTTAATACTGTTTTTATTTCAAGAAAATGTCTTGTTTTAAGTCAGACGCTGATTGGTCTGTGCAGTGCAGCATTAAACCGAACATGCCTATAATTCATAGGCTGCATCCGAAATCGCAAACTTCCGTACTATATACTAGGCAAAAAAGTAGTGTCTGAATTCACAGTACTCAGAGTTGGCAAAAAGTACCCGGATGACCTACTATTTCTGGTGAGATTCTGGATTCTGGAGAGGATTTATGAAGGGCAACTGACACTGATAGGTCACATGATAATGACAGTATGGTGGATGTAGTACGTTCGGTTTACATTCATACTACACTCATTCATACTTTATAGAACAAAGTAAATACTTATTCAGTGTTTCCCTGCATAGAGAATTACGAGGCGGCCGCCTCCGTCAAATTTTGTGCCGCTGCTAGCTGTTGACAAAAACTCAGGCAGTCACATGCTCAGATACCCCTTTTCCACCAACAAGGTTCTGGTTCAAGTAATAAAAAAATAACATTCCAATTAATTGCGGGTTGATGAGAGATAAATCATTTATATGTTGATTTTAATAAAGACAACAAACGTGCTTCACTCTTTTACTTTCGTTTTCAACTGAACGTATTTCTCTTCAGGGAAAACCAATCAAAGAAAACGCAAAGGAAAAACCCTACATGGGATATTGCTTTATAACTTAACAGCTTTAACTAAAACTTTATACAAGTTTAACTAACAGAAATTATTCTGATAAGTGTGTTTTCCAACAATGATCTAATGAAACTGTGACAGTTTGAAGGGAGTAAAGGAAACATAATTTTGCCAATGTGATGATCAGGTTCTGGGGCCGTATTCACAAAACATCTTAAGGCTAAAAGTAGCTCCTAACTTGCCGATTTAAGAGAAACTCTTAAAAATAATGGGTGTGTGCAGTCCTAATTTTAGGAGTCCTAAATTTTTGCTCTAAGAGTATTTCACAAAGCATTTTAGCGTTAAAACTAGCTTCTAAGCCTGTAAAACATTCGGAGTAGTCAAGAGGACTCCTAAGTTACTAAGACCAAATCACAAACAGTCCTAATCCACCTAAAGACACTGAACACCATTGAGACAATAGCGATAGAGCCTTGGGTGCTGAACCTTTCTTCATAAATTCAACACATTTTGATTTATAGATTTGAATCTACGATGAGACGCCAAAAATAAATCTTTAACAAATAAATAAATATTGTCTGATTACCTGTGGCAGTGGATTTCAGGAGGTCATACTTACAAATGAATAGAGTAAAACATATATATAAGCGTATTTGATGTGCTGTCCAAGAGGATTGAGGGCTCCTAGCTTGGAATTTAGCCCAAACCCAAAGTTCTCCCCGTATCCCCAGCCAAGAGTGAGGAGCGGGTTGGCGAAGGGATGCAGAAAACTGTGGAAGTAACTGTAGGCGAATCGTCTCTCGTCTGTGTATATATTCCTCCTCTCGTGCTGATTAGAAAAACTGTTTGAATGTGTTTCTCCCAAACTTTGTTTATAAAACATATTTTGTCGCTTGAATTCTGCATTCTCTTGAGATGAAGACATCCAAGAGGTGGACAATTAACTGTATACTAGTTTAATTAGTGACACTTAGCCTACATTAAAACCTTTATGGCAACAAAATATTTATTTGAATAGGGCAACATTTGTATTTTAAAAGTTTTATTTTAATATGGACACATGACACCTCATTCTACAATATTTCTATGATTAAATCGCTGACTCCTCCCCCATCAGCCAATCACTGTGTGTTTACTCCATAGCAACGAGGTCAACCCCACCCTTACTCTTAGCTGAAGACTTCAGTCTATTCCTTAGTAAAAGTTGGTCTCAGCAGCTTTGTGAATAGGTTTTAAGAGAAAACTCTTAGCTAAGAACTTTTACTGCTATTTAGGAGAACTCTTAGTGGTAAGATAAAATGTTTTGTGAATACGGCCCTAGTTCTCTAAATCAGAGAATATCATCGGGCAGTTGGCCACAGACTTTTTCTTTGTTCAATTTGGACACTGAACATGGGTTGGAGCTCTTTATTTTGAACTCTCAAAGTGCACCAGATTAATGAATTTATCTTTAAAATGTACAAATGGAATGCCCCCGGAACCCCCTAGAGGGATTAAGGATTTTACCACCTCATTTGATCCAGGACAAAACCCTGTTATTCAAAATAAGTACCTACTTGAGAATATGTAATTTCGGACTCCCTAGTCTGAGGACATGAACAGCTTTGAGTAAGAACATCACGTGTTGTCATCTCGTATTTTTGACATGGTGTAAACGCAGAATATGTCCTTGTTTGTTTCTATAATTACATATTGCTGTCACCTGTGTCTAGTTTAGTTCCTTTGTTTGCCCTGTGTATTTATGCTGCCTTCACGTGCTATCGGAAATTTGATAATTCCCACGTATGAAGTCGTGATTACGAGCTCATCGCATTCAAGTTTCGAAATGGGTCGGCTTTCATGTGCAATTTTTACCTACGATAATTCCGAGAGCATGTGAAGGCAGCATCATACCCACAGTTTACTTCAGACCCTTGTCAGTTATCATTTATATGCAGTGTGGTCCTTTGTTTTTGCTCTTTACTCCATTTATTCCAAGGTGTTTTGTTTAATAAATAAAAACATACACCATGTCTACTCTACACCGGACGTGAACGGTGCGGTGCGATGCGACAAAAGCAAACAGAACCCAGTATAAACAGTGATGCTGTCTAAACTGGATGCGGCTCGACAAATAACGAGAAATTCCCAACAGTAAACTTGTGTTCTATTCTATTTCTAATGTACTTTAAGTGTTCGTGCTACTTTTGACACGAAGAACAAATGGATTAGAAACTGTCACTTTGTCACGTCCAGTGTGGACACTGGACAGCTTCTATCTGTTGCGGCATCATCACATCCGGTGTACACACACTGTTATTGTTTGAACTTCTTCGTCTTCATACTGTGTGCGCTAACAATGCCTTATATATATATATATATATACGGAATTGCTTAATTGTCATGACAATAATTTTACAATGCAAAAAATGTGCTTAATAAAATTTAAAGTAACAGGCTTAACTTTCTTAAGCAAAATATCATTTCTAATTTTTTGTTCTTTTGATTTCAGAAGGAAAGATGGCCTGGGCATGTTTTCGACAGGTTTCGTGAGATACACCCATTTGTAGCATCAGACTGTCAGATAAATCAAACTTCTCGACATTCATGTGCTTTAAACAAGTGCAAGCGCTGTCAACCTCATTTTTCCCCCAGTGCTTTGTGTGAGGGTCTAAACAAGTAGTTAAAAAAACCCTGTCACAATAAAACATTATTTAAAAAAATATAACACACATTCCCCGTATAGTGCTCATAGTTAATCTCATAACGCCATGTTCTGCACATGTCAAAATCCTTCATAAACATTTCAAAGACACCACATTTTTACATTTGAAATTCATTAACTGAATGAAATCAAACAAGCTTCATACGGTGAAGCCCTTCAGCCAGACCGTCCTGTCCTGCAGCCAGACCTTCCCCTGGGGGCTTCTGAGAGCTGCGGGTCAGACCTCAGCAGCTTTGCTACTTTAAGGTTTCTGGATGGCAGATCTGCTCAAGATGGCAGAAGATTTAAAAAAATGTGAATGTTCCCTTGACTAATCTCTGGATCACAGACATTAAGACACTTCTGTCTGAATACCTCCCCGTATGGACAAAGTCACAGACTAGCTCCTTCATTCATGTTTCATAAAGCTCATGATCAAACTATGCAGTTTAATTTTTTTTTTTTCTCAGTATTTGAAGGGCACCAACATATACACAACATAAAAGCTCAAAGCAAAAATCAATTTTTTACTGTAGATCTTAAAATACCCATGAGTTTGTGGAGAGAAAATTTTTTGAAGGACGCAACACAGAGAAAAGCATATATATATATATATATATATATATATATATATATATATATATATATATATATATATATATATATATATATATATAACATCAACAATAAAGTTTTGCTTCAGCTAGAGTCACAAATACTCTATTCTGACCTTGAATGTGCAGACTGATTTATATTTATTTATTTTTATTAATCACAGTCATTTTAGTTATTGGTCAGTCAGATCGCAAAGTCTCAACAAACATAGAGCAGAATAAAGGACGAAATAATCCATTATGTGAAAATATGTAAACATGTGTTTCTGTCTTTGTCTCTCTGTAAGTTGCCAGAGCAATATTGAGACGCGTGTTACCTCTATAACGAGAACGCTTCCAAACTGACTGACGTGTCCTTAGGAATCAAAGAGCCGGTCTTCACAAATCTCCAATGCTGCTTTTGTGGCACCGCCAAATACCTCCACGTTGCCATCGACCCACGGCACCACGTTGCCAGGCATGTAGGCGGAGCAGTTGGCCATAGCAGAGATGTCTATAGGACGCAGGACTCTGTCCCACATGTTGAAGTGGCTTAACTCTCCAACGAAAGCTTGAGTGGCGTCAAATCTCCCACCTACGATGTCCTGCGGAATAACAGCACACTAGTCAAACACAAGTTGTGATTAGTGGTCAAATTGTTTACCCAGAATTTTGTTTATATTTTTATATATTTTTTATATATTTTTAGAATATATTTTTACCTAGATTATTTTTATACACACATACTACGGATTCAGAAATTTAGGTTTTTTTTTATAAGGCATCTCTTTCAAGCTCTTACAAGCAAAAGTCAAAGGCAAGTGATTTCACTCAGCTGCCATCTTTGAAACCCGTCAGCTTTTACTGTCACTTTTGATCGATTTGATGAGCCTTGCTGAATAAAAATTTCAAGATCTTAAAAAAAAAAAAAAAAACATTTTTTTTTTTTTTTTTTTTCAAAAAACCCTTAAGACCCCACAACTTTTGATTGGTAGTACTGTCCTTTATGTGTAAGACAACTTGTAAAATCAGTAAAACCCTCTCAGAAAATTGTGTCTTTCATTTGTTCCTTAATTTCTTTCACATCTCCTTTACAGCACTACAGCTAAAGCCTTACACAATGCCTGTCCTGCCATGTGGGTTGTGCTTTTAAGTTAATCATAGGCTGTTTCCACCTGGTATTAAGATGTGGACGATGCTAAATACAGGTTTAAAGGGGGTCTAAAATGTATTGAGCTTGTCCACTTTCAACCACTTCCAGAGGTAGTTGAAAATGCATTCGAATGGATTGCTGGAATGGATATGGTTGAATACATTTGAACAGCCACAAAAGACACCCTACTCTTCATCTACTGACGGAATGCGTAAACTTTATGGGAAGCGCACTAGCCAGATGGGATTTAAACTTTGTCAGCTAAAGACACAAGTTTGGTTTTGGTTTTCCCGCCCATAGACTCTCCCCTCAAAGAAATCATGACAGGAGTGGTTGAAAGTGGACAAAAGAGATGGATTAAAATACAAGGTGTAACAGGAATGTGTCTGCCTCATCTACTTGTGATCAGATCGACCAAAATGCACCAAGATTATTCTGAATACACTTCCTGTTAAGATCAATTAATCAACTAATCACTGGGTTATTACTGTGGAAACTGATCCTAAAAAGTGCATATTCTGGAGTATTATTTTACAGTAATTATTCACTACAGATCAACGTCGGTTTCTTCCTTTGTGTCCCAACAGACATGATCATAAAATGCCTTGCTAAATGCTAGTCTGATTCTGATTGCTTAGAACTATATAATATCACATCTTTCCTCATTAGGGTGTTACACACCAAATGTAATACTCAGGAGAGGGTTTTGTTCAAAACCCTAACCATAAACATTAGAATCAATGTCTTCAAGTAAAGTGTAATTTACACTTTAGAGTTGTTTGGCCAATTTGCACGTGCGGAATTCAGTCATTTCAATAGGAATCCTGGAATTTCATATAATTGTTCAGGCAACCTGAAAATTGGTTAATTTTGAAAACATGTAGCTTTGCGAAATTCAGTGTTTTGAAAAGTTATCAGCAACTGGGACCCAGAAGCTGCCTCGCTGTCTACTGTCTACTTAGGATTAGCAGCTAACCATCTAATGCTAACTGATGGGACCTTATTGGTGACTACACTGAAATCCTCTTCATGGGACATTTTGCTGAGACTTGAAGTTAGTTAAAATGTCAACATACTTTGTAGCTAGCTGTCTGAATAAAAACACCTTTGGTTTATTGGAACAGACATTTAAATAAAACGCCAAAATCACTCGAGCGGTGAGCAGGAACTGAAAAAGCTGGAATGGTTCTTGGTATAAGTGATTAAAAACACATTAAATTCAGAGGGTAAAATACTGTAGATTTGCTAAAATATATAGTTTATTCCAGATTGTTGATGCTTTGGCTGCAGTGGTACTATTTTCATTGGTGGAGAGAAAAAATACACAAACTAACTTTTTTTTTTTTTTTTTTTTTTTAGAATATGTAGCTTAACTAGTAAAGTAAATTAAATGGTTCTTTAGATTTTAAAATGTTCTTCAAACTAAGAAATTAATGGTTGTTTTAATAACTGTTCACTGAAAGCTTTTTTTTTTTTTGGTTCTTCTATATTTGGGCACCCCCATTTGGAACCTTTATTTTTAAGAATGTTTTTTTTTTTTTTTTTTTTTTTAGGAATATGTACTCAAGCAAGGTTTAAAAGACAATTAATATTCAGCAAGACTGCACTGACACTATCAAATGAGAACTTGAGCTGAATTAAGCTTCTAACTTTGCAACACGGTCATTGTTATTGAACTGAACTGAATGAAAATTGAACTGAATTGAGTAGAATAATTACACTTTTCTTACACTTTTCTCTTCTGTAGAGCTACTTATAGCTGAACTTGAACTTGTTTCATCATTGATGAACTTTGCAACACTGACAAGTGAACTGAAACAACATTAAACAAATTGAGCTAAACAATTCATATTCTCTGAATTGAATTTGTTTCATTATTGATGAATTTTATAACAATTAAAAGTTATTTCACCCCAAAATTAAAATACTGTCATTAATTACTCACACTCATGTTGTTCCACACCCGTATGACTTTCGTTCATTTTTGGAACACAAATTAAAGATATTTTTAATGAAATCTAAGAGATTTCTGTCCATCATTAAAGTCACCCATGTGACTCCAGTGGTTTAATTTCACTTTTATGAAGAAATGTGAACATGCACAGGTTGTGTTGACGCAAGAGCAGATGTCTTCATTTGTGTTCTGAAGATGATACAGAACACAAATACTTACAGGTTTGGAATCACATGAGGGTGAGTAAATAATGACATAATTTTCATTTTTGTTTGAACTAACCCTTTAACACTGTTATTTTCCTGTTTATTACTGTGAAGTTGCTTTGAAAATCTGCATTGTATAAAGCACTATATAAATAAATGTGACTTGACCCAGCTAAGAGCTCTATTATTCTATCACTTTTAGCTATTTAGGTCACAGATTGTGCCTTTCCAAGCTCAGTTAAGCACTGTGAATACTCTCAATTATCAGAGTAGCTCAGTGTAGGTGACCAGCAGATTATGCATCACATGTAGATTTCGTGTGCCTGCTAACTGTGTCACATGTAATACTTCACTCAAGAAGTCCCTGAGCTCTCAGTGCTGCTGAGAGGTGACGTCTTCTCGTCATCGCGTGTGAAGGCTTATTATTATCGTTGCATGTGTTCCTCATGAGGGATCAGCTCTTTTATGTCCTCTCTCTCACCTGTTCTTGGCCCAGGATAATGACTCCTCCAGGTTTAATTGGGTGCCAGGGGGCCAAGTTCTCTCCAGTCCCTAGTCTCTCTCCATCCTGATAAGCCTCCCAGAAGCCATCTCTGGTTGTCCAGGTGATGCAGATGTGATGCCAGCGCCCGTCACTCACGGAGAGGGGAAGCTGAGCGACCTGTGACAGAAAGCCATTGGGGGTTATTACTATGCAATAATTATTCCAACGTTTTCCAACGTTCTTATGCAGTAGGGTGTCATTTGTGGCTGCTAAGTTTGTTGTGGATGGTTGTCCAATGTCAAAAGACTCCAAACCTCAAGTCTCTATAATATACCGGTCCTTAGACATGGCTTCAGTCCTTCCTTAAATGCAAGTCTATGAGTCTGATTGCTTAGAACTGTAACTGTAGGGCAAAAAATTTCCCTACACAGATTTCGCAACCCGTTATTAAAGTTGCTTTGAAACATTCTGTATTGTATAGAGTGGTAAATAAATAAATGTTACTTAACTTGACTTGACAATAGACAATTTGATATGAATGCACCTTAAGTGTGCTCAAATTGAATAGTATTTCATTTTTCCACAATGAAATTCAAAGATCAAGTCAGTAAAATGAATCTTTCACTGCTGCATATGGGTTAAGTTACACACAACACAACTTGTGTAAAGAAAGCTTATAATGAGGTGCATATAGCAACCACTATAGTGCATGTTTTAAAACTCTTTTGGCGAACACAGACAGAGCATCAAATCATTCATGAACGGCCATCACTATTACTCGCACATTATTACCAAGCTTTTAAGAGTGAGGCTATATGTCCACCAAAGCATTTTCTCCAAGGCTAGCGTGTTTTTCAAATTGTTTTCATTGGGAGAGCTGCGTTTTTAAAATGGCAGGAGCGTAACGAGGAATGAGTGCTCTGCATTTTTTTCCGGTTGCCGAGAGTTGAAGAATGTTCAATTTTGTGTAAAACGCAGTGCTCATCACTGTCACTTTATACCCAGCCGACCAATCAGAGTGCAGAGGGGTGGGACAAATATAACACCAACCAATCACCACATTCTGCTGTACAACATCAACAGATGACAAGAAGAAGCATAATAATGTAAAAAAATAAAACAAGAGCTAGAGTAAATACTTTACATTGTATTGAAATTTTTATATAGAAACAGTACAGAAACAAACAGTCAGTGATATGAGATACTAGTTACACTTCCACGGATATTCCGTATCATAACAAGCAAAGTGCCTCAAATGATAAAAATACTCTCAAGCGCCCACAGCTAGGTGTTTTCAACAGAGCGCCTACCGTTTTCAACTGGCTAAAAACACTTTGGTGGACACATGACCTAAGGAAGGAAATAGAGTGTCTCGATGAATCATCATAACATAAACTCCCTGCTATAAAGTTGTATCTGACACTCTACAAACTTTAAAATAATTTATATATTTAAACTGCAAGCTAGACACACATTGAGTTTGACATCTACTGCTCCTTGAGACCAAGGCTTTAATGCACTTAAGTGGAGAAGTATGCAAAAAGTATGAAAACAACATTCAGACAGAAGTAACGAAGCACTGAGGTGTGATGTATTCACTGGAGTGAGAAAAAGCACTGAAGACACACTCGACAGGTAATCAGATTCGGCATGGCAGCATCTCTCTCGATCCTCGTCACTTTCTTGTTCTTTCCTGCTTGACGCACACACACACACACATGCGTACACACACACACACTGTACATGTATAATGCATGTTGTGCAGGGCTGTGGGGCAAGATGCCTCTCTCAATAAGCGAGATGCCAAACTGACACTTCCTGAGTGAGGTAGCGGGGGAATTAACAGGGCAGCAGAGCTCATTCATTCTCTCGCTCTCTCAAGACCCTCAGGTTACACTCAACAAAAACCAGCAACAGCAATACCTCACGATCTCCTCCACAAGGATCCAGAGATACCGCATCCATGGTTACTGAGACATGCTAACCTCATTTACGGATGAGATACTGGAAGCTAATTTTCCCCAAAGAAAAGAAGCTCAGTTTCATATTCTTGATTTAGAACCACGAAGGACATATTTAATTCATTTATGTGTGCTTTAATGCTAAACTTTGAAATCATTAGGGGTCTTGTGCAACAACAGCCTCTGAAAACTAAGCTTCTAACATTGAATTTTATTAAAAGTGCATTTGGAAACATTTTGTGATGAAATCATTTTGTGTGTCTCTCTATGAAATGAGTTTGTTGCAATTTCTACAAAACAATCTAATTGCAAAAATCTCATTTCAAAGTCCTCATGCATTTTAAAAATACCTGCCAATATTAACATGGTGAACTTTTTAGGTGATCTAATTAGCTTTAAGCCGTATTTAAATGCTCTCTCTCTCTCTCTCTTTTTTTTTTTTTTTTTTTGCATATCTTTATAGGGTATTTCACATATTTTTCATGATGAATGGATCAACTGTCTATCCATCTAGCTAGTGGTCGACAAATATATTGAAAAGGCCCATTGGCAAATACGTCTGTTTGGCCGTTAAGTGTCTTAAACATTTTATAGTGTGATATCATATACTGTATATTGCAGTGGCGGCTGGTGCAAAAAATATTTGGGGGGGCGCAAAAAAACAAAAGACAAAACAATTTAGAAATGCAGGAATGAATAGGCTAATTGTTAAATATCCATTTAACAAGTGATATAATAATGTATCTATCTAAAACATGGAAAATTCTGTATTTAAAGCATGCCATAGGGCTGAGATCTAAAAAAAAAATTCTGTATTTAATTAAAAAAAAAGAAATATTTAAGATCCTGCCCAATATTGTCCTAGAAACAATGTTCATATTGAAGGCTATAAGACCAAACATGAATAAAACTGTGTAGTATATGCTATAAATTATGTGCAAAAAAGGGGTCAAATCACATTAGGCCTTGGCTACATTCTAAAATTGTACCTTTACAATCTAAAAAAAAAAATGTTTTTTGAAGCAGAAATTAAATACTAAACTAAAAATGAAAATAAATAAAAACAATAGAACAGACTAATAACTAGCCTATTATTATTTTGATTACCCTAGAATAGTCACTTTACACAGTTATTGCTATCGTACAAATACACTTAGTTGTAGGTTCGATACATATGACATAATTATGTTCGCCAACAAAAACAAATTTTCAACAAATATTTTGAGCAAAATGTATTTTTACTCAGATTGAACTCCGTCTGTTCGGCACGCAGCGGCGCTCGTTCACGGAAGTGTGTGCTTGCTGAAGGCTTGTCCACGCCTGACTGCAAAATGGAAATATTTTCTCGACTTTCTAACTTTTACAGATGGAGAATTTGTCTGTGAAATGTAAATTATGCACTGAGGAAATTATTAAATGTCACTTCAGCTTAAAAAAAATTATTAATAGAGGTATGTTTGTTTCCACCAATCGCTGCACAAGTTAAGGTTACGTATGATGACGAAAGCACGTTAGTGCGAGCCCTCCCGGAACCCATAGAGATAGCATTGCAGTGCCTGCAGTTCGAAAAAAAAGTTATTTGAATGGAAGTCTATGGGAGCAGTCAGGGCAAATCTCCGCCAGAATGAAATGCCCAAAAAGAGGCGGTACTCCACAGAGCGTGACTCGACGCTGATTGGACTATATCCAGAGCATGATCCAGAGGCAGAACAAACAGCCTAGCAGTGACAGCTAGCGTAACTCTGTGGTTGAATGTGATTCAAAAATGCGTCCTTTTCTCACTTTGGTGGTGCGTCGCCCTATTGCCCTAATGAAGAAACCGCACCTGGTATATTGGTTTTTATATTGGCATATGGCTACCCTTCTCTCAAAGATTTTGGCATCTGCCAGTAAATAAATATATATATATTGCTGCGTTTAACTCCACTTTTAGACATACACTCGCAAACTTCCCTAAGCACTTCCCCTCAGGTGAATCACCACTGCCATCTTGAAGTGTGTTCAACTTCGTTAAGGGGATGAGGGAAGTTTATTTGGACAGACCCCTCAATTTTGAAAGAGGGAGCAAGTCTACTCATATGTACACTCAAAGACTATAGAATAACACAAGATGTGTCACTCGTATTGTTTTGAATGGGAGAAAGTGTAACGCGCAATATGGCAGAATAAGTCCCGCCTTCTAAATAAGAGCCAATCGCCGACTGGTAAAATCTTCGCGTCACTTCAGCGGCCGATAGAATCACCGGTTTCTATAGAAACAGCCAGACGCGCGCCTCCGAAGAGATGCGCATTTAGGTCTGTGTATGCGCATTAGCTTGATCCAGCCTGAAAAATACAGTTTTTTTGTCATGATTCGAGCGTTTAGAAACTAAATTTATGAGCCGGTTGTTGTTAGATTTCATTGGTGATTTCAAATATGAAATTTAATCGTAAGGTTGGCGAACAGTTTTGGAGAATTTGATGTTTCCCCATTCAAAGAGATTGCTTGATGCTCAGGATGCCCGAGAGGCGTTTCAAAGATGGCCGCCGAGTGAAATGACTTCTCTTAAAGGGACTTTGGTACACTTCAGGCAGATCTATAGACCACAATGCAACATGATTGTGATGTCACAGCAGCAACTTGCAGTGCTTGCACTTAATTTATCCACAAGTAATCAAGGGTTTCGGCAGGTCCATTTAAACCCACTGCAAGGGTTCTGCCAGTAGTGGACACTCATGCAACTCATGCAGAAGGAGGGACGTTAGTGAGGGAAGGGCATAAAAAAAGTGGACTTAAATAGCCTATACTGTATCAGTCGACCACTACATCTAACTGCAGCCATGACTCATCCATTTACCCTCTTTGGATTTATGAAGACAAGCAGAGCTTTGTTATAATCCTCCAACTATGATCCCATATTTTTCACATCTTAAGCTGTGTTCACGTGTCCAGAAACTCAACAAAGTTGAGAGCATTTTAACTTTAATCAAATGCTGGGCAATTCTGTGCAGTGACTACCAGCGGGAGTAAAGACAGTGTGACGAGTCTCTTCTTATCAACTGTAGATAAAATTAATCCTTGCAGTGCGCAATTCACAATTGATCAAATTATCAAAATATGTGGTCTCTAACTACATACAGGTTAAAAACTTTACTGTACTTATACTGTACTGTGTTTTAAAAACAACATTACAACATTAGTTGTTTTTAAATGGTCCATTTGAAAAATGTTTAAAATATTTTTAGATGGAATTTAATATCTTACTGCACAGGGCTGTTTAATTAGTATTTGATCTTCAAGCCCCTTCATGTGAATGCATTAAAACAGAAATCAGGCTGTGAAAACATTTTATTTGAGGAACCTTTAAAGACCATTTTGAATTAACTACCATTAATCATATTTAGACAAGACAAAAAAACACAATATAATTCCAGATTTTAATGTGATGTCACCAAAATAATAATTTATGTAATGAGATTGGTATATTACCTTGGTATATATTGACTCCACTGTCAGAAAAAAAATAATAATGGTACAATAGCTTGACACTGGGGCAGTAACCTTAAAATGATAAAACTTTACACCCTATCGTTCTCTAAAAGGTGAATTTGATGTGTACCCTTAAGGTACTACTATTAAATTTTATGGGTAAATAAGGTACAAAGATGTCCCTTTAAGGGTACTGCCCCAGTGACAAGCTGTTATACCCCTAAAGCAGAGCTCCAGACTGTGACTAAATGCTCGCATTTTGCGACCATTTTTCCTGCCAGTGCGATCAAAATTTATTAGCACTTGCGCTGGCGCGACCACCATAACTCTGCCCAACGTCAAATGGCAAATGTAATGAAAGTGGAACAACTACTCATTTGTGCTTTACGGACCATTTACCAGTTTGGACCAATGTCCGTGCAGTGCGAGCCACGAGGCACACACTATTCATGATTCACGAGCCGATCTTGATCACGTGACACTGTTACTACACAGTGCTGGGAGATGAAAAAAAAAAACAGCCAAAAAAGTAGTAAAAAAAGCATTTGAATTTGCCACAGAATTAATAACATTGCTGCAAGATCTAATGAGAAGCATTCAAACTCGGTGCAGAGTTCTCTGTTAATAACTGTAGATATCAAATCAAACAGCGCTGACGTGGAAACCAGGAGAAACATTGTGCCATGAATGAACAAGCTATAGAGGGCTTTAAGTCCACAAATTAGCAACATTCAGCATGGATTTAATGTAGTAACACTAACTGTAACCATGGAATTTTGGCAGGAATAGTAAAATGCTTTCATGTACTTTACATATATTTTACCAGCACTTACCAAACAAAACTCTAATATTATCATATTTGAATGTTATTTTTAATGTGATGACCAAAACATTATTTGTTCATCCTTCATAACCCCTATTTATAAAACTAACAGTTTTAACATGTAGGAAAACTCACACTTAAAAAATAAAAAAAGACATTAAATTACCATTGCAACCAGTAGGTGGCTGCATGCCATTTCCACTCCCTAATATATTTTCAATTATTTGCTTTTGAATTATTATTTAGACATTATGAATGAAAACACTGCCCTCAAATGTTAATCTGGAGCCTTGCAAACTTAATTTTTTTAAAAGTCTATTTATTACTGAGGCATTTGTCAGTAATGCAGTCAGAAAGGGGGGAAATGCGAATAACTGTGCTGCAGATCAATTTTAATTTTCTGCTTGTGTTCCTAAAATTTTCAGTAAGGGGCTACAGTGCTCCTAGTAAAAAAACGTTAGTCTGGAGCCCTGCCCTAAAGGTACAAGTTTTACACATTTTGTTTTTCTGAGAGTGTTGGGGAATACCAGGGAAAGCTGATGTTGTTTCAGTCAAACACAATCAATAAAAACCACGGATAGCTTTTCATCTGTAGCTCATAAAGGCTCACCTTATCATTGACGAGGAGCTCCATGGGGCTGTTTCCCCACTCTATCAGCACAATCTCATTGGCTTGTCCCGGGACACCGTAAGAGAAGGGGGTTCCGATTCCAGGACTGGCACTGGACTTGAGCCACATGCACACAGTGAAGGCGTACATCTCTGGCAGACTCTTCTTTATGCGGCCGTACAGATAGTTGGTGCGCAGCGGCAGAGACACCTTGAAGTCCTCTGGAGATTTGAATGCATTGTTACCTTTGAAGAGAATTGAGGGAGAGGTTTGCATTGAAGGAAAGGAAGATGCAAAGTGCTGACCAGAAATGGTGTTAGTTTGATTTCAGCAAATTGAATTTGGGTAATGCTTTTAGGTTCAATTAATGAAATGAGCGATCCACATAGGCTCATGTAATTGTCCTAATATGGAATGACAGGCTGGGGCTGTGTAAGGTCAAATAATGATGTAGTTGCTGATGATGCATTGGTGTTAATCGTTCGTTAATCGTTCACTTTGCAAATGTGCTAGTGCTGCTCTGAATTCTGAATGCAGCAGGACAATTTGTCCATCCAATGCTAACAGATGGGGCCTGCATAAATCCTACATCCAAAAAGGCCAAAAGGAGTGATAAAGGCAAACAAATGATTGTAAATAGCAAGTTAATTTACATGCAGACATTCTCCCACCAACTAAAACTGCCTACAAAATCTGCCACAGTGTTTGTTTTGTTTCATCCTACAACATTTTCAAAATAAAAATAGCCCAAATGCAGTGAAGCATTAGTTAAAGGTTTCCCCTAGCGCCGTGTTAAGCGCTGGTCAAGTGTTCAAAGTTTCAACGTTGACCTTTCGAAGTGCAGCCAATGATTTCCAAGCACTCTGCATGATGTTTGCTAGTTCTGTCTTTGCAATGACTGCACCTGAGTTGAATTTTACACATTTATTTACGATACAGTTAAAAAGTTTGGGTTCAGTAAGATTTTTATATTTTTAAAAGGTGTTTATAATGTTACAAAAGATTTCTATATCAAATAAATGCTGTTCTTTTGAACTTTCTATTCATCAAATAATCATGGAAAAATTTATCATGATTTCTACAAAAATATTAAGCAGCACAAGTGCTTTCAACATTGATAATAATCAGAAATGTTTCTTGAACATCAAATCATCATATTAGATTGATTAAAAAAATACATTTTAATATATATTACAATAGAAAATAGTTATTTTAAATTGTAATAATATTACTGTTTTACTGCATTTTGATCAAATAATTGCTGCTTTGGTAAGCTTAAGTATGGAAGCTTGTTTCTGCCACTAAATAAAAAATAAAAAAGGTAATTGCAACTTATTTTACAATATATTACTGACATTATAAATATTTGTGCAATTGCAAGTTATAAAGTCAGAATTGCATGATATAAAGTCAGAATTGCGATTTATGAAGTCAAAATGGCGAGTTGCGAGTTATAAAGTCAAAATTGCGTGTTATAAAGTCAGAACTGCATGATATAAAGTCAGAATTGTGTGATATAGTCAGAATTGCAAGCTGCGAGTTATGAAGTCAAAATTGCGAGTTGCTAGTTATTAAGTCAAAATTGCGTGATATAAAGTCAGAATTGTGTGATAAAAAGTCAGAATTGCAAGTTATAAAGTCAGAATTGTGCGAATTAAAGTCAGAATAGCGAGTTGTGAGTTATAAAGCCAGAGTTGCAAATTATAAAGACAGAATTGTGTGATATAGTCAGAATTGCAAGCTGCGAGTTATGAAGTCAAAATTGCGAGTTGCTAGTTATTAAGTCAAAATTGCGTGATATAAAGTCAGAATTGTGTGATAAAAAGTCAGAATTGCAAGTTATAAAGTCAGAATTGTGCGAATTAAAGTCAGAATAGCGAGTTGCGAGTTATAAAGCCAGAGTTGCGAGTTATAAAGTCAGAATTGCGAGTTATAAAGTCAGAATTGCGAGTTAAAAAGTCAGAATTGCATGATATAAAGTCAGAATTGTGTGATATAAAGTCAGAATTGTGAGTTATAAAGTCAGAATTGCATGATATAAAGTCAGAATTGCGATTTATGAAGTCAAAATGGCGAGTTGCGAGTTATAAAGTCAAAATTGCGTGTTATAAAGTCAGAACTGCATGATATAAAGTCAGAATTGTGTGATATAGTCAGAATTGCAAGCTGCGAGTTATGAAGTCAAAATTGCGAGTTGCTAGTTATTAAGTCAAAATTGCGTGATATAAAGTCAGAATTGTGTGATAAAAAGTCAGAATTGCAAGTTATAAAGTCAGAATTGTGCGAATGAAAGTCAGAATTGCATGATATAAAGTCAGAATTGCGAATTACAAAGTCAGAATTGCGAGTTGCGAGTTATAAAGTCAGTTATGAGTTATAAAGTCAGAATTGTGAGTTTAAAAGTCAGAATTGCGAGTTATAAAGTCAGAATTGCTAGTTATAAAGTCAGAATTGCGAGTTATAAAGTCAGAATTGCTAGTTATAAAGTCAGAATTGCGAGTTATAAAGTCAGAATTGCGAGTTATAAAGTCAGAATTGCGAGTTATAAAGTCAGAATTGCATGATATAAAGTCAGAATTGTGTGTTATAAAGTCAGAATTGCGAGTTATAAAGTCAGAATTGCGAGTTAAAAAGTCAGAATTGCATGATATAAAGTCAGAATTGTGTGATATAAAGTCAGAATTGCATGATATAAAGCCAGAATTGCATGATATAAAGTCAGAATTGCGAATTACAAAGTCAGAATTGCGAGTTGCGAGTTATAAAGTCAGTTATGAGTTATAAAGTCAGAATTGCGAGTTAAAAAGTCAGAATTGCATGATATAAAGTCAGAATTGTGTGATATAAAGTCAGAATTGTGTGATATAAAGTCAGAATTGTGTGATATAAAGTCAGAATTGCATGATATAAAGTCAGAATTGTGTGATAAAAAGTCAGAATTGCAAGTTATAAAGTCAGAATTGTGCGAATTAAAGTCAGAATAGCGAGTTGCGAGTTATAAAGCCAGAGTTGCAAATTATAAAGTCAGAATTGTGTGATATAAAGTCAGAATTGCCAGTTATAAAGTCAGAATTGCGAGTTATAAAGTCAGCATTGCATGATGTAAAGTCAGAATTGTGTGATATAAAGTCAGAATTGCGAGTTATAAAGTCAGAATTGCGAGTTGCGAGTTATAAAGTCAGTTATGAGTTATAAAGTCAGAATTGCGAATTACAAAGTCAGAATTGCGAGTTGCGAGTTATAAAGTCAGTTATGAGTTATAAAGTCAGAATTGCCAGTTATAAAGTCAGCATTGCATGATATAAAGTCAGAATTCTGTGATATAAAGTCAGAATTGCGAGTTATAAAGTCAGAATTGCGAGTTATAAAGTCAGAATTGCATGATATAAAGTCAGAATTGTGTGATATAAAGTCAGAATTGCATGATATAAAGTCAGAATTGCGAATTACAAAGTCAGAATTGCGAGTTGCGAGTTATAAAGTCAGTTATGAGTTATAAAGTCAGAATTGCGAGTTTAAAAGTCAGAATTGCATGATATAAAGTCAGAATTGTGTGATATAAAGTCAGCATTGCATGATATAAAGTCAGAATTGCATGATATAAAGTCAGAATTGCGAATTACAAAGTCAGAATTGCGAGTTATAAAGTCAGTTATGAGTTATAAAGTCAGAATTGTGAGTTTAAAAGTCAGAATTGCATGATATAAAGTCAGAATTGTGTGTTATAAAGTCAGAATTGCGAGTTATAAAGTCAGAATTGCGTGTTATAAAGTCAGAATTGCGAGTTATAAAGTCAGAATTGCGAGTTATAAAGTCAGAATTGTGTGATATAAAGTCAGAATTGTGTGTTATAAAGTCAGAATTGCGAGTTATAAAGTCAGAATTGCGTGTTATAAAGTCAGAATTGCGAGTTATAAAGTCAGAATTGCGAGTTATAAAGTCAGAATTGCGAGTTATAAAGTCAGAATTGCGAGTTATAAAGTCAGAATTGCGAGTTAAAAAGTCAGAATTGCATGATATAAAGTCAGAATTGTGTGATATAAAGTCAGAATTGCATGATATAAAGTCAGAATTGCGAGTTTAAAAGTCAGAATTGCATGATATAAAGTCAGAATTGTGTGATATAAAGTCAGAATTGCATGATATAAAGTCAGAATTGCATGATATAAAGTCAGAATTGCGAATTACAAAGTCAGAATTGCGAGTTATAAAGTCAGTTATGAGTTATAAAGTCAGAATTGCGAGTTAAAAAGTTAGAATTGCATGATATAAAGTCAGAATTGTGTGATATAAAGTCAGAATTGCATGATATAAAGTCAGAATTGCGAATTACAAAGTCAGAATTGCGAGTTATAAAGTCAGTTATGAGTTATAAAGTCAGAATTGCGAGTTAAAAAGTCAGAATTGCATGATATAAAGTCAGAATTGTGTGATATAAAGTCAGAATTGCATTATATAAAGTCAGAATTGCGAGTTGCGAGTTATAAAGTCAGTTATGAGTTATAAAGTCAGAATTGCATGATATAAAGTCAGAATTGTGTGATATAAAGTCAGAATTGTGTGATAAAAAGTCAGAATTGCAAGTTATAAAGTCAGAATTGTGCGAATTAAAGTCAGAATAGCGAGTTGCGAGTTATAAAGCCAGAGTTGCAAATTATAAAGTCAGAATTGTGTGATATAAAGCCAGAGTTGCGAGTTATAAAGTCAGAATTGCGAGTTATAAAGTCAGAATTGCGAGTTAAAAAGTCAGAATTGCATGATATAAAGTCAGAATTGTGTGATATAAAGTCAGAATTGCGAGTTATAAAGTCAGAATTGCATGATATAAAGTCAGAATTGCGAATTACAAAGTCAGAATTGCGAGTTATAAAGTCAGTTATGAGTTATAAAGTCAGAATTTTGAGTTTAAAAGTCAGAATTGCATGATATAAAGTCAGAATTGTGTGTTATAAAGTCAGAATTGCGAGTTATAAAGTCAGAATTGTGTGTTATAAAGTCAGAATTGCGAGTTATAAAGTCAGAATTGCGAGTTAAAAAGTCAGAATTGCATGATATAAAGTCAGAATTGTGTGTTATAAAGTCAGAATTGCGAGTTAAAAAGTCAGAATTGCATGATATAAAGTCAGAATTGCGAGTTATAAAGTCAGAATTGCATGATATAAAGTCAGAATTGCATGATATAAAGTCAGAATTGTGTGATATAAAGTCAGGATTGCATGATATAAAGTCAGAATTGCGAATTACAAAGTCAGAATTGCGAGTTGCGAGTTATAAAGTCAGAATTGCGAGTTTAAAAGTCAGAATTGCATGATATAAAGTCAGAATTGTGTGTTATAAAGTCAGAATTGCGAGTTATAAAGTCAGAATTGTTTGTTATAAAGTCAGAATTGCGAGTTATAAAGTCAGAATTGTGTGATATAAAGTCAGAATTGCATGATATAAAGTCAGAATTGTGTGATATAAAGTCAGAATTGTGTGAT
The DNA here is from genome assembly GCF_024489055.1 of Chanodichthys erythropterus. Lineage (NCBI taxonomy): Eukaryota > Metazoa > Chordata > Actinopteri > Cypriniformes > Xenocyprididae > Chanodichthys > Chanodichthys erythropterus. The sequence goes on along the minus strand of NC_090223.1, from coordinate 50,168,771 downwards.
ATAAAGTCAGAATTGCATGATATAAAGTCAGAATTGCGAATTACAAAGTCAGAATTGCGAGTTGCGAGTTATAAAATCAGTTATGAGTTATAAAGTCAGAATTGCGAGTTTAAAAGTCAGAATTGCGAGTTATAAAGTCAGAATTGCGAGTTATAAAGTCAGAATTGCGAGTTAAAAAGTCAGAATTGCATGATATAAAATCAGAATTGTGTGATATAAAGTCAGTATTGCGAGTTATAAAGTCAGAATTGCATGATATAAAGTCAGAATTGTGTGATATAAAGTCAGAATTGCGAGTTATAAAGTCAGAATTGTGTGATATAAAGTCAGAATTGTGTGATATAAAGTCAGAATTGTGTGATATAAAGTCAGAATTGCATGATATAAAGTCAGAATTGCGAGTTGCGAGTTATAAAGTCAGAATTGCGAGTTTAAAAGTCAGAATTGCAAGTTATAAAGTCAGAATTGTGTGTTATAAAGTCAGAATTGCGAGCTATAAATTCAGAATTTTGTGATATAAAGTCAGAATTGCGAGTTATAAAGTCAGAATTGTGTGATATAAAGTCAGAATTGCATGATATAAAGTCAGAATTGCGAGTTGCGAGTTATAAAGTCAGAATTGTGTGATATAAAGTCAGAATTGCATGATATAAAGTCAGAATTGCGAGTTGCGAGTTATAAAGTCAGAATTGCGAGTTTAAAAGTCAGAATTGCAAGTTATAAAGTCAGAATTGTGTGTTATAAAGTCAGAATTGCGAGTTATAAAGTCAGAATTGTGTGATAAAAAGTCAGAATTGCGAGTTATAAAGTCAGAGTTAAAAGATGTAAGAGATAAGAGATGTCTTTCAAAAACAACAAAATCTTGCTGACCAGTATTACTATTTTTTTTTTAAACAGTATTTTTTTTTTTTTTTTTTACTCATTTATTGTTTGCTTTTTTTATTTTCAGTACTTTTTGTTTGCTGTCATGCAATGATCAAGGACAGCTTTTGTTCTGTAATATATCAAAACAATTGTCAGGACTTTTTTTTCTCTTCTAAGCTCAAACGCATATTTTCACTGTGAATCAGTGTATAAATCATGCTTTCTTTTTTATAAGCTTGTTGCCCTTCGGTGGTGCTTTCTGCATGTTTTTTCATGTGGAGTTCAAAGCGGTGCATGGAACTTGCATTGAGTGTGAAAGGTTTTCGACTAGTCTTCCTATCACATACTGAGGACCAGCAGGTGAAAAAAAAAATGTTTGAACTGGTATGGCACCACATCAGTAAGAAAAAAAAGATGAATTCTGTCTCATTTGACATGACTGACTGAATAATTCATCAGTGAGAATGGCGTACTTTTCTCCAGCTCGGTGATCCTCTCCAGCAGTGAGTTGAGGGTGTTCTCGGTGCGCTGGCGGTGAGCGGTTGTCTCGTTGTACAGCTGGCTCTTTTCCTCCTCGAGTTCGGCCACTCTGGTCAGCAGCTGGCTCTCCAGGTCACTCAGACGCCGCTTCAGCAGGTCTCTCAGCTCGCTGGGAAATGCTCCACCTGATGTGTTGGTACGCAGCTGCTGCTGCACGACAAAAGAAACCAAAATATTCATCTGCTTAAACTTGCAAGTGGCTCATTCTGTGGTTGCCAAATATCATTCAAAAATGAAATTGCAGGGGATTTGTGAAATGCTGAATTAATGGTGAATGCTTTAAAGGAGTATACATTGGCTCATTCAGCTTAAATAGGTAGATTATTGATTGTTGTATTGGTCCAATTTAATAATAGATGTCTTTAACTACTATCTATTCACATGATAAATAAATAAATAAATAAATAAAAGGTCATACTTCATTAGGTGACTTTACTATGTCCTCAAGTCAAATAAAATAAAATAAAATAATAATAATAATTGTTTGATACAATGTGCTTATTGTGTTCATGTTGTATTATAAGCCTTTTGCTGTTATTGTGTTGGGGTACGGGTAAGACTAGTGACAGGTTTGGTGGTATGGGTAGATTTAAGGGTGAGCTATGGGTCAACAGTGTAATTATAGATGTTATTACAGAAATTAATTACAGCTGTAATTACATGCAGGTATTTTTTTAATAAAAGTACAATAAGTGTATTGTATGAAATTATTAATTAGTTAAAGTAGTTAAAGATTAAAGCAATCAAATATAAAATAGGTCCGTTTTATTTAACCAATAGGAGTTGAGTGATTCATGTAAAATTATTGTGTTTCATGTAGAGTTACCAGGTTGGAAAATAGTATTTTTTTATGAGCCCATAACCCCGAATCATAGTTTTTCTTATTGATTGTGAATAGCCATCCGTATATTGGTCAGGCTAATAAATAATTCATATCAACTTGGCAGTTTACAGAAATGGTGTGTCATTTGAGTAATTCACCAAAATATTCCAATAGCTTTGTCAATTTAAGCACTTCTGTGTATCATTTTCTATTATTGTATTCTGCAACTATCCGCATTATACCGCATGAGTCTCTGAAAAACCCACTGATTTTAAGTTCAATTACAAGAGCAAAGTTCTTTGCAATGTCGGTATTCTGAAAATAATTGCAGAACGTTTATCTGGTCACATCTTGCTCAATATCCATTTTTAATTTAAATTAAAAAAAAGAAAAAAAAAAGACAGAAAGAAACGTGAATTCAAATAGGAAAAAGTCCCTCCCTCCACATAACATGGCTCATTTGACCTTGTTTTGACAGGCGTAAATCAAGCATCACTAATGAGCAAGACCATATTTCACAGATCATTAGCGCTTTATTTTCCTTACAATCATCACAAATAGCTCTTAAGTGTCCATTATTACTCATAAGCGTAAACTCTTACCTCCAGGTTCTCCAGTCGGTCTTTCAGGCTCTGCATGGTCTTTCCTAGCTGCTCCACAGTTTCGGTGGGGTCACGCGGCAGATCGCCCATCGTGTTTTTACTATAATCCTTCCTGCGCGCGCTGCCTCGCGTCTTGGCTTCAGCCTCGCAGCGCGCGAGTTTGGAGTTGAGCTCTTTGATAGTGCCCTGCTGACTGACGATAGTTTCCTTCTGCTGCAGGATGGTCTCTCGAAGCTGGATGATAGTATTCCGTAACTCTTCCTCCTGCGGGCTAGTGCTTTGGACCCGGTTGGTCGCTTCCACCGGGCAACTGAGGTCGGTGCCCGCGGGTACAGCCGTGCACACGAAGCGGTTTCCTTTCGCGCCACTCGCGCCAGCCACTTTCCCGCTCCCTGACGCGTATACAAACAGCAGTGCCACGAAGAGAACTCTCATTACGACCGTTTCTCTCTTCAAAACGCATACAACGTGTATCAGTTCAGTTAGTTGGACTAAAAATGACGCTTAGTGTCGAAAGAACGGAATTCCACAATAGAAACAGATCTTCGAAAATGTGTGTTATTTAAATAATAATAAAAACCGTTAGAGCTCCACGACAGAAATCACTCAAAAACAAGTGTAAGACCGAAACAACAGATATTTGTTGTAACTGGCATTAAAACCCAAAGCTTTTCCCAGTAAAAACCGAGTACGCGCACTTCTGCTCTCTTCACACAGTCAGTGAATATGTAAAACAAACTGTTGGAGTCCTTCTTACAGACGCGTAAAACTGTCACTTTAACTAAATATCACTCAAAAACAAGTAGCTGTCCAAATGGAGAGCGATTTCCAGAGCTTTCTGCCGTTAAATTCCGACTGTCAGAGCTTTAACTCTCTTCACACACTCAGTGGTGCTGAACGGACAGCGGTGCTTTAACGCATTAATATAGAGACTCAGGCGCGCGCAGTGTGGCTCCGCTGGAGGAGCGCGCGCATTGACTGAGCCTCATCTACGTCACTTACTCGCGCTAGATGCGAGTCACGCTTGTAAATTATATTGCCGTGGCTCCATTCTGGCCTTCCGTGAATGTCGTGTTGGATAAACCGTGCGTAGATGCAGAGTAGAGTAGATGCAGAGCTCTTTAATAAACCGCAAATTCAGCCAATAACTGCTTCTCAGCCAATTTAACCCTCATGTTATATTGAGATAATGTTCTTTAGCTCATGCTTGGGGCCCAGAGGTGCTTCATACATCCACTAAAACCACATTGACAACAGTTAAATACACTTAGATATGAAAAAATAAGTTACACCTGGAAGGTCTCACTTCTCAACCTTTGTTACTCCTTTGTTAAAGTCAATATGTTGGCTATATGCCCTCTAACACGGGCATGTTCATCTTGTATTAAGAAGAAGAAGAAGAAGAACTTAGTTGAGCTTTGCTATGGGAGAGGTATTGTAGATCACTCCCACTGAGCAAATTATGTCCAGAAGACGTCTTTTTGAGTTAGATTTACATTATTGATTACAGCAGCCCTGTGATTCTACAGCACAAGATCAGCTATTACAATATGATTCAAATGATTTTAGAAAAGGTGTGATGAACAAAAAAAAGAAAAAACAGCATTCATTTTAGGCACGCAAATCAAGAATCAGCCTGTGAATCTCAACAGTGGTGACCATCAAAAAGCATGTTGTGGTGCATTCTGGGAGCCACCAATCAAAATTCATCCATGGCTCCCATCATGCATTGCTGCATGAATAAATTATGAGCTTAATTGTCTTAGTAATTTCCTTTATTCTCATATTTTATTTTGTTCTGTTTATGTGACTTTTTAGTAGCTTGTTTTCTAATGTTCAGAGTTGATCTGTTGATGTTGCTTGTCACCGTCATTGAGATTCACAGGCTGATTCTTGATGTCTGTGTGTGCCTAAGAGAAAAACAATTTTATCATGTGAAATCTTTCATATTTTATTGATAAAGCTGATCTTCTGCTGTAGAATCACAGTGATGCTGTAATCAATAATGTAAATCTAACTCAGAGATTGGGCTCTAAATGAGTTCAGTGATTCAGGTCAAATAATGATTATGTGAGACCATAACCAACACCTGATCATTTCTCTTTGCTTGTCTGGCTGTTATGACTCAGTTAACTGCCCAAACAAACTCTAATATTAATAAGGCAAGGGGTCAAGAGCCCAACTAAAGCAAACACTCATCTCCACGATGGTGGCTTAAAAATTGTGATTTTTCTCCTTTGGTGATTCTGCGTGTTCGTCTATATCGGATGTCCAGAAGACGTCAAAAAAAGACGTCATAAAAACTTTCATTCTGGCCCCTCAGTGGACGTCTTTTCAACCTGAGACAAGACCTCAAAAAGACATCTTCTGGACGTTATTTGCTCAGTGGGCTGGTGACACTGTCCGAAAAATGTTAAATGCTGCCTTCGGTGGACACATTTCAAGGAAGGAAGGCAAGTCCGAATCCAATGTTAGCTTCACGTCTTCCTGTTTCCTGATCAATTTTTGAAGGCAGCATAGATGTATCAAAGCCACTGGAAGGCAAGCCTGCAACTTTTAGCCAAAAAAGCATAACGCTTAAAGCTAACGCTCTGCCGCCCGTGGTACGCAGGGAAGGAGACCAGAGGCTGATTTTGGAATGGATGTCAATGGATGAGAAACTTCACTATGCTGATTAAACAGCTTTTGTGGGCAAATAGCTAATCATTTAATGCATGCAACAGCATGTTTGCCAATCTTCAGAATGTTTTACACTAAACAATACTTTCGTTGGGAACTATATGCAGATTTTAGCTTGATAAAAATGTATTTTTTTAAGAGAAGGCAGACTAGGGAATGACGTCACTGCCATTACACGATAGGCTGAGAGCTGAGCACGTGATTAAGTTAGCCGTTACGCTTTTTTCAATGGTAAGATACAGACCCTCTTATCTCCCCATTATATACAATCTCTGGATGTATCCTTCACTGCCTTTGATATCCCACAATCCTGTGCTTTCCATTCTGTGGAAGTTGAGCTAGAAAAATAAAAATGGCGTCCGAAAGTTGCGTTTGCTGGTCAGTTTGTGTGTAAATGTTTTTTTGACCAACATTTTCCACTTCTGATGTGATTTCTAGCAAGAAATTACTACTGTAGTAATTAAATCTTTGTTTAGTTCTCACCAAAGCTTGCTCTATTTTGCTGTAGATCATTAACCTGTTACTCTGCCTCAGAAGTCTGTCCGAAATCCGTTTCATGATGTGCCTGATAAGGCAGCAAGGCAACAAGTCAGCTGCCTAGGTTTTTGGATGCAGCCACTGATGCTGCTAGGTCACATGACAACATGGCAGATGCAGTACGTACAAATTTATATAAATATATATATTTACGGAATATTGCTGTGTTTATTATAAATGATCTATCTGTTTTTTATTTTTAAATCATGTGCCTCATAATCTTTAATCAAAATAACTTTACCTCCCTCTTGTAATGAAGTCTCTTATGGTCTCATAGGAGAGACGTACCGGTGGGCACGTTTTCGCGAGACACAAAATTACGTACCGACGAGTACATCTGGCTGCAGTTTCTGACAGAAACAAACGCTAGAGGCCGGTAAAACGTCGATACGCGCTTTTGCTTCGTTGACAGCCGGGTCAGATTATCAATTCGTAAAGACTCGTTTTGGCGTCTCCTTGTGCAATATCATTTTACGACTTTAAAACGCATCTGACCAGAGTGCCCAATTTGTAAACGAACGTACTTTGGACTTTCCGGCTCTATGCGTTTCGCTTTTTTTGGCCATAACTAAGCTTGCTCGGTTGCTCAGCCAATACGGAGTTGGACTTATGGCGAGGAGTCGACTCCCCCTGCCTGGGTACGAATATCATGAAAGGCGACTGATGGCAAAAAAAAAAGATGTCAAAGAGAGATCTAAACGAGCTGAAAAACAGACGCTTCTTACATCACGTTTGCTTTTGTTAACGCTATCGGGTAGGTTTAGGCGTAGTGTCGGTGGGAAGTTATTTTAAAACACAACGGAGTGCAAATGTCAAATCGAGAACCGCGGCAATCCGTTCTAAAAAGCAACGTCTTAAAACGTACCGCATTCACCCTATTCTCTGCTCTGGCAAAAAAAAAACATGCTTTTAGCGCCGCTCAGTGGACATTTCAGAGCGAAACTGCAGCAATATGTACTCATTGGTACGTATTTTGCGACTCGCGAAAACGTGCCCACAGATGCGTTTTCGTCATGAGACCAGGTTGCTTATTCGAGAAGCACGCAGATACACATCACAATATGGAAGAAAAGACTATCGCAACCTCTGTAATTTTCAAACCAAATACCAACTGGACAGTTTGCGATTTCAGATGTAGTGTCATCCAGCATTGAAGCCTGAAAGCCCCTCCCCTTCTGCTACATTAAAAAAAAAAAGGTATTTGAAGTGCATTTCTTGTTGGATTTTTCAGATTTTTTCACAGTACAGCAAAATCGCCAGAGTTAAATCAACTTTGCTCTGAGTACATATGGTCCTGCTCTATATAGTGTTAAAGTAACAATGAAGCAGATTTAAAGTTAATGAGATAATTAAGCAATTAATTGAGTGATGAATGAGCATTAGTGATGAACACCTGCTGTCAAGATAATGTCTTTTATCTTCAGGTGATTTCATCTAAGATTGTGGCTGAAGTCAGTTGTAGTTCTTGTGTTTCTCCTTTCTTCATTGATTCTGCTTGTTAACAGCAGGTGTTCATCACTAACTCTCACTCACCACTTAATTAACCGCTTAAATATCTCATTAACTTTAACTCTACTTCAGTGTTACTTTAACGCTATTTAGAGAAGGACCATATGTACTCAGAGCAGAGTTTGATGATTTTGCAATTTGTAATATGTCTGGGAATATATTTTGAAATAATTAATCATTTATTAATTAATTAAAGATTTTTATCACTGTTCCTTTTAAAAGGAAAGATAACAAAATAAATATGTAACAACACTGTTTTATTGAAGCTGAAGAAGTTCTCCAAATGCACAATTTGGTAAAGTGGGCACTGTTCGTAACTTAAACTTGCTAGTCACTCTACAATAGATAGAGAAATGCCAGTTGCTAAGGGGACAAATTCAAAAATGGTCATTTTAATTGTTAGGTAATACTTTAGTTCACTTTAGACACTCTACTAACTCTAAGTAACTTTGCAACAACATCTAAATTCTACTAACCCGAATCCTTAAAGTCTACTAATTCTTGTTACGGAGACTCAAACAGATGGATTAGTTTGAACCCAAAACACTTTATTAAACAACACAGAAATGGAATGAACAGCACAGCACTATAGAGGACAGGCAATGATTATGTATGCAGGTAAATGAATGATAATAAAATGGCAGAGTTATGGGAATAAGGTGAGCATGGCAGGTAACAACACTCAGGAGGACAAATGAGAGATATAGAGTCCATTTGAAAAGAGGTTAGCCAAGAAGGTGAATTTCTTCAACAAGAATATATGGACATCAAACAGACAAAGACATGTATTCTTCTGTGTAAGCGTAGATTTTAGAATAGCATTATGTAATGATGTATTATGATTTTTAAATAGTTTTAATAAATCGTGCATCAATAGAAAACTGTCTAAAAATCCGGTTCATGGATCCTCCTCTTCTGGTATTGACAGTGCTACAGATATCTTTACCATGGTTCAAAACGCAACACATTAAAAATAACTGAAATTATAATATGACATAAATTAGGCCTACATTAGTATCAAATCAGGCAGATGCGTTGCTTGTGTTCAAACTATTAACGCGGCATTAAACGTATAAACAATCTCACCCTAAATAGTTTCACAATAGTTTCACAAATTTCACATGTTTGTGAACAAGCTACCTGAAAGAAATGCACGGGATGGATCCATCTAGGGCATTTTTCTTTTTCGCTTCTCATCGCCAGACAGCAGTTATATTTTTTCCTGGGATAGTTGTCACAAGTTTTCAGCCAGCAGCAAACATGAGGTGGGGCGGGCTGCGCGCACGTGCAGAAATGAATGGCGTGTCGCGGAGGGAGGGCTGCTGAACTCGACAAAGCCGACCTGATATACAGCATTTTTTATTATTATTATTATTATTATTCAGTAAATATATTTTTGACAAGCTGTGTGTAAACATGAATATGCATTTATTTATATATATATATATATATATATATATATATATATAAAAAGCACCCCAGAAAAAAGGGCACTTTCTCTCGAGGAAGAAAAAGGGCAGGGGCTCAAGCACACGGATTATAACTGGTGTGTTTAAGTCATAGATCAAAACGTGAAACTATTTAGAGGCTTTGTTAACCACAGACCTTATTTCAGGTGATTTGGCAAAAACCCATAAAAAAAACACATTGACTTTTGGGCAATGGAACCGGAAGTCCTAAAATGCTAACTTGCTTCCGGGTTTTGCCTTCAAAAACACGTCATCCCTGAAGTACTCTTGTGGTGCGTTCAAGTCATGTCGGAAAGATCGTATTTAAGAGCAGAACCGACATGAACGCCACCACAATGTCGTAAATACCAGTGGGAAGCTCGTAATTTTCTTTAAGCTCCGATCTGTACGAGTTGGGGGCGTGTCAGTCAGAAACATGGCGAAATACCACAATACAGTGACATTGTCAGGCTTTTCTATTTACAACGAAGTAAGCTGATTCCCAGCAAAAAAAATACGACAGCATTACAATATAAAAATGAAATATGTAACAATATTTTTTTTACAATGGCTTCATAAATTAATTAAAAACATAAAAAAGCAACATCCAACTAATGCACATTATTTGCTCTCCATTTTCTAGAAGCAGAAGTGTTGTTATTTTGTGTAATTAATTTAGAGAAGGCACACCGCCATCATACTCCGACGAAAGTGACTTGAACACACCTACCGTCGTATACACGACTTCCCACCTCGTAAATACGAACTTCCCAGGAGGACTTGAACGCACCATTGTTATACCAGAGCATTGCAATATATAACAATATGCAATCATGTGATCGTGCGACTGTGGGTTCAACACCAGGGAACGCACATGCTCATAAAGTGTGCACTATAAATCACTAAGGGTGGCTTTAGAGGTGGGGTGGGTGTAGTCATTAATAAAAAAATGAGTTTTGTTAAATGGAAATAGGACACATGGTGTAAAAACTCCACACATTGCATTTAAATGAACACACATTTTGATTGGTAACGACGGTCATATGTCATTTCATGACGACAGACGTAACATGTGCATGACTTTAAAACGTAAATATAGGTTGTGATAAGGTGCTGAAAAACGACCTAAAGGGTAATTTTTTTGTTTTTTTGTTTGGAGGACAGTCTGAATGGGGAACAGAAAACAAACCAGAGAATTGAGTACGCTGCTGGAGATACCAGAATGAAGGTGTTGCGGGAAAAAAAGTAACCCACAGTTCAACAAAGTCTATTCTTTCTGACAAAGAGTATCCAAGCTGGGGACCAGACCTAGAGTGAGGAGTGAGAGTCTCTTTAGTAGATCCTGCGGTGATGAGCTGTGCATGCTTTCCTATGCATAGAGCGTAGTTAGGCCTCCTCTCATTTTAGTTTAGAATCGTCATACTGAGGCCTCCACTCCTAGAGCTCAGGCCATATATTGCGAGCGTCATCCAGCCTCCTCTTGCTACAGAGAGTTTTCTCCATTGAGGGCTTTGCTCGCCAGAGCTCCGCTAGGACGGTATTTTTGAGTTTTTATATTGGTCATATCAAAAATCATGGTTTCTGGTTTAAACCATTTTTGTTAATTTTGTCTAAAAGCAAATGACACTCCCCAGAGAAAATATATAAATGGCATTGTATAGATTCTTTGGAAACTTGACATTCGTTGTGTATGGCTTGTTTTCTTCACACCTAGTTTATATGTGGCCACTGTCTTCCTTCTGCGGCATCGGTGGCAGAGAGTTAATGGTCTGTTGCTGGCAGTAATACTGTGAAGGGCGGCTTGGGTCACAGGTTTGGTGACAGTTTCTATGTTCGTTTAGACACACGCAGCGGGAGGCTGCCACCTCTCCTGTGACTCCACCCAAATTGGAAAACACATTCGAGTTTCTCTCTCACTCTCGCGTTTCCTTTTTGATCCAGGTGGCTACATTTAGCTTTGTATTCAATACAGCTTATTCTCCAAAGCCGAAAAAAAGGACACAAAGTCTTTTAGCTTATGCCAAAACTGCATTATTGACAGAGATTGGTCAATGTGTAAACAGTGCAGCAACAATTTATTGTAATTCATGTGTAAGAATTAGCCCCAAAGGCACAGCTTTTCCTTAGTCAGTTCTGTTTAGAAATTTACTGTTTCCATTTCTGTTCAGCATTGTGAATCATTTCGGTATTATTTTTTGATTTATTTATGATGAAATTATCAATCATTTAAACTCTATAAAAATATTTGGAAAAATTACCTTTATAATAAAAAATAAATGTTCTATATTGGCATTGATGGTTCCATGAAGAACCTTTAACTCCCATGGAAATTTTCCATTCCACAAAAGGTTCTTGATTGTGGAAAAAAGTCTTTAAATGATTAAAATGTTCTTTATACTAAAAATGGTTCTTTTAAGAACTGTTCACTGAAAGGTTCTTTGGGGAACCAAAAATGGCTCATATCTGTTCAATGAAATGATGAGCTGAAGTGAATGTAGCCTTTGGTTTTGGGATGGAGCAGTCATTTTAGGAAGCAAAGCTGCATGGGACACAGTGCCACCATTTGGTAAGTTAAATATCAATATTTAACATAAAAAATTAAATATCTTTATATAAAAAATCTTTGTTTCATGTCTCATTAGGCTTGGTCGGTAAGAAATTTTGTCTGAATTGAGACAGCGCCGACGCCATGTGACTGTGACGTATGGATTCAAATTACCACGAGAGAGATTCGAGAGCAGCCGGCTGAGTCAGCCAGCACAGTTTCTCAATGACGATGATGACAACACAGCTGTTCCACGATTGGCCGGATTCACTGCATGACAATGATCATGTATGTTACGTGTTTATTCTCACACCTTCAGTTCCACTAATGCTCAAAAATCTGTATTTTTAGAACAGTTAAAGCTCTTTTCATGTAGTAACGATGTTGTATTGTGTCATGTTTATCAAAATAAAAACGTAGACCCCACTACATTGTATTAAAATAATATATGCTTATGTTGAACTTTATTCTTGTAAAAAAACAGATGCTGTAAGAGGTACATAAAGTATTGAATAAAAATATCTCTTTGTATTTCTGTGTATTAGTCAAATATTGCATTTAATTCAATTCAGCTGTGATAAAGTATGCAAAGCACTACTGGAAGCAGAAAGTGTCCAACTTCACGTCTCCATTTTCAGCCCCACCCCAACTGCATGCGGCTACTCTCGCAGATCGGTTATACACTTCAACCACTGCAGCTGGATGCAACTGATCGGCGAGAGTAGCCGCATGCAAGGTTCAAGGGTGGGGGGTGACAAATTGTATGATGGATATATTATCAGGGATACCCAAGCTCCAAAATAATTTGGTGAAATATTTTTTCCTCAAAAAATAAAAAAATCATGCCATTGAGGGTCGCACAAGAGTGTATTCACCCTCATGTTATTCTAAACCAGTTGTTTTTCATGCTTTCAAAACCTGTAAGGTTTTCTTTCTTCTATGCACAAACCAATATATTTAGCCCAAAAATGGCAAAACAGGCTTTATGTGTGATATTCCAAATCTTCTGAAGACACACATTAGATTTGTGTATGGAAAAGACAGAAATTTAAGTCATTATTCGCTCAAAATATTCTCATCCACCACATTTCATTCATATTCAGGTACATGGTGCTTCATCAAGTCTGATGAAATATTTTGTCACTATTACTTGAATTAATCTAACGTTGAGATTAGCCTGCATGTATTTAAATGCATTTTAATCACATAACATCTAAAGTTAATGATGCAGCTCTGGAAAAGGGGCCCCAAGGACTTCCATCTGACATCACAGCTGAGGCATTAATCTGTTGGCATTCAGCTGTGTCATATAACAGCCCTGTGGTGTCGCGTGCGTACTGTCACGACCTATGATCATCTGCGCTCTGCGTCACAAGTGTGTGACTAAGACCTCACAGTGAACGCAGATGCACCACTCTGCACACAACATGCTTTCTCATTTACAGCAGAATTATATGTCCCCTTGAGCAAAAATCATCCTAACCCTGACAGGTAGATAGGGACGAGCTCCTGTCGGTTGTGATCGTTTTGCCAATCATCTTCCCCCTAACAGCTGTACTGGCAATTTTATTAGGTAAATACTCAAGTGACACTCTCGTCTTTGAAAAGATGCTGAATTGTATTCAAACATTCATCTTGGCTTTTGACAGAGGCTCTTAAGATGAACTTCTACAATATACATATGAATTTGCTCGAGGTTATTTGAGAAAGAACAAGATCAAATAACCCTTCAGTTCCTGAGGGTGCTGCTGTTCTGCTAACCGCTGTATGTTTCAAGTGAGATTTGGATTGGAGACCCGGAGATCTCAACAACGATATGATGCAACGATATGAGGCAGTGTGTCAAGCTTGGTTGAAGAAAGTGTGTGTGTGAGAGAGAGAAAAAGGCTATGCTAGCAACACTAGCAAAAAAAACTTCACTGTTATTAGTTTCACTCAAACCATCCTTGTTCACATTACTTAAAAATTTAACTGGGTTGTTTCTTTGTAGAGCAAATTGTTAATTTAATCAGTTAAATTAAGTCAATAAATGTCTTCACCTGACTTGATAAACTTCTAAATTTAACTAACATTATAAAGTAAACTGCACATATAAATATCATGTAACACTGACAAATACAAATGATTTATATTTACTCAAAGAAATTTTTTCGGCTTTACTTGAATTTAACTAAATTGTTATTTGTACAAATTACTCAATATTGGGTCCCACTTTATATTAAGTGGCCTTAACTACTATGTACTTACATTTAAATTAATCATTTGCTACAATGCACTTATTGCGTACATACATGTTTTTACATTGTACTTATATTTTAAAACACCTGCATGTAATTACATCTGTAATTAATTTCTGTAATTACATTTATAATTACACTGTTGACCCATCCCTTAACCCTTACCCCTACCCTTAAACCTACCCATACCACCAAAGCTTTCCCTAACTTTACCTGTACCCCACCTCAATAGCTGAAAATGTACAGTATTTTGCAATTCAATATGAACCCAATAGGTACATTGTAGTTATTTTTTGATGTAGGTACATTGTAGTTAAGGCCACTTAATATAAAGTGGGACTCAATATAGTTGTGGAACCTGCTTGACACTGCTTTTTAAGTAAATCTAACATTTCAATTTTTTTTTTTTTTTTTTTGAGTGCAGCATACTAACATGGTCACTGTGATATATATATATATATATTTATTTACTGGCAAATGAGCTCTGACGAGGACATTGATGAAACATCTGCTCAAATTGAGCCCTTTCAAGCTCCAAAAGGTAACAAAATATGATTAATTTTATTCTTCTGTAATTGCTACTCTAATATCAGAGGAGTTTTATATTATTGCAACAGGTAGAGATCCTTGTTAGATATAGATCTGGGTCGATAAAGACCCGAATATGTAAGAATGATTGGCAAAACAGTCATGCATTTAAGCTTTTTCCTTGAAAATAAAACACAGTTATGAAGAAAGCACTAAGGCATTAAGACACTGATATTAAATGACCAATACAGATATGTAGACAAGCAGGTCAGGCTGAATATGAAGGTAATGCGCTTTCATAATTTTGTCATCATAACATAATATATGTTGGTATATTTTCAATTTGAACAGCATAGCATAGCTATAAAGTGACTCCTAATCCCAAACAATAAAACACCTAACAGAGCCAGGTGAAAAAGTCACACTAATTTAGATGTCGTTTTGTCCTTTATTCATATAAAGCAAAATGACAGGATTGTGGGAACTTGATCATGTTAGAGCACTAAACAAGAGGCTATAGGACTAAGGTTTAGAAATGTAATGTTTAGGTTAAAATATAAATGTAAAAATAATAATAATAGTAATTTAACAAATGAAAATGAATGTCATTTAGGCAGGCTCTTGAAGCAAGTTATTCTATTGACGCCAGAGGAAAAGGCATTAGAGAGCGCTTTAGCATCTGTGTGTATGACGCAAAACACTGTAAATTAAATTTAGCATTTTTACATATTAAAAAACAAGGTGTATATCATTTATGTCGTTTTTAACAAAATAATAATCTTGCATAAAGAAAATTAGCTTGTATCTGCTAATTCTACTCATCAGTGTTAAAATAAAAAACAAAGAAACCGCATTTTCCATATTTAATTTCTGGTTTAAAAAAGGAAAAACGAATGGACGCAAAAGTACACGGACCCCTAACCATATCCCTACCTCTAAACCTAACTCTACCCATAACTTATCCCTAAAATTAGAGG
Source organism: Chanodichthys erythropterus (assembly GCF_024489055.1). Classification (NCBI taxonomy): domain Eukaryota; kingdom Metazoa; phylum Chordata; class Actinopteri; order Cypriniformes; family Xenocyprididae; genus Chanodichthys; species Chanodichthys erythropterus. Next base: position 50,153,482 of record NC_090223.1, on the reverse strand, counting down.
AAAATGATAAACTTGACATAAACTGTAAACGTGTCCCTCAAATCTGATTGGATGATTGGAATCTTGTTTCATAATCAACAAAGATGGTGATCCAGGAACATGTTGTACTTGAAGAAATCACGTTCACCATACTATAACATACCTGTACAGCTTTAACTATACATTTGGCTCTCATTCAAAATGACTTACATTACATTCAATGTATACATTTTATCAGTTCATGCATTCCCTGGCATTCAAACCCATGACCTGGTGTTGTTAACGCCATGCTCGTAAACACTATAATTGAGAAATTCTGAAGATTTTTTTAAAAGTAATTAATACTTTTATTCAGTGAGGATGCATTAAATTGAACAAAATTGATAGAAAAGTTTCAAATAAATGCTGTTTTTTTTTTATTCAAAGAATCCTGAAAATTTTGATCACAGTTATTGTTATGTCACAGAAGGAAACAGACTGGTGAATAACACAAACACAGTCACACATTTAAATGAGAGGCACATATCTGGACAGAGGAGATGAATTGTAAGTAGTAGAGTTCACATTGAAGTATGACTTAGCTGAAAGTAATATAACATATTTTTGCAGAATCTGCAGGAGGACTAAGACAGACGGCTGACAGATGGCAGAATGTAGATGAATCAGGTAAGTAGCAGATAAGTAGTCTTGATGTTTGCACGGATGAGACGAGACAAGGGAGTGCAGGAGAAGTGAGTCTTTATAGGGAGTGCTGATGATCAGGTGCAGGTGATTTGAACTCCGGTGACAACAATTTTAAAAATTGGAATTAACATTGACTGAAATTAATAAATGCTGTATAAAGTATTGTTCATTGTTAGTTCATGCTAATATAGTTGGACTAATGTTTACAAAATCTTGTTGTGAAGTGTAACCGAAAAGGTTCTAAATCAGTAAATCATCATATCAGAATGATTTCTGAAGGATCATGTGACTGGAGTAATGATGCTGAAAATTCAGCTTTGATCACAGGAATAAATTACATTTTAAAATATATTGTCACAGAGTCAGCCACACCCTCAGCACCAGATTCCTACACAAGCTCCCAATCACTTGACTACTGATCAGCACCTCCTGGACTCAATCATCATCATCACAGCCACTGTATCAACCCACTCACAACAGTCAACAGCGTCTGGTCTCGTTGTTCTATGCTGAAAACTGATCCGACTACCTACCTGTGGATACTTATTTGTCTCAAACTGTTCAAACTTCAGCCTGTAGCCTCCGAGCGTGTTCAAGCCATTCTGTTCACCAGTCTTTATACTTAACTCTTTGCATTTCTTTTCCAACAACTCAGTGTCATGTTCACTTAAGTTAATGGAGTTTGTGGTCACAGTTTCATTCGCAGATTTATTTTGTCAGATACAAGTGACCAATATTGAGTAGCCTACATCTTGGATAAGATTCGCAACTACAGCACCCTTTTGATACACAAAGGCAGAAATAAACCAATTTTATAAACTCACTTAACAACTTAAAGGTGCCCTAGAATTAAAAATTGAATTTATCTTGGCATAGTTAAATAACAAGAGTTCAGTACATGGAAAAGACATACAGTGAGTTTCAAACTCCATTGTTTTCTCCTCCTTATATAAATCTTATTTGTTTAAAAGACCTCCGAAGAACAGGCGAATCTCAACATAACACCGACTGTTACGTAACAGTCGGGATCATTAATATGTATGACCCCAATATTTGCATAATGCCAGCCCATGATTGAGGTACATCTGGATGTGCACTGCTGAATAATCAGACTAGGTAAGCAAGCAAGAACAATAGCGAAAAATGGCAGATGGAGCAATAATAACTGACATGATCCATGATATCATGATATTTTTAGTGATATTTGTAAACTGTCTTTCTAAATGTTTCGTTAGTGTAACAGGGTTAATAATGTTGCTGTAAAATGTTATGAATTTCACCAAAATGTCTGTGTTTTTGTTCATTTATTAATTGTTTGGAGACCCCTTGTGGCGACATTAGTGGGTCATTTGTCTTATTTGTGAAACCACGCCCCCACCCCCAGCAGAGAAGTTTATCCGATGCTGAGAGGTGATGCATGAGTGTAAATGCCCACTGTCGAAAAAGGATATATGTTTCTCCTTGTTGTGTTACAGTAAACATCGCATGAAACGCATAATATCTCTGTGTCTGCCTGTGATTCACGGGCAGTCGGATGAGAAGCGTTACATTGGTGCCGTGACCCGGATGGGAGTGAGGTTTAGGGGGGTGAGTGTAACGGAGGCTAGTAGTTGCTGTGCGAGTAAACCTCACTCCTCTGATTTCAAGAGATGCTCTAGCAACTCTAGCCTCCTTGTTAGAGCATCCGACTCCCACGCCGGAGACCCGGGTTCGAGGCCTGCACGGAGCGGGGCGAGTAGGACCTGGGTAGAGGGGTTACATTAGCATGTTGCTAATGTACTGTTAAATGTGGTTAAAGTTACCATCGTTTCTTACTGTATTCACGGAGACAAGAGTCATCGTTATTTTCATTATTAAACACTTGCAGTCTGTATAATGCATAAACACAACTTCATTCTTTATAAATCTCTCCAACAGTGTAGTGTTAGCCAGTTAGCCACAGAGCATAGCCTCAAACTCATTCAGAATCAAATGTAAATACCCAGATAAATACAATACTCACACAATCTGACGCATGCATTCAGTATGCATGATGAACAATTTGTAAAGATCCATTTTGAGGGTTATATTATAAAGATGGACTCAGCAGAATTTCAAAAACACTGTTTGGAAGTTAGTCAGGCCGACACCAACAACGTCTAACCAATCAGCATTAGGGGGCGTATGATGGTCGAGGAGACAGAATGAGCAAGAGGGAGATTTGAAAATAAAATAAAAACTGCAGAAAGAGAGATGAGACACAATACAAAAGAGCTCAAAAGAATATCACTGGAATGAAGGTTTATGACTGGGGAAGTGCTTTAGGACCCGTGTTTATATTAGAAAAGCTTTCCAGCGCTGGAGAGAGCTAAAGCTGGAAGGCCTGAAAACAGACGCGGAGGGTCTAGCTAGCCTCTGTTTTGTTTGACAACACTTTGAACATCAACAGGAAGTTACTCCACCCAGGATCACTTAGAGCACCTTTAAGCTTATCATTGTCGTGTAAATGTACCAAAAACGATACTGTTATCATCTCCGTGTCCATAAACTGCAAAAACGCAAATCTGTGACAGTGAGGGCATGTGCATGTGTAGGCCTTTTATGTGTTTAGTCTATCCACCTTAATAATAACAATAATTTTATATCAAATAACGAGAATAATATCAAAATGCAGTAAAGAGTAATAAAAATAAAATGGAAGCAAGACGAATGCTCTGTTTAAGAATGCATATGTGCGCAGGCGTGTACTCTTTCTTTACAAAGTGACATTGCAAACTACTTGTCTGGAATGCGTGTGAACAGGGATAGTTTTGATAACGTTGTCATCTATACAAAGAAAAAAACTTTTCCGTTTTTAGTACATCTTTGTAAACGTACCCTGAGTTTATGCCTGATTTAATGGACTCTTGATCTAAATTCTGAGTTTACCTGTGAAGCTAATCTGCTGGAGGAATCTGTGCAGTTAAGTTCTATTTATGTCCTATTGATGAACTGTTAAAGTCTGATGTTTCTAACTGTCCAATTACATGGAAAGTACTATTTAATTGTTTATACTCACTGCATCCCATGATGTTTTGGAATCATGTTGTCATGAAGATTGTCTTCTATTAATCCTGTATGGCTCTATTAGAAGTGAAAAGAGAAACTATCTCTGTTTGAATTGTCTACTTACCTGAATACTTACCACTGGGGATCTCTCTCTCTCGCTCGCTCTGCAGCAGACTAATCCTCTGCAGCACGGTGCCCAAGACCATATAGCGGTTTAACAGGACAAGTTCCACTCAGAACAGGCCTCGCCATGGTCGACCAAAGAAGTTGAGTAGACGTGCTCAGAGTCATATCCAGAGGTTGTGTTTGGGAAATAGACGTATGAGTAAGGTTGAAGGGGTGGGGGGTCAGCTTGTCAGTGCTCAGACCATACACCGCACACTGCATCAAATTGGTCTGCATGGCTGTCGTCCCAGAAGGAAGCCTCCTTTAAAGATGATGCACAAAAAAACGCCCACAAACAGTTTGCTGAAGACAAGCAGAGAAAGGACATGGATTACTGAAACCATGTCCTGTGGTCTGATGAGACCAAGATAAACCTATTTGGTTCAGATGGTGTCAAGCGTGTGTGGCGGCAACCAGGTGAGGAGTACAAAGACAAGTGTGTCTTGCCTACAGTCAAGCATGGTGGTGGGAGTGTCAAGACCCTGATATACTTCAAACAAAGTTCTTTTTCGTTCTTCATTTAGGAGTAAAACGAACTTTGAAAAGCGTGACCAGCAATATACTGTAATCAAACATCTGACGCTGCCCACACTGTTGAGAGTGACGGTTAGATGAATATGTAAATATGTGCACTTTCTTCTCAGTAATAAAATAAACAAAAATGAGAAAACAGCAAGCATTTTTTATAGAAAGCATAAGAAAAGCGTCTGATCATAACAACATTGGTATGTTAGCACGAGCTCTGCAAATTAGCACTCCAGTCACGTTACGTTATTTATATAGCACTTTATTCAATAGATTGCTTAAAAGCAAGCAGCTTTACAGTATCAAACATGAAAACAGTGTCCGTGACTCATTTTACCAGAAGCACAACTTCATTTTGTACTATAAAGCGGCTATCCAGTGTGTGCATGTTTTCACCTGCAGAGCTCTTACCTCAACAAACTCGAGTAATGAAATGAGTCAGAGAGAAGGGTTCCACGTGAATGAAGGTGAAGCCTTGGTGCACACCTCCTATTACGCTATCGTCACGGACCAATGGTAGTACGAAGGTGTTTTGCAGCTGGAGCAAACATTTCCTGAAAGTTTGCTATGGCAAGCCATTTCGAACTTCCAAAAAGAACACAAAACGAACTTCGTTTTGTCCTGATTTTGTTCGAAATGACGTCATATCAGTTCGTTCTTCAATTTCGCTTGAAGTATATCGGGGCCTTCATGGTCTGGGGCTGCATGAGTGCTGCCGGCACTGAGGAGCAACAGTTCACTGAGGGAACATGAATTCCAACATGTACTGTGACATAAGCAGAGCATGATCCCCTTCCTCCAGATACTGGGCCGCAGGGCAGTATTCCAACATGATAACGACCCCAAACACACCTCCAAGACGACCACTGCCTTGCTAAAGAAGCTGAGGGTACCTAATCCCTTTTGAGCATCTGTGGGGCATCCTCAAACAGAAGGTGGAGGAGCGCAAGGTCTCTAACATCCACCAGCTCCGTGATGTCGTCATGGAGGAGTGGAAGAGAACTCCAGTGGCAACCTGTGAAGCTCTGGTGAACTCCATGCCCAAGAGGGTTAAGGCAGTGCAGGAAAATAATGGTCAAAATATTGACACTTTGGGCCCAATTTGGACATTTTCACTTTGGGGTGTACTCACTTTTGTGGCCAGTGGTTTAGAAATGAATGGCTGTGTGTTTAGTTATTTTGAGGGGACAGCACATTTACACTATTATATATATATATGTGTGTGTATATATATATATATATATGTCACATGTTCAGTTTAGTTCAGTCCTGTCTTTTCTGCATTAGTCCTCGTTAGTCACTATGGTTTCTAATTAGTCAAGTCTTGTCAACTGTTACGTATCTGCCTGCTTGTTGAATCTGCATTCGTCTACCTTCATTCTGGGACAGTATACATATATATGTACAGTCATGTGAAATAGATATATAGCTTAAATTTAGAGAGAAACAGAGAGAAAGAGAGAATTATAGAGATGGAGTAAATTGATTTTCTTTTACAGTTGTAATGATGGGTTCATGCTGTCCTGACTTTTCTCTTTCTACAAGCTCTGTGATATTTGGCCTTGGTTGTGAAATGGATTATGGTCTCTGTGACTCTAATCACTCTCTGCCTTTAAAGACACAGAATTGAGCTCACACTCATGTTAGTTTGCTCAGCATTTGGACAGATTTATCGAATATGCAGTTTGTTGAATGTTTTATTTGTGTATATGTCTGGGATCTTTCCTCAAAGAGAGGTTAGTTACTTGATGAAGGCATTCTCATGTTTTTTTCCCCCTCTGGAACACAACAAGAGAAGATTAGCAAAATATTCAGGCACCTCTTTTCCATGCAGTGAAAGCATATATTATAGTGATCATGACCATATTTTTTCAAGGCCCTAAAAAATATAAGTCCATATGCAGGGCTCCAGACTGCGACCAGATGGTCCACATTTCACAACTGATAAGAGCTGCCATTTCTGTTGCACATAATGCATACGAGAAATGTAGTGATAAGCAGGCAGACATGAGGGCAGACCACCCCATTACATCAATAGTCCCCTTTCATCTGCCATAATGAAAAGCACAGGACCCCAAAACTCACACCTCCAAGAGAAGTTCCACAAACAAAGAAATAGATGGACAAGTAGATCAGACTGCAAAGACAATCACCCTGACCATTTGTGCAAGGGAAGAATGATGACATGAGCATGTCATTGAGCAGACTAATCCTATCACCAGTGACCCCATTGTTCACTCCAGTTCCTCAGTCCTAGGACCTGAGGTGTGAACTGACTCGCCAGACAGGTTTTGTCGTTTGGCTTGGAGAAACAAAAGACATATTTTCTATATAAAAATTTAACACAATAGACAAAATGGAGCAAATCTTCTCTATTTCTATTATCAGAACTGTATATATTAATTACTGTTGTTTGTGTACATCCAAAACATACAAACTTACCTATTAAGGTATACATGAATGCATAGGTAGCTCAACATAACCCAATGATGTTTGGACTTTGTTTTCAGCACAATGCCTAGGTTAATATGAAATTGGTTTGGTAATTGAATTAGGCATAGGAAAAACCTTAAAGACATTGTTCTAAACATGAACTTTAAGCTATGCAAAAGAACCTCATGCAAGAGAGGGGCCATCCAGTGGCCACCTATGACAGCATCAGCCAATCAAAACACTGGATCTGAAAGGTGCCAATTTACATTTCCCTCCTTCTCAGGACAGATTAAAAGGCTTGTCTCTTAGACAGAGAATTGTTCCAGTTGGGTTGCTGCAGTTTCCCGTCCTGGTTCTAGGTTCCAGTTCCTGTTCCAGTCCCGGTTCAAGGTCCCGGTCCCAAGATATGCTAAGCTAAGTCCAACTCTACAGAGTTTTGAAGTTCCTCTCACAAGACTCTGAAGCTCTAAAGAGAGAAAAAAGGAAGTTCTGCAAGAAGTGAATTTGGGGAGTTTGAAAATTGCAACGGAGACAACAACTACAAGCTTAGGCCCCATCTTCAAGATATCTTCTGCACCAACTTCAAAATCCTCTCATCAGAGATCCTCCAGATCTGCGTGTTCCAGACTGCCCGGATCTGTACTGACTTCAGAATCTAAAGATCCTTCCGTCTGCTTGTTCCAGAGAATAAGGATCGTCTGCACAGACATCAGAACCTTCAAGGCTTCTTCTTCTGCGTATTCCAGGAAAAGGACCTTCTCTGTGCTCCAGGAGTTCAACGTTCACAAGCACTTCGTGTTCAAGGCTGGATTCCAACTCCTTTCTTCCCACTGCAACGCTGGCCAGCTCAACAAGTGGAAGACATCAACCTCGGATTCAGCACGACCAGGCAGACTTAAATATCACTTACCAAACCTCTTTCCAGAGACCTTGGCATTAGCGTATATTGTCAGTATATGATTATCGGTAACACTTTACAATAACAGTACATGAATAACCATGAACTAATACATAAATTAATAGTTACTTCAACATGAACTCATGATTAGTTAAGATATGAACTAATGAAGAGTGATCCTTAACTACGACAGGAGTCATAAGGATTCATGCATGAAAACAGCAACCTTAACTACGCGTTAATACATGTTTGATAATTAATGCATTAATTAACATTTAGGGGTAAACTAAATAAATCAGCCTCCATAAGAGTAAACAAGAAGTACTCTGAATTTGAATTAAACGTGATTTAATACTGTCATAATTTACACTGTAATATCATAATCTGCCATCTGCAGCTTTGTGACAAATAATTGCAATGGCACATGATTATTTAGCCATTAATTACATAGATCTGTCTAATCAAATGTGGAAAATAGACTAACTACCACTAATAAATTTAATTTGATCTAAACTGTTTTCTGATTTTTATAGTTCATTTACATTTAGTCATAGCTAAATAGTCATAGGCCTAGTTTATTCCCGGAACTAAAGTATGTAGGGTTTGTTTCTGGCGGGACCCTCATTAGTGGCGCACGCTAGGTGTTCTCTTGGCGCGTTTGTTGTGTTGCTGGCATTTTAAACTAATAAATGTTGAGTGCTTTGGTAAGCCAAATTAATAATTAAAGACATATTTACATGTATGTTTTATTGGGGTTTTCAGGAGGTTATGTGCAGTTATTAACTGTATTTGTATTTTTGTCATTTAAATGTATATGCTTTGATTAGCATTAGCTTGTGGACGCGCGCAATTTTACATGTAAATGTGCCTTATGTGTGTCTTTACAGGTATGTTTATGGCTTGCTTTCAAGTCCATGTATGTTTAATAATATAAATAAAAGTAAAATACAAATACTTTTTATTTTAGTTTTTTTGTACCGGGGTGTAAAGGAATAAGGATGGCACTCTATAGTGTTTATTCATATATTAGTTAATGATGTGTGATATGTGCATCATGTCATGACTTTACTTGAGGGGGCACAATCATAATTAACTCATTATTAACTAAGCATATACTAACATCAACTAATGGTTTGTTAATGTATACTTATGTCATGACTTTACTTGAGGGGGCACAATCATAATTAACTCATTATTAACTAAGCATATACTAACATCAACTAATGGTTTGTTAATGTATACTTATGTCATGACTTTACTTGAGGGGGCACAATCATAATTAACTCATTATTAACTAAACATATACTAACATCAACTAATGGTTTGTTAATGTATACTTATGTCATGACTTTACTTGAGGGGGCACAATCATAATTAACTCATTATTAACTAAACATATACTAACATCAACTAATGGTTTGTTAATGTATACTTATGTCATGACTTTACTTGAGGGGGCACAATCATAATTAATTCACTGTTAACAACTTACCAAATTCAGCTCATGATTATCATTAACTCACTATCAAAAACACATATACTAACACAACTATATAAGTACTCAGCCCAGTTAATTGATGTTGTGTGACTTTTCAAAAAGTCAGAGAATGGAGGTACAGTATGATCACGGCCTGCATCTGGATGGAGAGTGATCTTCTGAATCTGATCCCAGCAAACGCTCCCTGACCTTAGTTCATGTTTCCTGTTTGGTTATTTTTTTGGGAACCGATTCCTCAGGAACTGATGTAAGTCACAGTAGTTTAGTTTGATAGGAAAGAATATCACAAAACAGATTAAGACTTTTTAAGATAAATAGTGTATTTAGTATTTTATATGTTTGATAAGGAGGATAAGTGAAAATAATGGCAAACTAATCATGTGCCTTTCAGTGATGTTTATAATGAAGCTGCTGATGTCAGTAGTTTAAATTCTGACAATAATAAATTGTTTAAATTTATTTCAAAGTCCAAATATGTATTATTCCTTCTTATAGAGATGTTTGATTTAGTTTACCCTAAATGTTAATTAATGCATTAATTATCAAACATGTATTAACGCATAGTTAAGGCTTCTGTTTTCATGCATGAATCCCTATGACTCCTGTCGTAGTTAAGGATCACTCTTCATTAGTTCATATCTTAACTAATCATGAGTTCATGTTGAAGTAACTATTAATTTATGTATTAGTTCATGGTTATTCATGTACTGTTATTGTAAAGTGTTACCTGATTATCTAACTTGCATTAGATTTTGCATAGCTGATATCAGTTGATAACAAATAATCTCTCGCTTTAATTGTTGATTTCAGAATAAGGTTTACCTTATTTTTTCTAGAGAACCTACAGTTTATCTTTCCATAAGATTAACTTGTAACTGCCATAGTAACATCCAATTCATTCACTTGCATTTATCAATCCTTTTGCACTTTATCCATTCAGTAGTTGTTAGTTACTCTTGTCTATCCTTTTGTTAATAAAATCCATTTATTACACTTGTGTCTTCCTTGTGTTGATAATACAGTAAGAGGCTCTACAAGTTAACGATATCTCACAAATCCTTCAGATTGGTCAGATGATGAACTTCTTCCAATTTATATAATTGTAATTGAGTCAACAATCTTCCATGATTGTTCTTTATTGTCAAGGTGAGAGACCTTGGCTGGGGCCCAAAAATATTGGAAGGAATCATCTGACAAAATATTAATATTTAAGACCATAAATCACTATATTTTTGGTGCCCCGTGTGAGGCTAATCCAAAATCTAACAGCAAACTAAATGAATGCGGAATGAACTGCGTTACTCGTTTGAGCTATGAAGCTTGGACCATTTATCAGCTCAGACAATAATAAACAGTGCAACGCATCGCAGCTCAAAACAGGTTTACTCAAGCGCCAGTCTCGATCATGTGAGACTGTTACTAGACAGTGCTGGGAGATCCAGTGAGAAAGTGTTTGAATTCGCAGCAGAAATAATAACATCTCAGTGTTGTGGGAAACATTTAAATTAGGCAAAGTATTCTCTGTTATAAACTACAGATATCAGATCAACAGCGCTGACGTGGAAACCAGGAGAAATATTGAACAATGAATTATGAAGTTATTTAAGGCTCTCTGGTCCCACTTTATATTAGGAGCCTTAAAGGAGCCGCACCTTAAAAACAGATCATTTCAGACAGAAGGTCAGAATGAGGGTTAAAAATAATCCTTTTTTTTGTGCAAAAAACTTTATTAACATGATAAGAACCTCAAGTAACATTAAAATATGAAAGAAATCCATATCATGACACCTTTAAGTCATTAACTACACCAACCAGCTCCAAGAAAGTACTTGAAAAGTAAGGCAAGCAAGTACTTGAAAATCTGAAAAAGATAGTTGAGTCAGAATTTCATCCCATCAAGCAAAGAAAGACAATATAAAACTATAATAAATGTATTTATTTTAAGTATAAAATACCATGCAGTATTTTGCCATTTCTTCTATCCCTGCTAATCTGAAAGGTTTATACATTACCATTTGAAATCATACTTTCCTGTGGAGAAATTGAATAGGATCTTATCTTTGGAACCCTACTGTTTGGTTTTCTTTTGACTTATAACCAGACAAACCGCAGTTTGAATAATATGATATTGTAAATGAGGTGTGTTCCTCAGAAGAAAGAAAGTCATGCGGTTCAGAACGACAGGATGGTGGATAAATAATGACAGCACTGACATTTTGGTTGAACTAACCCTTCACAGTGTCCTAATGTTGTCAGAATATTGGCCAACAAAGCAACCCAGAAATTTTATATAAATATTTTATAAGGCACCGGTGCCACTGGAGTCATGCTGAGACATTTCTTTGCTGTGAAATCAGAGTATTGTGCACAGTAAATCACTGAAGGAAAATAAGTGGGAAGGCAGATGAAATGTATTGCAGAAATATAGGACTTCAAGAGATTACCTGCATTCTCCATAGAAGTATTTCATCTCAAGAATACACACACAGCTTAAACTATTTAAATATCTATTTCTTCTGTTGAACACAGCAGATTTGGACGTGACAAAAGCGTTCTTGCTTTGAACTTACATCCAGTTTTTGTCATAAACTTATAATTGTGGTCCACCTGTGAGTCTTGTTTCCTATTCCTAAGATAAAATAACATTAGAGGTAGCAGTGAACTTGGATGAAATCAAAATGACATTTCAAAAGCATGAGGCATCCAGTACTCTTTGATGTGAAGTGTGGCGTCAATAAAGAAACTTCAATATTACCAATTTTTCTGAGTACAAGGCAAAAAAACACAGTCTTTCATATACTCGCAGAGGCCCAGAAAATGTGAAATATCTTCCTCAGAGGGGCATGTGGATGCTGACATTTATGTCACTGACTCTGTGGTTTACATCAAATATTGATGTCTGCACACCACAAGTCATGACCTATAGCATGAGTTCTCCTCAGCATAAGCTCCCTGTAGTCTTTCTTTAAATCATTAAGTCGAGCATGACTTACTATTACTGTTTAATTAGGACATGAGCAGTACTATTGATATGCTAACTAATAATACATTATATTCATTTTTTTTAATACTTTAAGCACTTTTTTTGTGCATGAATGTTATCTGAAACTCTTGCCTGGCCAGTGTGATCTCATTAGTAGGCATTCATACTATTTTCAAGATTTGTTCTGAGACATAGACCCTGAAGCACACATTCTTAAAATATGATAGCATCTAAAAACTGAACATTTTACACATGAACCTTTTTAGATGTTTAAGAATCCTTTCAGGTACAGTACATAGAATACTGACTTCATGGAATTAATAGGTAGATTTGTATTGCATTTAGCCCAAATGATGGAACAATAGTCCAGATGACACAAAACTACTGATTCCACCAAAGTTTTCTGTTTGCAAATCGGCATGTATTTTCTGCAATGGCGAACTACAGCCATAATTCTGCCCATTTTATTCAATATTAGTTTTATCTGAGCGTTCCAGGTCAACCTGCTGTCCACAATCACGCCGAGCAATTTGACCTCAGCCACTTGTTCAATGATCAAACCACCAACTGACAAGTTCAGAGCAGGGGAATCTTTTAAAAGATGATTAGATCCCAACATCATACATTTACTCTTCGCAACATTAATAATTAACTTATTTTCTATGATCCAATTTTCAATTAATTTTAATTCATTGTTTATACATTATTTAATACATTATTAAGGTAGTCCTTGTGGTTCGTTGGGACATAGAGATACACATCGACCTAAGGACGAGACCAGACAACTGCGGTGAGGAAGGTGACTGTTTAAAAAGGGAGTGCAGACGACTGTAAACGAGGGTGATGGTTTGCAGGTGCCGGTGATTGATGAGTGAGTGCAGGTGAGGAACAGGAGGGATGCTGGGAAGTGGAGTCTGGGGAAGGTGAGATGAACGGTGACTGTGACAGCACTGATAATCATCCCCATCCATCGCCTCAAGTGTTACGACACACATTTTAAAAATATTTTTTATATTTCTAAAGCTGTGGATATGTAAATACCTTTTGAATATAATGTTTGCTGTCAGTCACTGCACGGTGTGGATACTGTACTTCAGAATCACAGATTCTACGTCTTGAAAGTATGACCAATATAAGAATTTTCACTGGAAAATATCAACTGAACAAGTAAGTAACATGTCTGCCACTTTTGTTCTGACCAACTGAGGAAAAAAGCATTAGGCCTACAATAAATCGTGCTGCCAATGATGATTAAATCTAACGATCGCTTAGCCTGGATTAGCCTGCGTTACAAATTATTATTACTGTTATACTTTGTTCTCAAATTATTAATGTTAACAACATCAGCATTGTGTGACTATCCCTGCATCTCAATCAGCTCCCTAGCTCATATATCGTTATATCATGCAAATGAATGTGGCCGATTCCCTGATCAGTGCCCTGACTACTGAACTAGGGGCTGATTGAGACGCACGCTATGTGTATTTAGTGTGTATTAGAGTTATCTGTATATTTCAATTCCTGTAGCCATTCCGCAGTCTGAAGTCTTTTGCTTTTTGACTACGGGTGAATCTCCAGTTGTCTCTGATGATTGTCAGTGTTAGATTGATGTTTAATTATTTCAGCTGCTGTGAGAACAGGCTATAAATGATCCGCCACCTGCAGCATCCTCACATGATAAAGCCGACTAACCTGGACTCTTTTTTTCTGTTTACGGACGTGACGTAATGACTGCATGCTTGAATTTCCCGCGGAAATCCACCAGGTCGCTCTTATTTTAAAACATTATTACAAGCTTACTGTTGTGAATCGAACTAAGATAAGGAGATCATTTTTAACACTGGCTGGTTATGTACTTGCTCAAATTGATTTTGGATAATTTTTAACCAAAACAAGTTACGGACTGCAGTTTTAATATGAATCAGTCAGTCTATATATTAAGTTACCTCACGGATCTACTATGTTACACATCAGATGTTTTTCCCCAACAGTTAACCCTTAAATGCATACCGGGTCTTTAGTGACCCGGGAAGTCATTCACTACCCTCCTCCTAGTTCATTTTTTAAAGTTAGACATCAACCTTCTTGGTATTCCTCAATCAATTCATTGTAAAGAATATAACAAGAAAAAAAAAATCATAAAATTATAAAAGAATGCCTATTTTTGTATTAATTATTTTTAAAAATTGTATAGGGTCGCTAACGACCCGAGGTGTGTATTAGTGTACGTATATTTTTTCTAAACAACAATAATTAAATCTTAGATGACAGAATAAGTGCAATTCACCTTTATTCCACAAGGTGGCAATGTCTGAAACACAATGCTGAAGTGACGACTCATTCAGACAGAAAACTAAATAATAAGAAAAACATGAAATGGCTCAGCGATTTACTGCAGAGCAAGTACTGAACGCAATCAAATATGACTGTAACTGTTACTGGATGGATCTGGTGAAGCTGCTAGTGATTGAAATATTGATTTTGAAGATGTTGAAAATTATATAGTTTTGAGAATACATTTGAGATCGCGAATGGGCTCATATTCGTGACCTCAAACATAAAAATAGCCCATTATTTGCTTAATTTACTGGGAAATGAGCTCTGACGAGGACAGTGGTGATGGCATAAAACATCTGCTCAAATGGAGCCCTTTCAAGCTCCAAAAGGTAGTAAAATACGATTTATTTTATTTTTCTGTAATTGTTACTCTAATATCAGAGGAGTTTTATATTATCACAACAGGTAGAGATCCTTCTGTGTTAGATGTAGATCTGGGTCGCTAAAGACCTGATTAGTGAAACAGTCATGCATTTAAGGGTTAACCAAACATTCAGTTAACCATTATGAACTGGGCTAAGATAAGGAGACAGCTTTTAACACTTAAATCGTTAGATTTAATCACCATTGGCAGCACAATTTATTGTAATGGGTTTTTTTTTTCTCAGTTGATCAGAAAAAAAGTGGCAGATTTATTACTTACTTTTTCAGATGACATTTTCCAGTGAAAATTCTTATTATGGTCATACTTCCAAGACGTAGAATCTGTGATTCTGAGGTACATTAATCACACCGATGTGGTGTCTGACAGCAAAGCCGAGGAGCCGTGCTGATGCACAATCCATGCAAAGATGATAATTACGCACATTACTGCAAATGCAGGATTCAAACAGAGATCATGACAAAGAGGCAAAACTTACAGACTGCAGCTTTAATCAAATAGTTGTGGTATCATGGAAAAAAAAAACTGAATATATAGGCCTATTTTTCCTATAGATATGGGTTTTGACTTGGATTGTGCCAAATTTGGTGTTATTACCAGGGATTTTAAGGTATGGTTGCTAGGTGATTTTGTTTTGGAACCCTCAGAAAACTTGAACTTGATTTTTCTTAAAATTGACTTTGCTGACTATTGACTTTAAACAGATGTAGCTCAGTCATTATTTGTAGATTCCAACAAATCATACATCATTTTAAAGTTTTTTTAATAGAGATTGTGAATAATAATAACTCATTTTTGAAAATTTACTCATTGTGACTCATTTTTCCAGCATGTGTCACATGTATTACTTTGACCATATGAGCAATGACTACACTGTCCTGCAGAGTTTAGCTCCAATCCTCCATAATGTACATCCAGCCGGTTATCACAGAATAAACCCTGACAGTGTGATTAGGACCCCGACACAAAGTCTTGTATCACCTCAAAGGAGTTTATCTTGTGATAACAACTATATGGACGTACATTATCTTGCTTACTACATGGGTAGGCTACTTCCCACATAAGTAAAAATGCTGGAAATGAAATATTGATTTTTGTAGAAATATTTTATTAGCTCATTAAACGCTAAGAAAATAGTTGCTTGTGAGCTGCTATTAGCCAAGATGACTGAACAAGTTCAAACTTGATGAACATTTAAGGGATAAAATATAGCACTTATTATGCAGCTTTTCACCACATAAATAATAATGGGGAAAATATCTCTCAATATTTCTATATCAATATATCTTGGCAAGAAGATGAACACAGCAACACTATTACAGTACAATTAATAGTGAAGTCCTCAAATTATCAAAATTCCAATACAATCAATAAATATATCAAAAGCAAGATGGTAGCAGCTGCAAATGAAACAAGTGAGTCCACGGTGTGATTCAAGAGGCATGAAAGACACACAGGCTTCAGATACCTGGATGGGTGGTTTGTAATTCAGTGTTGCTATTGACAGGTTGTTATCGGGGAATAACCCAGAACGTCGCAACTGACCAATCAGAATCAAGTATGCCAGAGAGCCCTGTAATAAACACCAATAAACTACCCCAAATAACCTAACATGCACCCTGCAATGCAATAACAACCTCATCTGTGTCAATACCAGAATATGCCGCAGATACGGATAGGCTCTTTTGACTTGTCTAGTGTATAAATGCAAACTCCAATATCCTGACAGCAAGTTTTGCACTAACATGCACAGCTGACATTTTCTTCAGAAAATGTCAACATCTAATTTATTATTAAGATGCAATAACTGTTTTCAGATATCTTCATGTCATATTTGTTTTTCTTTTCTCTCAGTCCATGCTTGTAGGTCCATTTGGTTCACACTCCTGCTTTCATAATGTATCACTCCAACATAAAGAAGTAGTCTGTTCTTACACAAGACTCTGCCGGTAATCGCTCAGGCCCCTGGTGGCTCACTGTGAACCACGTGTTTTCAACATTCCTTCATGGCAACTGCTACATGTATGTTTTCAAAAGTGTTGCTCAGTTGTGCTGGTTCATCAAATGCCCATCTTATGGCTTCTCCACACTCTGACAATGGCCCTAACAGCTTGTTGTTATACAATGTTGGTGGAGATATTGGGCGCTGACGTCCCACACAACACATGTCTGGGCGTTAGGTGTTGGCGGTTGTACAACCTGGAGGCGTGAGCGTGTGGTCATTATCGTGTAATCAAATTCATGTGCGGTGTTATCACTATTTAACGCTGCTGATTCACTGCGTGGCAAGTCTTCTCAATGCTGCACAGCACATTATATATAATATCTGTTTGCATGTGAGATTATAATGCCACCCGCAATCCACTGACCTACTCATGAATTCAATATGTACTTTTAATGAGCTCTTGCATTAGACTCTCATTTTTAAAGCTCACTTCTAATCTCCCTTTCAAATAAGCAGCAAATGAGGAGGACCAAACATGCTTTGCATGAATATCTTTTGAAATAATTGTCATGTCATTGGTGATACAAATAAATGTGTACCTCACGTCTTGGCATGGCATTGTGCATAAGATTAAGCTGTCAGTGCGTTAGATTTGATTTAGGACTAATTGGATTATTGACCTAAAATGGCATGCATTGACCCGTAGTTCACTAAACTTTCATGGACATTCCTGTAGCACAATTACATTGCTTGACAAAAATGAACTGCAGTTGGACGCGCTTCATGTTGATGCGGCCAATTCTTGGACAAAATGAACAGCAAAGCGGTCCAAAATTTATGCTGATATGCCTTTATGTTGCAGATGCTCATATTTTCAGTCTCTTAGTATTTATATGCAAATCAAACAATATTGGCGACACATATTTTTATGAAATGAGCATCACATCTAGATAACAATCCAGTAATGTGAATACAAACTAAATACAGTCATGTTTTATTTATGTTCTTCATATTTTACAAGCAGTTTACAGAAAGTAAGCACCGAATGTAATACCATTATGGAGCAACATGTGTTGTGGTTAAATGAGGGCATTATACATTATTAAACATGCATAACTAAGGTAATATTTTTTTTATTTTTTAGGTTGGTGACAGAAAGAAAAAGCATAGATTTCATAAAAGCCTGAATAATACCCACCATTATTCAGAGTGGAGACTCGTGCCTGAATAATATATTTACAAATCTTATTTTTATCAAGGTAAATGGAACTGTTGTTTCTGTTGAAGTGTCTCTTCACATTAATCAGTGAGACCACTGATTGAGACAAATAGGCTGAGTCACTGTTTCACTTCATTGTTCTGAAACTGTGCAGTGATTTATGTGTTTATGAGAGACTGAGTGAAGTATAGTAGAGCTGGCATCAGATCTGTGGCTACTCTGTGCCCCTACAGACCAAATTTGTCATGTTTCCCAGTATAAATATCTAAAAATCCTTCCGAACAAGGTTCATATTAAAAGACAAAATAAGATAATATGATATTACTAAGTTATTAAGATAATATATGTTAGTGCTGGGCAGGCAAAAAAAGACGAGCAGAGTATCTAACAGCAACATTTCTTTATTAAAAAACAAAAGAAAGAAGGTCATCCAATCAGAGAAAAACTAATACAATAGCTATACATGCAAATGTGAAGACAATACTTGCTAATTAACTACTGAGAGCATTAAATACAAAAGTAAACGAGGAACTAAAGACACAGGTGCTAATTATTCGTAACAAAGGAAACAAACTAGGGGTCTTTTAACACAACAATCGTTTTCAACTAAAAACGGATGTTGCCATCCAAGGCCAATCCCACCAGTCTGCAATGCGCTTAACTAGAGTCAAATACTGCCTTGCTTTAGTAGTAAATGCTTCTTAGAAAACTTTTAGTCATATTGGTGTCAACTTGTTCCCAGGTGCAAAAATTCAAAGAGTAAATGAAGAGTTCATTTGCAAAAACCGATAAAAGCCACTTAAAAAAAAAAAAAACAAAAAAAAAAACTGACTGATGTGCGTTATTTTCCACATATAGCAAGTTCTGAACCGTATATCCGGTATTGTTCACTGTCAAGGCATCGCGAAACCGACAAGCGCCCTTGTTGGCTCCACAAAATCCTAGAGAACGCGTTTTCCACAGACCCAGAGCCCAGCCAAACTTCAGCTACACCCGCCATGGACCAAGAGCCTATATCCATTGCAGACTCTGAGCCTAAGCCCGCCACAAAGAAAGTGATAGAGCCTATTAAGGAGGTTGTTTTCTTTCTGGATCCCGAGCCACACGGAGTGTCTGACCAGGTGCATGAGCTGGCACCAACAAGGAGGGTGTCTTAGTGGAGTACAACGACATGGAATGGAGTCCCGTCCATATTCCCCTCGCCGAGAGTGAGCTGTGCCAGGTCCATATACAATGGTTTGAGGAGTTGGAAAATATAATACAAGTCTTCTTCATCGCTGATGGTTTCTTCTAGTTCCAAGTCTTCTTTGTTGCTGATTATCCCACCCAGCCTTCTCTGCCCCACCTCCACTGGCTCCCTTCATCCCCTTGGTTCCTACTTTGGTGGCTCCACTCTGCTGTTCAGATCCGCCTCAGGCGTGTCGGTCTCCAGCTCCGTCTTGGTGCGAGGATCCCTTGGGTCTGCCTCAGGCCGCCAAACCCATTACTTCACCTCTGACTGTAGACCAGTCGGCTCTTCCTTGGCTCCCTGTTTCCTTGGTTCTACCTGGGACCATTGTTCTTCCGGCTCCACCGGGTTCCCTTGTCCTTCGAGCTCCGCCTTGGTCAGTCACCACTTTGCCTAGACCACGACTTCCAGGATTTTGACTGTTCCTAGTCCCTCCACCCCTTCGGCGGGCTGCTCCTCACTCCACACTCCCACCAGCTCTACCTTAGTCCTTCAGCACATTGGCTCCACCTCTGCCGCTCATCAATGCGGCTCCTCCTTGGCCTCCAGGTCCTACGGTGTTGTCTCTTTGTCTCCTCGGCTTCGCCTGGGTCTCCACCTCCATCGGTCAATCCCCAGGGTCCACCCAGACTGTGAGTAAAGGCCCCACCCTGTCTCCTCTCTCCGTCGGCTCCGCCATGGGGTTTTCCTCTGCCACCTATTCCAGGATCCTGTCCATCACCAGCTCTGTGCCCACCTCCATGTAATGTCAGGTTTATGTTCCATATTATGGACTCTTATTTTGATATTCTGTTTAGTTTCCTTTTGTTCTTTTTTCCCTGCTCTGTTTAGTTTCGTTTTCCATAGTTACTGATTATGTCCTCATTTGTTTATATAGTAGATTATGATTATCACCTGTGTATAGTTATGTTTGCCATGTATATATACTCCCGTTTCAGTTCAGTTGTTTGTCGGTTCTCATTTATGTATGTTGGTTTGCTATTTTTCCTATGTTTCTCCTGTGATCTCCTGAGTATTACGTATTCTAAATAAAGATTGTTTGTTTTGCTACTCCTACATCTTGTTATGCATGCTGCAAGCCAACCCCTGACAAAGATGAGCTGCTATCTGGATTAAATGTGTAAACTAGCCTGTTGGATTAAATCAGAAACCCGGCCTGCCAGGTGAGATTAACCCTGTTCTGTTTAAGATTAACCATTTGTTCTGTCCTACATTTACTCAGCAGTGTGTCTACAAACTACGCAAATTGAGGTGAAAATAAATGTGTTGGAAAAAAAGTTAGACTTCATTTATATTCAATTTAAATCACCCTAGGAATGATTAGGCAGATGTGTGATGAGCAGATGCAGTTATGTGGCCATTACAATGAAATCATTTATTTTCATATTAAACATTTAAAAGGTCATTTATTATCTAAACCTAGGAAATTTTACAATTTAAAAATTTTAAATTTTACAATTTATATTAAATTAAATGTATTTTTATATTAACACATCTGGATGTATTAACTATATATTTATACTTAAGAAAATATTGCTGTTTATATTTATATACATGAGTACATTATGTCATCCGACTCAAAGCCCTTAATCTGTGTGATTTAGACTTGTCTGTGGCTGATGACATGGCAGGGTAGTCCACATGACAAATTTTGTCATCTGAAGTGAGCTTCTATAAATAACCCCTGCTCCATATTTAGAGAGCAGTGAACACTTATAGGAACCATATGAACTGGAATGTTTAAATGCATTTAACTGAAAAATTATGTTCAGTGGCCAGTTGCATAAACTTAGCCACTACGACTGTGTATTAAGAACTAATTTGACCAACTAGAAATTAGAGATAATCAGTCTTACTTTTCTGATTCAAATTCTACCTTTTTTATCTGACTTTAAGAAGTTAGGACCAGTCTTAAAGAAAAAAATAAAAATATGACTAACTTTTAAGACTAGTCTAAGCAGTTTATGCAACCGGCCCTTCATTTTGATATTTTTTTGACATTTTCTGACATCAACCATTCTCTATTTTGTAATTTAGATAAGGGGCAACTAATACTCATTAAAAGAGTCTGGTACAAACTGTCATGATGAGAAAGTGTTTGATCTATTGCTTAACTGATGATGGCAAGAGAGAAAAAATAACAATGAATATATTATTGTCTCCTAAAGAGTTGCCAAATGTTATCATATTATTTACAATCTTTGGAAGATATTTGGCCTTTTTTTAGAGAGAGAACTCAGTTGGATGCATTTGTTGCATAACTACTTTAAGCACAGTTCTGAGTCACAAGGCAACCAAAAACATGTTGTGTCAAGCTAAGCTAATCTGAAGTTATTCAATTGGAACTTGTTAAATTCCCTGTCCTTGTGAAAAAGAAGTGCACTTAAATGAATTTAATGTACACTTGTACACGTGTACTTCAAATTTTAAAAAGTATATTTTAAAAATGTATACTTGCAGATAATATAATATTAATATAATATTACTTTCATGACTATGCTTTTTACACATTACATTTTACAATAATGTCCAAATAAAATTTTTTACTTTAAAGTGCATTTTAAATCATTATGTTTTAATAATCTTTTGTCTTGCTTAAAAGAAGCACTTATTTTGATATGTTGACTAACATAGTAAAGCACATACTAAAATTCTTGATTGTAACTTTAACTGTAGTGTGTTATTTGAAATGCACCAAACTTCAACTTCATCATTACAAATGTGTAATTACATATATATTTAAATTCATGACATACACGTTTCAATAGAAATTACATTAAAGTACATTTTAGCTTCCCATAAATGCTGGTCAGTACATGCGGTACAAACCATAATATAAGTAATTATAAAATTACATATTAAGATGTATTTAAGTCCTACTTAAGTGGGTCAAAAAAGTACTCTTAGGCCCTGTTTACACTAGTGCATTTTTGTTTTAAAAAGGTGTTTTAAAATGAAAACGATCCTTGTCTACACTGACGTTTCCACAGCGTTTCATAAACGTTCTCCATCTACAATACACGGTCGAAAACGGGTGTCACATGACTGTTCAAGCACACTGGGCATGCGCGTACAAGTGTAAATATTTCTTGCATCTTGCGCGTGTAGGTAGTTTAAGTATTAAAAAAAATGTAGAGTTTAACTGCACAATGACTGTTAAAAATTACAACAAAGCCAGCAAAGATTGCAGTTCAGTCTCCATGTTATTGTTTACACGGTCGTCAAGGATACGCAGAGTGAACGTGGACAGCCACGCTATCGTTTTCAAAAGTCTCCATTTTTGTCTGTTTACACTGAAATGCAACCCCAGTGTTTTCAAACTAAAACGGGCTCTGCAGCATTTTTGAAAGTCTACATTTACGAGGTTCGAAAACGCTGGCGTAGTGTAAACGACAGCTGTAACTGTATCAAAACTTATGCGTTTTAAAATGAAAACGCACTTTTGTAATAGGGGCCTTAAGCAGAGTCCCTTTAAGAGAAGTCATTTCACTCGGCGGCCATCTTTGAAACGCCTTTCGGGCATCCTGGGCATCAATCTCTTTGAATGGGGAAACATCAAATTCTCCAAAACTGTTCGCCAACCTTACGATTAAATTTCATATTTGAAATCACCAATGAAATCTAACAACAACCGGCTCATAAATTTAGTTTCTAAACGCTCGAATCATGACAAAAAAAATGTATTTTTCAGGCTGGATCAAGCTAATGCGCATGCGCAGACCTAAATGCGCATTCGGAGGCGCGCGTCTGCCTGTTTTTTTTCTATAGAAACCGGTGATTCTAACGGCCGCTGAAGTGACGCAAAGACTTTACCAGTCGGCGATTGGCTCTTATTTAGAAGGCGGGACTTATTCCGCCATATTGCGCGTTACACTTTATCCCATTCAAAACAATACGTGTGACACGTTTTGTGTTAATCTATAGTCTTTGTCTTAAGTTCAGCTAATTGCATTTAATATAAATTTAAACTATAATCCATATTCATTTAATTATAACATGCACTGAAGTGTCCAAAAATATTAACATTGAGATCGCACATTCATATTATAAACAATATTATTTCTGTAATAAGTAGTCTTTTTACAAGTCTGCTAAAATGTACTTCTTTTTTACAAGGGTGGCAGCCTGAGTATCAAATAGACAGTTAATTTAAAAAAAAAAAAAAAAAAAAAAAACCTTTAACTACTGGTATCCTGTGAGTGTAAAACATCTGAAGGGAATTGTGGCAGCCACCTGGGAAGACACCAACATGGAGGGATAACAACCGTGGAGCTTCAGCGCTCTTGTCCCGCTCTGTTGCTCTGCAGATTGAGTATGACAGATTGCTCGCCCCCGAAGTTGCTGCTGCAATGATGACTATAAAGCACTTTTCAGTTTAATGTGGTGCTCACAGTTACATGTAAACAGCACCTGCCAGGCTCTGTGAAAGAAGGCGGGCTGATTATGTAATCTGGTCATTTGTTCAACAAAAACACCAGAGCTGGTGCTGTGGGTCACATGGAAAAAAAAAAGAAAGAAAAAAACCCTCAGTGGTCAAACCGAGACACATTGGGCTTTCGTCATGCAGAGTCACACATGGACACCTGTGTCAGTCCACATCTGCCACTGGCAAATCCATCAGCGCATTACTAGATCTGCTCTAGCGTCTTGTAATTCTCTAGCACAGCACTACGGCATTTGTCTGCAAACTTACCATCAGTTAAGCTTCTTTGGGATGTAAGGTGCACACTGACATGAAGAATGAATTGCATTAGAGTTGCATAAGAATGAGAGAATTGTTTATTTGCACTCTCTGCATTAAGCAATGAATTGATAATAATAAGAAATGTGTCATGAGCATCAAATCAGCATATCTGAATGATTTCTGAAGGATCATGTCACTGGAGTCTGGAGTAATGGTGTTGAAAATTCAAGTTTTGCTCACAGGAATAAGTTGCATATTAAACTATATTCAAATAGAAAATAATTATTTTCGATTGTAATAAGATTTCAATATTACTTTATTTTACTGTAGAAATTAATTTAGCCAAAATGTTGAAATCCAAATGATTAAAAATATTGTTTATGAAAAAATTGAGATTGTATGATGTAATGGTTATGTTCAGTTTTATTGTCATTGTGTTTGGTGTTCCCTGTCTGTCTGCCTGTAATTAGTCTCCTTGGATGTTAGTTAGCTCTATATTTGTTCTGTTTCTGTGTTGTGTATTTAACCCTTTAGTCTGTCTGTTCATTGTTCTGTCTGTCATTTGTGTTTAACGTGGTTGTGTGTTATATCTCCTGAGATTTCCAGTTCCAGTTTGATTTACTAATTAAAGATTGTTTTTTAATTGTATTTCCTGAGCTGTGCAATTATTGTTGCTTTATTTCTTAAAAAACAGGGAACCAAGATTTGATTTTTTTTTTTATGCGTTTTCCCTCCTTTTTTTAATTATGGACTTGTCAGCTGTCCAACTTCTCTGCCTGGTGCAGGAGTAACGAAGCCTTGAGGACCACACTAAGGATTTTTTAGACTTGGCATGCCTTACAAACTTTTCTGACCGCTCTGTGCGCATTTTCCAGGAACAGCCTGAACGAGCACACAAAGGCACGCCTGCTTGCTGATGATCCTCGGGGAAATTTCGACATGTTTATGGAGTGGGTGCTGATTTCAGATTTCACCATCTGCCCAGCTGAGGAGGACACAGAGCATACACCAGAGCCCGTGCCTGCCATGATGCCAATGCCTAAGGCTGAGCCTATCATTGCCCCGGAGCCCGAGTCCAATGAAATGTCTGACAAGGTGCACAAGCTGGCTACTCCATCCATCACTGTGTGTGTAGTTGTGTAGTTTGAATCACTGTGAGCTGCAGCTGGCATTATATGAGGAACTGCAAGATGATATTTCCTTGTCTCCTGTCTCCGCTGGTCCTGTCCAGCTCCAAGCCTCCTGCATCTCCAATGATCCCGCCCAGCCTCCCTCTCCCACCTCGTTTGCCTATAACAGCCAGTTCTTCAGTCCCACCTCCACTGTTTCCCTTCAGTCCTTCAGCTCCTCCTCTGACTCAACTTTGCAATCTTTGGATCTGAAATGGGTGTGCTCCTAGTTAGTCTCCTTGATTGTCAAATTGCTCTACTCTTGTTCTGTTTTACCTATATTATTTTATCTTGATTACTCTGTGTATTTAAACCCTTAAGCCGAGTTCAGACTGCACGATTTTCAAAGTAGTCGGGTCACTGTTGTTTTCACACTGCATGACTATCTTGGCCAACATTCAGTCGCTGCTGTGTTCAAACTGCACGATGGATCGGCGACAGAAGGTTTCACACTGCATGACTTTACAATCGGAAGAATCGCCGACAACTCTGTCTGGCACACAAACTACGTTTCACAACCAAACACACGCGAGATGTGACAAGGTAACAACGCGATATCACGCGTGCAGGACCAGAGTTGTTATTATTATTATTAAAAACGGTAGCCCGCAAGAAGCTTGCAATACGAGTTGCCTGTGCGCTGATTTGCAGCGAATTTAAGAAAAAGAAAAGAAGAATATGGAGGAGGAAATAGTTGGGGAGACTGTGGATTGTGTGTTCTGCAACAAGAGTTGGAGGTAAATACATAACTTTTCAATGTGCTGCTGTTGCGGATGGTCAAGCAAATGTTTGTGTTTTATGTTTCAGTTTGATAGAATTGTAATGTTTATGTGTATGAAGCCATGCTTGCTGATATTGTGGGATATAACTCCTCTCGAACTCCCCGCTGCTCTGTATCTTGCTCTCTCATTGGTTGTCGGTCATCGCCGATGTAGTTTTCAGTCAGAACACTTTTCACACAGCAGGATTTTGAATCGCGAGCACCGATTTGCCTGTGATTTCGGGCATTTGTCGGCGATTTCTCAACCTGTCGGCGAGCCAAAATCGGGGCTAAAATTGTGCAGTCTGAACTCGGCATTAGTTCTGTCAATTCATTGTTCTGTATTATTTGTGTTTAACGTGGTTGTAAATTATATATCCAGATATTTCCTGTACCAGTTGGATTTATTGATTAAAGACTTACTGAAACCCATTTGTGTACAACCAAAAGGTATAAATATAAAAATTTGTCATAATTTAGTGTATGACAGGGGTGTCCAAACTGGAGGGCAACTGTCCTGCAGAGTTTGCTCCAACCCCAATTAAACACACCTGAATCAGCTAATCAAGGTCTAATTAGGCATTCTAGAAAACTTTTAGGCAGGTGTGTTGAGGCAAGTTGGAGCTAAACTCTGCAGGACAGTGGGCCTCCAGGACCAAGTTTGGACACCCCTGGTGTATGAGGTGAGTAGATGTTAGATCAGGCATGTCTAATCCCTCTTCTGGACAGCGGACTTCATGCAGAGTTTAGCACCAGCCCTAATTAAACACACCTCAACCAGTTAATAAATAGCTGTGTTCCAATTCAGAGACTGCATCCTTTGAAGGATGCAGACTTTGGAGACCGCAAAGGTTGGACTGAGCATTGTTAAATGGGACAGTCTAGTTTAGGGAGGATTGCTTGCCTAGCAACTGTGACAGCTGCCATTGACAAGCGCCAATAAGGTTTATATAAGACTTTTTGAAAGTTAAATTAAACTTTGTGAAAACAGAACAGGGTTCACAACTTGTCTAACTACAGCCTTTATGTACATAATAAAGAGTATAAACTATATGCAAAATTGCATCTTAGTAAGATATGTCAACATTTAAACCACTATCTTTTAGTTTTCTTTTACATTGTATTGTTAGAGTTGAAACCCAATACTTATATTTAAAAGTGTAATCTGGCATTTTCTCTCAAAAAAAAAAAAAAAAAAATCCATCACCAGTGGGCAATGAATCTTGGGATAGGATAGGATAGGCTAGGCTGGATCCACTCATTCTGTTCTTCATGGCATGGCAAACAAAGGGATTTGTAGGCTGCATGTGAAGGAGCCTTCAAATTGGGACAGCCTTTGTCACGTTGCTGTGATGCATTCAACCTTCAAATTAAGTATTCGAAGGACACAACCTCTGAATTGGGATGCAGCTTATGTCTTCAGAATCACTAGAAACTTCCAGGCAGGTGTTTGAGCTAAACTCTGCAGGAAAGTGGCCATTCAGAAACAGGTTTGGACACCCCTGTGTTAGATGTAATGGGGCTCTAGAATCAAGCATACATGTTTTTTAATGGTCATAGTCTGTATACAGCTTGTGTTTTGACAAGTGTTTGCTGCCCAAGAGCCATTAATTATTTTAAGATATCAGGTGGATATCATCTGTGAACAAGAGTTTATATATGTAGTGCAGCACTATTTTATTGTTTTGACAAATATTGATTTACACAACAGTCTCCCTTAAAAAGTCCCTCACTGGCACCACTAGTTGTCACTGCCGATGTATGAAAAAAGCTGCATAGTGATCGATATTCTCCTTTTGTGTTTTGTGTGTGTAAATAATGAGAGAATTTTCATTTTTGTCTGAACTATTCCTAGTTGGAATATGGCTGGAAAAGTGAAAAGTGTAAGGGTTTTGTGCTGAAATACTGCACACTGAAGTGCAACAACTGTTCAGTGAATTTGCTCCTAAGTTTCATCACATATGAGACCAAAAGAAGTGTCAAACTTTGTTCACTTTGGTTCAGATTAAAAGATAAAAATGGCCAAAGGCAACAACGCCTCCATTGTGGGTCATTACACCTGTGAAGATTTCCCCATCGGCCCAACCTGTTTGCCAAGAATCTTCAGAGTTGTGCTGAACCGAGTGGTTAATGTTTTCCAGTCCTGCTGTGGTGTTGTCAACACTCTCTAAATCTACTCATCGTCTTTCATCAGCCAGGCCCAGAGCCGCAGAATGCCTGCAGCGCTTTGCCTTGCAGACAGGGTTCAGACTCTCTCTTTTTTTCTGCAGGATGTGTCACTCACAGGCAGCCGGAATACAGATCCAGTACCTCAGTGCTGAGGGAGTCTGACTGCAGGATCAATGAGAGCATGAATCTTCTCTACTGGCTCCAACATATTCAACATATTCTCACTGAGCCTGAATAGGATTCACAGTGAATCTGTTATGCCAAATTTGAGCTGTGGGGCTAAAAACGCATTGGAGTAAAAGTTGCATTTGATTTGGTTTTTCTCTAAACCACTAGATAGCACAGAAACAATCCCCAGAACACTTGGAAATCATGACACGGCACAGATTTTCCAAGTCAAGATGTTTAGAAAACCCAAACGAATGAAATAAACAAAGGATAACATACAACCTTTTCCAAGCACTTTATTAATTCCTAGGAGCCACTAAGCACAGATTAATACAGTGGCTAATGCTTAAAGATAATAACCAGAAGTTTGTTAGTTCAAGCAACCCTCAAAGGTGTAAAAGGTCTTGGTTGTTAAAGGCTTGTAACCAAAAGGTTGCAGATTTGAACATCAAGACTGAGCATCAGCTTTCGGCTATAAGGGTATCTAACAATATTTCTACCAGAAAGACTCGGAAGGCAAAATAACATAACTATAAAATTTATTAACAACCAGAAAGCTATACAATAAGTTATGCAAAGCTATGCTATGCAAAGCTACGCAAAGTTTCAAGGCAGCTATGAGCTCTGTCTAAAAATGTGGGATATTTATAATGCATGGGTTTAGGATGGTCTTTCAGTGTGCCAGCCTCTTGCCATACGCAGTGAATGACAATGGGGCAGGACTGGCAGGGACTGGATTGTGTGTTTAGAGTGCAGGTCTGTGGATGCAGCAGCCTTCAAAGGCCTTGAGGCCCAGCTGCCATAATATCTCATTCCTTTTGTCCTCTCCCTCTCTCGCCAGCTCCCGCTCTATACACAGATGACGGTCTTTCCAAGCACTCTCAAAAGGACACAACAAAAGACTGCATCGTGAGGCCTTGCTTTCCCTGAACATTTAGTACACACACAAATGCACACAGCAGACTCATTCGTACGCAGTTCTATTTTGTTTTTCTCTCCTCTTTTTTTATGTGGCCATATCTATTTTCTCTTCACTCTTTTCAGGTCTATTTTGGTCTTGTCTCTGAGTGAGGAGGAGTGTTGCAGAAATG
The DNA here is from genome assembly GCF_024489055.1 of Chanodichthys erythropterus. Taxonomy (NCBI): domain Eukaryota; kingdom Metazoa; phylum Chordata; class Actinopteri; order Cypriniformes; family Xenocyprididae; genus Chanodichthys; species Chanodichthys erythropterus. The sequence goes on along the minus strand of NC_090223.1, from coordinate 50,124,138 downwards.
GTGGGCTGCCCATTGTGAGAGAGATTGAAGTGATGTCCAAAGGAGATTGGATTGACGCACTGCCGACCGAGGACCAGTGAAAAACGTGCGAAATCTGTGTTTATCCGAGACTTCATCTGAGGAGCACACCACGGTAAGCAGATCAAATTGGGTCCTTACAAACTTGTTTCTCATACATTTCACTTTAAATTTTCGTGTCTAAGTTTTACTTAAAATGTTCTGACGCTTGTCTCAATGACAGGGGATCTGTCAGAAGAACTTGTGCCTGAAAGCCCCTTTGCCCCTCTGCATTGCTTGTGAAGAGTGTTTCGCTTCATATACAAACCAGTTGGTGCTTTGGCTTGGCTTGCAGCTGTTCTCTCAGGCTTAGTGTGAAATATGAAAAAGCTGCAGTCCTTAATGCTGCCAAATAGGATGTGTATCTGCATGATATTCCTGTCAAAGACACATTTGTTCCAACTATATCCTTAACCCCACCATTAACCACCAATAAATCAAGGGGGAATAATTGGTGGGTCAAAATGTTGGTGAAGCCCTAACCATATAGCCCAAAGCCCTAAAATCTGAGTGGTTGACAGGAATATAGAGCAATGCTGATGCTTTTTATGTATGCAAACCCAGAAGTCAACATCCCCCTGGTTCCCTCTCAATAAAAACCCAAAAGGATTTTTCCACTGGCAGAAAATATGCTCTGTGATCAACAAAAGTTTCATACACATTATGTTCATCATGATAGTCTAAAAGCTAAACATTCACAATAAAACCACACCACAGTTGCATGACTTCAACATCGCCATCATTAAGCTTCCGACATCTTTTTTAGTCCTCACTTCAGAAGCATTTTCCTTGAAAGTTTGAGTTAGAATATTGCAAGAGCGTGATTATAAATGTGACACTGTGAAACTGTTATAGTGAGTAGAAGAGTTTTACCTGATGAAATTTAATGTCCCCAACAACCACTAATGCTTTTTTCTTTTTTCTTTTTTTTTTGCAGAATAAAACATGAAAATATCTTGAGCTTGTGTTCATTATAGACCTTATTTCAGGCATCCCCCCCCCCCCCCCCCCTCAGAAAGATGTAACTGGAAATGCTAAAATGCGAACTCGTTTACGGGTTTTGGTCAACAAAAATACATCATCAACAAAGATCCAGAACTGGGAACATGTTCAACTTCCATGTCCTGATGCACATCTGATGCACATTGCAAATTAAAATGATTTTTCTTTCAAGCTCCAATCTGACTGGATTTATGCAATTTACAGGAGTCATAGGGCACATGTAATCATCAAACAACTGCTAGTTCCAATGGAAAATGGAAGATGACAATAGAAAATGTCATTCTAGGCTCCATTTCCAAGCTGGTTTATGCTGGTTAGTGCTGATTTTAGGAGAAAAAACAACCAGCATCCCATTCTGGGGACCAGCATCCTAAACACAACATATTCTGTTGACCAGCAATGCCGGTCTTTTCAACAGGGTACAACAAGTACTTGCAAGGTTTATGGCATTGAAATTTGAAAGATATTGAAGAGTTTTGTTCGAGACACTTAGAAGCAAAAAAATATCCTTGAGCATGCTTTTATACCCTGTTTCGATCTCAGGGTTATACTCAGGGTTATCAAATTTAACAGTGGCCTCGAAACATCATGTAAAAGAATAAACTACGGCTGGCAACAGTTCGCCAGTCCCTCCCAGTTTAGTTCTTGACTAGAATGTGCACCAAACTTCATGCTGACAGTCAAAGTCAAGGCTTTGGACTGGTTCACATGGACACAATTTTCCATCCGTCTTGTTGAAAAGCTTTCACACAGAGCCAGTAAAATGAATACTTAAACAAGATCTGTTTCCATTAAACCCCACATTACTGTATATAGTTTCATTGTTCATTCCTCAGGGAGTTTATGAGAGAGGCAAAACGTTTGAAGTGTCTTTCAGTGCTTTGTTTGATCTGAAGATCCCACTTATGTTAAGAGGGTGTTGGAAAACATGCCCAAGGGTTAAACTTTTGTTTTGATATAAAAATTAAAAGGGAGCAGCATCAACGATCACAGATTACAGCAATCTTTATAGGTCATTGATTAATTGCTTGGGAATGCCATAGCATAGAAATGCTAAACATTAAACCCATAATATTTTGGTGGTTACCAGGATCATTCTGGGGAATAGAACTGGTGCATCTATGTCTACAGACCAACGCTCTCCATGTGAGGATACATTTTGCTCCATTGCCTTGTAGAATGAATCCATTAGAGCAATAAGCATTTGAGCAGCAGCACTGTGGATGCCAGCCTTTCTCACTCACACGCTCACTCGCACACTGCTTTGTTGCATTATTAATCTCCATGGAGATTCAGAGACTTGAAAGTTTCTGCACTTCTAGTTGCTTTCATTCTAGCAATTTAACTGTGAAATGTTTGCAAGATGGTTGCTCTCTTGGGTGACTTCTTGCATGCACTGAAATGCATACATCCATACCTGTGGCTCCCAACTCACCCAGTGCGCAAAATTAACTCTTTTAGAAGGACAAAAAAAAAAAAAATGAATTTACGCTGACTGTTGTATTTTAGTCATTTATCCTGCGGGGTTGGCTCCCATTATTCACTGGCCTTCTTTTCATCCGCCTCCTGTCTCCCCAGACAAGCATTAATTAACTCCAAATGAGATGCGATGGACATTAAACAATGTTTTCCTCCTTCTTCTGCTATTTAAATGCAGTATGGAGGAGTAATAAATAAATCACTGGGTTTCTAATCTCTGTGATGCCCACTGAGTAAGGCTGATGAAGAAACTGTGTTCGTAAATTCTGTCTTAGTGGAAGGACAAGGGTGAATGTTAATTTAAGATGATGAAAAACGAAGTACGTGACTGAACACTAGAGTAGTAAACAGCTAGAGAATACAGCACTTCCACTAATGTCCTCACACCACCTCTTGTTTGCCCCTATGATTTAGGCAATGCTAACAGCCACTCATGTTAAGGAGAAATATATATGTTAAAGGAATCTCTTTGAAATGTTTGAATAAGTTCAGTATGGTCTGTCCTTGGTCCTCAAGGGTAAAATCTAAATGTTACCACTACTGCAAATACGGTTGTGTTAAATGGATAAATATGTCCATGAAAAGCAAATCCTTCTTCCTACAACAGTTCTGAAAAGTGTTTGCATCAAATCTCAGCCTGGAGAGGAATGCTCTTCCTCTAATTATACATAGAAGAATTTTCAGAAATTGGTTCTACTTGGGAAAAAAAAAGCAGAAAATGCATTAGGACAAAATATTAAAGGGGTGGTTGATTATGATTTCACTTTTTTAACTTTAGTTAGTGTGTAATGTTGCTGTTAGAGCATAAACAACATCTGCAAAGTTACGACGCTCAAAGTTCAAAGCAAAGCAAGATATTTTCTTTTAAAGAATTCTGTTTAAGGACTACAACAAACGGCTGGTAGAGACTACAACGAGCTTCTTCCCGGGTTGGTGACATCACTAACCCTAAAATTTACATAAACCCTGCCCTCGGGAACATGCAACAAAGGGGTGAGGCCATGTTATTGCATTACAATAGGTAACACAAATGCAATAGCATGTCATAAAAGCAAGATGACAACCTAAGTTATAACCATAATTAAACTAAACTATACCTGTTCTGTCTTCATGCAGCATATATTCTCTGACTCCACAGTTAACTCCACATCAGCTACATAAATAAATCAACTAACCATTCAGAAACGTCCTGTTGCATTCTACATGTCACTTCTTGAGTCTCTCCATCATTGTCCGACTCTGTTTTGAACATAAAAGGCTGAACAGTTTCTGACATTTTCAGTGAGTCTTCGTGAGCTATTTGGCACTGCTAAACACTAACACAAGCTCTTGAAACTCCGCCCTCTTCTTGAGAGCAGCAGCTCATTTGCATTTAAAGGGACATACACAAACAAGCATTGTTGCTCACCCTCAAAAAGTGACAAATTTAACATGCTATAAAAAATGAGCTGTGGGGTATTTTAAGCTAAAACTTCACATACACACTCTGGGCACATCAGAGACTTGTTTTACATCTTGTAAAAGTGGCATTATATGACCCCTTTAACACCTTAAGTGGATGTCAGATTTTATGTGGATAGTCCAAAATGAACTTTTTGTCTGCCTATGGCAAGTAAATTGAAGAAGTTTAGCAGCCATAAGCATTTATTACTGGGCTGAAGCTGCATTTTGCATTATTGCTGTAACGAAGGCGGGACTCAGGTAGGGATCCAAATGCAAAGCTTTATTTACAGTGAGCGTTGTCATACAGGCAGGGTCAAATGGGAGCAAACGGGAACAACAAGAAACAGGCAGAATCGTAGTCAGGGTGCAGGCGATGGTCAGGACAGGCAGCAACGGGTCAACAAACAGGAAACAGGCAGGAACGGTAACACAGGACAGGCAGACAGGATATAACGCTTGGTAATGCAACACAGGGAAAACAAGACCTAGCAACAAGGTGGTGTGTGTGTGAGTGTTTTATAGTCCATGTAATGTGCTGCAGGTGTATGTGGCAACTGGTGATTGGACAGGAGTGTGTGCATGTGACTGATGAACACTGGCAAAGAGGATGATGGGAACTGTAGTCCGGAACTTGACAGGATTCATGACAGAATGTCCCCCTCCTGGAAGGCGCGTCCTCGCACCGTAGATGGCACAACTGGGGAGGGGGGGTGGGTGCCCTGGAGACCTACAGGCAGGAGATACTGGATGTGCAGGCGGGTACGGAGGTCTCCAGGGCAGGTCCAGGAACTCAGGCAGCCATAGTGGGCCGGCGGCCTCGGCGGGTCAGGTGCCACGGGCGGCCACGGCGGGTCAGTTGCCACGGGCGGCCATGGCGGGTCAGGAGCCTCGGGCAGCCACGGCGGGTCAGATGGCCTGGGCAGCCACGGCAGGTCGGGTGGCTTGGGCAGCCACGGCAGGTTAGGCGGCTTGGGCAGCTGCAACAATGAGTCCATAAATGGCCCTAGTAGTTCAAAGTCCGAAGACGGCAGTGACCAGGCAAGGTCCCCACCCACAAGCTCCCCACCCTCAGGTATACTGCTCCCCCCCAAAAAGTTCTTGGGGATTTCAGCGGGGTCCGTAACGTGCTCGTGGGCAAGGAGTTCGGGTGGCGCCGACAGCAGGGCAGACGCATTAGGGAGAGAGGGCAGCTCGGTGACGACCTCCGTGTCTGTATCAGGGGGAGCGGGCAGCTCTGGGACGGCAGCGGGCTCGTACTGCTCTGGGACGGCAGCGAGCTCGGGCTGGCATACAGTTTCAAAGTCAATTGCGCTCGAGTGCATCCTCCACGCACGCAGGACAGCCAGAACATAAAAGGTGAAAACAGCCCTCTTGGCCATGGCAGGACTAACAAGGAGAGTGGGCTCTGGAGCGGACTCACTGGCTGCAGCCAACTCAACGGCTGGAACGACCCCTACGTCCACAGACACCGAAGGGGCGGCCATCTTGCCCGTGGGCACTGGCAAAGAAGCCATTTTATCCATCGCGTCCAGGGCGCTTGAGTGCGTTGCAACCGGCGAACATGAGTCCATAGCAACCGGCGAGCTTGAGAGCGTTGCAACCGGCGAGCTTGAAAGCGTTGCAACCGATGCAACCGGCGAGCTTGAGAGCGATGCAACCGGCGAGCTTGAGAGCGATGCAACCGGCGAGCTTGAGAGCGATGCAACCGGCGGGCTTGAGAGCGAGGCGGCTGGCTGGCTAGAGAGCGAAGCGGCCGGCTGACTTGCGAGCGAAGCGGCCACCGGGCTTGAGAGCGAAGCGGCCGGCGGGATTGAGAGCGGCGCGGCCGGCGGGATTGAGAATGAGACGGCTGGTGTATGCTTGGGAATACCAGCCGCCTGTGCTGAAATCAGCGGTGGGTCAACCACACTGGAACGTAATCCTTGCCATTCTCTGACTGATCTAGAGACGTGACGTGGCTCTGGGCGATCAGCGGCGACGTGACATTGCTCTGGGCGATCAACGAAGGCGTGACGTTGCTCTGGGTGATCAGCGAAGACGTGACTTGACTCTGGGCGATCAGCGGGGGTATGAACTGGCGTTGTTGTGGTTTAATGTTGCCATCTTGTGAATGTCCTCTTTAGCGGCAGCCATTATGTGATGCAACGTGGTGTCGTGTTCCTCCGCGACACCCACGGTAAAACTAGAGCCACTCAGCTGCAATGCGAGGACAATATATTGCTCCAACGACCCCTCAGGCTGATGCAATGGCATGACGGAACTGAGCAGGTCAGATAGTCCACCGCGGAAGAATATCATGAGGCACACCTCATTAAAACAAGTTAACGGTGCCAGTTCTATAAAGTCCATGACATACTCCTCAATGGTTCTCTCTCCTTGACGGAGACACATTAACTGAGCAGACGGATTCATGATAGCTGAGACTGGAACACTCACCAAGCTGCTGGATCTGAGGATGGCTAGGTCTTCTGTAACGAAGGCGGGACTCAGGTAGGGATCCAAATGCAAAGCTTTATTTACAGTGAGCGTTGTCATACAGGCAGGGTCAAATGGGAGCAAACGGGAACAACAAGGAACAGGCAGAATCGTAGTCAGGGTGCAGGCGATGGTCAGGACAGGCAGCAACGGGTCAACAAACAGGAAACAGGCAGGAACGGTAACACAGGACAGGCAGACAGGATATAACGCTTGGTAATGCAACACAGGGAAAACAAGACCTAGCAACAAGGTGGTGTGTGTGTGAGTGTTTTATAGTCCATGTAATGTGCTGCAGGTGTATGTGGCAACTGGTGATTGGACAGGAGTGTGTGCATGTGACTGATGATGACTGGCAAAGAGGATGATGGGAACTGTAGTCCGGAACTTGACAGGATTCATGACAATTGCACTATTTTATCTCTTTCACAATGGAATTTCGTGTCATCTCAAAATACTCTAGACATCCTAGATAAAAGTTCTGCTGGCAAATGGTGATATTGTTAAAACAATCACTGATCTTTTCATAGAGCATGATGCATGTCTTTGAATCAGTCATGTGATATATCTGCAATTTAATTGTGCAGTTTCTAATGTGGCAAATGACTAGTCAGTTTATTTTTACTTCCATTTGGGTCTCGGCAAGTGTTCAAAAAACTTGCAAATCCCCCACAGAAAGTACTTAAAAATAGTCCATATGATTCATTCATGTGACTTCTGAAGTCACGTTAGCTTTGTGTGAGGAAATTTGTGGGTTCATAAAAGTTCATGAGTAAACTATCAATGTTCGTTCTTTTCAGTCAGATCTTTTCAATGTATTGTTGATTCAGTTCACAAACCCAGTCCAAATGATTCACCCATGAATCAGATTCACTCACAAATTGACTGATTCCGCTCCTCACTCAAATCTATTGTATGACTTCAGAAAACTTCAAGGAATATAGCACACAACATATAGGCTATTTATGGTGCTTTTTTTAACGCTCAGTCCCTATAAGAAGACTCTTTGCATGGAGAATAACAACTACAAAACTTTTTCTTTTGTGTTGCACAGAAAAAGTAAGTTAAACAGTTTTGGAATGACTTGAATTTGTAAATGATGACAGAACCATCAGAGCTGCACTACTACATTTTGCATATAATTTACTCATACCTACTCAAAGGTGATTCAGAATCCAACTACAGATCTGCATGTCTGTTTCCCACCATAAACTCCCCCAAAATCCTACCTGTGGTTTTCACCCACTGCAGGATTACAGGAAGAGCCACATCATCAAAAATAAATGAGGTGCACAATAAGCTTGGCTTTTAAAGCAGCCTCTTGGGGGCAGAACAACAGCTTTCTCTGTAGAACAAAGGCTGTGAAATAAGTCAGAAGAAAGAGGTGTGCTACCACCACTGCAAAAGATGCTATACTTGCATCAAATACAAATTCTTTTTATCTTGATGTTGCTCTTTAATGGGACAGTTCACCAAAAAATTAAAATCATTTACTCACCTTATTCTTCTCAAACAATACTTTATCATCTTGAAAATCATTATTTTGGGTCACACTTTATATACTTACCTTGAGAAAAAGTCTACTTATTGTATTCATGTTACATTGTATACATTGGAAAACATGGTAACTTTATTTTACCCTGTGTCCCTGTTACACATCTTCCTAAGTACATGTTGTTAATTAATATTACACTGTGCTTAAATGTATAATTACCCTGTAACAAGGACACCTAAAAATAAATTGTTACCTAAAATACTTGTGCTGCTACTGAGGTGGGATATGGGTAAGGTTAGGACAGGTTTGGTGGTATGGGTAGATTTAAGTGTGAGTTATGGTCTAAACAGTGTAATTATAGATGTTATTACAGAAATTAATTACAGCTATAATTACATGCAGGTATTTTACAATGTAAATGTACAAGTGCAATGTAAAAACAGTGTAGTGTAACAAAAGGTTAATTTGAATGTAATTACATAGTAGTTAAAGACACTTAATATAAAGTGGGACCTAATGCTGAACCACCATCAGATGAATGTTACATTTAAAAAATAATAAAAAAAGATAAAATAACTATTTGATACGAAAGCATGAGTAATCATAAATCTTACATAACTCTGTCTAATTTCCCCTGTGATGCTAAGAGTTTTGCGTCAGGAAACAAACCCTCCGTAGCTCGAGGGCAGGCTGTATTTATTGAAGGGCTGACGTAACGGATGGGTGCTAATGAAGACACTGGCTTTGAGGACCAATTTCAAGGCCAGATGAAAGCTGACAGGATTCCTCCTTTCCAGCGAACCAGTGAATTGTTTCTGGGTTTGAAGTGAGACACACTTGAGTTCATCCTTCTTCATTCGGAACTACACACCAGATTGATGTCAAACCCTGACACTTTACGTAGATTGAATTTGCACTTGAAAGCTGTAGGTAATTTCCTTACCTATAATGACACTCGTAATCTATATGCTCTATCTATACGTATAGCATTTAAAGTCACCATGAGATCAAAAACGACAATTCTTGTTTTTTTTAATGTAAGATTGTAGTATTTATTATAAATGTTTGTTGTTGTTGTTGCTGTTTTAAATTCATATGAAAACTTTAATCAAAATAACTTCCCCTCCCTCTTGTAGCTCATCTCTTCTCTTCTCTGATGATGTATTTACTGGCATGAGGGCGGGGAAACCTGTCACCAACCTATCACCTGTCCACCAATAGCAAACCATAAGCAACCATTCCCCAAGGATAAAATCAAGTCAATTTTTTTTTTCTTGTTTGTGAAGCTGTTTCACCTAAATATACATCACAATAGGGAAGAAAAGACCATCGCAACTTCCATTTCATGTCGACTTCAACAAGCATGGACCCAGTACAGGTAATACACAATGAAAACATTTTTCAGCAGTTTCCCTTTATGTATTAACATCTTTCCTGTTGGAAAAGAAAGTTGTAAGTTTGTAGTTACTATTCTTATGGACTACTTTTATGATTTTGCATCCTTTTTAAAGCTTCACAATCTTAGTCTCATATGAAGAACTCTTTTTGTGCTGCACAGAAGAAAGTAACCTTGCATCCCAATGTGCATACTATCCACCCTATTTGCCCTAAATAGTATTGAATATTACTAATGTCACATACTATTTAGGATGTATGCACATTGACACATATGCTAAGTCATCCATTGTTGGAATGACAAAACGATAAGTGGAGGTGTCACATTCAGTTTTATTCCAATGACTCTTATTTTGAATTTATTTTGTCACGCAGTGTTTGTTTTTATTTCCTGTTGATTCATTTAAAGGTGCCCTAGAACCCTTTTTCACAAGATGTAATATAAGTCTAAGGTGTTCCCTGAATGTGTCTGTGAAGTTGCAGCTCAAAATACCCCATATAGTTTTATTATATTTTTTTTTAACTGCCTATTTTGGGGCATAATTAAAAATGTGCAGATTCTGTGCGTGTCCCCTTTAAATGCTCGCGCTCCCCACCCCCAAGCTCACGACTCTATATTACATTGCATAAACAAAGTTCACACAGCTAATATAACCCTCAAAATGGATCTTTACAAAGTGTTCGTCATGCATGCTGCATGCATACATCAGATAATGTAAGTGTGGTATTTATTTGAATGTTTATTTGATTCTGAATGAGTTTGATAGTAGCCTATGTGTGGCTAACGGGGCTAAAGCTAACATTACACACTGTTGGAGAGATTTATAAAGAATGAAGTTGTGTTTATGAATTATACAGACTACAAGTGTTTAATAATGAAAATAACGACATGGCTCTGGTCTTCATTAATACAGTAAGAAACGATGGTAACTTTAACCACATTTAACAGTACATTAGCAACCCATTAGCAAACTCCCTCGTGGAAGAAGAACGCAGTCATGTTCACAACTGTGACAACGAGTGCTTTTCAGGATAAACTAAACGCTGGATTTTTTTAAAAGTATGTGAAGTTCGTGGCTCCATTGTTGCAGTAAACTTGCACAGCGTTCCTGAATTAATAATTTATTAGATATTGTAGGGACAACGACTTTACATTTTCACACCCCTAAACATGATGCAGAGCAAATCATACTGTGATTGGTTGTGTTACATGTCAGTCGAATAACCTTTTGGGTGGTCCTTGGCCAATGAAAGCTGCGATAGAATCCAGACCTTCTAACACTTTCAACAATTGGTTCAGGTATGTTTGATTAGGGTTGGGCCTAAACTTTGCAATGGTAGCCCTCGAGGAGCAGGGTTGGAGACCCCTGGTCTATATTAATATTAAATTTGTTAAAATAATACCACAGTATTATATAATTACAATAGAATATATGACAATTCAATTTTCAGCACTTTTATAGACTGAATAAAAACAAAGCACACCATTCTTTATTCATTATTTTGTAGATGTAGATGTAAAAAATCTTTAATTTTATGTAGAAAAGGTACAACGACATCTTACTCCGATATGAACCTGACATCATAATTACAGTTTCCCAACTCGCAAATAAGAAACAGCTCTTTGTTTTATTAGTTCATTGTCTGGTCTTATGTGTCTCAACATTGGATGTACTGTTTCGTGTTTGCTTTTCTCTTGCTCTGAATTCTACCTCATGTTTTGTTTTTTGTTATTTCCTTAAAGGCAAGGTACGCAATTTCGAAGCAGCTAGCAATAGCAAACTAGCTTTGAAAACATGCGATCCCAAACCCCTTCAGACCATCTCCAAAGCCACACCTCCTTCAAAACACATGAACATGCACAGCGGAGTCTGCAAAGCATCATGAGAGAGGGTGTTAAATTTCCTCATGTCTCAAAGCAAATAACATTACAATAATAATGAATGTAAATGTAAGGGTTAAGTCCTACCCCCCACATGAGTTAGTTTGATCTGAAGTATTGTTGGATTTAATTTTATTGTATTTAAAAAATTAATTTACATTACACAGTTATTAAATTTTTCGGCATTATTTTAGGTCTTGTGATTTATATTTAACGGTTCTGTTCTTTTCATGCTCCTTCTGGACAATAGTATGTTTGTATGTATAATGTCTGTCATTTTTTAGCTGAAGCTTTGCAGGTGAGATTTGTAGAAGACAGTAGACTTGCGAGATCGGAGAGACTGAGAAAAAAAAATCACGAGACGGATGGATGAGCATGCTTTGTTTATGTGGTTTTGCCGGATTGTAACTCGTTGTTGCAAGTGTTCTTGAAATAAACGGACCTTATATCTTCATAAGAACACACGATTTGACTGCAGATTAATTTTTGGCATTGATTATGTTGACATACAAACACATTAATTGGGGTCTGAGGTGTGAACAGCTCAGAGTAGAACATGCCATCTTGTAATTACAATAGTGACATGGTGTGAAAGCAGCTTAATCTTATTGTTTTGGTTCAGGAGGAACTGTAAAAGTTGGCTGCTGTTTGTTTACAACTCTGCATAGCCTTAATAAAATGAGATGATGACGCGTGATGTCTGCGTGAGCAGGTGTGCGGAGGTAGGGGAATACATATGCTGACAGGCAGATAGGACCGAATGCAATGTTTTAATATTCAGACCAGTTCTATCATTGATTGCTATCAGAATGTGAAGAGCCTATCCCTTCCTTTAAGTCTTAATAAAGTGCTTCAAATTAGATCAAGGCCACAACTTCTACTCCTTGCTTCCAGCAAAACATTACAGCAGGGGATGAGTCATCAACATTTTTGGTCATTTTTCCTGAAAGTAAAATGTATTTGGGCAACTTTTAGAAGTACATTAGCATACAGATTACCTCAAAGTTATAAGACATAAACTATAGGCCACAAAACTCTATACATTACAACTCTATAGATTTTGATTTCCTGGACTCTTTAAGGACACATAATAAAATGTGTGGCTATTCCTCCCAAGAAGGAAACGGATCTGCGTGGTGTAGCCTGCTTTGGTTTATACATATCCTCATAATTGCTCATTATATACTACATAATTGTCCTGGAAAGGGATTCTCTGTTGTCTTTTAATTGCAGCGATAAGTTGGGCTTCCAGAAAGCTCTTCTCCAGGGATACACCCCCTTGTTCTCCACCAGCCTCCCTGTCATTTCACTCCCTCTGCATGATACTGGAACATAAAGATATTGTACATCTATAGTTTACCCATGTGGAGGGTACAGCTGTAAGTCAGTGTAAATTACAAAAGTTCTCTGGTGAAACAAATAGAGGGCTGTGCAACACTGTGGTTTGATATCCTTGACACAGAGTCTACAGTAGCTTATGAATCCACTGGGCCAGAAACAAATGCTGTGGCTTTAGAAATAGAGATTTAATATCTGAAATCAGTATCCTGAACATGAAACCTGCTCTATAGATACACTATACTAAATGACTTCTGGTCTGATTAAACTGTGACATTATTTTCAAATGCCTCTGTAAATAATATGCTTTCTGTTAGGAGGAATAGTGTATGAATTGTTTGAATTACCTGCTTTCATGTTGTTAGAAACCCAAATGATTTTCTTCCATATGCATCCAGGAATGTTTTCTTAAGCCATAAAAGCATATGTTGGAGAAAAAAAAAAAAAAAAAAGTTGTTATTCACAGAAAATGTTGCCGTATGCTGGCACAATTGTGTGAATAATATCTAAGAGCTAAAGTTCTGAAGATTTATTTATTTATGTATTTATTTTTTCTTTTTGAGAAAAGAACGGCAGGCAAAAGTGGCCCAAATCCGATTTTTTTTTTTTCATATCCATTTCCATATTCCTCAGTCAAATATAGGTCTGATTTTTGCAATGTGAAATCAATTTGAATGGTCATATTTCAATTCATGCGACTTTTACGTCATGGCTTCCCCACCACGTGACATTATAAATGAACATGTACATGCTGACTTGACAGCCCTAATGCTAATTGTATGGATAAGTTTGATTGCATTAAAAAAACTCTTCAAAATTTCTTCTTTTCCATGAAGAAACCAAGTCAAGTGGGTTTGAAATGACATGAGGATGAGTAAATTATGACAATTTTCTTATTTTTGTGAAAAATGTAAATAAATGTAAATTAAAATAAAGTTGTTATTTTTAGCGCACAAAAAGTATTCGCTTCATAACATTAAGGTTGAACCACTGCAGTCATGTTGACTATTTTAACTATTGACTATTTTATTACTTTTCTGGGCATTGAATGTGCTTATTTCGTTGCTTTCAATGGAGGATAAAAAAACAAACTCAGATTTCAACAAAAATAACTTGTTCTGAAGATGAACAAAGGTCTTACGGGTGTGGAATGACATGAGGGTGAGTAATTAATGACAGAAATTTTATTTTTGGGTGAACTAACCCTTTAACAGTTAATGATCGACTAAGCTTTGGTTGTCAGTCAGGAAAATAATCTAAATTAATAAAATGCTCTCATTACAATTCTCCACCAGATTTACTATGCTGCATGCAAGTTCATGCTGTAAGGAACCAGAATCCGACAGCTTGGACGAAGGTTTAACGCGTGTATGTCTTTTCAGAGCCGCTGTGAAGTTCACTTAATTTCACTTGTTTAATCTGAGTCCAATTTCAATGATTAATACTCTTAGATCGTGTTTCTAATTAAGGAATTAATCATTGGTTATGTATTAATTTACATATTTGATTATTCTGGGTATCTCATACTTTCAATTATTCGTTCATCAGGGACCCGATGCCGCTCAGAGATACTCGCCCCGGGTTTGCGGTAAACTCACGGATATAAACTCGCCAGTCTGATCTTCGTCAGAGGGTGTAATTAATTAGGTAATACCTTTAGTCGGTTGCGTACTGCGCACTCTAACAAAAGTGTATTTTAATTTAGCCACTTCCATACACCTTGCTAAATCAGTGGTAGACAGAAATCAAAAGGTCTTTAGATGAAGTGCCTACTGCTCCTTCATTCATGCGCCTTCAGTTTGTTCCACCCTGGACACACACTCAAAAAAATGATTTTTGATGCTGTTCTCTTTTTTTTTAAACAATTCATTTTGATTCAACACTATTGTATCAGGTTTCTGGTTTAAATGTGATTGATTCATGTTAAATTGACTTGAAACGATTACTCTTTGACTTAACTTGATGTTTTTATATTAAAATAACATGTTTCAATCAAGTAAACCCAACCAGGACTCAATCAAACAGGATTTTCACTTCCCATCATGCTTTGCAAAGGGACTGAACTAGGAGTGTAAATGTTTTTAGGAAGATGAGAAAATGGAAAGACTTTTTAATGTTTACTGTTCTATTATGTTGGTATTTAAAAGTTCCCTTTCAGTCGGTCACGTTCGATGTACGTCAGTAGTGACCGACGAATTGGGATATCGCTTAGAGAGCCCTATCAGCTTTGTGTGAACTAAAACGGAATTGGCGTGCGATATTTGCATAATGCGCACCGCCTCTGACAAGTGTATATAAATAGGAAGCATACACTGGTGTCCTGCTTCAATAAGACTCTTTTTCTTTCAAAAAGTGAAACTAAAACTGCCTCAGAAGAGGATCAACAGCGAGCTGTTTGTGTTGGCAGTCAAGGCACTTCAGCGAGGTCGCGAGCTTCTGGGGAGCCGAGCTATAAGCTCTCAACTGCTGTTTTAACAGCAACACTCTAAAAGTGTGTGTGTGTGTGTTGCGATTTGGGCCGGTTCCTCGGTGTGTTCAGGGAGTGGTGTACCTGAGCACATCGCGTCACTCCCTGTGTGCTTCAGCACGAGTGAGCTGACCATTCCCCTTCTAAAAGAGCTTTACAGACGAACCCTGACAGTATATCATTTCGTCTGTGCGTTACTGGGTGCGGTCGTTCCCTGGTCCCTGGGGGGGGGGGGGGGGGGGCTGGCGTGGTGAGTCCCGGGCCTGTAAGTTCTCAGCTGGTCTGACTGAGAAGGCTTACAGAGCCTGTGGGCAGGCTGCCTCCGCCCTGCATGCGATGGCCCTTTTGCAGGTCTACCAGGCAAAGGCGCTGTCGGAAATGCCCCAGGAAGGGCCTGACCAACAGTTGCTCGGGGAGATGCGCGCTGCCACTGACCTTACCCTCCGGGCAACGAAGGTGACAGCGCGCTCTGTTGGTCACGCGATGTCTACTTTAGTAGTCCAGGTGCACTGTCATTGGACAGTGCACCTGTTCTCCTGGCAGAGATTGCTGTCCTACTGGCGGAGGATGCAATCGAGCCGGTCCCTCCAGCTGATATGAAGTCAGGGTTTTACAGCCCCTACTTCATTGTACCGAAGAAGGGCGGTGGGTTACGGCCAATCCTGGATCTGCGCATTTTGAACCCGTATCTCCACAGGATGCCGTTCAAGATGCTCATGCAGAAGCGCATTTTCGAATGCGTCCGTCCCCAGGATTGGTTTGCAGCGATCGACCTGAAGGACGCGTACTTTCATGTCTCGATTCTGCCTTGACACAGACCCTTCCTACGGTTTGCGTTCGAGGGTCAGGCATATCAGTACAAAGTCCTACCCTTCGGGCTGGCCCTGTCACCCGCTTTACGAAGGTTGCGGAGGCGGCCATTGTTCCCCTCAAGGAACAAGACGTTCGTATTCTCAACTATCTCGACGACTGGTTGATCCTGGCCAGCTCGCAAAAGCAGTTGTGGGAACACAGGGACATGGTTTTAGCTTACCTCAGCCGGTTGGGTCTTCGGGTCAACTGGGACAAGAGCAAACTCGCCCCCGGGCAGAGGATCTCTTATCTCGGTCTCGAGCTAGACTCTCACCGAGGCGCACGTCCAGTCGGTGTTGAACTGCCTGAGCTCGCTCAAGCGCAGGACAGCAGCCCCACTGAAAGTTTTTCAGAGGCTCCTGGGGCATATGGCATCTGCAGCCGCAGTCACGCCGCTCGGATTGCTCCATATGAGGCCGCTTCAACACTGGCTCCACGGCCGGGTCCCGAGATGGGCGTGGCAGCGCAGCACGCTCCGTGTCCCCGTGACACCGAGCTGCCGTCCCCATGACACTGAGCTACCTAACACGTTTGCTAGGTTTTATAGCCTACGTGTAGAGCCGGTATCTTCCCGTGTACTCGCTTCCACTAGCCAGTAGACGCGTTGAACACGCTCTAAGTGTCGGCTTGCAATGCCATTCCCACCCCCTGGGCTGGATACGTGCATATTTTTTACTCCAGTCGTGTTCCCCGCTTGGCGAACCCTGTTGAGTTCCTCCGCCTCCCTTTTCGGCTCGGACATTGCGGAGTGTCTGCTGCCAGGCCTACATCCGTCACCGACGTTGTCTGTTGGCTGGGTTCCATATGTCATATGTGTAATTGTCCACGGGTTTAAACTCCCTACGGCGAGCCCGTGTCTTTCCCTTAGCAGAGCCAGCTCTGCTGTCACCTGTCAGATGAGTCTCCCCCTACCCAGGTGGAGCCATCCCAGGGACTCCATATGCGTACTGCCCCCCGGGCCAGTCCATATGTGTATTCTCCACGTAAACTCCTCCCCCATTGGGTAGGTAGTGGCCTCCGCAGCGTCACCCTCGGGTTCGCTTCCCCAGTGTAGTCTAGTTTACTTAGTGGGTATGAGGTAAAACAGCAGTAAACTCCTTGGCGTGAGCTCGCCCCCTTCTCCAGTCCTCCAGTGCTATGGGCGGTTAGAGCTCTCGTTGAGCACTGGAAGGGGTTTCGTAACTGTGGCGCTTTACTTGGGATCCCAATTCGTCGGTCACTACTGACGTACGTCGAACGTGACCGACTGAAAAGGAACGTCTCGGTTACGTATGTAACCCTCGTTCCCTGAAGGAGGGAACGGAGACATACGTCCCGTCGCCACAGTTGTCTCCTCAGCGAAAAACAGAGTGCGATTGCATCTGCTTCCTATTTATATACACCTGTCGGAGGCGGTGTGCATTATGCAAATATCGCACGCCAATTCCATTGGCTTGTTTTAGTTCACACGAAGCTGATAGGGCTCTCTAAGCGATATCCCAATTCGTTGGTCACTACTGACGTACGTCTCCGTTCCCTCCTTCAGGGAACGAGGGTTACATACGTAACCGAGACGTTTCTGTTAATTAATAGTCTTAGGGTTACCATTGTGGTGAATTGTTGCACTTGTGCTTGGGTTGAGGACCTGCTAACAAACTTTCAAATTACCTTAATAAGAAAGTAATTACTGTGTAGTGCTCTGGGTTGCATTTCCCAAAAGCATTGTAAGCCTATGTTGATTGTAAAACCATTGCCACCAATGGACTTTGGATCAATTTAGGCTTTACAATGTTTTTGGTCAAGGCAATTTAGGATGAATCCAATATCACATCTAGATTTCTAACACGGAACATCACAAAAATTATGTAAATCACAAAAATTAAACAAGAAGAAGTAATTTGTTAAAATCAATGTATATGAAAACAATTTATTTTTAATTTATTTATTTTATTTTTATTTATTTTATCTTAAATGAACACAATTGATTTGTTGATTCTATTGGATTTTACTTCTCAGTCATGTGGAACCACTGTCCATGATTGAACTGAGTAAGTTGGACATAACTATTTTACATAGATTCTTCCTTAGTCAGTTGTTTTGTCACAACTCAAGGATTTTGCATAGAGTAAAATTAAACCTTTAATGTTAATAAAAACTAAGTTGGTTGTGTTGACCCAATGTAAGTACATTGAATTGGAATAACATAATTGCATAATGCTGAAATAAAGCAACTTAATCATGTGGAAATCCTTTCCATGATTTTTTTATGTTCGTTCAAAGAGTTATTTTTTTTTTGAGTGCAGATTTACGGTAGCATTAGCCTCCCATAATTTACTGGTCATAATGATTTCAGTAGAATCCAGAGTAAATCAAAATATAACATTTATTTTTCAGGTAAAAATGTATCATCCCAATTACACAATAACCAATTAGAAGCCAATTCAGAAATCATAAATAAATAACATCAGTTGCTCAAAGATGAGTCTAAGAGTAAGAATTGCATATACACACAGTGATGTGTGAGTGTCTTCAGACATTCACACATCTCTGCTTGGGGTTTTCTGGCTACAGAAGATCCCACATGACTGCTTTGCATTTTCCCTTAAATACCCAGACCAGAACAAAAGGATTGCAAATATTTACTACACCAGCACCTGTTTTGGGGGAAGATGAGTGGGTTTTCAGATATCTTGAAGAGGCACCACCCAAAAGGAGGACAGAATTCTCCTTAGTTTTCAATCTTCCTCATAATACCAGTGACTGCAGTGAAATTGAGACCATTTTACCAGTCGCACTGAGACATTTAAAATGATAGCAAACATGAAAGGGAAAAAAACAATAGATACACAAGTTACATCATTCATAGAATATGCATTCTTGGAGAACTTTCAGTGACTTGAGTCAGGGGGAACGGAAGGAGGGTGTGTGTGTGTGTGTTGCATAGATAAGTGAGGAGAGTTTGGGAAAGACGGTGTAGATCTTCTCTCCAGATGAGTTTTATAGCTTTATTTGCAGGGTGCTTGATCTCAGTTTTTGTCTTAGCAGGAAAATCAAGTCTTACAAAGCTAACTCAAAAACTTGTGTACACAAGCTGAGACCTGACGTGCAAAATTTGATCATAGCCACCGCTCACCTCCATATTGATAAAAACAACCATATACCCAGTTTTCTGTAGTACGTTTGTTTCATAAATGAGGCCCACTGTCTCGCGTGTTGGCTCTCTTGTCATTTAATAAACCTTCTATTATTATCATCTTCGTCTTCTATGGATTTTAAGTGTTACACCTTGATTTAAGAAAATGTTTCTGAAAAATATATTGCCTTCTCACATAGTAGCCTTATAGTAATGCTGAAGGTGTTGAAGGTTGATATCCTTGGAGGTGAGAAATAGCACCCCTTACGAATGGATCATCACCTTGATCACAGGTGTAAAGTTAGGAGGGTTGGAAATCAACAGCCTGGACTGAGGTTTTTGCCGCAGAAATATGAATTGCGTCAGTATTTCTGCAGAGATCGATCACGGACTTGTTGAGCACCAGAGGAGGTGAAAATAAACCAAACCCGAGCCTCTCTGTCGAGCTAAGAATATACTCATGTATTTTAAAAGATCGTGATCTTTATATTCAGAAGTAGTACTATGAGGATAAACATTTCATGATGATGACATCAGTGTTGGTATTTCAGGGTGCTTGACTGTGGTCTTCTGCAGTTCTGAGTGTTTCATCTATAAGCCCCTATGTCATTAAAGCATGTCGGGAAGGGTTGATGAGCCGGCACGGGGGTGCTCTAAAGGGACACTTCAAAAAGTCGGCTCGAATGAATCATTAATTCTAAAGGTACCGTGAAAACTGCCGTTGCCTTAGCGTGCCTTAATGAATCAACCTCACTGTTTGTTTAGCCAGAATGGATGAGGCTCGGCAAGATCCATGCAGCGCTGAAATATAGATTGCGCAGCCTCACAAATCTGCTGGAGCTTTCACCCTTCTTTGAGAGATGAGAAATCATAATGTTTTCTCTGCACTCCAGCACTGACAGAAAAACGAGATCAAACCAGGAATGAGACATGATCAAACTAAGTCTTATAATTGCAGGAGAGGGGTATACAAACATTGCAAAAAGCATCTATCTCTTAACTACACAGGGCATCAGTCCAAAGTCAGTTTTTCATCCTTTCCCACACACAAGTTTCATCAGGCGATTTATAAACATTGTGTATGCATTGAAATTAATTTGACAGTTAACGCAGTGGTAGCTTCTGCTGGGAAATCTAGACAGCGAATACATTATTAATGTCTGAAAATGACGTTAGCAACATTAGGTTTAAATAGTTTGTGGTGCTTGCTGAGGAAAGCATCACTGTTATTGTTCACAGTGGTGATTTGTATTAACCCTTAACACAAAATATTAAAATTAGGTACATAACTCAGCCTCACTCTAAAATAAAAATTATACAGGCCTAATTTATGTAGTTGGATTGCATATCAAATTTCCATCCATTGAGATTACATTGTTTTGACATAAACTAATAAACTTTAAAGGGTTAGTTCACCCAAAGATTTAAATTCTGTCATTAATTACTCACCCTCATGTCTTTCCACATCCGTAAGACCTTCGTTCATCTTCAGAACACAAATTAAGATATTTTTGATAAAATCCGATGGCTCAGTAAGGCCTCCATTGACAGCAAGATAATTAACTTTCAAATGCACAGAAAGCTACTAAAGACAAACAGTTCAGTGGCTGCAGTGGTTCAACCTTAATGTTATAAAGCGACGAGAATACTTTTTGGGCGCAAAAAAAAATAAATAAATAAAATAAAATAATGACTTTATTCAACAATATCTAGTGATGGGCGATTTCAAAACACTGCTTCATGAATCCTCGAAGTTTTACGAATCTTTTTTCAAATCAGTAGTTCAGAGTGTGTATCAAACCGCCAAAGTCACGTGATTTCAGTAAATGTGGATTCGTTATGTCACAAGGGTTTTGAAATTTCAATGGTTCACCACTGGGGGCATGACTTTGGCAGTTTGATACGCGCTCCGAATCACTGATTCGAAACAAAAGCTTTGTAAATCTTTGAAAGTTCATGAAGCAATGTTTTGAAATCGCCCATCACTAGATATTGTTGAATAAAGTCTTTTTTTTTTTTTTTTTCTCGTCGCTTCATAACATTAAGGTTGAACCACTGTAGTCACATGAATTGTTTTAAATATGTCTTTAGTAGCTTTCTGGGCATCTGAAAGTGTGAAAAGTGAAATTATCTTGCTGTCAATGGAGGCCTCACTGAGCCATCGGATTTTATCAAAAATATCTTAATTCATGTTCCGAAGATGAAACGACATGAGGGTGAGTAATTAATGACAGAATTTTCATTTTTGGGTGAACTAACCCTTTAATATGATGCATATTTGTCAGTCATACATAAATGAAACAGGAGTTGCTATATCAGGTTTTTATATATATATGCTATATCAGGTATAGGATTGCTATAACAGGTTTCACTCTTCTGGGAAGGCTTTCCACAATATTTTGGGAGTGTTAATGCAGAAAATGTTTGCACATTCATCCAGTAGAGCATTTGTGAGGTCAGGCACTGATATTGGATGAGAAGGCTTGGTTCGCAATGTCCATTCCAGTTCATCCCAAGTGTAGATGGGGTTGAAGTCAGGGATCTGTGCTGGCCAGTCAAGTTCTTCCACACCAAGCCATACTTTGTGCAATAGGGCATATTCATGCTGAAATACAGGTTTGGACTTTGGAATGACATCAGTGGTAAGTAAATGAGGACAGAATTTTGATGACTATCCTTTAAAGACAATAAAATGGGTATAAAATCCCAAATTTACATCGAAATGGAGCAGTAGAGACCATAATATAATTTATATAGACTTTGAGTTCTGAACAGGATGATATTTTGGTTGTTATTTTTAGATCTTTATGCTTTAACCTAGCGTTTCTGTCATAGCTGAGACATTGACGTAATAAATTCGTAATTGTATTGTACGCACACTGTAACCTCAAGAGTCCTTCAATCCACTTACATTTAGCATAACCTGATGTTAAGTGCCTCTCATGTCTACATTTCTCACTTCAAATATCAATCTTGTGTTTCTCATATCTATAATTTCAACGCTGTTTATGACACGAGCAGTCGAGTGAGACAATAATATTGTTATTAAATTTTGGATGCGGCGCAGAGTCAAGTGTATTTTCAGAATAAGTAATGCCAACTTTTTTTCTCTGCAGGACTAAAGCGAGGAGTTACTGAAAGATTCATAGCAGCCTCGTTCAACAGGCGTTTCCATGGCAACCCAACATTTTCGAGCGGGGAATGAAGGCCGTAATACATCGCTAGACAAACTCTCGTGTGCTTTGATCTCTTTCTGTCTCTCTCTCCCGCTTTATCCCTCATCTCCAGCCCTGTCATACACAAAGCTGTTTTCTCACGAGCGCGTCGTTGCCTGTGTCCACAGCTTAGAAAACTTTTAAACTTTCACAAGTTAGGATGCATTGTATAAACATTGCTTAATGTACAGCAAGTGAATAAAACACTGAGGTCAATGCCACGAGGTTACACAAAGAAGTCCTCTGTAAATCTGCAGAATACACTATATAGAAAACAATTCATTCATAATTTATTGTGAGTTTGTCTGTTGTGAAACAATAAATCAATATTTCTCAGCCCCAGCAGCATGCATATTAAAAATAGTTCATATATTTGGGAAATAAAATGGTTGAATTATTACACATAGCCTCAGGTTTACGGAAGGAGAGCAGTGGATCTGTTTTACACACTCTTTGGCTTCTTTTCATAGTGTATTTAACTTTAGTAAACAAATGATTCACAAAGATAAAGGTGAGCCGTTTAATCCTCGTCTCATCTCTCTCCATCTCTCCTGCACCTAGGCTTGTGTCTCATGCAATTATCCTGTCTCTCTCTCGCCGTGGTCTAGCGGTGGCTGGATTAAGGGATTATGGTGAGCAAAGCACATACTTTGCTGGAATGACCGTGTGGGTGGATGACAAGGCTGGTCAGGTGACTGTACAGCTGGATCCAAACAGATGTAAACTGAGATCTGATTCACAGGTTCCTAAGCAGTGTTGACTTCTCCCTGCACACTCTGCAGGGCATATCTGAAGAAGTTCACTTCACCTGACAAACTTCATTTGTAGTCCCCTGCAATGTCATTTCGGATATGACATAATAGTTGTGTAAATGTATTTTAAAATGATAATAATATCATACAGTAAGTAGTATGATTGCTAGTGCTGGGTTGGACTCTCTTTTTCCTTCAGAATTGCCTTAAAGGGTTAGTTCACCCAGAATTAAAATAATGTCATTAATTACTCACCCTCATGTCGTTCCACACCCGTAAATGCCGGAACACACCAAGGCGATGTCAACGAACTAGTGGCGACGAAAGCAGACTATGGGGTTGGCTCACGTCGGCAGCGTCTGTGTCCAAAGTTGGCCTGACACACCAAACCAACACTAGAAAGCCAACAGCCAAGTAGCACGTCAGTTCTCCGGCTGCGTGAGATGAAATGCCTTTCTGAACCAGCAGGTGGCAGTATCTGAACAGCCAATCAGAATGATCAGACAGACCGACGAGTTCCGACGCCGATTCAACATTTAGAATCAGCCGAAAAAAAGCGGACGAAAACCAACTTCAGCCGACGGTGCAGAACACACTGAGAAAACTTAGTCGGCCGATGAACAAAAACTGCTAGACGGCCGACCGTTGGCTTGGTGTGTTCCTGCCTTAATACTTTCGTTCATCTTCAGAACACAAATTAAGATATTTTTGTTGAAATTCAATGGCTCAGTGAGGCCTGCACAGCCAGCAATGACATTTCCTCTCTCAAGATCTATAAAGGTACTAAAAACAAATCAGTTCATGTGAGTACAGTGGTTCAATATTAAGAATATAAGAATATTTTTTGTGCACCAAAAAACCAAAATAACGACTTATATAGTGATGGCTGATTACAAAACACTGCTTCAGGAAGCTTCGGAGCATTGTGAATCAGTGTGTCGAATCATTATTCGGATAGCGTGTCAAACCGCCAAACTGCTGAAATCATGTGACTTTGTCGCACCAAACAGCTGATTCGACACAAAAGATTCATAATGCTCCAAAGCTTCCTGAAGCAGTGTTTTGAAATCAGCCATCACTATATAAATCGTTATTTTGGGTTTTTGGTGCACAAAAAAATATTCTTGCTGCTTTATAATATTAATATTGAACCACTGTACTCACATGAACTGATTTAAATATGTTTTTAGTACCTTTATGGATCTTGAGAGAGGAAGTGTCATTGCTCCCTATGCAGGCCTCACTGAGCCATTGGATTTAATCAAAAATATCTTAATTTGTGTTCTGAAGATGAATGAAGGTCTTACGGGTGTGGAACGACATGAGGGTGAATAATTAATGACATTATTTTCATTTTTGGGTGAACTGACCCTTTAATTCTTCACGGTATAGATTCAACAAGGTGTTGGAAACATTCCTCAGAGACTTTGATCCATATTGTCATGATAGCATCCATGGTGTGAATCTCCCATTCCACCACATCCCAAAGGTGCTCTATTGGATTGCGATCTGGTGACTGTGGAGGTCATTTGAGTATAGTCATTGTCATGATCAAAGAAACCAGTTTGAGATTATTTGAGCATGTTTCCTGCTGGAAGAAGCCTTCAGAAGATGAGTACACTGTGGTCATAAAAGGATGGATATGGTCAGCAACAATACTCACGTGTTTAAATGCTCAGTTGGTACTAAAGTGTGCCAAGAAAACATCCCCCACACCATTACACCACCAGCCTGAACCACTGATAGGATGGACCGAAGGCAGGATGGATCCATGCTTTCATGTTTTTTTGTGCCAAATACTGATGCTACCAGATCTAAACGTTGCAGCAGAAATCAGAACTCATAAAACCAGGCAACATATTTCCATTCTTCTATTGTCCAATTTTGGTGAACCTTTGCAAACTGTGTCCTCAGTTTCCTGTTCTTAGCTGACAGGAGTCCATCTACTTCAAGATTCAACGTGTTGTGCATTCAGAGATGCTCTTCTACAAACCTCTGTTGTAGTGAGTGGTTATTTGAATTACTGTTGTCGGTCTATCCGCTGGCCATTCTCCACTTTCTATCTGGCCTTTCTCCACTCACCTCTGGCATCAACAAGGTATTTTTGCCCACAGTACTGCCGATCACTGGATATCTTTTATTTTTTGGACCATTCTCTGCAAACTCTAGAGATGGTTGTGCATGAAAATTCCAGTAGATCAGCAGTTTCTGAAATACTCTGACCAGCCAATCTGACACAACAATCATGCCACGTTCAAAGTCACTTAATGGGTTAGTTCACCCACGTCATTAATTACTCACCCTCATGTCATTCCACACACGTAAATGTACGTAAAAATTCGCAGTTTACGTTCAGCGCTTAAAGGTTCTATGTCAGAACGGCGACTCATTATTGGCCGGCTCCTGCGTCAGCATCACACGCATGCGTCGTGCTACTCATGTGAACAGCGTTCTGACGTAGAACCTGGAGGAACTGAATATAAACAGCAAGATATTGTTGAATAAAGTCGTTATTTTAGTTTTGTTTTTGCACACAAAAAAGTATTCTCGTTGCTTCATAAAATTAAGGTTCAACCACTGTAGTCACGTCGACTATTTTAACGATGTCTTTAGTACCTTTCAGGACCTTGAAAGTGTCAGTTAAATTGCTGTCTATGGACAAGTCATATACCTCTCGGATTTCATCAAAAATATCTTAATTTGTATTCCGAAGATAAAGTTCTTACGGGTGTGGAACGACCTGGTCACCATGATTTTGCCAAGTAAGACATGTTCTGGATCCTGGAACAACATTCCTGTCCGAAAATTTTGTCTTAACCCTATTCCTACCCCTAAAACTAATCCTACCCAGAATTTATCCCTAAAATATGAGGGGAAAGATAGGTGAATAACATTGATGTAGAAGCACCTAACCCTGGTTGCAAGCCTAAACTTGACATAAATGGTAAACTTGTCCCTCAAATCTGATTGGTTGATTGGAATGTTGTTCAAGGATCAACAAAGATGCTGATCCAGGAACATGTCGTACTTGGTGAAATCACATTCACCGGAACGACATGAGGGTGAGTAATTAGCGACAGAATTTTCATTTTTGGGTACCCTTTAACTGATGCTCACTTTGAACTTCAGCTGATTGACCATGTCTACATACCTAAATGCATTGCTGTCATGTGATTGGCTGATTAGATTGCATTAATGAGCAGAGGCGAGTTTTTCATAAGGTAAATATGGATCTAGGATGTAATGCTCCAGAATGACAAAAAAGAACCAATAAAGTAGTCCAAATGACACATAAGCTTTCTGAATTGAGTTGTGTAATTAATCAGTGCTATTTCCACACACACACGATTTCTCACAGCTTCAAAAAAATCAATGAACAAGTGGAAGGACTTATTTTCTATTCATTTAGCTCTGAATCTTTCCTTTTTTGAGTCTGGAGAACAAGTTAGGTTAGGAGCCCAGCTGACCAACCTGCTGAACACCAGTTAGGTCGTGAAAGACCAGCTAAAGCTTTTTAAACTAGCTATGAAAAGCATACCGTTCTATTGATTTTCTGATGATTCATTTATTTATTTATTTTTTGCATGGCTAGAAGGAACATGAGGATGTGCTTCTTCACAACATGTGAACACAGCATAAAAGCACAGCAGAAGCTGTGAGAGAAGAAGCTATCCACAATGGACTCAGATTAAATTAGCAAATGTAATAATGTTTGTAAATGCTGCTCCACACAGCGTACATACTGTAGGGTTGGGGTGATAACATTATACACAGCATTTTCACTAGAGTAAATGCAATACTGTTCAAAAATCCACTGACGTTCTTCCAGTCGCAAAGAACTGAGTGTACCTGACTAGAATTCATGATCTGAACAAAATGAACTAAAATAGATCTGACCTCTAAATCATGGAAAATTAATACATAGCAAGGTCCCTTGTAATTATTTTTGTTGGCATAAATAACCATGGCCAAGTTCGAGCCGCATACAGCCGCATTGCCATGAAAGGACAGCATCAAGGACTTCCTTTCACAACCGTCAGTGTGTTAGTAAAGTTACTATGTCAACGGCACTCACTCGTAACAGAGATGGAAATTGGGAAATGGAAGATATTGTTGGAGAAGACTGGTAGAAAGAAGCATTTCTGTCAGGATGTTCTGTTCAGTCAATATGTGAAATACTGAATAAAACTTTAAAATACATCGATAGAAATGCTGACTTTACACTAATCTATCTATCTATCTATCTATCTATCTATCTATCTATCTATCTATCTATCTATCTATCTATCTATCTATCTATCTATCTATCTATCTATCTATCTATCTATCTATCTATCTATCTATCTATCCTCTGAGAAAGTTACAGGTAAAAAAAGAAGAATAAAAGACTGGCCTGCCCCCTGGTGTATGAAAATAATAAAGCAAGCTCAAATTAATGCAATAAATGTGTTTAGGAACTTTTGGTCCTAAATGCAACATTTGGTACTACATTTAAATAAGGAGATGAAATGTAATTAAGAATAGGATCTAAACAATATTTTTGGAATAAATAAAGTGTCTAAGGGTCAAAAAAAGAAAGAAAAAGCTTTAGTCCGCTTTGTTAAATGTAAAAGTTAAATGTTTATTGACTACCAATAATTTTGAAGTTACACATCCATTTGTACAAAACAGTACACTTCAAAACTCTGGAGTCATTTCCTAAAGAAATGTATTATTTTATTTAGCAAGGATGTATTAAAGTAGTCAAAAGCGACCGTAAAAATTCTATAAAAAAATCTATTCCAAGTAAATGCTGTTCTTTTGAACTTTCTTTTCATCAAATGAAAAACATTTATTTTAAATTGCAATATTCCAGAATATTGTACTGTATTTTCACAATACTGATTTGTGATCAAATAAATGCATTAGAGCCTTCTTTCAAAAAAAAACAAAACATGTTTTAATAGTTAATAATCAAAATTATTTATGATGCATGTCATGAGCAATCAGTCTATTATGGTGAGATTATAAGGAGCGAGTATGATTTTGATAAAAGGACAATTTGTGTTTATATTCCTTATTCTATTTTTTAATTGTCCTTGCTGGCCAATAAACTGTGCACAAACATTGGCTCTAGTGTGGAGCGACTGGTATGATTTAAAAAAAAAAAAAAAGAAAAAGTTTTTTATTTTAACCCTTAACCCATACGATGATGATCATATCAGATTCTTGTCTTATGCAGATCTATATTAAACTGTTCAGAGCTGTAGGTGTTACTCCCCATGCAGGGAGGCACAAATATTAATCAGGTCCTGGATGCATGCGAGGATGTTTATGTTCTTAACATCAGCTGTTATGGGTGAATACCCGCACCTGACCGGATTTGCGGTTGGTATCCTCTTGAGAAATGTGTCAGCAATCCCAGGAGAATGCTAAAAACAGATGGACAGTCCTTACTGCAGGTAACTGGAACATCTTCCCACTGGCTTTACCATACAAGGAAATGTGGTTGTTTAGGTCTTCAGCATCTGTTTCCAGGTGGTCCCAAACAGGTGAATTAGAGGGCAACTGAGAAAAATAATGTGAAACACAGTAAAACATGTAAATCTGTCACTTTTTTTCTGTCACCAGTTTTCTTTTCAGTTGTCCCCCTTTATTTTGCTTTCAATTTAGTCCTTAAAGGGATAGCTAACCCAAAATTGAAAATTCTGTTATCATATACTCACCCTCAAGTTGTTCCAAATGATTTTTTTTCTTCTGTTGAACACACACAAAAAAGGATATTTTGAAGAATGCTGGTAACCAAACAGTTGACGATATCCATTGAATTCCATAGTATGGAAATAAAAACATTAGGGCAGAAGAAAGAAACTCTTTGTCTTGAGTAAATTATGACAGATATTGACACATACTCAACCATCAAAATACTTAAAACATAAGAAAATGACTTGCATTAAAATAGAAGCATCTGTTAATATTAGTCATAAACATGTTCAATGTCTGATTTTGAACATTTTGAACATTTGTCCATGCAGACCACCATTTTAAGTTGCTAAACTATGGCGTGAAAAACTTTTTCAATTCCCAAAACAACACAAATAATATATTTCCAACAGTGACTAGAAATGAACACGAAATGTCTGGGATATTTGTTCAATACAATCATTTGCAAACTATTTTTAACCTGGAGAATAATGTCAGGTAAATATAAGCTATATAAAACAATCAATGTTAAAACATTTAAACTCTGAAGGGACAGTTTGAGGAATACTGAAAACACAAAACAGTCACATAGCGAAAAAACACGACGAGAACCTACTGTAAACACAATCAACAGGCTGTTTATCACCTTGAGAAGTTGATCCTGACGTCTCATCATTTTGGCGCAAAAGCGCCACCTAAAGGCTGCTTATAAAATGACAATGGACTCTATGCACACAGTAATTTAAAACACTCATCAACGGTTTTCTGTCAGTAACCCGAAACAGTGGCTGAAACGTGTTCTGTAACTTTGACACGTTTTTTTCTTCCTCTTCTTCATTACACTGTTATGAAATCAAATCAGGATTGGATGGGTACCTAACAAACACTTAGGTATGTTTATGTTTGCGATGTTTAGTGTTTAATTTATTACCCATGGCTATCTCTGACATTTCTCTTTTTTATTTTATTTTATTTTTCTGTTAATTTATTATATTCAGATATCAAATTAACCTAAGCCAAACATTAGCTAAATTAGCTAGCTATACCTTTGACAACTAACAAGTGCCAATTGTGATTGTGAGTTGGCATGTCACTAATGCTAATCTGTACGTTTATAGCACATAGATTATTTTATCTAGAAACTAGATATTAAAAAGTGTAAAAAGGCTCTTCCATGGCATCAAGCTGTAAAGCACTTCTTGCTTCCAATTGAAGAGTCCTCTGAAGAGCCCAGGGTGAAATTGGCTGCGCAAGGGCACAGTGGACTCTCAGATATCTCATCACCTCTAATTGAAATAGTGTTTTTCATCAAGAACAGATATTACTTTTCGTCACCTGAGATGTCTTTCACACCACAAAATAAAAGTCATCGTGAACTTTGCTCCTTGGAGAGCAATGCTCTGGAAAAGTACTTTGATATACAAAAAATATAAATATGTTTTGTAGTAAATTATACCTGAAAGAAGTGTGAAAAGTGTGAAAGAAGTATGTATGATAATGAGATATTCATAAGTTTCAGTCACATGACTTTTTACTTGGCATTTTCACTTATCTGCCAATGCCATATTTATGATCTACTGTACCAAGAAAAGCATTTGCTGCGTCCAAATACGCCTACTTTCCTACTAAATAGTATGCAAAAAGCAGGAGGATGTAGTTTATTCTGATTACATTCATACTTATCAGGCCTACAGACTTATACAGTATAGGACATTCTTTTTTTAATGGCTGTGAAGTTCATCAAATGTAGTACCTACTTAGTACGCGATTTTAGACATAACAGTTGATCAGTGGATTTGATTAATTCCAGGTCCCAGAAAACATTACAGATCTTAAATTAGTGCAGACCCTACCAAATCTGACATTCACAGACATTTATAGGGTATGTTTACACAACAAAGAAAGTTCCCTTTCGTGGGAACTATCGACGCTGCGTGAAACGCATTGGGAACCTTCTGCGTGATATCGTCATTGAAGCACTCCTGTATCCAACCAATCGTGTAATGAGACGTCAGAGGCAGGTGACGTCACGGACCAGGAAACTATAAAGCATGCCCGGATGCAGAGAACGCTAGCTTCTGTTATCTTCAGCAAGCGCTCTATGTTATCCCGTGTGTCTTATTTATTGTTGTCTGTCTATATATATATATATATATATATATATATATATATATATATTATTGGTCTCACTCTTCGTCTGAGGACAAGAGCTGCAGCAACAAGTGTGTGTGTGTCTAAGATCGCTGTTGTGCGTCTTATTGTTTGTGATTCATCTCTCTTTGTCTGAGGACAAAAAGTGTCAACATACATACATACACATCATAAGACACAAAAAATATAAAGAAATGGCGGATGAAAGCAGCAAGCGGTTCAGGAAATGTGTCCATCCCTGCACTCGCTTTATCCCTGACGGGGATACGCACGATATGTGTGTTATTTGCCTGGGGGTTGAGCACGCGCAGGCAGCTCTCGAGGGAGCTGTCTGCGTGCATTGCGAAAGGCTCGCCCTCAGAGTGCTGCGATCTCGCCGGGCACTCTTTGATAGATGTTCCCCGCGGATCGGGTCCCGCTGCTGCCGAGGCAGAGCGAAGGCTCCATTCGTGGGGTTCACAAATGGATCTGGCAGTGGGGGTTGAGACGGGCCCCGCCCTATCTCTCCCTTTAGCTGCCAGACCCACTGTCTCTCCTGCCGTGGTGGAAGCACGCCCAGCGGTTTCTTCCCCTCGGGGAGAGACATCGGCACTTCATCTGTCTTCATCTGAGGATGTTGACGTGATGAGTGTCGACGCAGTGGAAGAGGAACCGCCATCCTCTTCCTCTGCAGATGAGGAGCTCATGGAGGTAGTGGCCAGAGCTGTTGCCAAATTAAATATTAGCTGGCCAGAAGCAGAGCGGGGAGATGTAAGACCCAAAAGCAAACTCGATGAGCGCTTTCTCCCCGCGTGGTCATTACCTCCACGTCGGTGCTTACCGTTCTTTCCAGATCTACACACTGAGGTGTCTAGATCATGGAACAGACCAGTTCAACACAGAGTGTTCAGCCCCCAGACCTCGGTCTATAGCAACATCGTGGGGCTGAAACAATATGGTTATGCGGCGATGCCCCGGGTTGAAGAGACGCTCGCGGGCTATCTCTCACCCGAGTCGGCATCGTCCTTAAAAGCACCGACGTTGCCCACCAAGCCCCTTAAGACTACATCTTCCTTGGTGGGCAAAGCTTATGCGGCAGCAGGGCAGGCAGCAGCGTGTCTTCACACTATGGTGCTGCTGCAAGCTTATCAAGCTGAAGTGCTGGGGGAAATTGAGACCAGCGGGGAGGCCACATTTGGGTGCATCCAGGAACTGCGCATGGCGACAGACCTGGCTCTCCGTGCCACCAAGGAGACGGCTAAAGAAGTGGGCCGTTCTATGGCAGCCCTGGTGGCCACGGAGAGGCACTTGTGGCTGAACCTCTCCGACATAAGGGACAGAGATAAGTCTGCCCTTATGGACGCGCCGCTGTCTCCTTCGGGCCTCTTCGGTGACGCAGTCACAACTGTCGTCGAGAGGTTCCAGGAGACCAAGAAACGATCTGCGGCGTTTCAGAGGTTCCTCCCCCGCCGGTCTAAAATCCCCGCTGAGACTGTTGAGCGGGAGCAGTCTCGGCCCGCACCGAGCTCCTCAGCGCACCACAGAGTGCAACAAAAAATTAGTGTGGCCGCCCGTGCTCCCCCACGTAGATTCTGGGGACAGGGGCGAGCTGCACAGAAGCCTTCTCAGCCCAAGACAGACCTGCGGGCTGTTATTGTGGCGCGGAAGGCTTCTAAAAAGCGGTCCTGATATCTGTGGATCAGGACCCAGGAGGGCGGCCCCCGTCTGGAGGAAGCGTGGTGTTGAAACACCTGGCTTCCGCTTCCATCCAGCGCCCTCCGGGGACCACGCTATGTTTACCATCCAGTGTGCGTCGGGTCCCCGTCAATCCTCTGAGGAGGGTTGGCCTGCACTTGATTCAGCTGACTTCTGCCGGCATGCCGTTTCAGGAAGCCGAGCCAAGTGCTCAAGAAACACCAGAGACCAGTCACGAGAGACTGGTTCCCTTAGTAGATTTTCTGGAAGAATGGAAAACTCTACCAAATATATCAAATTGGGTGCTGCTCGTGATAGAAAAGGGGTACAGAATTCAGTTCGGGTCTCGCCCGCCCAGATTCAATGGGGTCCTTCCCACAGTGGTGACCCCCGAGCAGTCTCTGGTTATGGAACAGGAAGTTATGACACTTTTGCAAAAAGGAGCTATAGAAAGGGTTCCTCCTCCCAGCAAGCTGTCAGGGTTCTACAGCCGTTACTTCATAGTTCCGAAGAAGGATGGAGGACTTCGTCCTATCATAGACTTACGGGTGTTCAATCAGCCGGTGCAAAGACTAAAATTCAAATGCTTACACTCAAACAGAAAAAATCATTCCCCAAATCAGGTCCGAGGACTGGTTTGTGACGATAGACTTGAAAGATGCTTACTTTCATGTATCCATCCATCCTTCTCATTGGAAGTTCCTCAGGTTTGCTTTGGGGGGCGAAGCTTACCAGTACAAGGTTCTTCCGTTTGGCCTATCATTATCACCCCGCACATTCACGAAGTGCGCGGATGCAGCCCTGGCTCCTTTTGAGACCCCAGGGCATTCGCATACTGAATTACATCGATGATTGGTTGATTCTAGCTCGCTCAGAGCAACAAGCAGTTCAACATCGAGATGTTGTTCTGTCTCACATGAAAAGGCTTGGGCTGAGGCTCAATGCCAAGAAGAGTGTGCTGATACCGGCTCAGACCACCAATTATCTAGGTGTTATGTGGGACTCCACAACAATGCGGGCACGTCTGACTCCTGCCCGTGTGAGCTCTGTTCTGTCAGCCGTAAAAGGGGTGAAGTTAGGCCAGTCTCTCACTGTGAAACAGTTTCAGAAACTGTTGGGTCTAATGGCAGATGCGTCCAACATAATTCCTTTTGGCCTCCTGCATTTGAGACCCCTACAGTGGTGGCTCAGGACCAGGGGGTTTTCCCCGGGGGGAGAACCCTTTTCGAATGATCAAAGTCACACGGCGATGCCTTTGTGCTCTAGCCGTGTGGAAAGACCCCTGGTTCCTGTCCCAGGGTCCCGCGTTGGGAGCCTCTGGTTGTCGCGCAATGCTTACGACAGACGCTTCCCTCGCGGGCTGGGGAGCGATCATGAGTGGTCGCTCAACTCAGGCTTTTTGGGAGGACCATCAACTCTCCTGGCATATAAATCGTCTGGAGATGATGACAGTGTTTCTAGCACTAAAACACTTCCTCCCACACCTGAGAGACCATCATGCGCTCTGGTACTCCCTCACGCATCCAGCACCCCTGGGTCTGGATGCCATGGTACAGACGTGGCCGAGGCTACGTCTGTACGCATTTCCCCCGGTCGCTCTGCTCCCACGAGTCCTGGAGAAAGTACGCCAGGAAGGGGTCAGCCTTATACTGGTGGCCCCATACTGGCCGACCCGAATATGATTTTCGGACTTGGTGTCCATGATAGACGGCGCTCTGATGGAGCTCCCCTTGAGACGGGATCTTCTATCTTAGGCGGGCGGCGTGATAATACATCCCCGCCCAGAACTATGGAAACTAGGGGCCTGGCCTCTGAGGGGGACAGGTTCATAGAGGCTGGTCTCTCATCTGAGGTTGTTGAGACCATACTTAGCTCCAGGGCTCCCTCCACGAGGAAGCTTTACTCTTATAAGTGGAATTTATTCTCTACCTGGTGTAAACAACATGAAACGGACCCTGTCCGTGCTCCTATCAGCTTTGTGCTATCTTTTCTCCAAGAAATATTCTCGGAGGGCTTATCTTATTCAACCTTGAAGGTTTATGTTGCGGCTATATCAGCCTATCATGTTGGGGGGGATTCCTCGGTTGGTCGAGACCCCCTCGTGTCACGCTTCCTCCGTGGTACACTGAGGCTGAGGCCTCCAGTGCGCACAAGGACCCCGGTCTGGGACTTATCAGTGGTTCTACGTGGGTTAGCTGAGGCTCCCTTTGAACCACTGGAGGAGGAGTCTGTAAAGTTTCTGACTTTAAAGACAATATTTTTACTTGCTATTACTTCTCTAAAACGAATTGGAGATCTTCAGGCCCTTTCAGTGGCCCCCTCATATTTAGAGTTCGCTCCTGGAATGGTGAGAGCATTTTTTCATGCTAGACCTGGCTATGTGCCGAAGGTCCCCACCAATGTCCCGGGTCCTATTGTGCTTCAAGCCTTTTATCCTCCTCCATTTATATCTTCGGATCAGGAAAAACTAAATCTGCTTTGCCCAGTGAGGGCTTTGGACGCTTATGTCCACAGAGTTGCCCTGTGGCGTAAAACAGAACAATTGTTCGTCTGTTACGGTTCTCCTAATAAAGGTGGACCGGCGTCCAAGCAGAGGATGAGCAAGTGGGTGGTTGAGGCCATCTCACTTGCATATAAAGCAGTCAGACAGTCCTCCCTTTAACGTCCGCGCTCATTCCGCAAGGGGTATGGCGGCATCGAAAGCTTTGATGTCTGGCGTCTCTATGAGTGACGTCTGTGATGCAGCTGGATGGTCAAACCAGCACACATTTATCAAATATTATAACATTGATGTGGGCTCCACTCCAGGGTCCTCCGTACTGTCGAGCTAACATAGCAAGCATTCGAAGTACGGCACAGTTGGGATTGCGTTCCCAATGCGTTTCACGCAGCGTCGATAGTTCCCACGAAAGGGAACGTCTCGGGTTACAGATGTAACCTTGGTTCCCTGAGTAAGGGAACGAGACGCTGCGTCTCTTGCCGTACCCCTGCATGCTTGCGAGTGCTTGCTTCAGATTTTCCACAGAAGCTAGCGTTCTCTGCATCCGGGCATGCTTTATAGTTTCCTGGTCCGTGACGTCACCCGCCTCTGACGTCTCGTTACACGATTGGTTGGATACAGGAGTGCTTCAATGACGATATCACGCAGAAGGTTCCCAATGCGTTTCACGCAGCGTCTCGTTCCCTTACTCAGGGAACCAGGGTTACATCTGTAACCCGAGACGTTTTTTTCTTTGCTTTTTTTGCATACAGATGACAACGTGGTCAAAGTGATCACCATTCACATGGATCCGTGAGAACGATTAAAAATGCTGTATTATTCATAGGGCTGGGGGATATATTGCATGAGATTGTCACGCGCATTTCGACAGTAAAGCCGGTTCCCTGATTACCGCTAAATCGCCATCACATGCTTTCAAATGGAGCGGCATTTAATAGACAGAACCGTAGATCACTGACAAGCCACGCAATATCGCGTTCATTATTGAAGGCGATTCATGTGCAATATGAACGCGATATTGTGTGGCTTGTCAGTGATCTACGGCTCTGTCTATTAAATGCTGCTTCATTTGAAAGCAGGTGATGGTGATTTAGTGGTAATCAAGCGGCAACCTCCCCCTGTTTCTCGTGAAGCCAATTTGGAAGTGAATTAAACTGCAATTCATCGACTGGCCGCTAGGGACAGGCTGCAGAAGTGAGCAGAATCTCATTGACCATCATGTTAAATTAGCCAAGTTTACAGC